>NC_141702.1:88603611-89319444 GCF_971803275.1 Cyanistes caeruleus | reverse complement strand
CCCTACATCTTCTCAAAACATTACAAAATTCTACAGACATCTCACAAAATCTCCACACATTTCCACAAAATCTAAGAAAATTCCCGCAAAATTCTTCAAGTCTCCTCCAAATCCCACAAAATTCAAGAGAAATCCTCAAAATTCCACAAAAATCCAACAAAATTCCCTACATCTTCTCAAAATCCAAACAAATTCCTGAAACATCTCACAAAATCTCCACCAATTTCCACAACATTTAGGAAAAATCCCTCCAACTTCTTCAAGTCTCCTCCAAATCCCACAAAATTCAAGAGAATTCCTCAAAATTCCACAAAAATCCCACCAAATTCCTGCAACATCTCACAAAATCTCTGGAAATTTCCACAAAATTCAAGAAGACTCTCACAAAATACTTGAAAGCTGCCGAAAATTCCACGAATATCCCACAAAAATCCCTAAATCTTCTCAAAACCCAACCACATTCCTGCAACATCACACAAAATCTCCACCAATTTCCAAACAATTCAAGAAAAATACCGCAAAATTCTTCAAGTCTCCTACAAATCCCAGAAAAATCCCACAAAATTCCAGAAACATCCCACCAAATCACCTCAATATCACCAAAAATTCTGGAAAAGCCTCACAAAATTGCAGAAAAATGCCACAAAATTCCCTAAACCTTCTCAAAACCCTACCCAATTCCTGCAACATCCCACAAAATCTCCAACAATTTCCACAAAATTCAAGAAAAATCCCTCCAAATTCACTGAATTTCCTCAATATCCCACCAAATTCCAGAACCATCTCACAAAATCTCAACAAATTTCCACAAAATCTAAGAAAATTCCGCAAAATTCTTCAAGTCTCCTCCAAATCCCACAAAATTCAAGACAAATCCTCAAAATTCCACAAAAATCCCACAAAATTCCTTCCATCTTCTCAGAACCCAAACAAACTCCTGCAACATCTCACAAAATCTCCACCAATTTCCAAACAATTCAAGAAAAATCCCGCAAAATTCTTCAAGTCTCCTCCAAATACCACAAACATCCCACAAACATCCCACAAACATCCCACAAACATCCCACAAAATTCAAGAGAAATCCCACAAAATTCAAAAGAAATCGCACAAAATCCTGTACAAGCCCCACACAATTCCCTAAATCTTCTCAAAACCCAACCACATTCCTGCAACATCCCACAAAATCTCCAACAATTTACACAAAATTCAAGAAGACTCTCACAAAATACTTGAAAGCTGCTGAAAATTCCACGAAAATCCCACAAAAATCCCTAAATCTTCTCAAAACCCAACCACATTCCTGCAGCATCTCACAAAATCTCCACCAATATCCAAAAAATTCAAGAAAATTCCCTCCAAATTCTTCAAGTCTCCTCCAAATCCCACAAAATTCAAGACAAATCCTCAAAATCCCACAAAAATCCCACCAAATTCCAGAACCATCTCACAAAATCTCAACAAATTTCCACTAAATTCAAGAAAACTCTCACAAAGTTCTTGAAAGCCCCTCAAAATTCCAGAAAAATGCCACAAAATTCCCTACATCTTCTCAAAACCCAAACAAACTCCTGCAACATCTCACAAAATCTCCACCAATTTCCAAACAATTCAAGAAAAATCCCGCAAAATTCTTCAAGTCTCGTACAAATCCCAGAAAAATCCCACAAAATTCCAGAAACATCCCACCAAATCACCTCAATATCACCAAAAATTCTGGAAAAGCCTCACAAAATTGCAGAAAAATGCCACAAAATTCCATAAATCTTCTCAAAACCCTACCACATTCCTGCAACATCTCACAAAATCTCCACCAATAGCCAAAAAATTCAAGAAAAATCCCTCAAAATTCACTGAATTTCCTCAATATCCCACCAAATTCCAGAACCATCTCAGAAAATCTCAACAAATTTCCACAAAATCTAAGAAAATTCCGCAAAATTCTTCAAGTCTCCTCCAAATCCCACAAAATTCAAGACAAATCCTCAAAATTCCACAAAAATCCCACAAAATTCCTTCCATCTTCTCAGAACCCAAACAAACTCCTGCAACATCTCACAAAATCTCCACCAATTTCCAAACAATTCAAGAAAAATCCCGCAAAATTCTTCAAGTCTCCTCCAAATACCACAAACATCCCACAAACATCCCACAAACATCCCACAAACATCCCACAAAATTCAAGAGAAATCCCACAAAATTCAAAAGAAATCGCACAAAATCCTGTACAAGCCCCACACAATTCCCTAAATCTTCTCAAAACCCAACCACATTCCTGCAACATCCCACAAAATCTCCAACAATTTCCACAAAATTCAAGAAGACTCTCACAAAATACTTGAAAGCTGCTGAAAATTCCACGAAAATCCCACAAAAATCCCTAAATCTTCTCAAAACCCAACCACATTCCTGCAGCATCTCACAAAATCTCCACCAATATCCAAAAAATTCAAGAAAATTCCCTCCAAATTCTTCAAGTCTCCTCCAAATCCCACAAAATTCAAGACAAATCCTCAAAATCCCACAAAAATCCCACCAAATTCCAGAACCATCTCACAAAA
Organism: Cyanistes caeruleus; assembly: GCF_971803275.1. Lineage (NCBI taxonomy): Eukaryota > Metazoa > Chordata > Aves > Passeriformes > Paridae > Cyanistes > Cyanistes caeruleus. The sequence continues at coordinate 89,316,885 of NC_141702.1, read as the reverse complement.
TCTCAACAAATTTCCACTAAATTCAAGAAAACTCTCACAAAGTTCTTGAAAGCCCCTCAAAATTCCAGAAAAATGCCACAAACTTCCCTACATCTTCTCAAAACCCAAACAAACTCCTGCAACATCTCACAAAATCTCCACCAATTTCCAAACAATTCAAGAAAAATCCCGCAAAATTCTTCAAGTCTCGTACAAATCCCAGAAAAATCCCACAAAATTCCAGAAACATCCCACCAAATCACCTCAATATCACCAAAAATTCTGGAAAAGCCTCACAAAATTGCAGAAAAATGCCACAAAATTCCCTAAACCTTCTCAAAACCCTACCCAATTCCTGCAACATCCCACAAAATCTCCAACAATTTCCACAAAATTCAAGAAAAATCCCTCAAAATTCACTGAATTTCCTCAATATCCCACCAAATTCCAGAACCATCTCAGAAAATCTCAACAAATTTCCACAAAATCTAAGAAAATTCCGCAAAATTCTTCAAGTCTCCTCCAAATCCCACAAAATTCAAGAGAAATCCTCAAAATTCCACAAAAATCCAACAAAATTCCTTCCATCTTCTCAAAACCCAAACAAATTCCTGAAACATCTCACAAAATCTCCACCAATTTCCACAACATTTAGGAAAAATCCCTCCAACTTCTTCAAGTCTCCTCCAAATCCCACAAAATTCAAGAGAATTCCTCAAAATTCCACAAAAATCCCACCAAATTCCAGAACCATCTCACAAAATCTCCGGAAATTTCCACAAAATTCAAGAAGACTCTCACAAAATACTTGAAAGCTGCTGAAAATTCCACGAATATCCCACAAAAATCCCTAAATCTTCTCAAAACCCAACCACATTCCTGCAGCATCTCACAAAATCTCCACCAATATCCAAAAAATTCAAGAAAATTCCCTCCAAATTCTTCAAGTCTCCTCCAAATCCCACAAAATTCAAGACAAATCCTCAAAATCCCACAAAAATCCCACCAAATTCCAGAACCATCTCACAAAATCTCAACAAATTTCCACTAAATTCAAGAAAACTCTCACAAAGTTCTTGAAAGCCCCTCAAAATTCCAGAAAAATGCCACAAACTTCCCTACATCTTCTCAAAACCCAAACAAACTCCTGCAACATCTCACAAAATCTCCACCAATTTCCAAACAATTCAAGAAAAATCCCGCAAAATCCTTCAAGTCTCGTACAAATCCCAGAAAAATCCCACCAAATTCCAGAAACATCCCACCAAATCACCTCAATATCACCAAAAATTCTGGAAAAGCCTCACAAAATTGCAGAAAAATGCCACAAAATTCCCTAAACCTTCTCAAAACCCTACCCAATTCCTGCAACATCCCACAAAATCTCCAACAATTTCCACAAAATTCAAGAAAAATCCCTCAAAATTCACTGAATTTCCTCAATATCCCACCAAATTCCAGAACCATCTCAGAAAATCTCAACAAATTTCCACAAAATCTAAGAAAATTCCGCAAAATTCTTCAAGTCTCCTCCAAATCCCACAAAATTCAAGAGAAATCCTCAAAATTCCACAAAAATCCAACAAAATTCCTTCCATCTTCTCAAAACCCAAACAAATTCCTGAAACATCTCACAAAATCTCCACCAATTTCCACAACATTTAGGAAAAATCCCTCCAACTTCTTAAAGTCTCCTCCAAATCCCACAAAATTCAAGAGAATTCCTCAAAATTCCACAAAAATCCCACCAAATTCCAGAACCATCTCACAAAATCTCCGGAAATTTCCACAAAATTCAAGAAGACTCTCACAAAATACTTGAAAGCTGCTGAAAATTCCACGAATATCCCACAAAAATCCCTAAATCTTCTCAAAACCCAACCACATTCCTGCAGCATCTCACAAAATCTCCACCAATATCCAAAAAATTCAAGAAAATTCCCTCCAAATTCTTCAAGTCTCCTCCAAATCCCACAAAATTCAAGACAAATCCTCAAAATCCCACAAAAATCCCACCAAATTCCAGAACCATCTCACAAAATCTCAACAAATTTCCACTAAATTCAAGAAAACTCTCACAAAGTTCTTGAAAGCCCCTCAAAATCCCAGAAAAATCCCACAAACTTCCCTACATCTTCTCAAAACCCAAACAAACTCCTGCAACATCTCACAAAATCTCCACCAATTTCCAAACAATTCAAGAAAAATCCCGCAAAATTCTTCAAGTCTCCTACAAATCCCAGAAAAATCCCACAAAATTCAAGAAACATCCCACCAAATCACCTCAATATCACCAAAAATTCTGGAAAAGCCTCACAAAATTGCAGAAAAATGCCACAAAATTCCCTAAACCTTCTCAAAACCCTACCAAATTCCTGCAACATCCCACAAAATCTCCAACAATTTCCACAAAATTCAAGAAAAATCCCTCAAAATTCACTGAATTTCCTCAATATCCCACCAAATTCCAGAACCATCTCACAAAATCTCAACAAATTTCCACATAATCTAAGAAAATTCCCGCAAAATTCTTCAAGTCTCCTCCAAATCCCACAAAATTCAAGACAAATCCTCAAAATTCCACAAAAATCCCACAAAATTCCTTCCATCTTCTCAGAACCCAAACAAACTCCTGCAACATCTCACAAAATCTCCACCAATTTCCAAACAATTCAAGAAAAATCCCGCAAAATTCTTCAAGTCTCCTCCAAATACCACAAACATCCCACAAACATCCCACAAACATCCCACAAACATCCCACAAACATCCCACAAAATTCAAGAGAAATCCCACAAAATTCAAAAGAAATCGCACAAAATCCTGTACAAGCCCCACACAATTCCCTAAATCTTCTCAAAACCCAACCACATTCCTGCAACATCCCACAAAATCTCCAACAATTTCCACAAAATTCAAGAAAATTCCCTCCAAATTCACTGAATTTCCTCAATATCCCACCAAACTCCAGAACCATCTCACAAAATCTCAACAAATTTCCAAAAAATTCAAAAAAACTCTCACAAAGTTCTTGAAAGCCCCTCAAAATTCCAGAAAAATGCCACAAAATTCCCTACATCTTCTCAAAACATTACAAAATTCTACAGACATCTCACAAAATCTCCACACATTTCCACAAAATCTAAGAAAATTCCCGCAAAATTCTTCAAATCTCCTCCAAATCCCACAAAATTCAAGAGAAATCCTCAAAATTCCACAAAAATCCAACAAAATTCCCTACATCTTCTCAAAATCCAAACAAATTCCTGAAACATCTCACAAAATCTCCACCAATTTCCACAACATTTAGGAAAAATCCCTCCAACTTCTTCAAGTCTCCTCCAAATCCCACAAAATTCAAGAGAAATCCTCAAAATCCCACAAAAATCCCACAAAATTCCTGCAACATCTCACAAAATCTCCGGAAATTCCCACAAAATTCAAGAAAACTCTCACAAAGTTCTTGAAAGCCCCTCAAAATTCCAGAAAAATGCCACAAACTTCCCTACATCTTCTCAAAACCCAAACAAACTCCTGCAACATCTCACAAAATCTCCACCAATTTCCAAACAATTCAAGAAAAATCCCGCAAAATTCTTCAAGTCTCCTACAAATCCCAGAAAAATCCCACAAAATTCCAGAAACATCCCACCAAATCACCTCAATATCACCAAACATTCTGGAAAAGCCTCACAAAATTGCAGAAAAATGCCACAAAATTCCCTAAACCTTCTCAAAACCCTACCCAATTCCTGCAACATCCCACAAAATCTCCAACAATTTCCACAAAATTCAAGAAAAATCCCTCAAAATTCACTGAATTTCCTCAATATCCCACCAAATTCCAGAACCATCTCACAAAATCTCAACAAATTTCCACAAAATCTAAGAAAATTCCGCAAAATTCTTCAAGTCTCCTCCAAATCCCACAAAATTCAAGACAAATCCTCAAAATTCCACAAAAATCCCACAAAATTCCTGCAACATCTCACAAAATCTCTGGAAATTTCCACAAAATTCAAGAAGACTCTCACAAAATACTTGAAAGCTGCTGAAAATTCCACGAATATACCACAAAAATCCCTAAATCTTCTCAAAACCCAACCACATTCCTGCAGCATCTCACAAAATCTCCACCAATATCCAAAAAATTCAAGAAAATTCCCTCCAAATTCTTCAAGTCTCCTCCAAATCCCACAAAATTCAAGACAAATCCTCAAAATCCCACAAAAATCCCACCAAATTCCAGAACCATCTCACAAAATCTCAACAAATTTCCACTAAATTCAAGAAAACTCTCACAAAGTTCTTGAAAGCCCCTCAAAATTCCAGAAAAATGCCACAAACTTCCCTACATCTTCTCAAAACCCAAACAAACTCCTGCAACATCTCACAAAATCTCCAACAATTTCCACAAAATTCAAGAAAAATCCCGCAAAATTCTTCAAGTCTCGTACAAATCCCAGAAAAATCCCACAAAATTCCAGAAACATCCCACCAAATCACCTCAATATCACCAAACATTCTGGAAAAGCCTCACAAAATTGCAGAAAAATGCCACAAAATTCCCTAAACCTTCTCAAAACCCTACCCAATTCCTGCAACATCCCACAAAATCTCCAACAATTTCCACAAAATTCAAGAAAAATCCCTCAAAATTCACTGAATTTCCTCAGTATCCCACCAAATTCCAGAACCATCTCACAAAATCTCAACAAATTTCCACTAAATCTAAGAAAATTCCCGCAAGATTCTTCAAGTCTCCTCCAAATCCCACAAAATTCAAGACAAATCCTCAAAATTCCACAAAAATCCAACAAAATTCCTTCCATCTTCTCAGAACCCAAACAAACTCCTGCAACATCTCACAAAATCTCCACCAATTTCCAAACAATTCAAGAAAAATCCCGCAAAATTCTTCAAGTCTCCTCCAAATACCACAAACATCCTACAAACATCTCACAAACATCCCACAAACATCCCATAAAATTCAATAGAAATCCCACAAAATTCAAGAGAAATCCCACCAAATTCTGTACAAGCCCCACACAATTCCCTAAATCTTCTCAGAACCCAACCACATTCCTGCAACATCCCACAAAATCTCCAACAATTTCCACAAAATTCAAGAAAAATCCCTCAAAATTCACTGAATTTCCTCAATATCCCACCAAATTCCAGAACCATCTCAGAAAATCTCAACAAATTTCCACATAATCTAAGAAAATTCCCGCAAAATTCTTCAAGTCTCCTCCAAATCCCACAAAATTCAAGACAAATCCTCAAAATTCCACAAAAATCCCACAAAATTCCTTCCATCTTCTCAGAACCCAAACAAACTCCTGCAACATCTCACAAAATCTCCACCAATTTCCAAACAATTCAAGAAAAATCCCGCAAAATTCTTCAAGTCTCCTCCAAATACCACAAACATCCCACAAACATCCCACAAACATCCCACAAACATCCCACAAACATCCCACAAAATTCAAGAGAAATCCCACAAAATTCAAAAGAAATCGCACAAAATCCTGTACAAGCCCCACACAATTCCCTAAATCTTCTCAAAACCCAACCACATTCCTGCAACATCCCACAAAATCTCCAACAATTTCCACAAAATTCAAGAAAATTCCCTCCAAATTCACTGAATTTCCTCAATATCCCACCAAACTCCAGAACCATCTCACAAAATCTCAACAAATTTCCAAAAAATTCAAAAAAACTCTCACAAAGTTCTTGAAAGCCCCTCAAAATTCCAGAAAAATGCCACAAAATTCCCTACATCTTCTCAAAACATTACAAAATTCTACAGACATCTCACAAAATCTCCACACATTTCCACAAAATCTAAGAAAATTCCCGCAAAATTCTTCAAGTCTCCTCCAAATCCCACAAAATTCAAGAGAAATCCTCAAAATTCCACAAAAATCCAACAAAATTCCCTACATCTTCTCAAAATCCAAACAAATTCCTGAAACATCTCACAAAATCTCCACCAATTTCCACAACATTTAGGAAAAATCCCTCCAACTTCTTCAAGTCTCCTCCAAATCCCACAAAATTCAAGAGAAATCCTCAAAATCCCACAAAAATCCCACAAAATTCCTGCAACATCTCACAAAATCTCCGGAAATTCCCACAAAATTCAAGAAAACTCTCACAAAGTTCTTGAAAGCCCCTCAAAATTCCAGAAAAATGCCACAAACTTCCCTACATCTTCTCAAAACCCAAACAAACTCCTGCAACATCTCACAAAATCTCCACCAATTTCCAAACAATTCAAGAAAAATCCCGCAAAATTCTTCAAGTCTCCTACAAATCCCAGAAAAATCCCACAAAATTCCAGAAACATCCCACCAAATCACCTCAATATCACCAAACATTCTGGAAAAGCCTCACAAAATTGCAGAAAAATGCCACAAAATTCCCTAAACCTTCTCAAAACCCTACCCAATTCCTGCAACATCCCACAAAATCTCCAACAATTTCCACAAAATTCAAGAAAAATCCCTCAAAATTCACTGAATTTCCTCAATATCCCACCAAATTCCAGAACCATCTCACAAAATCTCAACAAATTTCCACAAAATCTAAGAAAATTCCGCAAAATTCTTCAAGTCTCCTCCAAATCCCACAAAATTCAAGACAAATCCTCAAAATTCCACAAAAATCCCACAAAATTCCTGCAACATCTCACAAAATCTCTGGAAATTTCCACAAAATTCAAGAAGACTCTCACAAAATACTTGAAAGCTGCTGAAAATTCCACGAATATACCACAAAAATCCCTAAATCTTCTCAAAACCCAACCACATTCCTGCAGCATCTCACAAAATCTCCACCAATATCCAAAAAATTCAAGAAAATTCCCTCCAAATTCTTCAAGTCTCCTCCAAATCCCACAAAATTCAAGACAAATCCTCAAAATCCCACAAAAATCCCACCAAATTCCTGAACCATCTCACAAAATCTCAACAAATTTCCACTAAATTCAAGAAAACTCTCACAAAGTTCTTGAAAGCCCCTCAAAATTCCAGAAAAATGCCACAAACTTCCCTACATCTTCTCAAAACCCAAACAAACTCCTGCAACATCTCACAAAATCTCCAACAATTTCCACAAAATTCAAGAAAAATCCCGCAAAATTCTTCAAGTCTCGTACAAATCCCAGAAAAATCCCACAAAATTCCAGAAACATCCCACCAAATCACCTCAATATCACCAAACATTCTGGAAAAGCCTCACAAAATTGCAGAAAAATGCCACAAAATTCCCTAAACCTTCTCAAAACCCTACCCAATTCCTGCAACATCCCACAAAATCTCCAACAATTTCCACAAAATTCAAGAAAAATCCCTCAAAATTCACTGAATTTCCTCAGTATCCCACCAAATTCCAGAACCATCTCACAAAATCTCAACAAATTTCCACATAATCTAAGAAAATTCCGCAAAATTCTTCAAGTCTCCTCCAAATCCCACAAAATTCAAGACAAATCCTCAAAATTCCACAAAAATCCAACAAAATTCCTTCCATCTTCTCAGAACCCAAACAAACTCCTGCAACATCTCACAAAATCTCCACCAATTTCCAAACAATTCAAGAAAAATCCCGCAAAATTCTTCAAGTCTCCTCCAAATACCACAAACATCCTACAAACATCTCACAAACATCCCACAAACATCCCATAAAATTCAATAGAAATCCCACAAAATTCAAGAGAAATCCCACCAAATTCTGTACAAGCCCCACACAATTCCCTAAATCTTCTCAGAACCCAACCACATTCCTGCAACATCCCACAAAATCTCCAACAATTTCCACAAAATTCAAGAAAATTCCCTCCAAATTCACTGAATTTCCTCAATATCCCACCAAACTCCAGAACCATCTCACAAAATCTCAACAAATTTCCAAAAAATTCAAAAAAACTCTCACAAAGTTCTTGAAAGCCCCTCAAAATTCCAGAAAAATGCCACAAAATTCCCTACATCTTCTCAAAACCCCACAAAATTCTACAGACATCTCACAAAATCTCCACACATTTCCACAAAATCTAAGAAAATTCCCGCAAAATTCTTCAAGTCTCCTCCAAATCTCACAAAATTCAAGAGAAATCCTCAAAATTCCACAAAAATCCAACAAAATTCCCTACATCTTCTCAAAATCCAAACAAATTCCTGAAACATCTCACAAAATCTCCACCAATTTCCACAACATTTAGGAAAAATCCCTCCAACTTCTTCAAGTCTCCTCCAAATCCCACAAAATTCAAGACAAATCCTCAAAATTCCACAAAAATCCCACAAAATTCCTGCAACATCTCACAAAATCTCTGGAAATTTCCACAAAATTCAAGAAGACTCTCACAAAATACTTGAAAGCTGCTGAAAATTCCACGAAAATCCCACAAAAATCCCTAAATCTTCTCAAAACCCAACCACATTCCTGCAGCATCTCACAAAATCTCCACCAATATCCAAAAAATTCAAGAAAATTCCCTCCAAATTCTTCAAGTCTCCTCCAAATCCCACAAAATTCAAGACAAATCCTCAAAATCCCACAAAAATCCCACCAAATTCCAGAACCATCTCACAAAATCTCAACAAATTTCCACTAAATTCAAGAAAACTCTCACAAAGTTCTTGAAAGCCCCTCAAAATTCCAGAAAAATGCCACAAAATTCCCTACATCTTCTCAAAACCCAAACAAACTCCTGCAACATCTCACAAAATCTCCACCAATTTCCAAACAATTCAAGAAAAATCCCGCAAAATTCTTCAAGTCTCGTACAAATCCCAGAAAAATCCCACAAAATTCCAGAAACATCCCACCAAATCACCTCAATATCACCAAAAATTCTGGAAAAGCCTCACAAAATTGCAGAAAAATGCCACAAAATTCCCTAAACCTTCTCAAAACCCTACCCAATTCCTGCAACATCCCACAAAATCTCCAACAATTTCCACAAAATTCAAGAAAAATCCCTCAAAATTCACTGAATTTCCTCAATATCCCACCGAATTCCAGAACCATCTCACAAAATCTCAACAAATTTCCACAAAATCTAAGAAAATTCCGCAAAATTCTTCAAGTCTCCTCCAAATCCCACAAAATTCAAGACAAATCCTCAAAATTCCACAAAAATCCCACAAAATTCCTGCAACATCTCACAAAATCTCCCGAAATTTCCACAAAATTCAAGAAGACTCTCACAAAATACTTGAAAGCTGCTGAAAATTCCACGAATATACCACAAAAATCCCTAAATCTTCTCAAAACCCAACCACATTCCTGCAGCATCTCACAAATACTCCACCAATATCCAAAAAATTCAAGAAAATTCCCTCCAAATTCTTCAAGTCTCCTCCAAATCCCACAAAATTCAAGACAAATCCTCAAAATCCCACAAAAATCCCACCAAATTCCAGAACCATCTCACAAAATCTCAACAAATTTCCACTAAATTCAAGAAAACTCTCACAAAGTTCTTGAAAGCCCCTCAAAATTCCAGAAAAATGCCACAAACTTCCCTACATCTTCTCAAAACCCAAACAAACTCCTGCAACATCTCACAAAATCTCCACCAATTTCCAAACAATTCAAGAAAAATCCCGCAAAATTCTTCAAGTCTCGTACAAATCCCAGAAAAATCCCACAAAATTCCAGAAACATCCCACCAAATCACCTCAATATCACCAAAAATTCTGGAAAAGCCTCACAAAATTGCAGAAAAATGCCACAAAATTCCCTAAACCTTCTCAAAACCCTACCCAATTCCTGCAACATCCCACAAAATCTCCAACAATTTCCACAAAATTCAAGAAAAATCCCTCAAAATTCACTGAATTTCCTCAATATCCCAATAAATTCTAGAACCATCTCACAAAATCTCAACAAATTTCCACATAATCTAAGAAAATTCCCGCAAAATTCTTCAAGTCTCCTCCAAATCCCACAAAATTCAAGACAAATCCTCAAAATTCCACAAAAATCCCACAAAATTCCTTCCATCTTCTCAGAACCCAAACAAACTCCTGCAACATCTCACAAAATCTCCACCAATTTCCAAACAATTCAAGAAAAATCCCGCAAAATTCTTCAAGTCTCCTCCAAATACCACAAACATCCTACAAACATCTCACAAACATCCCACAAACATCCCATAAAATTCAATAGAAATCCCACAAAATTCAAGAGAAATCCCACCAAATTCTGTACAAACCCCACACAATTCCCTAAATCTTCTCAGAACCCAACCACATTCCTGCAACATCCCACAAAATCTCCAACAATTTCCACAAAATTCAAGAAAATTCCCTCCAAATTCACTGAATTTCCTCAATATCCCACCAAACTCCAGAACCATCTCACAAAATCTCAACAAATTTCCAAAAAATTCAAAAAAACTCTCACAAAGTTCTTGAAAGCCCCTCAAAATTCCAGAAAAATGCCACAAAATTCCCTACATCTTCTCAAAACATTACAAAATTCTACAGACATCTCACAAAATCTCCACACATTTCCACAAAATCTAAGAAAATTCCCGCAAAATTCTTCAAGTCTCCTCCAAATCCCACAAAATTCAAGAGAAATCCTCAAAATTCCACAAAAATTCAACAAAATTCCCTACATCTTCTCAAAATCCAAACAAATTCCTGAAACATCTCACAAAATCTCCACCAATTTCCACAACATTTAGGAAAAATCCCTCCAACTTCTTCAAGTCTCCTCCAAATCCCACAAAATTCAAGAGAATTCCTCAAAATTCCACAAAAATCCAACCAAATTCCTGCAACATCTCACAAAATCTCCGGAAATTCCCACAAAATTCAAGAAAACTCTCACAAAGTTCTTGAAAGCCCCTCAAAATTCCAGAAAAATGCCACAAACTTCCCTACATCTTCTCAAAACCCAAACAAACTCCTGCAACATCTCACAAAATCTCCACCAATTTCCAAACAATTCAAGAAAAATCCCGCAAAATTCTTCAAGTCTCCTACAAATCCCAGAAAAATCCCACAAAATTCCAGAAACATCCCACCAAATCACCTCAATATCACCAAACATTCTGGAAAAGCCTCACAAAATTGCAGAAAAATGCCACAAAATTCCCTAAACCTTCTCAAAACCCTACCCAATTCCTGCAACATCCCACAAAATCTCCAACAATTTCCACAAAATTCAAGAAAAATCCCTCAAAATTCACTGAATTTCCTCAATATCCCACCAAATTCCAGAACCATCTCACAAAATCTCAACAAATTTCCACAAAATCTAAGAAAATTCCGCAAAATTCTTCAAGTCTCCTCCAAATCCCACAAAATTCAAGACAAATCCTCAAAATTCCACAAAAATCCCACAAAATTCCTGCAACATCTCACAAAATCTCCGGAAATTTCCACAAAATTCAAGAAGACTCTCACAAAATACTTGAAAGCTGCTGAAAATTCCACGAATATACCACAAAAATCCCTAAATCTTCTCAAAACCCAACCACATTCCTGCAGCATCTCACAAATACTCCACCAATATCCAAAAAATTCAAGAAAATTCCCTCCAAATTCTTCAAGTCTCCTCCAAATCCCACAAAATTCAAGACAAATCCTCAAAATCCCACAAAAATCCCACCAAATTCCAGAACCATCTCACAAAATCTCAACAAATTTCCACTAAATTCAAGAAAACTCTCACAAAGTTCTTGAAAGCCCCTCAAAATTCCAGAAAAATGCCACAAACTTCCCTACATCTTCTCAAAACCCAAACAAACTCCTGCAACATCTCACAAAATCTCCAACAATTTCCAAACAATTCAAGAAAAATCCCGCAAAATTCTTCAAGTCTCGTACAAATCCCAGAAAAATCCCACCAAATTCCAGAAACATCCCACCAAATCACCTCAATATCACCAAAAATTCTGGAAAAGCCTCACAAAATTGCAGAAAAATGCCACAAAATTCCCTAAACCTTCTCAAAACCCTACCCAATTCCTGCAACATCCCACAAAATCTCCAACAATTTCCACAAAATTCAAGAAAAATCCCTCAAAATTCACTGAATTTCCTCAATATCCCACCAAATTCCAGAACCATCTCACAAAATCTCAACAAATTTCCACATAATCTAAGAAAATTCCGCAAAATTCTTCAAGTCTCCTCCAAATCCCACAAAATTCAAGACAAATCCTCAAAATTCCACAAAAATCCAACAAAATTCCTTCCATCTTCTCAGAACCCAAACAAACTCCTGCAACATCTCACAAAATCTCCACCAATTTCCAAACAATTCAAGAAAAATCCCGCAAAATTCTTCAAGTCTCCTCCAAATACCACAAACATCCTACAAACATCTCACAAACATCCCACAAACATCCCATAAAATTCAATAGAAATCCCACAAAATTCAAGAGAAATCCCACCAAATTCTGTACAAGCCCCACACAATTCCCTAAATCTTCTCAGAACCCAACCACATTCCTGCAACATCCCACAAAATCTCCAACAATTTCCACAAAATTCAAGAAAATTCCCTCCAAATTCACTGAATTTCCTCAATATCCCACCAAACTCCAGAACCATCTCACAAAATCTCAACAAATTTCCAAAAAATTCAAAAAAACTCTCACAAAGTTCTTGAAAGCCCCTCAAAATTCCAGAAAAATGCCACAAAATTCCCTACATCTTCTCAAAACCCCACAAAATTCTACAGACATCTCACAAAATCTCCACACATTTCCACAAAATCTAAGAAAATTCCCGCAAAATTCTTCAAGTCTCCTCCAAATCTCAGAAAATTCAAGAGAAATCCTCAAAATTCCACAAAAATCCAACAAAATTCCCTACATCTTCTCAAAATCCAAACAAATTCCTGAAACATCTCACAAAATCTCCACCAATTTCCACAACATTTAGGAAAAATCCCTCCAACTTCTTCAAGTCTCCTCCAAATCCCACAAAATTCAAGAGAAATCCTCAAAATTCCACAAAAATCCCACAAAATTCCTGCAACATCTCACAAAATCTCTGGAAATTTCCACAAAATTCAAGAAGACTCTCACAAAATACTTGAAAGCTGCTGAAAATTCCACGAAAATCCCACAAAAATCCCTAAATCTTCTCAAAACCCAACCACATTCCTGCAGCATCTCACAATATCTCCACCAATATCCAAAAAATTCAAGAAAATTCCCTCCAAATTCTTCAAGTCTCCTCCAAATCCCACAAAATTCAAGACAAATCCTCAAAATCCCACAAAAATCCCACCAAATTCCAGAACCATCTCACAAAATCTCAACAAATTTCCACTAAATTCAAGAAAACTCTCACAAAGTTCTTGAAAGCCCCTCAAAATTCCAGAAAAATGCCACAAAATAACCTACATCTTCTCAAAACCCAAACAAACTCCTGCAACATCTCACAAAATCTCCAACAATTTCCAAACAATTCAAGAAAAATCCCGCAAAATTCTTCAAGTCTCGTACAAATCCCAGAAAAATCCCACAAAATTCCAGAAACATCCCACCAAATCACCTCAATATCACCAAAAATTCTGGAAAAGCCTCACAAAATTGCAGAAAAATGCCACAAAATTCCCTAAACCTTCTCAAAACCCTACCCAATTCCTGCAACATCCCACAAAATCTCCAACAATTTCCACAAAATTCAAGAAAAATCCCTCAAAATTCACTGAATTTCCTCAATATCCCACCAAATTCCAGAACCATCTCACAAAATCTCAACAAATTTCCACATAATCTAAGAAAATTCCGCAAAATTCTTCAAGTCTCCTCCAAATCCCACAAAATTCAAGACAAATCCTCAAAATTCCACAAAAATCCCACAAAATTCCTTCCATCTTCTCAGAACCCAAACAAACTCCTGCAACATCTCACAAAATCTCCACCAATTTCCAAACAATTCAAGAAAAATCCCGCAAAATTCTTCAAGTCTCCTCCAAATACCACAAACATCCTACAAACATCTCACAAACATCCCACAAACATCCCATAAAATTCAATAGAAATCCCACAAAATTCAAGAGAAATCCCACCAAATTCTGTACAAGCCCCACACAATTCCCTAAATCTTCTCAGAACCCAACCACATTCCTGCAACATCCCACAAAATCTCCAACAATTTCCACAAAATTCAAGAAAATTCCCTCCAAATTCACTGAATTTCCTCAATATCCCACCAAACTCCAGAACCATCTCACAAAATCTCAACAAATTTCCAAAAAATTCAAAAAAACTCTCACAAAGTTCTTGAAAGCCCCTCAAAATTCCAGAAAAATGCCACAAAATTCCCTACATCTTCTCAAAACCCCACAAAATTCTACAGACATCTCACAAAATCTCCACACATTTCCACAAAATCTAAGAAAATTCCCGCAAAATTCTTCAAGTCTCCTCCAAATCTCACAAAATTCAAGAGAAATCCTCAAAATTCCACAAAAATCCAACAAAATTCCCTACATCTTCTCAAAATCCAAACAAATTCCTGAAACATCTCACAAAATCTCCACCAATTTCCACAACATTTAGGAAAAATCCCTCCAACTTCTTCAAGTCTCCTCCAAATCTCACAAAATTCAAGAGAAATCCTCAAAATTCCACAAAAATCCAACAAAATTCCCTACATCTTCTCAAAATCCAAACAAATTCCTGAAACATCTCACAAAATCTCCACCAATTTCCACAACATTTAGGAAAATTCCCTCCAAATTCTTCAAGTCTCCTCCAAATCCCACAAAATTCAAGACAAATCCTCAAAATCCCACAAAAATCCCACCAAATTCCAGAACCATCTCACAAAATCTCAACAAATTTCCACTAAATTCAAGAAAACTCTCACAAAGTTCTTGAAAGCCCCTCAAAATTCCAGAAAAATGCCACAAAATAACCTACATCTTCTCAAAACCCAAACAAACTCCTGCAACATCTCACAAAATCTCCAACAATTTCCAAACAATTCAAGAAAAATCCCGCAAAATTCTTCAAGTCTCGTACAAATCCCAGAAAAATCCCACAAAATTCCAGAAACATCCCACCAAATCACCTCAATATCACCAAAAATTCTGGAAAAGCCTCACAAAATTGCAGAAAAATGCCACAAAATTCCCTAAACCTTCTGAAAACCCTCCCCAATTCCTGCAACATTTCACAAAATCTCCAACAATTTCCACAAAATTCAAGAAAAATCCCTCAAAATTCACTGAATTTCCTCAATATCCCACCGAATTCCAGAACCACCTCACAAAATCTCAACAAATTTCCACATAATCTAAGAAAATTCCGCAAAATTCTTCAAGTCTCCTCCAAATCCCACAAAATTCAAGACAAATCCTCAAAATTCCACAAAAATCCCACAAAATTCCTGCAACATCTCACAAAATCTCTGGAAATTTCCACAAAATTCAAGAAGACTCTCACAAAATACTTGAAAGCTGCTGAAAATTCCACGAAAATCCCACAAAAATCCCTAAATCTTCTCAAAACCCAACCACATTCCTGCAGCATCTCACAAAATCTCCACCAATATCCAAAAAATTCAAGAAAATTCCCTCCAAATTCTTCAAGTCTCCTCCAAATCCCACAAAATTCAAGACAAATCCTCAAAATCCCACAAAAATCCCACCAAATTCCAGAACCATCTCACAAAATCTCAACAAATTTCCACTAAATTCAAGAAAACTCTCACAAAGTTCTTGAAAGCCCCTCAAAATTCCAGAAAAATGCCACAAAATAACCTACATCTTCTCAAAACCCAAACAAACTCCTGCAACATCTCACAAAATCTCCAACAATTTCCAAACAATTCAAGAAAAATCCCGCAAAATTCTTCAAGTCTCGTACAAATCCCAGAAAAATCCCACAAAATTCCAGAAACATCCCACCAAATCACCTCAATATCACCAAAAATTCTGGAAAAGCCTCACAAAATTGCAGAAAAATGCCACAAAATTCCCTAAACCTTCTGAAAACCCTCCCCAATTCCTGCAACATTTCACAAAATCTCCAACAATTTCCACAAAATTCAAGAAAAATCCCTCAAAATTCACTGAATTTCCTCAATATCCCACCGAATTCCAGAACCACCTCACAAAATCTCAACAAATTTCCACATAATCTAAGAAAATTCCGCAAAATTCTTCAAGTCTCCTCCAAATCCCACAAAATTCAAGACAAATCCTCAAAATTCCACAAAAATCCCACAAAATTCCTGCAACATCTCACAAAATCTCCGGAAATTTCCACAAAATTCAAGAAGACTCTCACAAAATACTTGAAAGCTGCTGAAAATTCCACGAATATACCACAAAAATCCCTAAATCTTCTCAAAACCCAACCACATTCCTGCAGCATCTCACAAAATCTCCACCAATATCCAAAAAATTCAAGAAAATTCCCTCCAAATTCTTCAAGTCTCCTCCAAATCCCACAAAATTCAAGACAAATTCTCAAAATCCCACAAAAATCCCACCAAATTCCAGAACCATCTCACAAAATCTCAACAAATTTCCACTAAATTCAAGAAAACTCTCACAAAGTTCTTGAAAGCCCCTCAAAATTCCAGAAAAATGCCACAAACTTCCCTACATCTTCTCAAAACCCAAACAAACTCCTGCAACATCTCACAAAATCTCCATCAATTTCCAAACAATTCAAGAAAAATCCCGCAAAATTCTTCAAGTCTCCTACAAATCCCAGAAAAATCCCACAAAATTCCAGAAACATCCCACCAAATCACCTCAATATCACCAAAAATTCTGGAAAAGCCTCACAAAATTGCAGAAAAATGCCACAAAATTCCCTAAACCTTCTCAAAACCCTACCCAATTCCTGCAACATCCCACAAAATCTCCAACAATTTCCAAACAATTCAAGAAAAATCCCGCAAAATTCTTCAAGTCTCGTACAAATCCCAGAAAAATCCCACAAAATTCCAGAAACATCCCACCAAATCACCTCAATATCACCAAAAATTCTGGAAAAGCCTCACAAAATTGCAGAAAAATGCCACAAAATTCCCTAAACCTTCTCAAAACCCTACCCAATTCCTGCAACATCCCACAAAATCTCCAACAATTTCCACAAAATTGAAGAAAAATCCCTCAAAATTCACTGAATTTCCTCAATATCCCACCAAATTCCAGAACCATCTCACAAAATCTCAACAAATTTCCACAAAATCTAAGAAAATTCCGCAAAATTCTTCAAGTCTCCTCCAAATCCCACAAAATTCAAGACAAATCCTCAAAATTCCACAAAAATCCCACAAAATTCCTTCCATCTTCTCAGAACCCAAACAAACTCCTGCAACATCTCACAAAATCTCCACCAATTTCCAAACAATTCAAGAAAAATCCCGCAAAATTCTTCAAGTCTCCTCCAAATACCACAAACATCCTACAAACATCTCACAAACATCCCACAAACATCCCATAAAATTCAATAGAAATCCCACAAAATTCAAGAGAAATCCCACCAAATTCTGTACAAGCCCCACACAATTCCCTAAATCTTCTCAGAACCCAACCACATTCCTGCAACATCCCACAAAATCTCCAACAATTTCCACAAAATTCAAGAAAATTCCCTCCAAATTCACTGAATTTCCTCAATATCCCACCAAACTCCAGAACCATCTCACAAAATCTCAACAAATTTCCAAAAAATTCAAAAAAACTCTCACAAAGTTCTTGAAAGCCCCTCAAAATTCCAGAAAAATGCCACAAAATTCCCTACATCTTCTCAAAACCCAAACTAACTCCTGCAACATCTCACAAAATCTCCACCAATTTCCAAACAATTCAAGAAAAATCCCGCAAAATTCTTCAAGTCTCGTACAAATCCCAGAAAAATCCCACAAAATTCCAGAAACATCCCACCAAATCACCTCAATATCACCAAAAATTCTGGAAAAGCCTCACAAAATTGCAGAAAAATGCCACAAAATTCCCTAAACCTTCTGAAAACCCTACCCAATTCCTGCAACATCCCACAAAATCTCTAACAATTTCCACAAAATTCAAGAAAAATCCCTCAAAATTCACTGAATTTCCTCAATATCCCACCGAATTCCAGAACCATCTCACAAAATCTAAACAAATTTCCACAAAATCTAAGAAAATTCCGCAAAATTCTTCAAGTCTCCTCCAAATCCCACAAAATTCAAGACAAATCCTCAAAATTCCACAAAAATCCCACAAAATTCCTGCAACATCTCACAAAATCTCCGGAAATTTCCACAAAATTCAAGAAGACTCTCACAAAATACTTGAAAGCTGCTGAAAATTCCACGAATATACCACAAAAATCCCTAAATCTTCTCAAAACCCAACCACATTCCTGCAGCATCTCACAAAATCTCCACCAATATCCAAAAAATTCAAGAAAATTCCCTCCAAATTCTTCAAGTCTCCTCCAAATCCCACAAAATTCAAGACAAATCCTCAAAATCCCACAAAAATCCCACCAAATTCCAGAACCATCTCACAAAATCTCAACAAATTTCCACTAAATTCAAGAAAACTCTCACAAAGTTCTTGAAAGCCCCTCAAAATTCCAGAAAAATGCCACAAACTTCCCTACATCTTCTCAAAACCCAAACAAACTCCTGCAACATCTCACAAAATCTCCACCAATTTCCAAACAATTCAAGAAAAATCCCGCAAAATTCTTCAAGTCTCGTACAAATCCCAGAAAAATCCCACAAAATTCCAGAAACATCCCACCAAATCACCTCAATATCACCAAAAATTCTGGAAAAGCCTCACAAAATTGCAGAAATATGCCACAAAATTCCCTAAACCTTCTCAAAACCCTACCCAATTCCTGCAACATCCCACAAAATCTCCAACAATTTCCAAACAATTCAAGAAAAATCCCGCAAAATTCTTCAAGTCTCGTACAAATTCCAGAAAAATCCCACAAAATTCCAGAAACATCCCACCAAATCACCTCAATATCACCAAAAATTCTGGAAAAGCCTCACAAAATTGCAGAAAAATGCCACAAAATTCCCTAAACCTTCTCAAAACCCTACCCAATTCCTGCAACATCCCACAAAATCTCCAACAATTTCCACAAAATTCAAGAAAACTCCCTCAAAATTCACTGAATTTCCTCAATATCCCACCAAATTCCAGAACCATCTCACAAAATCTCAACAAATTTCCACATAATCTAAGAAAATTCCGCAAAATTCTTCAAGTCTCCTCCAAATCCCACAAAATTCAAGACAAATCCTCAAAATTCCACAAAAATCCCACAAAATTCCTTCCATCTTCTCAGAACCCAAACAAACTCCTGCAACATCTCACAAAATCTCCACCAATTTCCAAACAATTCAAGAAAAATCCCGCAAAATTCTTCAAGTCTCCTCCAAATACCACAAACATCCTACAAACATCTCACAAACATCCCACAAACATCCCATAAAATTCAATAGAAATCCCACAAAATTCAAGAGAAATCCCACCAAATTCTGTACAAGCCCCACACAATTCCCTAAATCTTCTCAGAACCCAACCACATTCCTGCAACATCCCACAAAATCTCCAACAATTTCCACAAAATTCAAGAAAATTCCCTCCAAATTCACTGAATTTCCTCAATATCCCACCAAACTCCAGAATCATCTCACAAAATCTCAACAAATTTCAAAAAAATTCAAAAAAACTCTCACAAAGTTCTTGAAAGCCCCTCAAAATTCCAGAAAAATGCAACAAAATTCCCTAAATCTTCTCAAAACCCCACAAAATTCTACAGACATCTCACAAAATCTCCACACATTTCCACAAAATCTAAGAAAATTCCCGCAAAATTCTTCAAGTCTCCTCCAAATCCCACAAAATTCAAGAGAAATCCTCAAAATTCCACAAAAATCCAACAAAATTCCCTACATCTTCTCAAAATCCAAACAAATTCCTGAAACATCTCACAAAATCTCCACCAATTTCCACAACATTTAGGAAAAATCCCTCCAACTTCTTCAAGTCTCCTCCAAATCCCACAAAATTCAAGAGAATTCCTCAAAATTCCACAAAAATCCCACCAAATTCCTGCAACATCTCACAAAATCTCTGGAAATTTCCACAAAATTCAAGAAGACTCTCACAAAATACTTGAAAGCTGCTGAAAATTCCACGAAAATCCCACAAAAATCCCTAAATCTTCTCAAAACCCAACCACATTCCTGCAGCATCTCACAAAATCTCCACCAATATCCAAAAAATTCAAGAAAATTCCCTCCAAATTCTTCAAGTCTCCTCCAAATCCCACAAAATTCAAGACAAATCCTCAAAATCCCACAAAAATCCCACCAAATTCCAGAACCATCTCACAAAATCTCAACAAATTTCCACTAAATTCAAGAAAACTCTCATAAAGTTCTTGAAAGCCCCTCAAAATTCCAGAAAAATGCCACAAAATTCCCTACATCTTCTCAAAACCCAAACAAACTCCTGCAACATCTCACAAAATCTCCACCAATTTCCAAACAATTCAAGAAAAATCCCGCAAAATTCTTCAAGTCTCTTACAAATCCCAGAAAAATCCCACAAAATTCCAGAAACATCCCACCAAATCACCTCAATATCACCAAACATTCTGGAAAAGCCTCACAAAATTGCAGAAAAATGCCACAAAATTCCCTAAACCTTCTCAAAACCCTACCCAATTCCTGCAACATCCCACAAAATCTCCAACAATTTCCACAAAATTCAAGAAAAATCCCTCAAAATTCACTGAATTTCCTCAATATCCCACCAAATTCCAGAACCATCTCACAAAATCTCAACAAATTTCCACAAAATCTAAGAAAATTCCGCAAAATTCTTCAAGTCTCCTCCAAATCCCACAAAATTCAAGAGAAATCCTCAAAATTCCACAAAAATCCCACAAAATTCCTTCCATCTTCTCAGAACCCAAACAAACTCCTGCAACATCTCACAAAATCTCCACCAATTTCCAAACAATTCAAGAAAAATCCCGCAAAATTCTTCAAGTCTCCTCCAAATACCACAAACATCCTACAAACATCTCACAAACATCCCACAAACATCCCATAAAATTCAATAGAAATCCCACAAAATTCAAGAGAAATCCCACCAAATTCTGTACAAGCCCCACACAATTCCCTAAATCTTCTCAGAACCCAACCACATTCCTGCAACATCCCACAAAATCTCCAACAATTTCCACAAAATTCAAGAAAATTCCCTCCAAATTCACTGAATTTCCTCAATATCCCACCAAACTCCAGAACCATCTCACAAAATCTCAACAAATTTCCAAAAAATTCAAAAAAACTCTCACAAAGTTCTTGAAAGCCCCTCAAAATTCCAGAAAAATGCCACAAAATTCCCTAAATCTTCTCAAAACCCCACAAAATTCTACAGACATCTCACAAAATCTCCACACATTTCCACAAAATCTAAGAAAATTCCCGCAAAATTCTTCAAGTCTCCTCCAAATCCCACAAAATTCAAGAGAAATCCTCAAAATTCCACAAAAATCCAACAAAATTCCCTACATCTTCTCAAAATCCAAACAAATTCCTGAAACATCTCACAAAATCTCCACCAATTTCCACAACATTTAGGAAAAATCCCTCCAACTTCTTCAAGTCTCCTCCAAATCCCACAAAATTCAAGACAAATCCTCAAAATTCCACAAAAATCCCACAAAATTCCTGCAACATCTCACAAAATCTCTGGAAATTTCCACAAAATTCAAGAAGACTCTCACAAAATACTTGAAAGCTGCTGAAAATTCCACGAAAATCCCACAAAAATCCCTAAATCTTCTCAAAACCCAACCACATTCCTGCAGCATCTCACAAAATCTCCACCAATATCCAAAAAATTCAAGAAAATTCCCTCCAAATTCTTCAAGTCTCCTCCAAATCCCACAAAATTCAAGACAAATCCTCAAAATCCCACAAAAATCCCACCAAATTCCAGAACCATCTCACAAAATCTCAACAAATTTCCACTAAATTCAAGAAAACTCTCACAAAGTTCTTGAAAGCCCCTCAAAATTCCAGAAAAATGCCACAAAATAACCTACATCTTCTCAAAACCCAAACAAACTCCTGCAACATCTCACAAAATCTCCAACAATTTCCAAACAATTCAAGAAAAATCCCGCAAAATTCTTCAAGTCTCGTACAAATCCCAGAAAAATCCCACAAAATTCCAGAAACATCCCACCAAATCACCTCAATATCACCAAAAATTCTGGAAAAGCCTCACAAAATTGCAGAAAAATGCCACAAAATTCCCTAAACCTTCTGAAAACCCTCCCCAATTCCTGCAACATTTCACAAAATCTCCAACAATTTCCACAAAATTCAAGAAAAATCCCTCAAAATTCACTGAATTTCCTCAATATCCCACCGAATTCCAGAACCACCTCACAAAATCTCAACAAATTTCCACATAATCTAAGAAAATTCCGCAAAATTCTTCAAGTCTCCTCCAAATCCCACAAAATTCAAGACAAATCCTCAAAATTCCACAAAAATCCCACAAAATTCCTGCAACATTTCACAAAATCTCCGGAAATTTCCACAAAATTCAAGAAGACTCTCACAAAATACTTGAAAGCTGCTGAAAATTCCACGAATATACCACAAAAATCCCTAAATCTTCTCAAAACCCAACCACATTCCTGCAGCATCTCACAAAATCTCCACCAATATCCAAAAAATTCAAGAAAATTCCCTCCAAATTCTTCAAGTCTCCTCCAAATCCCACAAAATTCAAGACAAATCCTCAAAATCCCACAAAAATCCCACCAAATTCCAGAACCATCTCACAAAATCTCAACAAATTTCCACTAAATTCAAGAAAACTCTCACAAAGTTCTTGAAAGCCCCTCAAAATTCCAGAAAAATGCCACAAACTTCCCTACATCTTCTCAAAACCCAAACAAACTCCTGCAACATCTCACAAAATCTCCACCAATTTCCAAACAATTCAAGAAAAATCCCGCAAAATTCTTCAAGTCTCGTACAAATCCCAGAAAAATCCCACAAAATTCCAGAAACATCCCACCAAATCACCTCAATATCACCAAAAATTCTGGAAAAGCCTCACAAAATTGCAGAAAAATGCCACAAAATTCCCTAAACCTTCTCAAAACCCTACCCAATTCCTGCAACATCCCACAAAATCTCCAACAATTTCCACAAAATTCAAGAAAAATCCCTCAAAATTCACTGAATTTCCTCAATATCCCACCAAATTCCAGAACCATCTCACAAAATCTCAACAAATTTCCACATAATCTAAGAAAATTCCGCAAAATTCTTCAAGTCTCCTCCAAATCCCACAAAATTCAAGACAAATCCTCAAAATTCCACAAAAATCCCACAAAATTCCTTCCATCTTCTCAGAACCCAAACAAACTCCTGCAACATCTCACAAAATCTCCACCAATTTCCAAACAATTCAAGAAAAATCCCGCAAAATTCTTCAAGTCTCCTCCAAATACCACAAACATCCTACAAACATCTCACAAACATCCCACAAACATCCCATAAAATTCAATAGAAATCCCACAAAATTCAAGAGAAATCCCACCAAATTCTGTACAAGCCCCACACAATTCCCTAAATCTTCTCAGAACCCAACCACATTCCTGCAACATCCCACAAAATCTCCAACAATTTCCACAAAATTCAAGAAAATTCCCTCCAAATTCACTGAATTTCCTCAATATCCCACCAAACTCCAGAACCATCTCACAAAATCTCAACAAATTTACAAAAAATTCAAAAAAACTCTCACAAAGTTCTTGAAAGCCCCTCAAAATTCCAGAAAAATGCCACAAAATTCCCTACATCTTCTCAAAACCCCACAAAATTCTACAGACATCTCACAAAATCTCCACACATTTCCACAAAATCTAAGAAAATTCCCGCAAAATTCTTCAAGTCTCCTCCAAATCTCACAAAATTCAAGAGAAATCCTCAAAATTCCACAAAAATCCAACAAAATTCCCTACATCTTCTCAAAATCCAAACAAATTCCTGAAACATCTCACAAAATCTCCACCAATTTCCAAACATTTAGGAAAAATCCCTCCAACTTCTTCAAGTCTCCTCCAAATCCCACAAAATTCAAGACAAATCCTCAAAATTCCACAAAAATCCCACAAAATTCCTGCAACATCTCACAAAATCTCTGGAAATTTCCACAAAATTCAAGAAGACTCTCACAAAATACTTGAAAGCTGCTGAAAATTCCACGAAAATCCCACAAAAATCCCTAAATCTTCTCAAAACCCAACCACATTCCTGCAGCATCTCACAAAATCTCCACCAATATCCAAAAAATTCAAGAAAATTCCCTCCAAATTCTTCAAGTCTCCTCCAAATCCCACAAAATTCAAGACAAATCCTCAAAATCCCACAAAAATCCCACCAAATTCCAGAACCATCTCACAAAATCTCAACAAATTTCCACTAAATTCAAGAAAACTCTCACAAAGTTCTTGAAAGCCCCTCAAAATTCCAGAAAAATGCCACAAAATAACCTACATCTTCTCAAAACCCAAACAAACTCCTGCAACATCTCACAAAATCTCCAACAATTTCCAAACAATTCAAGAAAAATCCCGCAAAATTCTTCAAGTCTCTTACAAATCCCAGAAAAATCCCACAAAATTCCAGAAACATCCCACCAAATCACCTCAATATCACCAAACATTCTGGAAAAGCCTCACAAAATTGCAGAAAAATGCCACAAAATTCCCTAAACCTTCTCAAAACCCTACCCAATTCCTGCAACATCCCACAAAATCTCCAACAATTTCCACAAAATTCAAGAAAAATCCCTCAAAATTCACTGAATTTCCTCAATATCCCACCAAATTCCAGAACCATCTCACAAAATCTCAACAAATTTCCACAAAATCTAAGAAAATTCCGCAAAATTCTTCAAGTCTCCTCCAAATCCCACAAAATTCAAGAGAAATCCTCAAAATTCCACAAAAATCCCACAAAATTCCTTCCATCTTCTCAGAACCCAAACAAACTCCTGCAACATCTCACAAAATCTCCACCAATTTCCAAACAATTCAAGAAAAATCCCGCAAAATTCTTCAAGTCTCCTCCAAATACCACAAACATCCTACAAACATCTCACAAACATCCCACAAACATCCCATAAAATTCAATAGAAATCCCACAAAATTCAAGAGAAATCCCACCAAATTCTGTACAAGCCCCACACAATTCCCTAAATCTTCTCAGAACCCAACCACATTCCTGCAACATCCCACAAAATCTCCAACAATTTCCACAAAATTCAAGAAAATTCCCTCCAAATTCACTGAATTTCCTCAATATCCCACCAAACTCCAGAACCATCTCACAAAATCTCAACAAATTTCCAAAAAATTCAAAAAAACTCTCACAAAGTTCTTGAAAGCCCCTCAAAATTCCAGAAAAATGCCACAAAATTCCCTAAATCTTCTCAAAACCCCACAAAATTCTACAGACATCTCACAAAATCTCCACACATTTCCACAAAATCTAAGAAAATTCCCGCAAAATTCTTCAAGTCTCCTCCAAATCCCACAAAATTCAAGAGAAATCCTCAAAATTCCACAAAAATCCAACAAAATTCCCTACATCTTCTCAAAATCCAAACAAATTCCTGAAACATCTCACAAAATCTCCACCAATTTCCACAACATTTAGGAAAAATCCCTCCAACTTCTTCAAGTCTCCTCCAAATCCCACAAAATTCAAGACAAATCCTCAAAATTCCACAAAAATCCCACAAAATTCCTGCAACATCTCACAAAATCTCTGGAAATTTCCACAAAATTCAAGAAGACTCTCACAAAATACTTGAAAGCTGCTGAAAATTCCACGAAAATCCCACAAAAATCCCTAAATCTTCTCAAAACCCAACCACATTCCTGCAGCATCTCACAAAATCTCCACCAATATCCAAAAAATTCAAGAAAATTCCCTCCAAATTCTTCAAGTCTCCTCCAAATCCCACAAAATTCAAGACAAATCCTCAAAATCCCACAAAAATCCCACCAAATTCCAGAACCATCTCACAAAATCTCAACAAATTTCCACTAAATTCAAGAAAACTCTCACAAAGTTCTTGAAAGCCCCTCAAAATTCCAGAAAAATGCCACAAAATAACCTACATCTTCTCAAAACCCAAACAAACTCCTGCAACATCTCACAAAATCTCCAACAATTTCCAAACAATTCAAGAAAAATCCCGCAAAATTCTTCAAGTCTCGTACAAATCCCAGAAAAATCCCACAAAATTCCAGAAACATCCCACCAAATCACCTCAATATCACCAAAAATTCTGGAAAAGCCTCACAAAATTGCAGAAAAATGCCACAAAATTCCCTAAACCTTCTGAAAACCCTCCCCAATTCCTGCAACATTTCACAAAATCTCCAACAATTTCCACAAAATTCAAGAAAAATCCCTCAAAATTCACTGAATTTCCTCAATATCCCACCGAATTCCAGAACCACCTCACAAAATCTCAACAAATTTCCACATAATCTAAGAAAATTCCGCAAAATTCTTCAAGTCTCCTCCAAATCCCACAAAATTCAAGACAAATCCTCAAAATTCCACAAAAATCCCACAAAATTCCTGCAACATTTCACAAAATCTCCGGAAATTTCCACAAAATTCAAGAAGACTCTCACAAAATACTTGAAAGCTGCTGAAAATTCCACGAATATACCACAAAAATCCCTAAATCTTCTCAAAACCCAACCACATTCCTGCAGCATCTCACAAAATCTCCACCAATATCCAAAAAATTCAAGAAAATTCCCTCCAAATTCTTCAAGTCTCCTCCAAATCCCACAAAATTCAAGACAAATCCTCAAAATCCCACAAAAATCCCACCAAATTCCAGAACCATCTCACAAAATCTCAACAAATTTCCACTAAATTCAAGAAAACTCTCACAAAGTTCTTGAAAGCCCCTCAAAATTCCAGAAAAATGCCACAAACTTCCCTACATCTTCTCAAAACCCAAACAAACTCCTGCAACATCTCACAAAATCTCCACCAATTTCCAAACAATTCAAGAAAAATCCCGCAAAATTCTTCAAGTCTCGTACAAATCCCAGAAAAATCCCACAAAATTCCAGAAACATCCCACCAAATCACCTCAATATCACCAAAAATTCTGGAAAAGCCTCACAAAATTGCAGAAAAATGCCACAAAATTCCCTAAACCTTCTCAAAACCCTACCCAATTCCTGCAACATCCCACAAAATCTCCAACAATTTCCACAAAATTCAAGAAAAATCCCTCAAAATTCACTGAATTTCCTCAATATCCCACCAAATTCCAGAACCATCTCACAAAATCTCAACAAATTTCCACATAATCTAAGAAAATTCCGCAAAATTCTTCAAGTCTCCTCCAAATCCCACAAAATTCAAGACAAATCCTCAAAATTCCACAAAAATCCCACAAAATTCCTTCCATCTTCTCAGAACCCAAACAAACTCCTGCAACATCTCACAAAATCTCCACCAATTTCCAAACAATTCAAGAAAAATCCCGCAAAATTCTTCAAGTCTCCTCCAAATACCACAAACATCCTACAAACATCTCACAAACATCCCACAAACATCCCATAAAATTCAATAGAAATCCCACAAAATTCAAGAGAAATCCCACCAAATTCTGTACAAGCCCCACACAATTCCCTAAATCTTCTCAGAACCCAACCACATTCCTGCAACATCCCACAAAATCTCCAACAATTTCCACAAAATTCAAGAAAATTCCCTCCAAATTCACTGAATTTCCTCAATATCCCACCAAACTCCAGAACCATCTCACAAAATCTCAACAAATTTACAAAAAATTCAAAAAAACTCTCACAAAGTTCTTGAAAGCCCCTCAAAATTCCAGAAAAATGCCACAAAATTCCCTACATCTTCTCAAAACCCCACAAAATTCTACAGACATCTCACAAAATCTCCACACATTTCCACAAAATCTAAGAAAATTCCCGCAAAATTCTTCAAGTCTCCTCCAAATCTCACAAAATTCAAGAGAAATCCTCAAAATTCCACAAAAATCCAACAAAATTCCCTACATCTTCTCAAAATCCAAACAAATTCCTGAAACATCTCACAAAATCTCCACCAATTTCCAAACATTTAGGAAAAATCCCTCCAACTTCTTCAAGTCTCCTCCAAATCCCACAAAATTCAAGACAAATCCTCAAAATTCCACAAAAATCCCACAAAATTCCTGCAACATCTCACAAAATCTCTGGAAATTTCCACAAAATTCAAGAAGACTCTCACAAAATACTTGAAAGCTGCTGAAAATTCCACGAAAATCCCACAAAAATCCCTAAATCTTCTCAAAACCCAACCACATTCCTGCAGCATCTCACAAAATCTCCACCAATATCCAAAAAATTCAAGAAAATTCCCTCCAAATTCTTCAAGTCTCCTCCAAATCCCACAAAATTCAAGACAAATCCTCAAAATCCCACAAAAATCCCACCAAATTCCAGAACCATCTCACAAAATCTCAACAAATTTCCACTAAATTCAAGAAAACTCTCACAAAGTTCTTGAAAGCCCCTCAAAATTCCAGAAAAATGCCACAAAATAACCTACATCTTCTCAAAACCCAAACAAACTCCTGCAACATCTCACAAAATCTCCAACAATTTCCAAACAATTCAAGAAAAATCCCGCAAAATTCTTCAAGTCTCGTACAAATCCCAGAAAAATCCCACAAAATTCCAGAAACATCCCACCAAATCACCTCAATATCACCAAAAATTCTGGAAAAGCCTCACAAAATTGCAGAAAAATGCCACAAAATTCCCTAAACCTTCTGAAAACCCTCCCCAATTCCTGCAACATCCCACAAAATCTCCAACAATTTCCACAAAATTCAAGAAAAATCCCTCAAAATTCACTGAATTTCCTCAATATCCCACCGAATTCCAGAACCACCTCACAAAATCTCAACAAATTTCCACATAATCTAAGAAAATTCCGCAAAATTCTTCAAGTCTCCTCCAAATCCCACAAAATTCAAGACAAATCCTCAAAATTCCACAAAAATCCCACAAAATTCCTGCAACATCTCACAAAATCTCCGGAAATTTCCACAAAATTCAAGAAGACTCTCACAAAATACTTGAAAGCTGCTGAAAATTCCACGAATATACCACAAAAATCCCTAAATCTTCTCAAAACCCAACCACATTCCTGCAGCATCTCACAAAATCTCCACCAATATCCAAAAAATTCAAGAAAATTCCCTCCAAATTCTTCAAGTCTCCTCCAAATCCCACAAAATTCAAGACAAATCCTCAAAATCCCACAAAAATCCCACCAAATTCCAGAACCATCTCACAAAATCTCAACAAATTTCCACTAAATTCAAGAAAACTCTCACAAAGTTCTTGAAAGCCCCTCAAAATTCCAGAAAAATGCCACAAACTTCCCTACATCTTCTCAAAACCCAAACAAACTCCTGCAACATCTCACAAAATCTCCACCAATTTCCAAACAATTCAAGAAAAATCCCGCAAAATTCTTCAAGTCTCGTACAAATCCCAGAAAAATCCCACAAAATTCCAGAAACATCCCACCAAATCACCTCAATATCACCAAAAATTCTGGAAAAGCCTCACAAAATTGCAGAAAAATGCCACAAAATTCCCTAAACCTTCTCAAAACCCTACCCAATTCCTGCAACATCCCACAAAATCTCCAACAATTTCCACAAAATTCAAGAAAAATCCCTCAAAATTCACTGAATTTCCTCAATATCCCACCAAATTCCAGAACCATCTCACAAAATCTCAACAAATTTCCACATAATCTAAGAAAATTCCGCAAAATTCTTCAAGTCTCCTCCAAATCCCACAAAATTCAAGACAAATCCTCAAAATTCCACAAAAATCCCACAAAATTCCTTCCATCTTCTCAGAACCCAAACAAACTCCTGCAACATCTCACAAAATCTCCACCAATTTCCAAACAATTCAAGAAAAATCCCGCAAAATTCTTCAAGTCTCCTCCAAATACCACAAACATCCTACAAACATCTCACAAACATCCCACAAACATCCCATAAAATTCAATAGAAATCCCACAAAATTCAAGAGAAATCCCACCAAATTCTGTACAAGCCCCACACAATTCCCTAAATCTTCTCAGAACCCAACCACATTCCTGCAACATCCCACAAAATCTCCAACAATTTCCACAAAATTCAAGAAAATTCCCTCCAAATTCACTGAATTTCCTCAATATCCCACCAAACTCCAGAATCATCTCACAAAATCTCAACAAATTTCAAAAAAATTCAAAAAAACTCTCACAAAGTTCTTGAAAGCCCCTCAAAATTCCAGAAAAATGCAACAAAATTCCCTAAATCTTCTCAAAACCCCACAAAATTCTACAGACATCTCACAAAATCTCCACACATTTCCACAAAATCTAAGAAAATTCCCGCAAAATTCTTCAAGTCTCCTCCAAATCCCACAAAATTCAAGAGAAATCCTCAAAATTCCACAAAAATCCAACAAAATTCCCTACATCTTCTCAAAATCCAAACAAATTCCTGAAACATCTCACAAAATCTCCACCAATTTCCACAACATTTAGGAAAAATCCCTCCAACTTCTTCAAGTCTCCTCCAAATCCCACAAAATTCAAGACAAATCCTCAAAATTCCACAAAAATCCCACAAAATTCCTGCAACATCTCACAAAATCTCTGGAAATTTCCACAAAATTCAAGAAGACTCTCACAAAATACTTGAAAGCTGCTGAAAATTCCACGAATATCCCACAAAAATCCCTAAATCTTCTCAAAACCCAACCACATTCCTGCAGCATCTCACAAAATCTCCACCAATATCCAAAAAATTCAAGAAAATTCCCTCCAAATTCTTCAAGTCTCCTCCAAATCCCACAAAATTCAAGACAAATCCTCAAAATCCCACAAAAATCCCACCAAATTCCAGAACCATCTCACAAAATCTCAACAAATTTCCACTAAATTCAAGAAAACTCTCATAAAGTTCTTGAAAGCCCCTCAAAATTCCAGAAAAATGCCACAAAATTCCCTACATCTTCTCAAAACCCAAACAAACTCCTGCAACATCTCACAAAATCTCCAACAATTTCCAAACAATTCAAGAAAAATCCCGCAAAATTCTTCAAGTCTCGTACAAATCCCAGAAAAATCCCACAAAATTCCAGAAACATCCCACCAAATCACCTCAATATCACCAAACATTCTGGAAAAGCCTCACAAAATTGCAGAAAAATGCCACAAAATTCCCTAAACCTTCTCAAAACCCTACCCAATTCCTGCAACATCCCACAAAATCTCCAACAATTTCCACAAAATTCAAGAAAAATCCCTCAAAATTCACTGAATTTCCTCAATATCCCACCAAATTCCAGAACCATCTCACAAAATCTCAACAAATTTCCACAAAATCTAAGAAAATTCCCGCAAAATTCTTCAAGTCTCCTCCAAATCCCACAAAATTCAAGAGAAATCCTCAAAATTCCACAAAAATCCAACAAAATTCCCTACATCTTCTCAAAACCCAAACAAATTCCTGCAACATCTCACAAAATCTCCACCAATTTCCAAACATTTCAAGAAAAATCTCGCAAAATTCTTCAAGTCTCCTCCAAATACCACAAACATCCTACAAACATCTCACAAACATCCCACAAACATACCATAAAATTCAATAGAAATCCCACAAAATTCAAGAGAAATCCCACCAAATTCTGTACAAGCCCCACACAATTCCCTAAATCTTCTCAGAACCCAACCACATTCCTGCAACATCTCACAAAATCTCCAACAATTTCCACAAAATTCAAGAAAATTCCCTCCAAATTCACTGAATTTCCTCAATATCCCACCAAACTCCAGAACCATCTCACAAAATCTCAACAAATTTCCAAAAAATTCAAAAAAACTCTCACAAAGTTCTTGAAAGCCCCTCAAAATTCCAGAAAAATGCCACAAAATTCCCTACATCTTCTCAAAACATTACAAAATTCTACAGACATCTCACAAAATCTCCACACATTTCCACAAAATCTAAGAAAATTCCCGCAAAATTCTTCAAGTCTCCTCCAAATCCCACAAAATTCAAGAGAAATCCTCAAAATTCCACAAAAATCCAACAAAATTCCCTACATCTTCTCAAAATCCAAACAAATTCCTGAAACATCTCACAAAATCTCCACCAATTTCCACAACATTTAGGAAAAATCCCTCCAACTTCTTCAAGTCTCCTCCAAATCCCACAAAATTCAAGAGAATTCCTCAAAATTCCACAAAAATCCCACAAAATTCCTGCAACATCTCACAAAATCTCTGGAAATTTCCACAAAATTCAAGAAGACTCTCACAAAATACTTGAAAGCTGCTGAAAATTCCACGAATATCCCACAAAAATCCCTAAATCTTCTCAAAACCCAACCACATTCCTGCAGCATCTCACAAAATCTCCACCAATATCCAAAAAATTCAAGAAAATTCCCTCCAAATTCTTCAAGTCTCCTCCAAATCCCACAAAATTCAAGACAAATCCTCAAAATCCCACAAAAATCCCACCAAATTCCAGAACCATCTCACAAAATCTCAACAAATTTCCACTAAATTCAAGAAAACTCTCACAAAGTTCTTGAAAGCCCCTCAAAATTCCAGAAAAATGCCACAAAATTCCCTACATCTTCTCAAAACCCAAACAAACTCCTGCAACATCTCACAAAATCTCCAACAATTTCCAAACAATTCAAGAAAAATCCCGCAAAATTCTTCAAGTCTCGTACAAATCCCAGAAAAATCCCACAAAATTCCAGAAACATCCCACCAAATCACCTCAATATCACCAAACATTCTGGAAAAGCCTCACAAAATTGCAGAAAAATGCCACAAAATTCCATAAATCTTCTCAAAACCCTACCAAATTCCTGCAACATCTCGCAAAATCTCCAACAATAACCAAAAAATTCAAGAAAAATCCCTCAAAATTCACTGA
Source organism: Cyanistes caeruleus (assembly GCF_971803275.1). Taxonomy (NCBI): domain Eukaryota; kingdom Metazoa; phylum Chordata; class Aves; order Passeriformes; family Paridae; genus Cyanistes; species Cyanistes caeruleus. The sequence continues at coordinate 89,283,830 of NC_141702.1, read as the reverse complement.
ATTTCCTCAATATCCCACCAAATTCCAGAACCATCTCACAAAATCTCAACAAATTTCCACAAAATCTAAGAAAATTCCGCAAAATTCTTCAAGTCTCCTCCAAATCCCACAAAATTCAAGAGAAATCCTCAAAATTCCACAAAAATCCCACAAAATTCCTTCCATCTTCTCAGAACCCAAACAAACTCCTGCAACATCTCACAAAATCTCCACCAATTTCCAAACAATTCAAGAAAAATCCCGCAAAATTCTTCAAGTCTCCTCCAAATACCACAAACATCCCACAAACATCCCACAAACATCCCACAAACATCCCACAAACATCCCACAAAATTCAAGAGAAATCCCACAAAATTCAAGAGAAATCCCACCAAATCCTGTACAAGCCCCACACAATTCCCTAAATCTTCTCAGAACCCAACCACATTCCTGCAACATCCCACAAAATCTCCAACAATTTCCACAAAATTCAAGAAAATTCCCTCCAAATTCACTGAATTTCCTCAATATCCCACCAAACTCCAGAACCATCTCACAAAATCTCAACAAATTTCCAAAAAATTCAAAAAAACTCTCACAAAGTTCTTGAAAGCCCCTCAAAATTCCAGAAAAATGCCACAAAATTCCCTACATCTTCTCAAAACATTACAAAATTCTACAGACATCTCACAAAATCTCCACACATTTCCACAAAATCTAAGAAAATTCCCGCAAAATTCTTCAAGTCTCCTCCAAATCCCACAAAATTCAAGAGAAATCCTCAAAATTCCACAAAAATCCAACAAAATTCCCTACATCTTCTCAAAATCCAAACAAATTCCTGAAACATCTCACAAAATCTCCACCAATTTCCACAACATTTAGGAAAAATCCCTCCAACTTCTTCAAGTCTCCTCCAAATCCCACAAAATTCAAGAGAATTCCTCAAAATTCCACAAAAATCCCACAAAATTCCTGCAACATCTCACAAAATCTCTGGAAATTTCCACAAAATTCAAGAAGACTCTCACAAAATACTTGAAAGCTGCTGAAAATTCCACGAATATCCCACAAAAATCCCTAAATCTTCTCAAAACCCAACCACATTCCTGCAGCATCTCACAAAATCTCCACCAATATCCAAAAAATTCAAGAAAATTCCCTCCAAATTCTTCAAGTCTCCTCCAAATCCCACAAAATTCAAGACAAATCCTCAAAATCCCACAAAAATCCCACCAAATTCCAGAACCATCTCACAAAATCTCAACAAATTTCCACTAAATTCAAGAAAACTCTCACAAAGTTCTTGAAAGCCCCTCAAAATTCCAGAAAAATGCCACAAAATTCCCTACATCTTCTCAAAACCCAAACAAACTCCTGCAACATCTCACAAAATCTCCAACAATTTCCAAACAATTCAAGAAAAATCCCGCAAAATTCTTCAAGTCTCGTACAAATCCCAGAAAAATCCCACAAAATTCCAGAAACATCCCACCAAATCACCTCAATATCACCAAACATACTGGAAAAGCCTCACAAAATTGTAGAAAAATGCCACAAAATTCCATAAATCTTCTCAAAACCCTACCAAATTCCTGCAACATCTCGCAAAATCTCCACCAATAACCAAAAAATTCAAGAAAAATCCCTCAAAATTCACTGAATTTCCTCAATATCCCACCAAATTCCAGAACCATCTCACAAAATCTCAACAAATTTCCACAAAATCTAAGAAAATGCCGCAAAACTCTTCAAGTCTCTTCCAAATCCCACAAAATTCAAGAGAAATCCTCAAAATTCCACAAAAATCCCACAAAATTCCTTCCATCTTCTCAGAACCCAAACAAACTCCTGCAACATCTCACAAAATCTCCACCAATTTCCAAAAAATTCAAGAAAAATCCCGCAAAATTCTTCAAGTCTCCTCCAAATACCACAAACATCCTACAAACATCTCACAAACATCCCACAAACATACCATAAAATTCAATAGAAATCCCACAAAATTCAAGAGAAATCCCACCAAATTCTGTACAAGCCCCACACAATTCCCTAAATCTTCTCAGAACCCAACCACATTCCTGCAACATCTCACAAAATCTCCAACAATTTCCACAAAATTCAAGAAAATTCCCTCCAAATTCACTGAATTTCCTCAATATCCCACCAAACTCCAGAACCATCTCACAAAATCTCAACAAATTTCCAAAAAATTCAAAAAAACTCTCACAAAGTTCTTGAAAGCCCCTCAAAATTCCAGAAAAATGCCACAAAATTCCCTACATCTTCTCAAAACATTACAAAATTCTACAGACATCTCACAAAATCTCCACACATTTCCACAAAATCTAAGAAAATTCCCGCAAAATTCTTCAAGTCTCCTCCAAATCCCACAAAATTCAAGAGAAATCCTCAAAATTCCACAAAAATCCAACAAAATTCCCTACATCTTCTCAAAATCCAAACAAATTCCTGAAACATCTCACAAAATCTCCACCAATTTCCACAACATTTAGGAAAAATCCCTCCAACTTCTTCAAGTCTCCTCCAAATCCCACAAAATTCAAGACAAATCCTCAAAATTCCACAAAAATCCCACAAAATTCCTGCAACATCTCACAAAATCTCCCGAAATTTCCACAAAATTCAAGAAGACTCTCACAAAATACTTGAAAGCTGCTGAAAATTCCACGAATATCCCACAAAAATCCCTAAATCTTCTCAAAACCCAACCACATTCCTGCAGCATCTCACAAAATCTCCACCAATATCCAAAAAATTCAAGAAAATTCCCTCCAAATTCTTCAAGTCTCCTCCAAATCCCACAAAATTCAAGACAAATCCTCAAAATCCCACAAAAATCCCACCAAATTCCAGAACCATCTCACAAAATCTCAACAAATTTCCACTAAATTCAAGAAAACTCTCACAAAGTTCTTGAAAGCCCCTCAAAATTCCAGAAAAATGCCACAAAATTCCCTACATCTTCTCAAAACCCAAACAAACTCCTGCAACATCTCACAAAATCTCCACCAATTTCCAAACAATTCAAGAAAAATCCCGCAAAATTCTTCAAGTCTCGTACAAATCCCAGAAAAATCCCACAAAATTCCAGAAACATCCCACCAAATCACCTCAATATCACCAAACATTCTGGAAAAGCCTCACAAAATTGCAGAAAAATGCCACAAAATTCCCTAAACCTTCTCAAAACCCTACCCAATTCCTGCAACATCCCACAAAATCTCCAACAATTTCCACAAAATTCAAGAAAAATCCCTCAAAATTCACTGAATTTCCTCAATATCCCACCAAATTCCAGAACCATCTCACAAAATCTCAACAAATTTCCACAAAATCTAAGAAAATTCCCGCAAAATTCTTCAAGTCTCCTCCAAATCCCACAAAATTCAAGAGAAATCCTCAAAATTCCACAAAAATCCAACAAAATTCCCTACATCTTCTCAAAACCCAAACAAATTCCTGCAACATCTCACAAAATCTCCACCAATTTCCAAACATTTCAAGAAAAATCCCGCAAAATTCTTCAAGTCTCCTCCAAATACCACAAACATCCTACAAACATCTCACAAACATCCCACAAACATCCCATAAAATTCAATAGAAATCCCACAAAATTCAAGAGAAATCCCACCAAATTCTGTACAAGCCCCACACAATTCCCTAAATCTTCTCAGAACCCAACCACATTCCTGCAACATCCCACAAAATCTCCAACAATTTCCACAAAATTCAAGAAAATTCCCTCCAAATTCACTGAATTTCCTCAATATCCCACCAAACTCCAGAACCATCTCACAAAATCTCAACAAATTTCCAAAAAATTCAAAAAAACTCTCACAAAGTTCTGTACAAGCCCCTCAAAATTCCAGAAAAATGCCACAAAATTCCCTACATCTTCTCAAAACATTACAAAATTCTACAGACATCTCACAAAATCTCCACACATTTCCACAAAATCTAAGAAAATTCCCGCAAAATTCTTCAAATCTCCTCCAAATCCCACAAAATTCAAGAGAAATCCTCAAAATTCCACAAAAATCCAACAAAATTCCCTACATCTTCTCAAAATCCAAACAAATTCCTGAAACATCTCACAAAATCTCCACCAATTTCCACAACATTTAGGAAAAATTCCTCCAAATTCTTCAAGTCTCCTCCAAATCCCACAAAATTCAAGACAAATCCTCAAAATTCCACAAAAATCCAACAAAATTCCTGCAACATATCACAAAATCTCCGGAAATTTACAAAAAATTCAAGAAGACTCTCACAAAATACTTGAAAGCTGCTGAAAATTCCACGAATATCCCACAAAAATCCCTGAATCTTCTCAAAACCCAACCACATTCCTGCAGCATCTCACAAAATCTCCACCAATATCCAAAAAATTCAAGAAAATTCCCTCCAAATTCTTCAAGTCTCCTCCAAATCCCACAAAATTCAAGACAAATCCTCAAAATCCCACAAAAATCCCACCAAATTCCAGAACCATCTCACAAAATCTCAACAAATTTCCACTAAATTCAAGAAAACTCTCACAAAGTTCTTGAAAGCCCCTCAAAATTCCAGAAAAATGCCACAAAATTCCCTACATCTTCTCAAAACCCAAACAAACTCCTGCAACATCTCACAAAATCTCCAACAATTTCCAAACAATTCAAGAAAAATCCCGCAAAATTCTTCAAGTCTCGTACAAATCCCAGAAAAATCCCACAAAATTCCAGAAACATCCCACCAAATCACCTCAATATCACCAAACATTCTGGAAAAGCCTCACAAAATTGCAGAAAAATGCCACAAAATTCCATAAATCTTCTCAAAACCCTACCAAATTCCTGCAACATCTCGCAAAATCTCCACCAATAACCAAAAAATTCAAGAAAAATCCCTCAAAATTCACTGAATTTCCTCAATATCCCACCAAATTCCAGAACCATCTCACAAAATCTCAACAAATTTCCACAAAATCTAAGAAAATTCCGCAAAATTCTTCAAGTCTCCTCCAAATCCCACAAAATTCAAGAGAAATCCTCAAAATTCCACAAAAATCCCACAAAATTCCTTCCATCTTCTCAGAACCCAAACAAACTCCTGCAACATCTCACAAAATCTCCACCAATTTCCAAAAAATTCAAGAAAAATCCCGCAAAATTCTTTAAGTCTCCTCCAAATACCACAAACATCCTACAAACATCTCACAAACATCCCACAAACATCCCATAAAATTCAATAGAAATCCCACAAAATTCAAGAGAAATCCCACCAAATTCTGTACAAGCCCCACACAATTCCCTAAATCTTCTCAGAACCCAACCACATTCCTGCAACATCCCACAAAATCTCCAACAATTTCCACAAAATTCAAGAAAATTCCCTCCAAATTCACTGAATTTCCTCAATATCCCACCAAACTCCAGAACCATCTCACAAAATCTCAACAAATTTCCAAAAAATTCAAAAAAACTCTCACAAAGTTCTTGAAAGCCCCTCAAAATTCCAGAAAAATGCCACAAAATTCCCTACATCTTCTCAAAACATTACAAAATTCTACAGACATCTCACAAAATCTCCACACATTTCCACAAAATCTAAGAAAATTCCCGCAAAATTCTTCAAGTCTCCTCCAAATCCCACAAAATTCAAGAGAAATCCTCAAAATTCCACAAAAATCCAACAAAATTCCCTACATCTTCTCAAAATCCAAACAAATTCCTGAAACATCTCACAAAATCTCCACCAATTTCCACAACATTTAGGAAAAATCCCTCCAACTTCTTCAAGTCTCCTCCAAATCCCACAAAATTCAAGACAAATCCTCAAAATTCCACATAAATGCCACAAAATTCCTGCAACATCTCACAAAATCTCCGGAAATTTCCACAAAATTCAAGAAGACTCTCACAAAATACTTGAAAGCTGCTGAAAATTCCACGAATATCCCACAAAAATCCCTAAATCTTCTCAAAACCCAACCACATTCCTGCAGCATCTCACAAAATCTCCACCAATATCCAAAAAATTCAAGAAAATTCCCTCCAAATTCTTCAAGTCTCCTCCAAATCCCACAAAATTCAAGACAAATCCTCAAAATCCCACAAAAATCCCACCAAATTCCAGAACCATCTCACAAAATCTCAACAAATTTCCACTAAATTCAAGAAAACTCTCACAAAGTTCTTGAAAGCCCCTCAAAATTCCAGAAAAATGCCACAAACTTCCCTAAATCTTCTAAAAACCCAACCACATTCCTCCAGCATCTCACAAAATCTCCACCAATTTCCAAAAAATTCAAGAAAATTCCCTCCAAATTCTTCAAGTCTCCTCCAAATCCCACAAAATTCAAGACAAATCCTCAAAATCCCACAAAAATCCCACCAAATTCCAGAACCATCTCACAAAATCTCAACAAATTTCCACTAAATTCAAGAAAACTCTCACAAAGTTCTTGAAAGCCCCTCAAAATTCCAGAAAAATGCCACAAACTTCCCTACATCTTCTCAAAACCCAAACAAACTCCTGCAACATCTCACAAAATCTCCACCAATTTCCAAACAATTCAAGAAAAATCCCGCAAAATTCTTCAAGTCTCGTACAAATCCCAGAAAAATCCCACAAAATTCCAGAAACATCCCACCAAATCACCTCAATATCACCAAACATTCTGGAAAAGCCTCACAAAATTGCAGAAAAATGCCACAAAATTCCATAAATCTTCTCAAAACCCTACCAAATTCCTGCAACATCCCACAAAATCTCCAACAATTTCCACAAAATTCAAGAAAAATCCCTCCAAATTCACTGAATTTCCTCAATATCCCACCAAATTCCAGAACCATCTCACAAAATCTCAACAAATTTCCACAAAATCTAAGAAAATTCCGCAAAATTCTTCAAGTCTCCTCCAAATCCCACAAAATTCAAGACAAATCCTCAAAATTCCACAAAAATCCCACAAAATTCCTTCCATCTTCTCAGAACCCAAACAAACTCCTGCAACATCTCACAAAATCTCCACCAATTTCCAAACAATTCAAGAAAAATCCCGCAAAATTCTTCAAGTCTCCTCCAAATACCACAAACATCCCACAAACATCCCACAAAATTCAAGAGAAATCCCACAAAATTCAAAAGAAATCGCACAAAATCCTGTACAAGCCCCACACAATTCCCTAAATCTTCTCAGTACCCAACCACATTCCTGCAACATCCCACAAAATCTCTGGAAATTTCCACAAAATTCAAGAAGACTCTCACAAAATACTTGAAAGCTGCTGAAAATTCCACGAAAATCCCACAAAAATCCCTAAATCTTCTCAAAACCCAACCACATTCCTGCAGCATCTCACAAAATCTCCACCAATATCCAAAAAATTCAAGAAAATTCCCTCCAAATTCTTCAAGTCTCCTCCAAATCCCACAAAATTCAAGACAAACCCTCAAAATCCCACAAAAATCCCACCAAATTCCAGAACCATCTCACAAAATCTCAACAAATTTCCACTAAATTCAAGAAAACTCTCACAAAGCTCTTGAAAGCCCCTCAAAATTCCAGAAAAATGCCACAAACTTCCCTACATCTTCTCAAAACCCAAACAAACTTCTGCAACATCTCACAAAATCTCCACCAATTTCCAAACAATTCAAGAAAAATCCCGCAAAATTCTTCAAGTCTCCTACAAATCCCAGAAAAATCCCACAAAATTCCAGAAACATCCCACCAAATCACCTCACTATCATCAAACATTCTGGAAAAGCCTCACAAAATTGCAGAAAAATGCCACAAAATTCCCTAAATCTTCTCAAAACCCCACCAAATTCCTGCCACATCCCACAAAATCTCCAACAATTTCCACAAAATTCAAGAAAAATCCCTCAAAATTCACTGAATTTCCTCAATATCCCACCAAATTCCAGAACCATCTCACAAAATCTCAACAAATTTCCACAAAATCTAAGAAAATTCCGCAAAATTCTTCAAGTCTCCTCCAAATCCCACAAAATTCAAGACAAATCCTCAAAATTCCACAAAAATCCCACAAAATTCCCTACATCTTCTCAGAACCCAAACAAACTCCTGCAACATCTCACAAAATCTCCACCAATTTCCAAACAATTCAAGAAAAATCCCGAAAAATTCTTCAAGTCTCCTCCAAATACCACAAACATCCCACAAACATCCCACAAAATTCAAGAGAAATCCCACAAAATTCAAAAGAAATCGCACAAAATCCTGTACAAGCCCCACACAATTCCCTAAATCTTCTCAGAACCCAACCACATTCCTGCAACATCCCACAAAATCTCTGGAAATTTCCACAAAATTCAAGAAGACTCTCACAAAATACTTGAAAGCTGCTGAAATTTCACGAAAATCCCACAAAAATCCCTAAATCTTCTCAAAACCCAACCACATTCCTGCAGCATCTCACAAAATCTCCACCAATATCCAAAAAATTCAAGAAAATTCCCTCCAAATTCTTCAAGTCTCCTCCAAATCCCACAAAATTCAAGACAAATCCTCAAAATCCCACAAAAATCCCACCAAATTCCAGAACCATCTCACAAAATCTCAACAAATTTCCACTAAATTCAAGAAAACTCTCACAAAGTTCTTGAAAGCCCCTCAAAATTCCAGAAAAATGCCACAAACTTCCCTACATCTTCTCAAAACCCAAACAAACTCCTGCAACATCTCACAAAATCTCCAACAATTTCCAAACAATTCAAGAAAAATCCCGCAAAATTCTTCAAGTCTCGTACAAATCCCAGAAAAATCCCACAAAATTCCAGAAACATCCCACCAAATCACCTCAATATCACCAAAAATTCTGGAAAAGCCTCACAAAATTGCAGAAAAATGCCACAAAATTCCCTAAACCTTCTCAAAACCCTACCCAATTCCTGCAACATCCCACAAAATCTCCAACAATTTCCACAAAATTCAAGAAAAATCCCTCAAAATTCACTGAATTTCCTCAATATCCCACCAAATTCCAGAACCATCTCACAAAATCTCAACAAATTTCCACAAAATCTAAGAAAATTCCGCAAAATTCTTCAAGTCTCCTCCAAATCCCACAAAATTCAAGACAAATCCTCAAAATTCCACAAAAATCCCACAAAATTCCTTCCATCTTCTCAGAACCCAAACAAACCCCTGCAACATCTCACAAAATCTCCACCAATATCCAAAAAATTCAAGAAAATTCCCTCCAAATTCTTCAAGTCTCCTCCAAATCCCACAAAATTCAAGACAAATCCTCAAAATCCCACAAAAATCCCACCAAATTCCAGAACCATCTCACAAAATCTCAACAAATTTCCACAAAATCTAAGAAAATTCCGCAAAATTCTTCAAGTCTCCTCCAAATCCCACAAAATTCAAGACAAATCCTCAAAATTCCACAAAAATCCCACAAAATTCCTTCCATTTTCTCAGAACCCAAACAAACTCCTGCAACATCTCACAAAATCTCCACCAATTTCCAAACAATTCAAGAAAAATCCCGCAAAAATCTTCAAGTCTCCTCCAAATACAACAAGCATCCCACAAACATCCCACAAAATTCAAGAGAAATCCCACAAAATTCAAAAGAAATCGCACAAAATCCTGTACAAGCCCCACACAATTCCCTAAATCTTCTCAGAACCCAACCACATTCCTGCAACATCCCACAAAATCTCCGGAAATTTCCACAAAATTCAAGAAGACTCACACAAAAAACTTGAAAGCTGCAGAAAATTCCACGAAAATCCCACAAAAATCCCTAAATCTTCTCAAAACCCAACCACATTCCTGCAGCATCTCACAAAATCTCCACCAATATCCAAAAAATTCAAGAAAATTCCCTCCAAATTCTTCAAGTCTCCTCCAAATCCCACAAAATTCAAGACAAATCCTCAAAATCCCACAAAAATCCCACCAAATTCCAGAACCATCTCACAAAATCTCAACAAATTTCCACTAAATTCAAGAAAACTCTCACAAAGTTCTTGAAAGCCCCTCAAAATTCCAGAAAAATGCCACAAACTTCCCTACATCTTCTCAAAACCCAACCACATTCCTGCAGCATCTCACAAAATCTCCACCAATATCCAAAAAATTCAAGAAAATTCCCTCCAAATTCTTCAAGTCTCCTCCAAATCCCACAAAATTCAAGACAAATCCTCAAAATCCCACAAAAATCCCACCAAATTCCAGAACCATCTCACAAAATCTCAACAAATTTCCACAAAATCTAAGAAACTTCCACAAAATTCTTCAAGTCTCCTCCAAATCCCACAAAATTTAAGAGAAATCCTCAAAATTCCACAAAAATCCAACAAAATTCCTTCTATCTTCTGAAAACCCAAACAAATTCCTGCAACATCTCACAAAATCTCCACCAATAGCCAAAAAATTCAAGAAAAATCCCTCCAAATTCACTGAATTTCCTCAATATCCCACCAAATTCCAGAACCATCTCACAAAATCTCAACAAATTTCCACAAAATCTAAGAAAATTCCACAAAATTCTTCAAGTCTCCTCCAAATCCCACAAAATTCAAGAGAAATCCTCAAAATTCCACAAAAATCCCACAAAATTCCTTCCATCTTCTCAGAACCCAAACAAACTCCTGCAACATCTCACAAAATCTCCACCAATTTCCAAACAATTCAAGAAAAATCCCGCAAAACTCTTCAAGTCTCCTCCAAATACCACAAACATCCCACAAACATCCCACAAACATCCCACAAACATCCCACAAACATCCCACAAAATTCAAGAGAAATCCCACAAAATTCAAAAGAAATCGCACAAAATCCTGTACAAGCCCCACACAATTCCCTAAATCTTCTCAGAACCCAACCACATTCCTGCAACATCCCACAAAATCTCCAACAATTTCCACAAAATTCAAGAAGACTCTCACAAAATACTTGAAACTGCTGAAAATTCCACGAATATCCCACAAAAATCCCTAAATCTTCTCAAAACCCAACCACATTCCTGCAGCATCTCACAAAATCTCCACCAATATCCAAAAAATTCAAGAAAATTCCCTCCAAATTCTTCAAGTCTCCTCCAAATCCCACAAAATTCAAGACAAATCCTCAAAATCCCACAAAAATCCCACCAAATTCCAGAACCATCTCACAAAATCTCAACAAATTTCCACTAAATTCAAGAAAACTCTCACAAAGTTCTTGAAAGCCCCTCAAAATTCCAGAAAAATGCCACAAACTTCCCTACATCTTCTCAAAACCCAAACAAACTCCTGCAACATCTCACAAAATCTCCACCAATTTCCAAACAATTCAAGAAAAATCCCGCAAAATTCTTCAAGTCTCCTACAAATCCCAGAAAAATCCCACAAAATTCCAGAAACATCCCACCAAATCACCTCAATATCACCAAACATTCTGGAAAAGCCTCACAAAATTGCAGAAAAATGCCACAAAATTCCCTAAACCTTCTCAAAACCCTACCCAATTCCTGCAACATCCCACAAAATCTCCAACAATTTCCACAAAATTCAAGAAAAATCCCTCCAAATTCACTGAATTTCCTCAATATCCCACCAAATTCCAGAACCATCTCACAAAATCTCAACAAATTTCCACTAAATCTAAGAAAATTCCCGCAAAATTCTTCAAGTCTCCTCCAAATCCCACAAAATTCAAGAGAAATCCTCAAAATTCCACAAAAATCCAACAAAATTCCTTCCATCTTCTCAAAACCCAAACAAATTCCTGCAACATCTCACAAAATCTCCACCAATTTCCAAACAATTCAAGAAAAATCCCGCAAAATTCTTCAAGTCTCCTCCAAATACCACAAACATCCTACAAACATCTCACAAACATCCCACAAACATCCCATAAAATTCAATAGAAATCCCACAAAATTCAAGAGAAATCCCACCAAATTCTGTACAAGCCCCACACAATTCCCTAAATCTTCTCAGAACCCAACCACATTCCTGCAACATCCCACAAAATCTCCAACAATTTCCACAAAATTCAAGAAAATTCCCTCCAAATTCACTGAATTTCCTCAATATCCCACCAAACTCCAGAACCATCTCACAAAATCTCAACAAATTTCCAAAAAATTCAAAAAAACTCTCACAAAGTTCTTGAAAGCCCCTCAAAATTCCAGAAAAATGCCACAAAATTCCCTACATCTTCTCAAAACATTACAAAATTCTACAGACATCTCACAAAATCTCCACACATTTCCACAAAATCTAAGAAAATTCCCGCAAAATTCTTCAAGTCTCCTCCAAATCCCACAAAATTCAAGAGAAATCCTCAAAATTCCACAAAAATCCAACAAAATTCCCTACATCTTCTCAAAATCCAAACAAATTCCTGAAACATCTCACAAAATCTCCACCAATTTCCACAACATTTAGGAAAAATCCCTCCAACTTCTTCAAGTCTCCTCCAAATCCCACAAAATTCAAGAGAATTCCTCAAAATTCCACAAAAATCCCACAAAATTCCTGCAACATCTCACAAAATCTCTGGAAATTTCCACAAAATTCAAGAAGACTCTCACAAAATACTTGAAAGCTGCTGAAAATTCCACGAATATCCCACAAAAATCCCTAAATCTTCTCAAAACCCAACCACATTCCTGCAGCATCTCACAAAATCTCCACCAATATCCAAAAAATTCAAGAAAATTCCCTCCAAATTCTTCAAGTCTCCTCCAAATCCCACAAAATTCAAGACAAATCCTCAAAATCCCACAAAAATCCCACCAAATTCCAGAACCATCTCACAAAATCTCAACAAATTTCCACTAAATTCAAGAAAACTCTCACAAAGTTCTTGAAAGCCCCTCAAAATTCCAGAAAAATGCCACAAAATTCCCTACATCTTCTCAAAACCCAAACAAACTCCTGCAACATCTCACAAAATCTCCAACAATTTCCAAACAATTCAAGAAAAATCCCGCAAAATTCTTCAAGTCTCGTACAAATCCCAGAAAAATCCCACAAAATTCCAGAAACATCCCACCAAATCACCTCAAAATCACCAAACATTCTGGAAAAGCCTCACAAAATTGTAGAAAAATGCCACAAAATTCCATAAATCTTCTCAAAACCCTACCAAATTCCTGCAACATCTCGCAAAATCTCCACCAATAACCAAAAAATTCAAGAAAAATCCCTCAAAATTCACTGAATTTCCTCAATATCCCACCAAATTCCAGAACCATCTCACAAAATCTCAACAAATTTCCACAAAATCTAAGAAAATGCCGCAAAACTCTTCAAGTCTCTTCCAAATCCCACAAAATTCAAGAGAAATCCTCAAAATTCCACAAAAATCCCACAAAATTCCTTCCATCTTCTCAGAACCCAAACAAACTCCTGCAACATCTCACAAAATCTCCACCAATTTCCAAACAATTCAAGAAAAATCCCGCAAAATTCTTCAAGTCTCCTCCAAATACCACAAACATCCCACAAACATCCCACAAACATCCCACAAACATCCCACAAACATCCCACAAAATTCAAGAGAAATCCCACCAAATTCTGTACTAGCCCCACACAATTCCCTAAATCTTCTCAGAACCCAACCACATTCCTGCAACATCCCACAAAATCTCCAACAATTTCCACAAAATTCAAGAAAATTCCCTCCAAATTCACTGAATTTCCTCAATATCCCACCAAACTCCAGAACCATCTCACAAAATCTCAACAAATTTCCAAAAAATTCAAAAAAACTCTCACAAAGTTCTTGAAAGCCCCTCAAAATTCCAGAAAAATGCCACAAAATTCCCTACATCTTCTCAAAACATTACAAAATTCTACAGACATCTCACAAAATCTCCACACATTTCCACAAAATCTAAGAAAATTCCCGCAAAATTCTTCAAGTCTCCTCCAAATCCCACAAAATTCAAGAGAAATCCTCAAAATTCCACAAAAATCCAACAAAATTCCCTACATCTTCTCAAAATCCAAACAAATTCCTGAAACATCTCACAAAATCTCCACCAATTTCCACAACATTTAGGAAAAATCCCTCCAACTTCTTCAAGTCTCCTCCAAATCCCACAAAATTCAAGAGAATTCCTCAAAATTCCACAAAAATCCCACAAAATTCCTGCAACATCTCACAAAATCTCCGGAAATTTCCACAAAATTCAAGAAGACTCTCACAAAATACTTGAAAGCTGCTGAAAATTCCACGAATATCCCACAAAAATCCCTAAATCTTCTCAAAACCCAACCACATTCCTGCAGCATCTCACAAAATCTCCACCAATATCCAAAAAATTCAAGAAAATTCCCTCCAAATTCTTCAAGTCTCCTCCAAATCCCACAAAATTCAAGACAAATCCTCAAAATCCCACAAAAATCCCACCAAATTCCAGAACCATCTCACAAAATCTCAACAAATTTCCACTAAATTCAAGAAAACTCTCATAAAGTTCTTGAAAGCCCCTCAAAATTCCAGAAAAATGCCACAAAATTCCCTACATCTTCTCAAAACCCAAACAAACTCCTGCAACATCTCACAAAATCTCCACCAATTTCCAAACAATTCAAGAAAAATCCCGCAAAATTCTTCAAGTCTCGTACAAATCCCAGAAAAGTCCCACAAAATTCCAGAAACATCCCACCAAATCACCTCAATATCACCAAAAATTCTGGAAAAGCCTCACAAAATTGCAGAAAAATGCCACAAAATTCCCTAAACCTTCTCAAAACCCTACCCAATTCCTGCAACATCCCACAAAATCTCCAACAATTTCCACAAAATTCAAGAAAAATCCCTCAAAATTCACTGAATTTCCTCAATATCCCACCAAATTCCAGAACCATCTCACAAAATCTCAACAAATTTCCACAAAATCTAAGAAAATTCCGCAAAATTCTTCAAGTCTCCTCCAAATCCCACAAAATTCAAGAGAAATCCTCAAAATTCCACAAAAATCCAACAAAATTCCTTCCATCTTCTCAGAACCCAAACAAACTCCTGCAACATCTCACAAAATCTCCACCAATTTCCAAACATTTCAAGAAAAATCCCGCAAAATTCTTCAAGTCTCCTCCAAATACCACAAACATCCTACAAACATCTCACAAACATCCCACAAACATCCCATAAAATTCAATAGAAATCCCACAAAATTCAAGAGAAATCCCACCAAATTCTGTACAAGCCCCACACAATTCCCTAAATCTTCTCAGAACCCAACCACATTCCTGCAACATCCCACAAAATCTCCAACAATTTCCACAAAATTCAAGAAAATTCCCTCCAAATTCACTGAATTTCCTCAATATCCCACCAAACTCCAGAACCATCTCACAAAATCTCAACAAATTTCCAAAAAATTCAAAAAAACTCTCACAAAGTTCTTGAAAGCCCCTCAAAATTCCAGAAAAATGCCACAAAATTCCCTACATCTTCTCAAAACATTACAAAATTCTACAGACATCTCACAAAATCTCCACACATTTCCACAAAATCTAAGAAAATTCCCGCAAAATTCTTCAAGTCTCCTCCAAATCTTACAAAATTCAAGAGAAATCCTCAAAATTCCACAAAAATCCAACAAAATTCCCTACATCTTCTCAAAATCCAAACAAATTCCTGAAACATCTCATAAAATCTCCACCAATTTCCACAACATTTAGGAAAAATCCCTCCAAATTCTTCAAGTCTCCTCCAAATCCCACAAAATTCAAGAGAATTCCTCAAAATTCCACAAAAATCCCACAAAATTCCTGCAACATCTCACAAAATCTCCGGAAATTTCCACAAAATTCAAGAAGACTCTCACAAAATACTTGAAAGCTGCTGAAAATTCCACGAATATCCCACAAAAATCCCTAAATCTTCTCAAAACCCAACCACATTCCTGCAGCATCTCACAAAATCTCCACCAATATCCAAAAAATTCAAGAAAATTCCCTCCAAATTCTTCAAGTCTCCTCCAAATCCCACAAAATTCAAGACAAATCCTCAAAATCCCACAAAAATCCCACCAAATTCCAGAACCATCTCACAAAATCTCAACAAATTTCCACTAAATTCAAGAAAACTCTCACAAAGTTCTTGAAAGCCCCTCAAAATTCCAGAAAAATGCCACAAAATTCCCTACATCTTCTCAAAACCCAAACAAACTCCTGCAACATCTCACAAAATCTCCACCAATTTCCAAACAATTCAAGAAAAATCCCGCAAAATTCTTCAAGTCTCGTACAAATCCCAGAAAAATCCCACAAAATTCCAGAAACATCCCACCAAATCACCTCAATATCACCAAACATTCTGGAAAAGCCTCACAAAATTGCAGAAAAATGCCACAAAATTCCCTAAACCTTCTCAAAACCCTACCCAATTCCTGCAACATCCCACAAAATCTCCAACAATTTCCACAAAATTCAAGAAAAATCCCTCAAAATTCACTGAATTTCCTCAATATCCCACCAAATTCCAGAACCATCTCACAAAATCTCAACAAATTTCCACAAAATCTAAGAAAATTCCGCAAAATTCTTCAAGTCTCCTCCAAATCCCACAAAATTCAAGAGAAATCCTCAAAATTCCACAAAAATCCCACAAAATTCCTTCCATCTTCTCAGAACCCAAACAAACTCCTGCAACATCTCACAAAATCTCCACCAATTTCCAAACAATTCAAGAAAAATCCCGCAAAATTCTTCAAGTCTCCTCCAAATACCACAAACATCCCACAAACATCCCACAAACATCCCACAAACATCCCACAAACATCCCACAAAATTCAAGAGAAATCCCACAAAATTCAAGAGAAATCCCACCAAATTCTGTACAAGCCCCACACAATTCCCTAAATCTTCTCAGAACCCAACCACATTCCTGCAACATCCCACAAAATCTCCAACAATTTCCACAAAATTCAAGAAAATTCCCTCCAAATTCACTGAATTTCCTCAATATCCCACCAAACTCCAGAACCATCTCACAAAATCTCAACAAATTTCCAAAAAATTCAAAAAAACTCTCACAAAGTTCTTGAAAGCCCCTCAAAATTCCAGAAAAATGCCACAAAATTCCCTACATCTTCTCAAAACATTACAAAATTCTACAGACATCTCACAAAATCTCCACACATTTCCACAAAATCTAAGAAAATTCCCGCAAAATTCTTCAAGTCTCCTCCAAATCCCACAAAATTCAAGAGAAATCCTCAAAATTCCACAAAAATCCAACAAAATTCCCTACATCTTCTCAAAATCCAAACAAATTCCTGAAACATCTCACAAAATCTCCACCAATTTCCACAACATTTAGGAAAAATCCCTCCAACTTCTTCAAGTCTCCTCCAAATCCCACAAAATTCAAGACAAATCCTCAAAATTCCACAAAAATCCCACAAAATTCCTGCAACATCTCACAAAATCTCTGGAAATTTCCACAAAATTCAAGAAGACTCTCACAAAATACTTGAAAGCTGCTGAAAATTCCACGAATATCCCACAAAAATCCCTAAATCTTCTCAAAACCCAACCACATTCCTGCAGCATCTCACAAAATCTCCACCAATATCCAAAAAATTCAAGAAAATTCCCTCCAAATTCTTCAAGTCTCCTCCAAATCCCACAAAATTCAAGACAAATCCTCAAAATCCCACAAAAATCCCACCAAATTCCAGAACCATCTCACAAAATCTCAACAAATTTCCACTAAATTCAAGAAAACTCTCACAAAGTTCTTGAAAGCCCCTCAAAATTCCAGAAAAATGCCACAAAATTCCCTACATCTTCTCAAAACCCAAACAAACTCCTGCAACATCTCACAAAATCTCCAACAATTTCCAAACAATTCAAGAAAAATCCCGCAAAATTCTTCAAGTCTCGTACAAATCCCAGAAAAATCCCACAAAATTCCAGAAACATCCCACCAAATCACCTCAAAATCACCAAACATTCTGGAAAAGCCTCACAAAATTGTAGAAAAATGCCACAAAATTCCATAAATCTTCTCAAAACCCTACCAAATTCCTGCAACATCTCGCAAAATCTCCACCAATAACCAAAAAATTCAAGAAAAATCCCTCAAAATTCACTGAATTTCCTCAATATCCCACCAAATTCCAGAACCATCTCACAAAATCTCAACAAATTTCCACAAAATCTAAGAAAATTCCGCAAAACTCTTCAAGTCTCTTCCAAATCCCACAAAATTCAAGAGAAATCCTCAAAATTCCACAAAAATCCCACAAAATTCCTTCCATCTTCTCAGAACCCAAACAAACTCCTGCAACATCTCACAAAATCTCCACCAATTTCCAAAAAATTCAAGAAAAATCCCGCAAAATTCTTCAAGTCTCCTCCAAATACCACAAACATCCTACAAACATCTCACAAACATCCCACAAACATACCATAAAATTCAATAGAAATCCCACAAAATTCAAGAGAAATCCCACCAAATTCTGTACAAGCCCCACACAATTCCCTAAATCTTCTCAGAACCCAACCACATTCCTGCAACATCTCACAAAATCTCCAACAATTTCCACAAAATTCAAGAAAATTCCCTCCAAATTCACTGAATTTCCTCAATATCCCACCAAACTCCAGAACCATCTCACAAAATCTCAACAAATTTCCAAAAAATTCAAAAAAACTCTCACAAAGTTCTTGAAAGCCCCTCAAAATTCCAGAAAAATGCCACAAAATTCCCTACATCTTCTCAAAACCCAAACAAACTCCTGCAACATCTCACAAAATCTCCAACAATTTCCAAACAATTCAAGAAAAATCCCGCAAAATTCTTCAAGTCTCCTCCAAATCCCACAAAATTCAAGAGAAATCCTCAAAATTCCACAAAAATCCAACAAAATTCCCTACATCTTCTCAAAATCCAAACAAATTCCTGAAACATCTCACAAAATCTCCACCAATTTCCACAACATTTAGGAAAAATCCCTCCAACTTCTTCAAGTCTCCTCCAAATCCCACAAAATTCAAGAGAATTCCTCAAAATTCCACAAAAATCCCACAAAATTCCTGCAACATCTCACAAAATCTCTGGAAATTTCCACAAAATTCAAGAAGACTCTCACAAAATACTTGAAAGCTGCTGAAAATTCCACGAATATCCCACAAAAATCCCTAAATCTTCTCAAAACCCAACCACATTCCTGCAGCATCTCACAAAATCTCCACCAATATCCAAAAAATTCAAGAAAATTCCCTCCAAATTCTTCAAGTCTCCTCCAAATCCCACAAAATTCAAGACAAATCCTCAAAATCCCACAAAAATCCCACCAAATTCCAGAACCATCTCACAAAATCTCAACAAATTTCCACTAAATTCAAGAAAACTCTCATAAAGTTCTTGAAAGCCCCTCAAAATTCCAGAAAAATGCCACAAAATTCCCTACATCTTCTCAAAACCCAAACAAACTCCTGCAACATCTCACAAAATCTCCACCAATTTCCAAACAATTCAAGAAAAATCCCGCAAAATTCTTCAAGTCTCGTACAAATCCCAGAAAAATCCCACAAAATTCCAGAAACATCCCACCAAATCACCTCAATATCACCAAACATTCTGGAAAAGCCTCACAAAATTGCAGAAAAATGCCACAAAATTCCCTAAACCTTCTCAAAACCCTACCCAATTCCTGCAACATCCCACAAAATCTCCAACAATTTCCACAAAATTCAAGAAAAATCCCTCAAAATTCACTGAATTTCCTCAATATCCCACCAAATTCCAGAACCATCTCACAAAATCTCAACAAATTTCCACAAAATCTAAGAAAATTCCGCAAAATTCTTCAAGTCTCCTCCAAATCCCACAAAATTCAAGAGAAATCCTCAAAATTCCACAAAAATCCCACAAAATTCCTTCCATCTTCTCAGAACCCAAACAAACTCCTGCAACATCTCACAAAATCTCCACCAATTTCCAAACAATTCAAGAAAAATCCCGCAAAATTCTTCAAGTCTCCTCCAAATACCACAAACATCCTACAAACATCTCACAAACATCCCACAAACATCCCATAAAATTCAATAGAAATCCCACAAAATTCAAGAGAAATCCCACCAAATTCTGTACAAGCCCCACACAATTCCCTAAATCTTCTCAGAACCCAACCACATTCCTGCAACATCCCACAAAATCTCCAACAATTTCCACAAAATTCAAGAAAATTCCCTCCAAATTCACTGAATTTCCTCAATATCCCACCAAACTCCAGAACCATCTCACAAAATCTCAACAAATTTCCAAAAAATTCAAAAAAACTCTCACAAAGTTCTTGAAAGCCCCTCAAAATTCCAGAAAAATGCCACAAAATTCCCTACATCTTCTCAAAACATTACAAAATTCTACAGACATCTCACAAAATCTCCACACATTTCCACAAAATCTAAGAAAATTCCCGCAAAATTCTTCAAGTCTCCTCCAAATCCCACAAAATTCAAGAGAAATCCTCAAAATTCCACAAAAATCCAACAAAATTCCCTACATCTTCTCAAAATCCAAACAAATTCCTGAAACATCTCACAAAATCTCCACCAATTTCCACAACATTTAGGAAAAATCCCTCCAACTTCTTCAAGTCTCCTCCAAATCCCACAAAATTCAAGACAAATCCTCAAAATTCCACAAAAATCCCACAAAATTCCTGCAACATCTCACAAAATCTCTGGAAATTTCCACAAAATTCAAGAAGACTCTCACAAAATACTTGAAAGCTGCTGAAAATTCCACGAATATCCCACAAAAATCCCTAAATCTTCTCAAAACCCAACCACATTCCTGCAGCATCTCACAAAATCTCCACCAATATCCAAAAAATTCAAGAAAATTCCCTCCAAATTCTTCAAGTCTCCTCCAAATCCCACAAAATTCAAGACAAATCCTCAAAATCCCACAAAAATCCCACCAAATTCCAGAACCATCTCACAAAATCTCAACAAATTTCCACTAAATTCAAGAAAACTCTCACAAAGTTCTTGAAAGCCCCTCAAAATTCCAGAAAAATGCCACAAAATTCCCTACATCTTCTCAAAACCCAAACAAACTCCTGCAACATCTCACAAAATCTCCAACAATTTCCAAACAATTCAAGAAAAATCCCGCAAAATTCTTCAAGTCTCGTACAAATCCCAGAAAAATCCCACAAAATTCCAGAAACATCCCACCAAATCACCTCAAAATCACCAAACATTCTGGAAAAGCCTCACAAAATTGTAGAAAAATGCCACAAAATTCCATAAATCTTCTCAAAACCCTACCAAATTCCTGCAACATCTCGCAAAATCTCCACCAATAACCAAAAAATTCAAGAAAAATCCCTCAAAATTCACTGAATTTCCTCAATATCCCACCAAATTCCAGAACCATCTCACAAAATCTCAACAAATTTCCACAAAATCTAAGAAAATTCCGCAAAACTCTTCAAGTCTCTTCCAAATCCCACAAAATTCAAGAGAAATCCTCAAAATTCCACAAAAATCCCACAAAATTCCTTCCATCTTCTCAGAACCCAAACAAACTCCTGCAACATCTCACAAAATCTCCACCAATTTCCAAAAAATTCAAGAAAAATCCCGCAAAATTCTTCAAGTCTCCTCCAAATACCACAAACATCCTACAAACATCTCACAAACATCCCACAAACATACCATAAAATTCAATAGAAATCCCACAAAATTCAAGAGAAATCCCACCAAATTCTGTACAAGCCCCACACAATTCCCTAAATCTTCTCAGAACCCAACCACATTCCTGCAACATCTCACAAAATCTCCAACAATTTCCACAAAATTCAAGAAAATTCCCTCCAAATTCACTGAATTTCCTCAATATCCCACCAAACTCCAGAACCATCTCACAAAATCTCAACAAATTTCCAAAAAATTCAAAAAAACTCTCACAAAGTTCTTGAAAGCCCCTCAAAATTCCAGAAAAATGCCACAAAATTCCTTACATCTTCTCAAAACATTACAAAATTCTACAGACATCTCACAAAATCTCCACACATTTCCACAAAATCTAAGAAAATTCCCGCAAAATTCTTCAAGTCTCCTCCAAATCCCACAAAATTCAAGAGAAATCCTCAAAATTCCACAAAAATCCAACAAAATTCCCTACATCTTCTCAAAATCCAAACAAATTCCTGAAACATCTCACAAAATCTCCACCAATTTCCACAACATTTAGGAAAAATCCCTCCAACTTCTTCAAGTCTCCTCCAAATCCCACAAAATTCAAGAGAATTCCTCAAAATTTCACAAAAATCCCACAAAATTCCTGCAACATCTCACAAAATCTCTGGAAATTTCCACAAAATTCAAGAAGACTCTCACAAAATACTTGAAAGCTGCTGAAAATTCCACGAATATCCCACAAAAATCCCTAAATCTTCTCAAAACCCAACCACATTCCTGCAGCATCTCACAAAATCTCCACCAATATCCAAAAAATTCAAGAAAATTCCCTCCAAATTCTTCAAGTCTCCTCCAAATCCCACAAAATTCAAGACAAATCCTCAAAATCCCACAAAAATCCCACCAAATTCCAGAACCATCTCACAAAATCTCAACAAATTTCCACTAAATTCAAGAAAACTCTCATAAAGTTCTTGAAAGCCCCTCAAAATTCCAGAAAAATGCCACAAAATTCCCTACATCTTCTCAAAACCCAAACAAACTCCTGCAACATCTCACAAAATCTCCACCAATTTCCAAACAATTCAAGAAAAATCCCGCAAAATTCTTCAAGTCTCGTACAAATCCCAGAAAAATCCCACAAAATTCCAGAAACATCCCACCAAATCACCTCAATATCACCAAACATTCTGGAAAAGCCTCACAAAATTGCAGAAAAATGCCACAAAATTCCCTAAACCTTCTCAAAACCCTACCCAATTCCTGCAACATCCCACAAAATCTCCAACAATTTCCACAAAATTCAAGAAAAATCCCTCAAAATTCACTGAATTTCCTCAATATCCCACCAAATTCCAGAACCATCTCACAAAATCTCAACAAATTTCCACAAAATCTAAGAAAATTCCCGCAAAATTCTTCAAGTCTCCTCCAAATCCCACAAAATTCAAGAGAAATCCTCAAAATTCCACAAAAATCCAACAAAATTCCCTACATCTTCTCAAAACCCAAACAAATTCCTGCAACATCTCACAAAATCTCCACCAATTTCCAAACATTTCAAGAAAAATCCCGCAAAATTCTTCAAGTCTCCTCCAAATACCACAAACATCCAACAAACATCTCACAAACATCCCACAAACATCCCATAAAATTCAATAGAAATCCCACAAAATTCAAGAGAAATCCCACCAAATTCTGTACAAGCCCCACACAATTCCCTAAATCTTCTCAGAACCCAACCACATTCCTGCAACATCCCACAAAATCTCCAACAATTTCCACAAAATTCAAGAAAATTCCCTCCAAATTCACTGAATTTCCTCAATATCCCACCAAACTCCAGAACCATCTCACAAAATCTCAACAAATTTCCAAAAAATTCAAAAAAACTCTCACAAAGTTCTTGAAAGCCCCTCAAAATTCCAGAAAAATGCCACAAAATTCCCTACATCTTCTCAAAACATTACAAAATTCTACAGACATCTCACAAAATCTCCACACATTTCCACAAAATCTAAGAAAATTCCCGCAAAATTCTTCAAGTCTCCTCCAAATCCCACAAAATTCAAGAGAAATCCTCAAAATTCCACAAAAATCCAACAAAATTCCCTACATCTTCTCAAAATCCAAACAAATTCCTGAAACATCTCACAAAATCTCCACCAATTTCCACAACATTTAGGAAAAATCCCTCCAACTTCTTCAAGTCTCCTCCAAATCCCACAAAATTCAAGAGAATTCCTCAAAATTCCACAAAAATCCCACCAAATTCCTGCAACATCTCACAAAATCTCTGGAAATTTCCACAAAATTCAAGAAGACTCTCACAAAATACTTGAAAGCTGCTGAAAATTCCACGAAAATCCCACAAAAATCCCTAAATCTTCTCAAAACCCAACCACATTCCTGCAGCATCTCACAAAATCTCCACCAATATCCAAAAAATTCAAGAAAATTCCCTCCAAATTCTTCAAGTCTCCTCCAAATCCCACAAAATTCAAGACAAATCCTCAAAATCCCACAAAAATCCCACCAAATTCCAGAACCATCTCACAAAATCTCAACAAATTTCCACTAAATTCAAGAAAACTCTCACAAAGTTCTTGAAAGCCCCTCAAAATTCCAGAAAAATGCCACAAAATTCCCTACATCTTCTCAAAACCCAAACAAACTCCTGCAACATCTCACAAAATCTCCAACAATTTCCAAACAATTCAAGAAAAATCCCGCAAAATTCTTCAAGTCTCGTACAAATCCCAGAAAAATCCCACAAAATTCCAGAAACATCCCACCAAATCACCTCAAAATCACCAAACATTCTGGAAAAGCCTCACAAAATTGTAGAAAAATGCCACAAAATTCCATAAATCTTCTCAAAACCCTACCAAATTCCTGCAACATCTCGCAAAATCTCCACCAATAACCAAAAAATTCAAGAAAAATCCCTCAAAATTCACTGAATTTCCTCAATATCCCACCAAATTCCAGAACCATCTCACAAAATCTCAACAAATTTCCACAAAATCTAAGAAAATTCCGCAAAATTCTTCAAGTCTCCTCCAAATCCCACAAAATTCAAGAGAAATCCTCAAAATTCCACAAAAATCCAACAAAATTCCTTCCATCTTCTCAGAACCCAAACAAACTCCTGCAACATCTCACAAAATCTCCACCAATTTCCAAACATTTCAAGAAAAATCCCGCAAAATTCTTCAAGTCTCCTCCAAATACCACAAACATCCTACAAACATCTCACAAACATCCCACAAACATCCCATAAAATTCAATAGAAATCCCACAAAATTCAAGAGAAATCCCACCAAATTCTGTACAAGCCCCACACAATTCCCTAAATCTTCTCAGAACCCAACCACATTCCTGCAACATCCCACAAAATCTCCAACAATTTCCACAAAATTCAAGAAAATTCCCTCCAAATTCACTGAATTTCCTCAATATCCCACCAAACTCCAGAACCATCTCACAAAATCTCAACAAATTTCCAAAAAATTCAAAAAAACTCTCACAAAGTTCTTGAAAGCCCCTCAAAATTCCAGAAAAATGCCACAAAATTCCCTACATCTTCTCAAAACATTACAAAATTCTACAGACATCTCACAAAATCTCCACACATTTCCACAAAATCTAAGAAAATTCCCGCAAAATTCTTCAAGTCTCCTCCAAATCTTACAAAATTCAAGAGAAATCCTCAAAATTCCACAAAAATCCAACAAAATTCCCTACATCTTCTCAAAATCCAAACAAATTCCTGAAACATCTCATAAAATCTCCACCAATTTCCACAACATTTAGGAAAAATCCCTCCAAATTCTTCAAGTCTCCTCCAAATCCCACAAAATTCAAGAGAATTCCTCAAAATTCCACAAAAATCCCACAAAATTCCTGCAACATCTCACAAAATCTCCGGAAATTTCCACAAAATTCAAGAAGACTCTCACAAAATACTTGAAAGCTGCTGAAAATTCCACGAATATCCCACAAAAATCCCTAAATCTTCTCAAAACCCAACCACATTCCTGCAGCATCTCACAAAATCTCCACCAATATCCAAAAAATTCAAGAAAATTCCCTCCAAATTCTTCAAGTCTCCTCCAAATCCCACAAAATTCAAGACAAATCCTCAAAATCCCACAAAAATCCCACCAAATTCCAGAACCATCTCACAAAATCTCAACAAATTTCCACTAAATTCAAGAAAACTCTCACAAAGTTCTTGAAAGCCCCTCAAAATTCCAGAAAAATGCCACAAAATTCCCTACATCTTCTCAAAACCCAAACAAACTCCTGCAACATCTCACAAAATCTCCACCAATTTCCAAACAATTCAAGAAAAATCCCGCAAAATTCTTCAAGTCTCGTACAAATCCCAGAAAAATCCCACAAAATTCCAGAAACATCCCACCAAATCACCTCAATATCACCAAACATTCTGGAAAAGCCTCACAAAATTGCAGAAAAATGCCACAAAATTCCCTAAACCTTCTCAAAACCCTACCCAATTCCTGCAACATCCCACAAAATCTCCAACAATTTCCACAAAATTCAAGAAAAATCCCTCAAAATTCACTGAATTTCCTCAATATCCCACCAAATTCCAGAACCATCTCACAAAATCTCAACAAATTTCCACAAAATCTAAGAAAATTCCGCAAAATTCTTCAAGTCTCCTCCAAATCCCACAAAATTCAAGAGAAATCCTCAAAATTCCACAAAAATCCCACAAAATTCCTTCCATCTTCTCAGAACCCAAACAAACTCCTGCAACATCTCACAAAATCTCCACCAATTTCCAAACAATTCAAGAAAAATCCCGCAAAATTCTTCAAGTCTCCTCCAAATACCACAAACATCCCACAAACATCCCACAAACATCCCACAAACATCCCACAAACATCCCACAAAATTCAAGAGAAATCCCACAAAATTCAAGAGAAATCCCACCAAATTCTGTACAAGCCCCACACAATTCCCTAAATCTTCTCAGAACCCAACCACATTCCTGCAACATCCCACAAAATCTCCAACAATTTCCACAAAATTCAAGAAAATTCCCTCCAAATTCACTGAATTTCCTCAATATCCCACCAAACTCCAGAACCATCTCACAAAATCTCAACAAATTTCCAAAAAATTCAGAAAAACTCTCACAAAGTTCTTGAAAGCCCCTCAAAATTCCAGAAAAATGCCACAAAATTCCCTACATCTTCTCAAAACATTACAAAATTCTACAGACATCTCACAAAATCTCCACACATTTCCACAAAATCTAAGAAAATTCCCGCAAAATTCTTCAAGTCTCCTCCAAATCCCACAAAATTCAAGAGAAATCCTCAAAATTCCACAAAAATCCAACAAAATTCCCTACATCTTCTCAAAATCCAAACAAATTCCTGAAACATCTCACAAAATCTCCACCAATTTCCACAACATTTAGGAAAAATCCCTCCAACTTCTTCAAGTCTCCTCCAAATCCCACAAAATTCAAGACAAATCCTCAAAATTCCACAAAAATCCCACAAAATTCCTGCAACATCTCACAAAATCTCTGGAAATTTCCACAAAATTCAAGAAGACTCTCACAAAATACTTGAAAGCTGCTGAAAATTCCACGAATATCCCACAAAAATCCCTAAATCTTCTCAAAACCCAACCACATTCCTGCAGCATCTCACAAAATCTCCACCAATATCCAAAAAATTCAAGAAAATTCCCTCCAAATTCTTCAAGTCTCCTCCAAATCCCACAAAATTCAAGACAAATCCTCAAAATCCCACAAAAATCCCACCAAATTCCAGAACCATCTCACAAAATCTCAACAAATTTCCACTAAATTCAAGAAAACTCTCACAAAGTTCTTGAAAGCCCCTCAAAATTCCAGAAAAATGCCACAAAATTCCCTACATCTTCTCAAAACCCAAACAAACTCCTGCAACATCTCACAAAATCTCCAACAATTTCCAAACAATTCAAGAAAAATCCCGCAAAATTCTTCAAGTCTCGTACAAATCCCAGAAAAATCCCACAAAATTCCAGAAACATCCCACCAAATCACCTCAAAATCACCAAACATTCTGGAAAAGCCTCACAAAATTGTAGAAAAATGCCACAAAATTCCATAAATCTTCTCAAAACCCTACCAAATTCCTGCAACATCTCGCAAAATCTCCACCAATAACCAAAAAATTCAAGAAAAATCCCTCAAAATTCACTGAATTTCCTCAATATCCCACCAAATTCCAGAACCATCTCACAAAATCTCAACAAATTTCCACAAAATCTAAGAAAATTCCGCAAAACTCTTCAAGTCTCTTCCAAATCCCACAAAATTCAAGAGAAATCCTCAAAATTCCACAAAAATCCCACAAAATTCCTTCCATCTTCTCAGAACCCAAACAAACTCCTGCAACATCTCACAAAATCTCCACCAATTTCCAAAAAATTCAAGAAAAATCCCGCAAAATTCTTCAAGTCTCCTCCAAATACCACAAACATCCTACAAACATCTCACAAACATCCCACAAACATACCATAAAATTCAATAGAAATCCCACAAAATTCAAGAGAAATCCCACCAAATTCTGTACAAGCCCCACACAATTCCCTAAATCTTCTCAGAACCCAACCACATTCCTGCAACATCTCACAAAATCTCCAACAATTTCCACAAAATTCAAGAAAATTCCCTCCAAATTCACTGAATTTCCTCAATATCCCACCAAACTCCAGAACCATCTCACAAAATCTCAACAAATTTCCAAAAAATTCAAAAAAACTCTCACAAAGTTCTTGAAAGCCCCTCAAAATTCCAGAAAAATGCCACAAAATTCCCTACATCTTCTCAAAACCCAAACAAACTCCTGCAACATCTCACAAAATCTCCAACAATTTCCAAACAATTCAAGAAAAATCCCGCAAAATTCTTCAAGTCTCCTCCAAATCCCACAAAATTCAAGAGAAATCCTCAAAATTCCACAAAAATCCAACAAAATTCCCTACATCTTCTCAAAATCCAAACAAATTCCTGAAACATCTCACAAAATCTCCACCAATTTCCACAACATTTAGGAAAAATCCCTCCAACTTCTTCAAGTCTCCTCCAAATCCCACAAAATTCAAGAGAATTCCTCAAAATTCCACAAAAATCCCACAAAATTCCTGCAACATCTCACAAAATCTCTGGAAATTTCCACAAAATTCAAGAAGACTCTCACAAAATACTTGAAAGCTGCTGAAAATTCCACGAATATCCCACAAAAATCCCTAAATCTTCTCAAAACCCAACCACATTCCTGCAGCATCTCACAAAATCTCCACCAATATCCAAAAAATTCAAGAAAATTCCCTCCAAATTCTTCAAGTCTCCTCCAAATCCCACAAAATTCAAGACAAATCCTCAAAATCCCACAAAAATCCCACCAAATTCCAGAACCATCTCACAAAATCTCAACAAATTTCCACTAAATTCAAGAAAACTCTCATAAAGTTCTTGAAAGCCCCTCAAAATTCCAGAAAAATGCCACAAAATTCCCTACATCTTCTCAAAACCCAAACAAACTCCTGCAACATCTCACAAAATCTCCACCAATTTCCAAACAATTCAAGAAAAATCCCGCAAAATTCTTCAAGTCTCGTACAAATCCCAGAAAAATCCCACAAAATTCCAGAAACATCCCACCAAATCACCTCAATATCACCAAACATTCTGGAAAAGCCTCACAAAATTGCAGAAAAATGCCACAAAATTCCCTAAACCTTCTCAAAACCCTACCCAATTCCTGCAACATCCCACAAAATCTCCAACAATTTCCACAAAATTCAAGAAAAATCCCTCAAAATTCACTGAATTTCCTCAATATCCCACCAAATTCCAGAACCATCTCACAAAATCTCAACAAATTTCCACAAAATCTAAGAAAA
Source organism: Cyanistes caeruleus (assembly GCF_971803275.1). Lineage (NCBI taxonomy): Eukaryota > Metazoa > Chordata > Aves > Passeriformes > Paridae > Cyanistes > Cyanistes caeruleus. The sequence continues at coordinate 89,254,253 of NC_141702.1, read as the reverse complement.
TTCCGCAAAATTCTTCAAGTCTCCTCCAAATCCCACAAAATTCAAGAGAAATCCTCAAAATTCCACAAAAATCCCACAAAATTCCTTCCATCTTCTCAGAACCCAAACAAACTCCTGCAACATCTCACAAAATCTCCACCAATTTCCAAACAATTCAAGAAAAATCCCGCAAAATTCTTCAAGTCTCCTCCAAATACCACAAACATCCTACAAACATCTCACAAACATCCCACAAACATCCCATAAAATTCAATAGAAATCCCACAAAATTCAAGAGAAATCCCACCAAATTCTGTACAAGCCCCACACAATTCCCTAAATCTTCTCAGAACCCAACCACATTCCTGCAACATCCCACAAAATCTCCAACAATTTCCACAAAATTCAAGAAAATTCCCTCCAAATTCACTGAATTTCCTCAATATCCCACCAAACTCCAGAACCATCTCACAAAATCTCAACAAATTTCCAAAAAATTCAAAAAAACTCTCACAAAGTTCTTGAAAGCCCCTCAAAATTCCAGAAAAATGCCACAAAATTCCCTACATCTTCTCAAAACATTACAAAATTCTACAGACATCTCACAAAATCTCCACACATTTCCACAAAATCTAAGAAAATTCCCGCAAAATTCTTCAAGTCTCCTCCAAATCCCACAAAATTCAAGAGAAATCCTCAAAATTCCACAAAAATCCAACAAAATTCCCTACATCTTCTCAAAATCCAAACAAATTCCTGAAACATCTCACAAAATCTCCACCAATTTCCACAACATTTAGGAAAAATCCCTCCAACTTCTTCAAGTCTCCTCCAAATCCCACAAAATTCAAGACAAATCCTCAAAATTCCACAAAAATCCCACAAAATTCCTGCAACATCTCACAAAATCTCTGGAAATTTCCACAAAATTCAAGAAGACTCTCACAAAATACTTGAAAGCTGCTGAAAATTCCACGAATATCCCACAAAAATCCCTAAATCTTCTCAAAACCCAACCACATTCCTGCAGCATCTCACAAAATCTCCACCAATATCCAAAAAATTCAAGAAAATTCCCTCCAAATTCTTCAAGTCTCCTCCAAATCCCACAAAATTCAAGACAAATCCTCAAAATCCCACAAAAATCCCACCAAATTCCAGAACCATCTCACAAAATCTCAACAAATTTCCACTAAATTCAAGAAAACTCTCACAAAGTTCTTGAAAGCCCCTCAAAATTCCAGAAAAATGCCACAAAATTCCCTACATCTTCTCAAAACCCAAACAAACTCCTGCAACATCTCACAAAATCTCCAACAATTTCCAAACAATTCAAGAAAAATCCCGCAAAATTCTTCAAGTCTCGTACAAATCCCAGAAAAATCCCACAAAATTCCAGAAACATCCCACCAAATCACCTCAAAATCACCAAACATTCTGGAAAAGCCTCACAAAATTGTAGAAAAATGCCACAAAATTCCATAAATCTTCTCAAAACCCTACCAAATTCCTGCAACATCTCGCAAAATCTCCACCAATAACCAAAAAATTCAAGAAAAATCCCTCAAAATTCACTGAATTTCCTCAATATCCCACCAAATTCCAGAACCATCTCACAAAATCTCAACAAATTTCCACAAAATCTAAGAAAATTCCGCAAAACTCTTCAAGTCTCTTCCAAATCCCACAAAATTCAAGAGAAATCCTCAAAATTCCACAAAAATCCCACAAAATTCCTTCCATCTTCTCAGAACCCAAACAAACTCCTGCAACATCTCACAAAATCTCCACCAATTTCCAAAAAATTCAAGAAAAATCCCGCAAAATTCTTCAAGTCTCCTCCAAATACCACAAACATCCTACAAACATCTCACAAACATCCCACAAACATACCATAAAATTCAATAGAAATCCCACAAAATTCAAGAGAAATCCCACCAAATTCTGTACAAGCCCCACACAATTCCCTAAATCTTCTCAGAACCCAACCACATTCCTGCAACATCTCACAAAATCTCCAACAATTTCCACAAAATTCAAGAAAATTCCCTCCAAATTCACTGAATTTCCTCAATATCCCACCAAACTCCAGAACCATCTCACAAAATCTCAACAAATTTCCAAAAAATTCAAAAAAACTCTCACAAAGTTCTTGAAAGCCCCTCAAAATTCCAGAAAAATGCCACAAAATTCCTTACATCTTCTCAAAACATTACAAAATTCTACAGACATCTCACAAAATCTCCACACATTTCCACAAAATCTAAGAAAATTCCCGCAAAATTCTTCAAGTCTCCTCCAAATCCCACAAAATTCAAGAGAAATCCTCAAAATTCCACAAAAATCCAACAAAATTCCCTACATCTTCTCAAAATCCAAACAAATTCCTGAAACATCTCACAAAATCTCCACCAATTTCCACAACATTTAGGAAAAATCCCTCCAACTTCTTCAAGTCTCCTCCAAATCCCACAAAATTCAAGAGAATTCCTCAAAATTTCACAAAAATCCCACAAAATTCCTGCAACATCTCACAAAATCTCTGGAAATTTCCACAAAATTCAAGAAGACTCTCACAAAATACTTGAAAGCTGCTGAAAATTCCACGAATATCCCACAAAAATCCCTAAATCTTCTCAAAACCCAACCACATTCCTGCAGCATCTCACAAAATCTCCACCAATATCCAAAAAATTCAAGAAAATTCCCTCCAAATTCTTCAAGTCTCCTCCAAATCCCACAAAATTCAAGACAAATCCTCAAAATCCCACAAAAATCCCACCAAATTCCAGAACCATCTCACAAAATCTCAACAAATTTCCACTAAATTCAAGAAAACTCTCATAAAGTTCTTGAAAGCCCCTCAAAATTCCAGAAAAATGCCACAAAATTCCCTACATCTTCTCAAAACCCAAACAAACTCCTGCAACATCTCACAAAATCTCCACCAATTTCCAAACAATTCAAGAAAAATCCCGCAAAATTCTTCAAGTCTCGTACAAATCCCAGAAAAATCCCACAAAATTCCAGAAACATCCCACCAAATCACCTCAATATCACCAAACATTCTGGAAAAGCCTCACAAAATTGCAGAAAAATGCCACAAAATTCCCTAAACCTTCTCAAAACCCTACCCAATTCCTGCAACATCCCACAAAATCTCCAACAATTTCCACAAAATTCAAGAAAAATCCCTCAAAATTCACTGAATTTCCTCAATATCCCACCAAATTCCAGAACCATCTCACAAAATCTCAACAAATTTCCACAAAATCTAAGAAAATTCCCGCAAAATTCTTCAAGTCTCCTCCAAATCCCACAAAATTCAAGAGAAATCCTCAAAATTCCACAAAAATCCAACAAAATTCCCTACATCTTCTCAAAACCCAAACAAATTCCTGCAACATCTCACAAAATCTCCACCAATTTCCAAACATTTCAAGAAAAATCCCGCAAAATTCTTCAAGTCTCCTCCAAATACCACAAACATCCAACAAACATCTCACAAACATCCCACAAACATCCCATAAAATTCAATAGAAATCCCACAAAATTCAAGAGAAATCCCACCAAATTCTGTACAAGCCCCACACAATTCCCTAAATCTTCTCAGAACCCAACCACATTCCTGCAACATCCCACAAAATCTCCAACAATTTCCACAAAATTCAAGAAAATTCCCTCCAAATTCACTGAATTTCCTCAATATCCCACCAAACTCCAGAACCATCTCACAAAATCTCAACAAATTTCCAAAAAATTCAAAAAAACTCTCACAAAGTTCTTGAAAGCCCCTCAAAATTCCAGAAAAATGCCACAAAATTCCCTACATCTTCTCAAAACATTACAAAATTCTACAGACATCTCACAAAATCTCCACACATTTCCACAAAATCTAAGAAAATTCCCGCAAAATTCTTCAAGTCTCCTCCAAATCCCACAAAATTCAAGAGAAATCCTCAAAATTCCACAAAAATCCAACAAAATTCCCTACATCTTCTCAAAATCCAAACAAATTCCTGAAACATCTCACAAAATCTCCACCAATTTCCACAACATTTAGGAAAAATCCCTCCAACTTCTTCAAGTCTCCTCCAAATCCCACAAAATTCAAGAGAATTCCTCAAAATTCCACAAAAATCCCACCAAATTCCTGCAACATCTCACAAAATCTCTGGAAATTTCCACAAAATTCAAGAAGACTCTCACAAAATACTTGAAAGCTGCTGAAAATTCCACGAAAATCCCACAAAAATCCCTAAATCTTCTCAAAACCCAACCACATTCCTGCAGCATCTCACAAAATCTCCACCAATATCCAAAAAATTCAAGAAAATTCCCTCCAAATTCTTCAAGTCTCCTCCAAATCCCACAAAATTCAAGACAAATCCTCAAAATCCCACAAAAATCCCACCAAATTCCAGAACCATCTCACAAAATCTCAACAAATTTCCACTAAATTCAAGAAAACTCTCACAAAGTTCTTGAAAGCCCCTCAAAATTCCAGAAAAATGCCACAAAATTCCCTACATCTTCTCAAAACCCAAACAAACTCCTGCAACATCTCACAAAATCTCCAACAATTTCCAAACAATTCAAGAAAAATCCCGCAAAATTCTTCAAGTCTCGTACAAATCCCAGAAAAATCCCACAAAATTCCAGAAACATCCCACCAAATCACCTCAAAATCACCAAACATTCTGGAAAAGCCTCACAAAATTGTAGAAAAATGCCACAAAATTCCATAAATCTTCTCAAAACCCTACCAAATTCCTGCAACATCTCGCAAAATCTCCACCAATAACCAAAAAATTCAAGAAAAATCCCTCAAAATTCACTGAATTTCCTCAATATCCCACCAAATTCCAGAACCATCTCACAAAATCTCAACAAATTTCCACAAAATCTAAGAAAATTCCGCAAAACTCTTCAAGTCTCTTCCAAATCCCACAAAATTCAAGAGAAATCCTCAAAATTCCACAAAAATCCCACAAAATTCCTTCCATCTTCTCAGAACCCAAACAAACTCTTGCAACATCTCACAAAATCTCCACCAATTTCCAAAAAATTCAAGAAAAATCCCGCAAAATTCTTCAAGTCTCCTCCAAATACCACAAACATCCTACAAACATCTCACAAACATCCCACAAACATCCCATAAAATTCAATAGAAATCCCACAAAATTCAAGAGAAATCCCACCAAATTCTGTACAAGCCCCACACAATTCCCTAAATCTTCTCAGAACCCAACCACATTCCTGCAACATCTCACAAAATCTCCAACAATTTCCACAAAATTCAAGAAAATTCCCTCCAAATTCACTGAATTTCCTCAATATCCCACCAAACTCCAGAACCATCTCACAAAATCTCAACAAATTTCCAAAAAATTCAAAAAAACTCTCACAAAGTTCTTGAAAGCCCCTCAAAATTCCAGAAAAATGCCACAAAATTCCCTACATCTTCTCAAAACATTACAAAATTCTACAGACATCTCACAAAATCTCCACACATTTCCACAAAATCTAAGAAAATTCCCGCAAAATTCTTCAAGTCTCCTCCAAATCCCACAAAATTCAAGAGAAATCCTCAAAATTCCACAAAAATCCAACAAAATTCCCTACATCTTCTCAAAATCCAAACAAATTCCTGAAACATCTCACAAAATCTCCACCAATTTCCACAACATTTAGGAAAAATCCCTCCAACTTCTTCAAGTCTCCTCCAAATCCCACAAAATTCAAGAGAATTCCTCAAAATTCCACAAAAATCCCACAAAATTCCTGCAACATCTCACAAAATCTCTGGAAATTTCCACAAAATTCAAGAAGACTCTCACAAAATACTTGAAAGCTGCTGAAAATTCCACGAATATCCCACAAAAATCCCTAAATCTTCTCAAAACCCAACCACATTCCTGCAGCATCTCACAAAATCTCCACCAATATCCAAAAAATTCAAGAAAATTCCCTCCAAATTCTTCAAGTCTCCTCCAAATCCCACAAAATTCAAGACAAATCCTCAAAATCCCACAAAAATCCCACCAAATTCCAGAACCATCTCACAAAATCTCAACAAATTTCCACTAAATTCAAGAAAACTCTCATAAAGTTCTTGAAAGCCCCTCAAAATTCCAGAAAAATGCCACAAAATTCCCTACATCTTCTCAAAACCCAAACAAACTCCTGCAACATCTCACAAAATCTCCACCAATTTCCAAACAATTCAAGAAAAATCCCGCAAAATTCTTCAAGTCTCGTACAAATCCCAGAAAAATCCCACAAAATTCCAGAAACATCCCACCAAATCACCTCAATATCACCAAACATTCTGGAAAAGCCTCACAAAATTGCAGAAAAATGCCACAAAATTCCCTAAACCTTCTCAAAACCCTACCCAATTCCTGCAACATCCCACAAAATCTCCAACAATTTCCACAAAATTCAAGAAAAATCCCTCAAAATTCACTGAATTTCCTCAATATCCCACCAAATTCCAGAACCATCTCACAAAATCTCAACAAATTTCCACAAAATCTAAGAAAATTCCGCAAAATTCTTCAAGTCTCCTCCAAATCCCACAAAATTCAAGAGAAATCCTCAAAATTCCACAAAAATCCCACAAAATTCCTTCCATCTTCTCAGAACCCAAACAAACTCCTGCAACATCTCACAAAATCTCCACCAATTTCCAAACAATTCAAGAAAAATCCCGCAAAATTCTTCAAGTCTCCTCCAAATACCACAAACATCCTACAAACATCTCACAAACATCCCACAAACATCCCATAAAATTCAATAGAAATCCCACAAAATTCAAGAGAAATCCCACCAAATTCTGTACAAGCCCCACACAATTCCCTAAATCTTCTCAGAACCCAACCACATTCCTGCAACATCCCACAAAATCTCCAACAATTTCCACAAAATTCAAGAAAATTCCCTCCAAATTCACTGAATTTCCTCAATATCCCACCAAACTCCAGAACCATCTCACAAAATCTCAACAAATTTCCAAAAAATTCAAAAAAACTCTCACAAAGTTCTTGAAAGCCCCTCAAAATTCCAGAAAAATGCCACAAAATTCCCTACATCTTCTCAAAACATTACAAAATTCTACAGACATCTCACAAAATCTCCACACATTTCCACAAAATCTAAGAAAATTCCCGCAAAATTCTTCAAGTCTCCTCCAAATCCCACAAAATTCAAGAGAAATCCTCAAAATTCCACAAAAATCCAACAAAATTCCCTACATCTTCTCAAAATCCAAACAAATTCCTGAAACATCTCACAAAATCTCCACCAATTTCCACAACATTTAGGAAAAATCCCTCCAACTTCTTCAAGTCTCCTCCAAATCCCACAAAATTCAAGAGAAATCCTCAAAATTCCACATAAATGCCACAAAATTCCTGCAACATCTCACAAAATCTCCGGAAATTTCCACAAAATTCAAGAAGACTCTCACAAAATACTTGAAAGCTGCTGAAAATTCCACGAATATCCCACAAAAATCCCTAAATCTTCTCAAAACCCAACCACATTCCTGCAGCATCTCACAAAATCTCCACCAATATCCAAAAAATTCAAGAAAATTCCCTCCAAATTCTTCAAGTCTCCTCCAAATCCCACAAAATTCAAGACAAATCCTCAAAATCCCACAAAAATCCCACCAAATTCCAGAACCATCTCACAAAATCTCAACAAATTTCCACTAAATTCAAGAAAACTCTCACAAAGTTCTTGAAAGCCCCTCAAAATTCCAGAAAAATGCCACAAACTTCCCTAAATCTTCTCAAAACCCAACCACATTCCTCCAGCATCTCACAAAATCTCCACCAATATCCAAAAAATTCAAGAAAATTCCCTCCAAATTCTTCAAGTCTCCTCCAAATCCCACAAAATTCAAGACAAATCCTCAAAATCCCACAAAAATCCCACCAAATTCCAGAACCATCTCACAAAATCTCAACAAATTTCCACTAAATTCAAGAAAACTCTCACAAAGTTCTTGAAAGCCCCTCAAAATTCCAGAAAAATGCCACAAACTTCCCTACATCTTCTCAAAACCCAAACAAACTCCTGCAACATCTCACAAAATCTCCAACAATTTCCAAACAATTCAAGAAAAATCCCGCAAAATTCTTCAAGTCTCGTACAAATCCCAGAAAAATCCCACAAAATTCCAGAAACATCCCACCAAATCACCTCAATATCACCAAACATTCTGGAAAAGCCTCACAAAATTGCAGAAAAATGCCACAAAATTCCATAAATCTTCTCAAAACCCTACCAAATTCCTGCAACATCCCACAAAATCTCCAACAATTTCCACAAAATTCAAGAAAAATCCCTCAAAATTCACTGAATTTCCTCAATATCCCACCAAATTCCAGAACCATCTCACAAAATCTCAACAAATTTCCACAAAATCTAAGAAAATTCCGCAAAATTCTTCAAGTCTCCTCCAAATCCCACAAAATTCAAGACAAATCCTCAAAATTCCACAAAAATCCCACAAAATTCCTTCCATCTTCTCAGAACCCAAACAAACTCCTGCAACATCTCACAAAATCTCCACCAATTTCCAAACAATTCAAGAAAAATCCCGCAAAATTCTTCAAGTCTCCTCCAAATACCACAAACATCCCACAAACATCCCACAAAATTCAAGAGAAATCCCACAAAATTCAAAAGAAATCGCACAAAATCCTGTACAAGCCCCACACAATTCCCTAAATCTTCTCAGAACCCAACCACATTCCTGCAACATCCCACAAAATCTCTGGAAATTTCCACAAAATTCAAGAAGACTCTCACAAAATACTTGAAAGCTGCTGAAAATTCCACGAATATCCCACAAAAATCCCTAAATCTTCTCAAAACCCAACCACATTCCTGCAGCATCTCACAAAATCTCCACCAATATCCAAAAAATTCAAGAAAATTCCCTCCAAATTCTTCAAGTCTCCTCCAAATCCCACAAAATTCAAGACAAATCCTCAAAATCCCACAAAAATCCCACCAAATTCCAGAACCATCTCACAAAATCTCAACAAATTTCCACTAAATTCAAGAAAACTCTCACAAAGCTCTTGAAAGCCCCTCAAAATTCCAGAAAAATGCCACAAACTTCCCTACATCTTCTCAAAACCCAAACAAACTCCTGCAACATCTCACAAAATCTCCACCAATTTCCAAACAATTCAAGAAAAATCCCGCAAAATTCTTCAAGTCTCCTACAAATCCCAGAAAAATCCCACAAAATTCCAGAAACATCCCACCAAATCACCTCAAAATCACCAAACATTCTGGAAAAGCCTCACAAAATTGCAGAAAAATGCCACAAAATTCCCTAAATCTTCTCAAAACCCCACCAAATTCCTGCCACATCCCACAAAATCTCCAACAATTTCCACAAAATTCAAGAAAAATCCCTCAAAATTCACTGAATTTCCTCAATATCCCACCAAATTCCAGAACCATCTCACAAAATCTCAACAAATTTCCACAAAATCTAAGAAAATTCCGCAAAATTCTTCAAGTCTCCTCCAAATCCCACAAAATTCAAGACAAATCCTCAAAATTCCACAAAAATCCCACAAAATTCCCTACATCTTCTCAGAACCCAAACAAACTCCTGCAACATCTCACAAAATCTCCACCAATTTCCAAACAATTCAAGAAAAATCCCGAAAAATTCTTCAAGTCTCCTCCAAATACCACAAACATCCCACAAACATCCCACAAAATTCAAGAGAAATCCCACAAAATTCAAAAGAAATCGCACAAAATCCTGTACAAGCCCCACACAATTCCCTAAATCTTCTCAGAACCCAACCACATTCCTGCAACATCCCACAAAATCTCTGGAAATTTCCACAAAATTCAAGAAGACTCACACAAAAAACTTGAAAGCTGCTGAAATTTCACGAAAATCCCACAAAAATCCCTAAATCTTCTCAAAACCCAACCACATTCCTGCAGCATCTCACAAAATCTCCACCAATATCCAAAAAATTCAAGAAAATTCCCTCCAAATTCTTCAAGTCTCCTCCAAATCCCACAAAATTCAAGAGAAATCCTCAAAATCCCACAAAAATCCCACCAAATTCCAGAACCATCTCACAAAATCTCAACAAATTTCCACAAAATCTAAGAAAATTCCGCAAAATTCTTCAAGTCTCCTCCAAATCCCACAAAATTCAAGACAAATCCTCAAAATTCCACAAAAATCCCACAAAATTCCTTCCATCTTCTCAGAACCCAAACAAACTCCTGCAACATCTCACAAAATCTCCACCAATATCCAAAAAATTCAAGAAAATTCCCTCCAAATTCTTCAAGTCTCCTCCAAATCCCACAAAATTCAAGACAAATCCTCAAAATCCCACAAAAATCCCACCAAATTCCAGAACCATCTCACAAAATCTCAACAAATTTCCACTAAATTCAAGAAAACACTCACAAAGTTCTTGAAAGCCCCTCAAAATTCCAGAAAAATGCCACAAACTTCCCTACATCTTCTCAAAACCCAAACAAACTCCTGCAACATCTCACAAAATCTCCACCAATTTCCAAACAATTCAAGAAAAATCCCGCAAAATTCTTCAAGTCTCCTACAAATCCCAGAAAAATCCCACAAAATTCCAGAAACATCCCACCAAATCACCTCAATATCACCAAAAATTCTGGAAAAGCCTCACAAAATTGCAGAAAAATGCCACAAAATTCCCTAAACCTTCTCAAAACCCTACCCAATTCCTGCAACATCCCACAAAATCTCCAACAATTTCCACAAAATTCAAGAAAAATCCCTCAAAATTCACTGAATTTCCTCAATATCCCACCAAATTCCAGAACCATCTCACAAAATCTCAACAAATTTCCACAAAATCTAAGAAAATTCCGCAAAATTCTTCAAGTCTCCTCCAAATCCCACAAAATTCAAGACAAATCCTCAAAATTCCACAAAAATCCCACAAAATTCCTTCCATCTTCTCAGAACCCAAACAAACCCCTGCAACATCTCACAAAATCTCCACCAATATCCAAAAAATTCAAGAAAATTCCCTCCAAATTCTTCAAGTCTCCTCCAAATCCCACAAAATTCAAGACAAATCCTCAATATCCCACAAAAATCCCACCAAATTCCAGAACCATCTCACAAAATCTCAACAAATTTCCACAAAATCTAAGAAAATTCCGCAAAATTCTTCAAGTCTCCTCCAAATCCCACAAAATTCAAGACAAATCCTCAAAATTCCACAAAAATCCCACAAAATTCCTTCCATTTTCTCAGAACCCAAACAAACTCCTGCAACATCTCACAAAATCTCCACCAATTTCCAAACAATTCAAGAAAAATCCCGCAAAAATCTTCAAGTCTCCTCCAAATACCACAAACATCCCACAAACATCCCACAAAATTCAAGAGAAATCCCACAAAATTCAAAAGAAATCGCACAAAATCCTATACAAGCCCCACACAATTCCCTAAATCTTCTCAGAACCCAACCACATTCCTGCAACATCCCACAAAATCTCCGGAAATTTCCACAAAATTCAAGAAGACTCACACAAAAAACTTGAAAGCTGCAGAAAATTCCACGAAAATCCCACAAAAATCCCTAAATCTTCTCAAAACCCAACCACATTCCTGCAGCATCTCACAAAATCTCCACCAATATCCAAAAAATTCAAGAAAATTCCCTCCAAATTCTTCAAGTCTCCTCCAAATCCCACAAAATTCAAGACAAATCCTCAAAATCCCACAAAAATCCCACCAAATTCCAGAACCATCTCACAAAATCTCAACAAATTTCCACTAAATTCAAGAAAACTCTCACAAAGTTCTTGAAAGCCCCTCAAAATTCCAGAAAAATGCCACAAACTTCCCTACATCTTCTCAAAACCCAACCACATTCCTGCAGCATCTCACAAAATCTCCACCAATATCCAAAAAATTCAAGAAAATTCCCTCCAAATTCTTCAAGTCTCCTCCAAATCCCACAAAATTCAAGACAAATCCTCAAAATCCCACAAAAATCCCACCAAATTCCAGAACCATCTCACAAAATCTCAACAAATTTCCACAAAATCTAAGAAACTTCCACAAAATTCTTCAAGTCTCCTCCAAATCCCACAAAATTCAAGAGAAATCCTCAAAATTCCACAAAAATCCAACAAAATTCCTTCTATCTTCTGAAAACCCAAACAAATTCCTGCAACATCTCACAAAATCTCCACCAATAGCCAAAAAATTCAAGAAAAATCCCTCCAAATTCACTGAATTTCCTCAATATCCCACCAAATTCCAGAACCATCTCACAAAATCTCAACAAATTTCCACAAAATCTAAGAAAATTCCACAAAATTCTTCAAGTCTCCTCCAAATCCCACAAAATTCAAGAGAAATCCTCAAAATTCCACAAAAATCCCACAAAATTCCTTCCATCTTCTCAGAACCCAAACAAACTCCTGCAACATCTCACAAAATCTCCACCAATTTCCAAACAATTCAAGAAAAATCCCGCAAAACTCTTCAAGTCTCCTCCAAATACCACAAACATCCCACAAACATCCCACAAACATCCCACAAACATCCCACAAACATCCCACAAAATTCAAGAGAAATCCCACAAAATTCAAAAGAAATCGCACAAAATCCTGTACAAGCCCCACACAATTCCCTAAATCTTCTCAGAACCCAACCACATTCCTGCAACATCCCACAAAATCTCCAACAATTTCCACAAAATTCAAGAAGACTCTCACAAAATACTTGAAAGCTGCTGAAAATTCCACGAATATCCCACAAAAATCCCTAAATCTTCTCAAAACCCAACCACATTCCTGCAGCATCTCACAAAATCTCCACCAATATCCAAAAAATTCAAGAAAATTCCCTCCAAATTCTTCAAGTCTCCTCCAAATCCCACAAAATTCAAGACAAATCCTCAAAATCCCACAAAAATCCCACCAAATTCCAGAACCATCTCACAAAATCTCAACAAATTTCCACTAAATTCAAGAAAACTCTCACAAAGTTCTTGAAAGCCCCTCAAAATTCCAGAAAAATGCCACAAAATTCCCTACATCTTCTCAAAACCCAAACAAACTCCTGCAACATCTCACAAAATCTCCACCAATTTCCAAACAATTCAAGAAAAATCCCGCAAAATTCTTCAAGTCTCGTACAAATCCCAGAAAAATCCCACAAAATTCCAGAAACATCCCACCAAATCACCTCAATATCACCAAACATTCTGGAAAAGCCTCACAAAATTGCAGAAAAATGCCACAAAATTCCCTAAACCTTCTCAAAACCCTACCCAATTCCTGCAACATCCCACAAAATCTCCAACAATTTCCACAAAATTCAAGAAAAATCCCTCCAAATTCACTGAATTTCCTCAATATCCCACCAAATTCCAGAACCATCTCACAAAATCTCAACAAATTTCCACTAAATCTAAGAAAATTCCCGCAAAATTCTTCAAGTCTCCTCCAAATCCCACAAAATTCAAGAGAAATCCTCAAAATTCCACAAAAATCCAACAAAATTCCTTCCATCTTCTCAAAACCCAAACAAATTCCTGAAACATCTCACAAAATCTCCACCAATTTCCAAACAATTCAAGAAAAATCCCGCAAAATTCTTCAAGTCTCCTCCAAATACCACAAACATCCTACAAACATCTCACAAACATCCCACAAACATCCCATAAAATTCAATAGAAATCCCACAAAATTCAAGAGAAATCCCACCAAATTCTGTACAAGCCCCACACAATTCCCTAAATCTTCTCAGAACCCAACCACATTCCTGCAACATCCCACAAAATCTCCAACAATTTCCACAAAATTCAAGAAAATTCCCTCCAAATTCACTGAATTTCCTCAATATCCCACCAAACTCCAGAACCATCTCACAAAATCTCAACAAATTTCCAAAAAATTCAAAAAAACTCTCACAAAGTTCTTGAAAGCCCCTCAAAATTCCAGAAAAATGCCACAAAATTCCCTACATCTTCTCAAAACATTACAAAATTCTACAGACATCTCACAAAATCTCCACACATTTCCACAAAATCTAAGAAAATTCCCGCAAAATTCTTCAAGTCTCCTCCAAATCCCACAAAATTCAAGAGAAATCCTCAAAATTCCACAAAAATCCAACAAAATTCCCTACATCTTCTCAAAATCCAAACAAATTCCTGAAACATCTCACAAAATCTCCACCAATTTCCACAACATTTAGGAAAAATCCCTCCAACTTCTTCAAGTCTCCTCCAAATCCCACAAAATTCAAGAGAATTCCTCAAAATTCCACAAAAATCCCACCAAATTCCTGCAACATCTCACAAAATCTCCGGAAATTTCCACAAAATTCAAGAAGACTCTCACAAAATACTTGAAAGCTGCTGAAAATTCCACGAATATCCCACAAAAATCCCTAAATCTTCTCAAAACCCAACCACATTCCTGCAGCATCTCACAAAATCTCCACCAATATCCAAAAAATTCAAGAAAATTCCCTCCAAATTCTTCAAGTCTCCTCCAAATCCCACAAAATTCAAGACAAATCCTCAAAATCCCACAAAAATCCCACCAAATTCCAGAGCCATCTCACAAAATCTCAACAAATTTCCACTAAATTCAAGAAAACTCTCACAAAGTTCTTGAAAGCCCCTCAAAATTCCAGAAAAATGCCACAAAATAACCTACATCTTCTCAAAACCCAACCACATTCCTGCAGCATCTCACAAAATCTCCACCAATATCCAAAAAATTCAAGAAAATTCCCTCCAAATTCTTCAAGTCTCCTCCAAATCCCACAAAATTCAAGACAAATCCTCAAAATCCCACAAAAATCCCACCAAATTCCAGAACCATCTCACAAAATCTCAACAAATTTCCACTAAATTCAAGAAAACTCTCACAAAGTTCTTGAAAGCCCCTCAAAATTCCAGAAAAATGCCACAAACTTCCCTACATCTTCTCAAAACCCAAACAAACTCCTGCAACATCTCACAAAATCTCCACCAATTTCCAAACAATTCAAGAAAAATCCCGCAAAATCCTTCAAGTCTCGTACAAATCCCAGAAAAATCCCACCAAATTCCAGAAACATCCCACCAAATCACCTCAATATCACCAAACATTCTGGAAAAGCCTCACAAAATTGCAGAAAAATGCCACAAAATTCCCTAAACCTTCTCAAAACCCTACCCAATTCCTGCAACATCCCACAAAATCTCCAACAATTTCCACAAAATTCAAGAAAAATCCCTCAAAATTCACTGAATTTCCTCAATATCCCACCAAATTCCAGAACCATCTCACAAAATCTCAACAAATTTCCACTAAATCTAAGAAAATTCCCGCAAGATTCTTCAAGTCTCCTCCAAATCCCACAAAATTCAAGAGAAATCCTCAAAATTCCACAAAAATCCAACAAAATTCCCTACATCTTCTCAAAATCCAAACAAATTCCTGAAACATCTCACAAAATCTCCACCAATTTCCACAACATTTAGGAAAAATCCCTCCAACTTCTTCAAGTCTCCTCCAAATCCCACAAAATTCAAGAGAATTCCTCAAAATTCCACAAAAATCCCACCAAATTCCTGCAACATCTCACAAAATCTCCGGAAATTTCCACAAAATTCAAGAAGACTCTCACAAAATACTTGAAAGTTGCTGAAAATTCCACGAATATCCCACAAAAATCTTTAAATCTTCTCAAAACCCAACCACATTCCTGCAGCATCTCACAAAATCTCCACCAATATCCAAAAAATTCAAGAAAATTCCCTCCAAATTCTTCAAGTCTCCTCCAAATCCCACAAAATTCAAGACAAATCCTCAAAATCCCACAAAAATCCCACCAAATTCCAGAACCATCTCACAAAATCTCAACAAATTTCCACTAAATTCAAGAAAACTCTCACAAAGTTCTTGAAAGCCCCTCAAAATTCCAGAAAAATGCCACAAAATAACCTACATCTTCTCAAAACCCAAACAAACTCCTGCAACATCTCACAAAATCTCCACCAATTTCCAAACAATTCAAGAAAAATCCCGCAAAATTCTTCAAGTCTCCTACAAATCCCAGAAAAATCCCACAAAATTCCAGAAACATCCCACCAAATCACCTCAATATCATCAAACATTCTGGAAAAGCCTCACAAAATTGCAGAAAAATGCCACAAAATTCCCTAAATCTTCTCAAAACCCCACCAAATTCCTGCCACATCCCACAAAATCTCCAACAATTTCCACAAAATTCAAGAAAAATCCCTCAAAATTCACTGAATTTCCTCAATATCCCACCAAATTCCAGAACCATCTCACAAAATCTCAACAAATTTCCACAAAATCTAAGAAAATTCCGCAAAATTCTTCAAGTCTCCTCCAAATCCCACAAAATTCAAGACAAATCCTCAAAATTCCACAAAAATCCCACAAAATTCCCTACATCTTCTCAGAACCCAAACAAACTCCTGCAACATCTCACAAAATCTCCACCAATTTCCAAACAATTCAAGAAAAATCCCGAAAAATTCTTCAAGTCTCCTCCAAATACCACAAACATCCCACAAACATCCCACAAAATTCAAAAGAAATCCCACAAAATTCAAAAGAAATCCCACCAAATTCTGTACAAGCCCCACACAATTCCCTAAATCTTCTCAGAACCCAACCACATTCCTGCAACATCCCACAAAATCTCTGGAAATTTCCACAAAATTCAAGAAGACTCACACAAAAAACTTGAAAGCTGCTGAAAATTCCACGAAAATCCCACAAAAATCCCTAAATCTTCTCAAAACCCAACCACATTCCTGCAGCATCTCACAAAATCTCCACCAATATCCAAAAAATTCAAGAAAATTCCCTCCAAATTCTTCAAGTCTCCTCCAAATCCCACAAAATTCAAGACAAATCCTCAAAATCCCACAAAAATCCCACCAAATTCCAGAACCATCTCACAAAATCTCAACAAATTTCCACTAAATTCAAGAAAACTCTCACAAAGTTCTTGAAAGCCCCTCAAAATTCCAGAAAAATGCCACAAACTTCCCTACATCTTCTCAAAACCCAAACAAACTCCTGCAACATCTCACAAAATCTCCACCAATTTCCAAACAATTCAAGAAAAATCCCGCAAAATTCTTCAAGTCTCGTACAAATCCCAGAAAAATCCCACAAAATTCCAGAAACATCCCACCAAATCACCTCAATATCACCAAAAATTCTGGAAAAGCCTCACAAAATTGCAGAAAAATGCCACAAAATTCCCTAAACCTTCTCAAAACCCTACCCAATTCCTGCAACATCCCACAAAATCTCCAACAATTTCCACAAAATTCAAGAAAAATCCCTCAAAATTCACTGAATTTCCTCAATATCCCACAAAATTCCAGAACCATCTCACAAAATCTCAACAAATTTCCACAAAATCTAAGAAAATTCCGCAAAATTCTTCAAGTCTCCTCCAAATCCCACAAAATTCAAGACAAATCCTCAAAATTCCACAAAAATCCCACAAAATTCCTTCCATCTTCTCAGAACCCAAAAAAACTCCTGCAACATCTCACAAAATCTCCACCAATTTCCAAACAATTCAAGAAAAATCCCGCAAAATTCTTCAAGTCTCCTCCAAATACCACAAACATCCCACAAACATCCCACAAAATTCAAGAGAAATCCCACAAAATTCAAAAGAAATCGCACAAAATCCTGTACAAGCCCCACACAATTCCCTAAATCTTCTCAGAACCCAACCACATTCCTGCAACATCCCACAAAATCTCTGGAAATTTCCACAAAATTCAAGAAGACTCACACAAAAAACTTGAAAGCTGCTGAAAATTCCACGAAAATCCCTCAAAAATCCCTAAATCTTCTCAAAACCCAACCACATTCCTGCAGCATCTCACAAAATCTCCACCAATATCCAAAAAATTCAAGAAAATTCCCTCCAAATTCTTCAAGTCTCCTCCAAATCCCACAAAATTCAAGACAAATCCTCAAAATCCCACAAAAATCCCACCAAATTCCAGAACCATCTCACAAAATCTCAACAAATTTCCACTAAATTCAAGAAAACTCTCACAAAGTTCTTGAAAGCCCCTCAAAATTCCAGAAAAATGCCACAAACTTCCCTACATCTTCTCAAAACCCAAACAAACTCCTGCAACATCTCACAAAATCTCCACCAATTTCCAAACAATTCAAGAAAAATCCCGCAAAATTCTTCAAGTCTCGTACAAATCCCAGAAAAATCCCACAAAATTCCAGAAACATCCCACCAAATCACCTCAATATCACCAAACATTCTGGAAAAGCCTCACAAAATTGCAGAAAAATGCCACAAAATTCCATAAATCTTCTCAAAACCCTACCAAATTCCTGCAACATCCCACAAAATCTCCAACAATTTCCACAAAATTCAAGAAAAATCCCTCCAAATTCACTGAATTTCCTCAATATCCCACCAAATTCCAGAACCATCTCACAAAATCTCAACAAATTTCCACAAAATCTAAGAAAATTCCGCAAAATTCTTCAAGTCTCCTCCAAATCCCACAAAATTCAAGACAAATCCTCAAAATTCCACAAAAATCCCACAAAATTCCTTCCATCTTCTCAGAACCCAAACAAACTCCTGCAACATCTCACAAAATCTCCACCAATTTCCAAACAATTCAAGAAAAATCCCGCAAAATTCTTCAAGTCTCCTCCAAATACCACAAACATCCCACAAACATCCCACAAACATCCCACAAACATCCCACAAAATTCAAGAGAAATCCCACAAAATTCAAAAGAAATCGCACAAAATCCTGTACAAGCCCCACACAATTCCCTAAATCTTCTCAGAACCCAACCACATTCCTGCAACATCCCACAAAATCTCTGGAAATTTCCACAAAATTCAAGAAGACTCACACAAAAAACTTGAAAGCTGCTGAAATTTCACGAAAATCCCACAAAAATCCCTAAATCTTCTCAAAACCCAACCACATTCCTGCAGCATCTCACAAAATCTCCACCAATATCCAAAAAATTCAAGAAAATTCCCTCCAAATTCTTCAAGTCTCCTCCAAATCCCACAAAATTCAAGACAAATCCTCAAAATCCCACAAAAATCCCACCAAATTCCAGAACCATCTCACAAAATCTCAACAAATTTCCACTAAATTCAAGAAAACTCTCACAAAGTTCTTGAAAGCCCCTCAAAATTCCAGAAAAATGCCACAAACTTCCCTACATCTTCTCAAAACCCAAACAAACTCCTGCAACATCTCACAAAATCTCCACCAATTTCCAAACAATTCAAAAAAAATCCCGCAAAATTCTTCAAGTCTCGTACAAATCCCAGAAAAATCCCACAAAATTCCAGAAACATCCCACCAAATCACCTCAATATCACCAAAAATTCTGGAAAAGCCTCACAAAATTGCAGAAAAATGCCACAAAATTCCCTAAACCTTCTCAAAACCCTACCCAATTCCTGCAACATCCCACAAAATCTCCAACAATTTCCACAAAATTCAAGAAAAATCCCTCCAAATTCACTGAATTTCCTCAATATCCCACCAAATTCCAGAACCATCTCACAAAATCTCAACAAATTTCCACAAAATCTAAGAAAATTCCGCAAAATTCTTCAAGTCTCCTCCAAATCCCACAAAATTCAAGACAAATCCTCAAAATTCCACAAAAATCCCACAAAATTCCTTCCATCTTCTCAGAACCCAAACAAACTCCTGCAACATCTCACAAAATCTCCACCAATATCCAAAAAATTCAAGAAAATTCCCTCCAAATTCTTCAAGTCTCCTCCAAATCCCACAAAATTCAAGACAAATCCTCAAAATCCCACAAAAATCCCACCAAATTCCAGAACCATCTCACAAAATCTCAACAAATTTCCACAAAATCTAAGAAAATTCCGCAAAATTCTTCAAGTCTCCTCCAAATCCCACAAAATTCAAGACAAATCCTCAAAATTCCACAAAAATCCCACAAAATTCCTTCCATTTTCTCAGAACCCAAACAAACTCCTGCAACATCTCACAAAATCTCCACCAATTTCCAAACAATTCAAGAAAAATCCCGCAAAATTCTTCAAGTCTCCTCCAAATACCACAAACATCCCACAAACATCCCACAAAATTCAAGAGAAATCCCACAAAATTCAAAAGAAATCGCACAAAATCCTGTACAAGCCCCACACAATTCCCTAAATCTTCTCAGAACCCAACCACATTCCTGCAACATCCCACAAAATCTCTGGAAATTTCCACAAAATTCAAGAAGACTCACACAAAAAACTTGAAAGCTGCAGAAAATTCCACGAAAATCCCACAAAAATCCCTAAATCTTCTCAAAACCCAACCACATTCCTGCAGCATCTCACAAAATCTCCACCAATATCCAAAAAATTCAAGAAAATTCCCTCCAAATTCTTCAAGTCTCCTCCAAATCCCAAAAAATTCAAGACAAATCCTCAAAATCCCACAAAAATCCCACCAAATTCCAGAACCATCTCACAAAATCTCAACAAATTTCCACTAAATTCAAGAAAACTCTCACAAAGTTCTTGAAAGCCCCTCAAAATTCCAGAAAAATGCCACAAACTTCCCTACATCTTCTCAAAACCCAACCACATTCCTGCAGCATCTCACAAAATCTCCACCAATATCCAAAAAATTCAAGAAAATTCCCTCCAAATTCTTCAAGTCTCCTCCAAATCCCACAAAATTCAAGACAAATCCTCAAAATCCCACAAAAATCCCACCAAATTCCAGAACCATCTCACAAAATCTCAACAAATTTCCACAAAATCTAAGAAACTTCCACAAAATTCTTCAAGTCTCCTCCAAATCCCACAAAATTCAAGAGAAATCCTCAAAATTCCACAAAAATCCAACAAAATTCCTTCTATCTTCTGAAAACCCAAACAAATTCCTGCAACATCTCACAAAATCTCCACCAATAGCCAAAAAATTCAAGAAAAATCCCTCCAAATTCACTGAATTTCCTCAATATCCCACCAAATTCCAGAACCATCTCACAAAATCTCAACAAATTTCCACAAAATCTAAGAAAATTCCACAAAATTCTTCAAGTCTCCTCCAAATCCCACAAAATTCAAGAGAAATCCTCAAAATTCCACAAAAATCCAACAAAATTCCCTACATCTTCTCAAAATCCAAACAAATTCCTGAAACATCTCACAAAATCTCCACCAATTTCCACAACATTTAGGAAAAATCCCTCCAACTTCTTCAAGTCTCCTCCAAATCCCACAAAATTCAAGAGAATTCCTCAAAATTCCACAAATATCCCACCAAATTCCTGCAACATCTCACAAAATCTCCGGAAATTTCCACAAAATTCAAGAAGACTCTCACAAAATACTTGAAAGCTGCTGAAAATTCCACGAATATCCCACAAAAATCCCTAAATCTTCTCAAAACCCAACCACATTCCTGCAGCATCTCACAAAATCTCCACCAATATCCAAAAAATTCAAGAAAATTCCCTCCAAATTCTTCAAGTCTCCTCCAAATCCCACAAAATTCAAGACAAATCCTCAAAATCCCAAAAAAATCCCACCAAATTCCTGAACCATCTCACAAAATCTCAACAAATTTCCACTAAATTCAAGAAAACTCTCACAAAGTTCTTGAAAGCCCCTCAAAATTCCAGAAAAATGCCACAAAATAACCTACATCTTCTCAAAACCCAACCACATTCCTGCAACATCCCACAAAATCACCAACAATTTCCACAAAATTCAAGAAAAATCCCGCAAAATTCTTCAAGTCTCGTACAAATCCCAGAAAAATCCCACAAAATTCCAGAAACATCCCACCAAATCACCTCAATATCACCAAACATTCTGGAAAAGCCTCACAAAATTGCAGAAAAATGCCACAAAATTCCCTAAACCTTCTCAAAACCCTACCCAATTCCTGCAACATCCCACAAAATCTCCAACAATTTCCACAAAATTCAAGAAAAATCCCTCAAAATTCACTGAATTTCCTCAATATCCCACCAAATTCCAGAACCATCTCACAAAATCTCAACAAATTTCCACTAAATCTAAGAAAATTCCCTCCAAATTCTTCAAGTCTCCTCCAAATCCCACAAAATTCAAGAGAAATCCTCAAAATTCCACAAAAATCCAACAAAATTCCTTCCATCTTCTCAGAACCCAAACAAATTCCTGCAACATCTCACAAAATCTCCACCAATTTCCAAACAATTCAAGAAAAATCCCGCAAAATTCTTCAAGTCTCCTCCAAATACCACAAACATCCTACAAACATCTCACAAACATCCCACAAACATCCCATAAAATTCAATAGAAATCCCACAAAATTCAAGAGAAATCCCACCAAATTCTGTACAAGCCCCACACAATTCCCTAAATCTTCTCAGAACCCAACCACATTCCTGCAACATCCCACAAAATCTCCAACAATTTCCACAAAATTCAAGAAAATTCCCTCCAAATTCACTGAATTTCCTCAATATCCCACCAAACTCCAGAACCATCTCACAAAATCTCAACAAATTTCCAAAAAATTCAAAAAAACTCTCACAAAGTTCTTGAAAGCCCCTCAAAATTCCAGAAAAATGCCACAAAATTCCCTACATCTTCTCAAAACATTACAAAATTCTACAGACATCTCACAAAATCTCCACACATTTCCACAAAATCTAAGAAAATTCCCGCAAAATTCTTCAAGTCTCCTCCAAATCCCACAAAATTCAAGAGAAATCCTCAAAATTCCACAAAAATCCAACAAAATTCCCTACATCTTCTCAAAATCCAAACAAATTCCTGAAACATCTCACAAAATCTCCACCAATTTCCACAACATTTAGGAAAAATCCCTCCAACTTCTTCAAGTCTCCTCCAAATCCCACAAAATTCAAGAGAATTCCTCAAAATTCCACAAAAATCCCACAAAATTCCTGCAACATCTCACAAAATCTCCGGAAATTTCCACAAAATTCAAGAAGACTCTCACAAAATACTTGAAAGCTGCTGAAAATTCCACGAATATCCCACAAAAATCCCTAAATCTTCTCAAAACCCAACCACATTCCTGCAGCATCTCACAAAATCTCCACCAATATCCAAAAAATTCAAGAAAATTCCCTCCAAATTCTTCAAGTCTCCTCCAAATCCCACAAAATTCAAGACAAATCCTCAAAATCCCACAAAAATCCCACCAAATTCCAGAACCATCTCACAAAATCTCAACAAATTTCCACTAAATTCAAGAAAACTCTCACAAAGTTCTTGAAAGCCCCTCAAAATTCCAGAAAAATGCCACAAACTTCCCTACATCTTCTCAAAACCCAAACAAACTCCTGCAACATCTCACAAAATCTCCACCAATTTCCAAACAATTCAAGAAAAATCCCGCAAAATTCTTCAAGTCTCCTACAAATCCCAGAAAAATCCCACAAAATTCCAGAAACATCCCACCAAATCACCTCAATATCACCAAACATTCTGGAAAAGCCTCACAAAATTGCAGAAAAATGCCACAAAATTCCCTAAACCTTCTCAAAACCCTACCCAATTCCTGCAACATCTCACAAAATCTCCAACAATAGCCAAAAAATTCAAGAAAAATCCCTCAAAATTCACTTTATTTCCTCAATATCCCACCAAATTCCAGAACCATCTCACAAAATCTCAACAAATTTCCACAAAATCTAAGAAAATTCCGCAAAATTCTTCAAGTCTTCTCCAAATCCCACAAAATTCAAGACAAATCCTCAAAATTCCACAAAAATCCAACAAAATTCCTTCCATCTTCTCAGAACCCAAACAAACTCCTGCAACATCTCACAAAATCTCCACCAATTTCCAAACAATTCAAGAAAAATCCCGCAAAATTCTTCAAGTCTCCTCCAAATACCACAAACATCCCACAAACATCCCACAAACATCCCACAAAATTCAAGAGAAATCCCACAAAATTCAAAAGAAATCGCACAAAATCCTGTACAAGCCCCACACAATTCCCTAAATCTTCTCAGAACCCAACAACATTCCTGCAACATCCCACAAAATCTCCAACAATTTCCACAAAATTCAAGAAGACTCTCACAAAATACTTGAAAGCTGCTGAAAATTCCACGAAAATCCCACAAAAATCCCTAAATCTTCTCAAAACCCAACCACATTCCTGCAGCATCTCACAAAATCTCCACCAATATCCAAAAAATTCAAGAAAATTCCCTCCAAATTCTTCAAGTCTCCTCCAAATCCCACAAAATTCAAGACAAATCCTCAAAATCCCACAAAAATCCCACCAAATTCCAGAACCATCTCACAAAATCTCAACAAATTTCCACTAAATTCAAGAAAACTCTCACAAAGTTCTTGAAAGCCCCTCAAAATCCCAGAAAAATCCCACAAACTTCCCTACATCTTCTCAAAACCCAAACAAACTCCTGCAACATCTCACAAAATCTCCACCAATTTCCAAACAATTCAAGAAAAATCCCGCAAAATTCTTCAAGTCTCCTACAAATCCCAGAAAAATCCCACAAAATTCCAGAAACATCCCACCAAATCACCTCAATATCACCAAACATTCTGGAAAAGCCTCACAAAATTGCAGAAAAATGCCACAAAATTCCCTAAACCTTCTCAAAACCCTACCCAATTCCTGCAACATCCCACAAAATCTCCAACAATTTCCACAAAATTCAAGAAAAATCCCTCCAAATTCACTGAATTTCCTCAATATCCCACCAAATTCCAGAACCATCTCACAAAATCTCAACAAATTTCCACAAAATCTAAGAAAATTCCGCAAAATTCTTCAAGTCTCCTCCAAATCCCACAAAATTCAAGAGAAATCCTCAAAATTCCACAAAAATCCAACAAAATTCCTTCCATCTTCTCAGAACCCAAACAAACTCCTGCAACATCTCACAAAATCTCCACCAATTTCCAAACAATTCAAGAAAAATCCCGCAAAATTCTTCAAGTCTCCTCCAAATACCACAAACATCCTACAAACATCTCACAAACATCCCACAAACATCCCATAAAATTCAATAGAAATCCCACAAAATTCAAGAGAAATCCCACCAAATTCTGTACAAGCCCCACACAATTCCCTAAATCTTCTCAGAACCCAACCACATTCCTGCAACATCCCACAAAATCTCCAACAATTTCCACAAAATTCAAGAAAATTCCCTCCAAATTCACTGAATTTCCTCAATATCCCACCAAACTCCAGAACCATCTCACAAAATCTCAACAAATTTCCAAAAAATTCAAAAAAACTCTCACAAAGTTCTTGAAAGCCCCTCAAAATTCCAGAAAAATGCCACAAAATTCCCTACATCTTCTCAAAACATTACAAAATTCTACAGACATCTCACAAAATCTCCACACATTTCCACAAAATCTAAGAAAATTCCCGCAAAATTCTTCAAGTCTCCTCCAAATCCCACAAAATTCAAGAGAAATCCTCAAAATTCCACAAAAATCCAACAAAATTCCCTACATCTTCTCAAAATCCAAACAAATTCCTGAAACATCTCACAAAATCTCCACCAATTTCCACAACATTTAGGAAAAATCCCTCCAACTTCTTCAAGTCTCCTCCAAATCCCACAAAATTCAAGAGAATTCCTCAAAATTCCACAAAAATCCCACAAAATTCCTGCAACATCTCACAAAATCTCCGGAAATTTCCACAAAATTCAAGAAGACTCTCACAAAATACTTGAAAGCTGCTGAAAATTCCACGAATATCCCACAAAAATCCCTAAATCTTCTCAAAACCCAACCACATTCCTGCAGCATCTCACAAAATCTCCACCAATATCCAAAAAATTCAAGAAAATTCCCTCCAAATTCTTCAAGTCTCCTCCAAATCCCACAAAATTCAAGACAAATCCTCAAAATCCCACAAAAATCCCACCAAATTCCAGAACCATCTCACAAAATCTCAACAAATTTCCACTAAATTCAAGAAAACTCTCACAAAGTTCTTGAAAGCCCCTCAAATTTCCAGAAAAATGCCACAAAATTCCCTACATCTTCTCAAAACCCAAACAAACTCCTGCAACATCTCACAAAATCTCCACCAATTTCCAAACAATTCAAGAAAAATCCCGCAAAATTCTTCAAGTCTCCTACAAATCCCAGAAAAATCCCACAAAATTCCAGAAACATCCCACCAAATCACCTCAATATCACCAAACATTCTGGAAAAGCCTCACAAAATTGCAGAAAAATGCCACAAAATTCCCTAAACCTTCTCAAAACCCTACCCAATTCCTGCAACATCTCACAAAATCTCCACCAATAGCCAAAAAATTCAAGAAAAATCCCTCAAAATTCACTTTATTTCCTCAATATCCCACCAAATTCCAGAACCATCTCACAAAATCTCAACAAATTTCCACAAAATCTAAGAAAATTCCCGCAAAATTCTTCAAGTCTCCTCCAAATCCCACAAAATTCAAGACAAATCCTCAAAATTCCACAAAAATCCCACAAAATTCCTTCCATCTTCTCAGAACCCAAACAAACTCCTGCAACATCTCACAAAATCTCCACCAATTTCCAAACAATTCAAGAAAAATCCCGCAAAATTCTTCAAGTCTCCTCCAAATACCACAAACATCCCAAAAACATCCCACAAACATCCCACAAAATTCAAGAGAAATCCCACAAAATTCAAAATCGCACAAAATCCTGTACAAGCCCCACACAATTCCCTAAATCTTCTCAGAACCCAACAACATTCCTGCAACATCCCACAAAATCTCCAACAATTTCCACAAAATTCAAGAAGACTCTCACAAAATACTTGAAAGCTGCTGAAAATTCCACGAAAATCCCACAAAAATCCCTAAATCTTCTCAAAACCCAACCACATTCCTGCAGCATCTCACAAAATCTCCACCAATATCCAAAAAATTCAAGAAAATTCC
Source organism: Cyanistes caeruleus (assembly GCF_971803275.1). NCBI lineage: Eukaryota > Metazoa > Chordata > Aves > Passeriformes > Paridae > Cyanistes > Cyanistes caeruleus. The sequence goes on along the minus strand of NC_141702.1, from coordinate 89,227,259 downwards.
CTCCAAATTCTTCAAGTCTCCTCCAAATCCCACAAAATTCAAGACAAATCCTCAAAATCCCACAAAAATCCCACCAAATTCCAGAACCATCTCACAAAATCTCAACAAATTTCCACTAAATTCAAGAAAACTCTCACAAAGTTCTTGAAAGCCCCTCAAATTTCCAGAAAAATGCCACAAACTTCCCTACATCTTCTCAAAACCCAAACAAACTCCTGCAACATCCCACAAAATCTCCAACAATTTCCACAAAATTCAAGAAAAATCCCGCAAAATTCTTCAAGTCTCGTACAAATCCCAGAAAAATCCCACAAAATTCCAGAAACATCCCACCAAATCACCTCAATATCACCAAAAATTCTGGAAAAGCCTCACAAAATTGCAGAAAAATGCCACAAAATTCCCTAAACCTTCTCAAAACCCTACCCAATTCCTGCAACATCCCACAAAATCTCCAACAATTTCCACAAAATTCAAGAAAAATCCCTCAAAATTCACTTTATTTCCTCAATATCCCACCAAATTCCAGAACCATCTCACAAAATCTCAACAAATTTCCACAAAATCTAAGAAAATTCCGCAAAATTCTTCAAGTCTCCTCCAAATCCCACAAAATTCAAGACAAATCCTCAAAATTCCACAAAAATCCAACAAAATTCCTTCCATCTTCTCAAAACCCAAACAAATTCCTGCAACATCTCACAAAATCTCCACCAATTTCCAAACATTTCAAGAAAAATCCCGCAAAATTCTTCAAGTCTCCTCCAAATACCACAAACATCCTACAAACATCTCACAAACATCCCACAAACATCCCATAAAATTCAATAGAAATCCCACAAAATTCAAGAGAAATCCCACCAAATTCTGTACAAGCCCCACACAATTCCCTAAATCTTCTCAGAACCCAACCACATTCCTGCAACATCCCACAAAATCTCCAACAATTTCCACAAAATTCAAGAAAATTCCCTCCAAATTCACTGAATTTCCTCAATATCCCACCAAACTCCAGAACCATCTCACAAAATCTCAACAAATTTCCAAAAAATTCAAAAAAACTCTCACAAAGTTCTTGAAAGCCCCTCAAAATTCCAGAAAAATGCCACAAAATTCCCTACATCTTCTCAAAACATTACAAAATTCTACAGACATCTCACAAAATCTCCACACATTTCCACAAAATCTAAGAAAATTCCCGCAAAATTCTTCAAGTCTCCTCCAAATCCCACAAAATTCAAGAGAAATCCTCAAAATTCCACAAAAATCCAACAAAATTCCCTACATCTTCTCAAAATCCAAACAAATTCCTGAAACATCTCACAAAATCTCCACCAATTTCCACAACATTTAGGAAAAATCCCTCCAACTTCTTCAAGTCTCCTCCAAATCCCACAAAATTCAAGAGAATTCCTCAAAATTTCACAAAAATCCCACAAAATTCCTGCAACATCTCACAAAATCTCCGGAAATTTCCACAAAATTCAAGAAGACTCTCACAAAATACTTGAAAGCTGCTGAAAATTCCACGAATATCCCACAAAAATCCCTAAATCTTCTCAAAACCCAACCACATTCCTGCAGCATCTCACAAAATCTCCACCAATATCCAAAAAATTCAAGAAAATTCCCTCCAAATTCTTCAAGTCTCCTCCAAATCCCACAAAATTCAAGACAAATCCTCAAAATCCCACAAAAATCCCACCAAATTCCAGAACCATCTCACAAAATCTCAACAAATTTCCTCTAAATTCAAGAAAACTCTCACAAAGTTCTTGAAAGCCCCTCAAAATTCCAGAAAAATGCCACAAACTTCCCTACATCTTCTCAAAACCCAAACAAACTCCTGCAACATCTCACAAAATCTCCACCAATTTCCAAACAATTCAAGAAAAATCCCGCAAAATTCTTCAAGTCTCCTACAAATCCCAGAAAAATCCCACAAAATTCCAGAAACATCCCACCAAATCACCTCAATATCACCAAACATTCTGGAAAAGCCTCACATAAATGCAGAAAAATGCCACAAAATTCCATAAATCTTCTCAAAACCCTACCAAATTCCTGCAACATCCCACAAAATCTCCACCAATAGCCAAAAAATTCAAGAAAAATCCCTCAAAATTCACTTTATTTCCTCAATATCCCACCAAATTCCAGAACCATCTCACAAAATCTCAACAAATTTCCACAAAATCTAAGAAAATTCCGCAAAATTCTTCAAGTCTCCTCCAAATCCCACAAAATTCAAGACAAATCCTCAAAATTCCACAAAAATCCCACAAAATTCCTTCCATCTTCTCAGAACCCAAACAAACTCCTGCAACATCTCACAAAATCTCCACCAATTTCCAAACAATTCAAGAAAAATCCCGCAGAATTCTTCAAGTCTCCTCCAAATACCACAAACATCCCAAAAACATCCCACAAGCCTCCCACAAAATTCAAGAGAAATCCCACAAAATTCAAAAGAAATCGCACAAAATCCTGTACAAGCCCCACACAATTCCCTAAATCTTCTCAGAACCCAACAACATTCCTGCAACATCCCACAAAATCTCTGGAAATTTCCACAAAATTCAAGAAGACTCACACAAAAAACTTGAAAGCTGCTGAAAATTCCACGAAAATCCCACAAAAATCCCTAAATCTTCTCAAAACCCAACCACATTCCTGCAGCATCTCACAAAATCTCCACCAATATCCAAAAAATTCAAGAAAATTCCCTCCAAATTCTTCAAGTCTCCTCCAAATCCCACAAAATTCAAGACAAATCCTCAAAATCCCACAAAAATCCCACCAAATTCCAGAACCATCTCACAAAATCTCAACAAATTTCCACTAAATTCAAGAAAACTCTCACAAAGTTCTTGAAAGCCCCTCAAAATTCCAGAAAAATGCCACAAACTTCCCTACATCTTCTCAAAACCCAAACAAACTCCTGCAACATCTCACAAAATCTCCACCAATTTCCAAACAATTCAAGAAAAATCCCGCAAAATTCTTCAAGTCTCCTACAAATCCCAGAAAAATCCCACAAAATTCCAGAAACATCCCACCAAATCACCTCAATATCACCAAACATTCTGGAAAAGCCTCACAAAATTGCAGAAAAATGCCACAAAATTCCCTAAACCTTCTCAAAACCCTACCCAATTCCTGCAACATCCCACAAAATCTCCAACAATTTCCACAAAATTCAAGAAAAATCCCTCAAAATTCACTGAATTTCCTCAATATCCCACCAAATTCCAGAACCATCTCACAAAATCTCAACAAATTTCCACTAAATCTAAGAAAATTCCCGCAAAATTCATCAAGTCTCCTCCAAATCCCACAAAATTCAAGACAAATCCTCAAAATTCCACAAAAATCCCACAAAATTCCTTCCATCTTCTCAGAACCCAAACAAACTCCTGCAACATCTCACAAAATCTCCACCAATTTCCAAACATTTCAAGAAAAATCCCGCAAAATTCTTCAAGTCTCCTCCAAATACCACAAACATCCTACAAACATCTCACAAACATCCCACAAACATCCCATAAAATTCAATAGAAATCCCACAAAATTCAAGAGAAATCCCACCAAATTCTGTACAAGCCCCACACAATTCCCTAAATCTTCTCAGAACCCAACCACATTCCTGCAACATCCCACAAAATCTCCAACAATTTCCACAAAATTCAAGAAAATTCCCTCCAAATTCACTGAATTTCCTCAATATCCCACCAAACTCCAGAACCATCTCACAAAATCTCAACAAATTTCCAAAAAATTCAAAAAAACTCTCACAAAGTTCTTGAAAGCCCCTCAAAATTCCAGAAAAATGCCACAAACTTCCCTACATCTTCTCAAAACCCAAACAAACTCCTGCAACATCTCACAAAATCTCCACCAATTTCCAAACAATTCAAGAAAAATCCCGCAAAATTCTTCAAGTCTCGTACAAATCCCAGAAAAATCCCACAAAATTCCAGAAACATCCCACCAAATCACCTCAATATCACCAAACATTCTGGAAAAGCCTCACAAAATTGCAGAAAAATGCCACAAAATTCCCTAAACCTTCTCAAAACCCTACCCAATTCCTGCAACATCCCACAAAATCTCCAACAATTTCCACAAAATTCAAGAAAAATCCCTCAAAATTCACTGAATTTCCTCAATATCCCACCAAATTCCAGAACCATCTCACAAAATCTCAACAAATTTCCACTAAATCTAAGAAAATTCCCTCCAAATTCTTCAAGTCTCCTCCAAATCCCACAAAATTCAAGACAAATCCTCAAAATTCCACAAAAATCCCACAAAATTCCTTCCATCTTCTCAGAACCCAAACAAACTCCTGCAACATCTCACAAAATCTCCACCAATTTCCAAACATTTCAAGAAAAATCCCGCAAAATTCTTCAAGTCTCCTCCAAATACCACAAACATCCTACAAACATCTCACAAACATCCCACAAACATCCCATAAAATTCAATAGAAATCCCACAAAATTCAAGAGAAATCCCACCAAATTCTGTACAAGCCCCACACAATTCCCTAAATCTTCTCAGAACCCAACCACATTCCTGCAACATCCCACAAAATCTCCAACAATTTCCACAAAATTCAAGAAAATTCCCTCCAAATTCACTGAATTTTCTCAATATCCCACCAAACTCCAGAACCATCTCACAAAATCTCAACAAATTTCCAAAAAATTCAAAAAAACTCTCACAAAGTTCTTGAAAGCCCCTCAAAATTCCAGAAAAATGCCACAAAATTCCCTACATCTTCTCAAAACATTACAAAATTCTACAGACATCTCACAAAATCTCCACACATTTCCACAAAATCTAAGAAAATTCCCGCAAAATTCTTCAAGTCTCCTCCAAATCCCACAAAATTCAAGAGAAATCCTCAAAATTCCACAAAAATCCAACAAAATTCCCTACATCTTCTCAAAATCCAAACAAATTCCTGAAACATCTCACAAAATCTCCACCAATTTCCACAACATTTAGGAAAAATCCCTCCAACTTCTTCAAGTCTCCTCCAAATCCCACAAAATTCAAGACAAATCCTCAAAATTCCACAAAAATCCCACAAAATTCCTTCCATCTTCTCAGAACCCAAACAAACTCCTGCAACATCTCACAAAATCTCCACCAATTTCCAAACAATTCAAGAAAAATCCCGCAGAATTCTTCAAGTCTCTTCCAAATACCACAAACATCCTACAAACATCTCACAAACATCCCACAAACATCCCATAAAATTCAATAGAAATCCCACAAAATTCAAAAGAAATCGCACAAAATCCTGTACAAGCCCCACACAATTCCCTAAATCTTCTCAGAACCCAACAACATTCCTGCAACATCCCACAAAATCTCTGGAAATTTCCACAAAATTCAAGAAGACTCGCACAAAAAACTTGAAAGCTGCTGAAAATTCCACGAAAATCCCACAAAAATCCCTAAATCTTCTCAAAACCCAACCACATTCCTGCAGCATCTCACAAAATCTCCACCAATATCCAAAAAATTCAAGAAAATTCCCTCCAAATTCTTCAAGTCTCCTCCAAATCCCACAAAATTCAAGACAAATCCTCAAAATCCCACAAAAATCCCACCAAATTCCAGAACCATCTCACAAAATCTCAACAAATTTCCACTAAATTCAAGAAAACTCTCACAAAGTTCTTGAAAGCCCCTCAAAATTCCAGAAAAATGCCACAAACTTCCCTACATCTTCTCAAAACCCAAACAAACTCCTGCAACATCTCACAAAATCTCCACCAATTTCCAAACAATTCAAGAAAAATCCCGCAAAATTCTTCAAGTCTCCTACAAATCCCAGAAAAATCCCACAAAATTCCAGAAACATCCCACCAAATCACCTCAATATCACCAAACATTCTGGAAAAGCCTCACAAAATTGCAGAAAAATGCCACAAAATTCCCTAAACCTTCTCAAAACCCTACCCAATTCCTGCAACATCCCACAAAATCTCCAACAATTTCCACAAAATTCAAGAAAAATCCCTCAAAATTCACTGAATTTCCTCAATATCCCACCAAATTCCAGAACCATCTCACAAAATCTCAACAAATTTCCACAAAATCTAAGAAAATTCCGCAAAATTCTTCAAGTCTCCTCCAAATCCCACAAAATTCAAGAGAAATCCTCAAAATTCCACAAAAATCCAACAAAATTCCTTCCATCTTCTCAGAACCCAAACAAACTCCTGCAACATCTCACAAAATCTCCACCAATTTCCAAACAATTCAAGAAAAATCCCGCAAAATTCTTCAAGTCTCCTCCAAATACCACAAACATCCTACAAACATCTCACAAACATCCCACAAACATCCCATAAAATTCAATAGAAATCCCACAAAATTCAAGAGAAATCCCACCAAATTCTGTACAAGCCCCACACAATTCCCTAAATCTTCTCAGAACCCAACCACATTCCTGCAACATCCCACAAAATCTCCAACAATTTCCACAAAATTCAAGAAAATTCCCTCCAAATTCACTGAATTTCCTCAATATCCCACCAAACTCCAGAACCATCTCACAAAATCTCAACAAATTTCCAAAAAATTCAAAAAAACTCTCACAAAGTTCTTGAAAGCCCCTCAAAATTCCAGAAAAATGCCACAAAATTCCCTACATCTTCTCAAAACATTACAAAATTCTACAGACATCTCACAAAATCTCCACACATTTCCACAAAATTCAAGAAAATTCCCGCAAAATTCTTCAAGTCTCCTCCAAATCCCACAAAATTCAAGAGAAATCCTCAAAATTCCACAAAAATCCAACAAAATTCCCTACATCTTCTCAAAATCCAAACAAATTCCTGAAACATCTCACAAAATCTCCACCAATTTCCACAACATTTAGGAAAAATCCCTCCAACTTCTTCAAGTCTCCTCCAAATCCCACAAAATTCAAGAGAATTCCTCAAAATTTCACAAAAATCCCACAAAATTCCTGCAACATCTCACAAAATCTCCGGAAATTTCCACAAAATTCAAGAAGACTCTCACAAAATACTTGAAAGCTGCTGAAAATTCCACGAATATCCCACAAAAATCCCTAAATCTTCTCAAAACCCAACCACATTCCTGCAGCATCTCACAAAATCTCCACCAATATCCAAAAAATTCAAGAAAATTCCCTCCAAATTCTTCAAGTCTCCTCCAAATCCCACAAAATTCAAGACAAATCCTCAAAATCCCACAAAAATCCCACCAAATTCCAGAACCATCTCACAAAATCTCAACAAATTTCCACTAAATTCAAGAAAACTCTCACAAAGTTCTTGAAAGCCCCTCAAAATTCCAGAAAAATGCCACAAAATTCCCTACATCTTCTCAAAACCCAAACAAACTCCTGCAACATCTCACAAAATCTCCACCAATTTCCAAACAATTCAAGAAAAATCCCGCAAAATTCTTCAAGTCTCCTACAAATCCCAGAAAAATCCCACAAAATTCCAGAAACATCCCACCAAATCACCTCAATATCACCAAAAATTCTGGAAAAGCCTCACAAAATTGCAGAAAAATGCCACAAAATTCCCTAAACCTTCTCAAAACCCTACCCAATTCCTGCAACATCTCACAAAATCTCCACCAATAGCCAAAAAATTCAAGAAAAATCCCTCAAAATTCACTTTATTTCCTCAATATCCCACCAAATTCCAGAACCATCTCACAAAATCTCAACAAATTTCCACAAAATCTAAGAAAATTCCGCAAAATTCTTCAAGTCTCCTCCAAATCCCACAAAATTCAAGAGAAATCCTCAAAATTCCACAAAAATCCCACAAAATTCCTTCCATCTTCTCAGAACCCAAACAAACTCCTGCAACATCTCACAAAATCTCCACCAATTTCCAAACAATTCAAGAAAAATCCCGCAGAATTCTTCAAGTCTCTTCCAAATACCACAAACATCCCAAAAACATCCCACAAGCCTCCCACAAAATTCAAGAGAAATCCCACAAAATTCAAAAGAAATCGCACAAAATCCTGTACAAGCCCCACACAATTCCCTAAATCTTCTCAGAACCCAACAACATTCCTGCAACATCCCACAAAATCTCTGGAAATTTCCACAAAATTCAAGAAGACTCACACAAAAAACTTGAAAGCTGCTGAAAATTCCACGAAAATCCCACAAAAATCCCTAAATCTTCTCAAAACCCAACCACATTCCTGCAGCATCTCACAAAATCTCCACCAATATCCAAAAAATTCAAGAAAATTCCCTCCAAATTCTTCAAGTCTCCTCCAAATCCCACAAAATTCAAGACAAATCCTCAAAATCCCACAAAAATCCCACCAAATTCCAGAACCATCTCACAAAATCTCAACAAATTTCCACTAAATTCAAGAAAACTCTCACAAAGTTCTTGAAAGCCCCTCAAAATTCCAGAAAAATGCCACAAACTTCCCTACATCTTCTCAAAACCCAAACAAACTCCTGCAACATCTCACAAAATCTCCACCAATTTCCAAACAATTCAAGAAAAATCCCGCAAAATTCTTCAAGTCTCCTACAAATCCCAGAAAAATCCCACAAAATTCCAGAAACATCCCACCAAATCACCTCAATATCACCAAAAATTCTGGAAAAGCCTCACAAAATTGCAGAAAAATGCCACAAAATTCCCTAAACCTTCTCAAAACCCTACCCAATTCCTGCAACATCCCACAAAATCTCCAACAATTTCCACAAAATTCAAGAAAAATCCCTCAAAATTCACTGAATTTCCTCAATATCCCACCAAATTCCAGAACCATCTCACAAAATCTCAACAAATTTCCACAAAATCTAAGAAAATTCCGCAAAATTCTTCAAGTCTCCTCCAAATCCCACAAAATTCAAGAGAAATCCTCAAAATTCCACAAAAATCCAACAAAATTCCTTCCATCTTCTCAGAACCCAAACAAACTCCTGCAACATCTCACAAAATCTCCACCAATTTCCAAACAATTCAAGAAAAATCCCGCAAAATTCTTCAAGTCTCCTCCAAATACCACAAACATCCTACAAACATCTCACAAACATCCCACAAACATCCCATAAAATTCAATAGAAATCCCACAAAATTCAAGAGAAATCCCACCAAATTCTGTACAAGCCCCACACAATTCCCTAAATCTTCTCAGAACCCAACCACATTCCTGCAACATCCCACAAAATCTCCAACAATTTCCACAAAATTCAAGAAAATTCCCTCCAAATTCACTGAATTTTCTCAATATCCCACCAAACTCCAGAACCATCTCACAAAATCTCAACAAATTTCCAAAAAATTCAAAAAAACTCTCACAAAGTTCTTGAAAGCCCCTCAAAATTCCAGAAAAATGCCACAAAATTCCCTACATCTTCTCAAAACATTACAAAATTCTACAGACATCTCACAAAATCTCCACACATTTCCACAAAATTCAAGAAAATTCCCGCAAAATTCTTCAAGTCTCCTCCAAATCCCACAAAATTCAAGAGAAATCCTCAAAATTCCACAAAAATCCAACAAAATTCCCTACATCTTCTCAAAATCCAAACAAATTCCTGAAACATCTCACAAAATCTCCACCAATTTCCACAACATTTAGGAAAAATCCCTCCAACTTCTTCAAGTCTCCTCCAAATCCCACAAAATTCAAGAGAATTCCTCAAAATTTCACAAAAATCCCACAAAATTCCTGCAACATCTCACAAAATCTCCGGAAATTTCCACAAAATTCAAGAAGACTCTCACAAAATACTTGAAAGCTGCTGAAAATTCCACGAATATCCCACAAAAATCCCTAAATCTTCTCAAAACCCAACCACATTCCTGCAGCATCTCACAAAATCTCCACCAATATCCAAAAAATTCAAGAAAATTCCCTCCAAATTCTTCAAGTCTCCTCCAAATCCCACAAAATTCAAGACAAATCCTCAAAATCCCACAAAAATCCCACCAAATTCCAGAACCATCTCACAAAATCTCAACAAATTTCCACTAAATTCAAGAAAACTCTCACAAAGTTCTTGAAAGCCCCTCAAAATTCCAGAAAAATGCCACAAAATTCCCTACATCTTCTCAAAACCCAAACAAACTCCTGCAACATCTCACAAAATCTCCACCAATTTCCAAACAATTCAAGAAAAATCCCGCAAAATTCTTCAAGTCTCCTACAAATCCCAGAAAAATCCCACAAAATTCCAGAAACATCCCACCAAATCACCTCAATATCACCAAAAATTCTGGAAAAGCCTCACAAAATTGCAGAAAAATGCCACAAAATTCCCTAAACCTTCTCAAAACCCTACCCAATTCCTGCAACATCTCACAAAATCTCCACCAATAGCCAAAAAATTCAAGAAAAATCCCTCAAAATTCACTTTATTTCCTCAATATCCCACCAAATTCCAGAACCATCTCACAAAATCTCAACAAATTTCCACAAAATCTAAGAAAATTCCGCAAAATTCTTCAAGTCTCCTCCAAATCCCACAAAATTCAAGAGAAATCCTCAAAATTCCACAAAAATCCAACAAAATTCCTTCCATCTTCTCAGAACCCAAACAAACTCCTGCAACATCTCACAAAATCTCCACCAATTTCCAAACAATTCAAGAAAAATCCCGCAGAATTCTTCAAGTCTCTTCCAAATACCACAAACATCCCAAAAACATCCCACAAGCCTCCCACAAAATTCAAGAGAAATCCCACAAAATTCAAAAGAAATCGCACAAAATCCTGTACAAGCCCCACACAATTCCCTAAATCTTCTCAGAACCCAACAACATTCCTGCAACATCCCACAAAATCTCTGGAAATTTCCACAAAATTCAAGAAGACTCTCACAAAATACTTGAAAGCTGCTGAAAATTCCACGAAAATCCCACAAAAATCCCTAAATCTTCTCAAAACCCAACCACATTCCTGCAGCATCTCACAAAATCTCCACCAATATCCAAAAAATTCAAGAAAATTCCCTCCAAATTCTTCAAGTCTCCTCCAAATCCCACAAAATTCAAGACAAATCCTCAAAATCCCACAAAAATCCCACCAAATTCCAGAACCATCTCACAAAATCTCAACAAATTTCCACTAAATTCAAGAAAACTCTCACAAAGTTCTTGAAAGCCCCTCAAAATTCCAGAAAAATGCCACAAACTTCCCTACATCTTCTCAAAACCCAAACAAACTCCTGCAACATCTCACAAAATCTCCACCAATTTCCAAACAATTCAAGAAAAATCCCGCAAAATTCTTCAAGTCTCGTACAAATCCCAGAAAAATCCCACAAAATTCCAGAAACATCCCACCAAATCACCTCAATATCACCAAACATTCTGGAAAAGCCTCACAAAATTGCAGAAAAATGCCACAAAATTCCCTAAACCTTCTCAAAACCCTACCCAATTCCTGCAACATCCCACAAAATCTCCAACAATTTCCACAAAATTCAAGAAAAATCCCTCAAAATTCACTGAATTTCCTCAATATCCCACCAAATTCCAGAACCATCTCACAAAATCTCAACAAATTTCCACAAAATCTAAGAAAATTCCGCAAAATTCTTCAAGTCTCCTCCAAATCCCACAAAATTCAAGAGAAATCCTCAAAATTCCACAAAAATCCAACAAAATTCCTTCCATCTTCTCAGAACCCAAACAAACTCCTGCAACATCTCACAAAATCTCCACCAATTTCCAAACAATTCAAGAAAAATCTCGCAGAATTCTTCAAGTCTCCTCCAAATACCACAAACATCCCAAAAACATCTCACAAACATCCCACAAACATCCCATAAAATTCAATAGAAATCCCACAAAATTCAAGAGAAATCCCACCAAATTCTGTACAAGCCCCACACAATTCCCTAAATCTTCTCAGAACCCAACCACATTCCTGCAACATCCCACAAAATCTCCAACAATTTCCACAAAATTCAAGAAAATTCCCTCCAAATTCACTGAATTTCCTCAATATCCCACCAAACTCCAGAACCATCTCACAAAATCTCAACAAATTTCCAAAAAATTCAAAAAAACTCTCACAAAGTTCTTGAAAGCCCCTCAAAATTCCAGAAAAATGCCACAAAATTCCCTACATCTTCTCAAAACATTACAAAATTCTACAGACATCTCACAAAATCTCCACACATTTCCACAAAATTCAAGAAAATTCCCGCAAAATTCTTCAAGTCTCCTCCAAATCCCACAAAATTCAAGAGAAATCCTCAAAATTCCACAAAAATCCAACAAAATTCCCTACATCTTCTCAAAATCCAAACAAATTCCTGAAACATCTCACAAAATCTCCACCAATTTCCACAACATTTAGGAAAAATCCCTCCAACTTCTTCAAGTCTCCTCCAAATCCCACAAAATTCAAGAGAATTCCTCAAAATTTCACAAAAATCCCACAAAATTCCTGCAACATCTCACAAAATCTCCGGAAATTTCCACAAAATTCAAGAAGACTCTCACAAAATACTTGAAAGCTGCTGAAAATTCCACGAATATCCCACAAAAATCCCTAAATCTTCTCAAAACCCAACCACATTCCTGCAGCATCTCACAAAATCTCCACCAATATCCAAAAAATTCAAGAAAATTCCCTCCAAATTCTTCAAGTCTCCTCCAAATCCCACAAAATTCAAGACAAATCCTCAAAATCCCACAAAAATCCCACCAAATTCCAGAACCATCTCACAAAATCTCAACAAATTTCCACTAAATTCAAGAAAACTCTCACAAAGTTCTTGAAAGCCCCTCAAAATTCCAGAAAAATGCCACAAAATTCCCTACATCTTCTCAAAACCCAAACAAACTCCTGCAACATCTCACAAAATCTCCACCAATTTCCAAACAATTCAAGAAAAATCCCGCAAAATTCTTCAAGTCTCCTACAAATCCCAGAAAAATCCCACAAAATTCCAGAAACATCCCACCAAATCACCTCAATATCACCAAAAATTCTGGAAAAGCCTCACAAAATTGCAGAAAAATGCCACAAAATTCCCTAAACCTTCTCAAAACCCTACCCAATTCCTGCAACATCTCACAAAATCTCCACCAATAGCCAAAAAATTCAAGAAAAATCCCTCAAAATTCACTTTATTTCCTCAATATCCCACCAAATTCCAGAACCATCTCACAAAATCTCAACAAATTTCCACAAAATCTAAGAAAATTCCGCAAAATTCTTCAAGTCTCCTCCAAATCCCACAAAATTCAAGACAAATCCTCAAAATTCCACAAAAATCCCACAAAATTCCTTCCATCTTCTCAGAACCCAAACAAACTCCTGCAACATCTCACAAAATCTCCACCAATTTCCAAACAATTCAAGAAAAATCCCGCAGAATTCTTCAAGTCTCTTCCAAATACCACAAACATCCCAAAAACATCCCACAAGCCTCCCACAAAATTCAAGAGAAATCCCACAAAATTCAAAAGAAATCGCACAAAATCCTGTACAAGCCCCACACAATTCCCTAAATCTTCTCAGAACCCAACAACATTCCTGCAACATCCCACAAAATCTCTGGAAATTTCCACAAAATTCAAGAAGACTCACACAAAAAACTTGAAAGCTGCTGAAAATTCCACGAAAATCCCACAAAAATCCCTAAATCTTCTCAAAACCCAACCACATTCCTGCAGCATCTCACAAAATCTCCACCAATATCCAAAAAATTCAAGAAAATTCCCTCCAAATTCTTCAAGTCTCCTCCAAATCCCACAAAATTCAAGACAAATCCTCAAAATCCCACAAAAATCCCACCAAATTCCAGAACCATCTCACAAAATCTCAACAAATTTCCACTAAATTCAAGAAAACTCTCACAAAGTTCTTGAAAGCCCCTCAAAATTCCAGAAAAATGCCACAAACTTCCCTACATCTTCTCAAAACCCAAACAAACTCCTGCAACATCTCACAAAATCTCCACCAATTTCCAAACAATTCAAGAAAAATCCCGCAAAATTCTTCAAGTCTCCTACAAATCCCAGAAAAATCCCACAAAATTCCAGAAACATCCCACCAAATCACCTCAATATCACCAAAAATTCTGGAAAAGCCTCACAAAATTGCAGAAAAATGCCACAAAATTCCCTAAACCTTCTCAAAACCCTACCCAATTCCTGCAACATCCCACAAAATCTCCAACAATTTCCACAAAATTCAAGAAAAATCCCTCAAAATTCACTGAATTTCCTCAATATCCCACCAAATTCCAGAACCATCTCACAAAATCTCAACAAATTTCCACAAAATCTAAGAAAATTCCGCAAAATTCTTCAAGTCTCCTCCAAATCCCACAAAATTCAAGAGAAATCCTCAAAATTCCACAAAAATCCAACAAAATTCCTTCCATCTTCTCAGAACCCAAACAAACTCCTGCAACATCTCACAAAATCTCCACCAATTTCCAAACAATTCAAGAAAAATCCCGCAAAATTCTTCAAGTCTCCTCCAAATACCACAAACATCCTACAAACATCTCACAAACATCCCACAAACATCCCATAAAATTCAATAGAAATCCCACAAAATTCAAGAGAAATCCCACCAAATTCTGTACAAGCCCCACACAATTCCCTAAATCTTCTCAGAACCCAACCACATTCCTGCAACATCCCACAAAATCTCCAACAATTTCCACAAAATTCAAGAAAATTCCCTCCAAATTCACTGAATTTTCTCAATATCCCACCAAACTCCAGAACCATCTCACAAAATCTCAACAAATTTCCAAAAAATTCAAAAAAACTCTCACAAAGTTCTTGAAAGCCCCTCAAAATTCCAGAAAAATGCCACAAAATTCCCTACATCTTCTCAAAACATTACAAAATTCTACAGACATCTCACAAAATCTCCACACATTTCCACAAAATTCAAGAAAATTCCCGCAAAATTCTTCAAGTCTCCTCCAAATCCCACAAAATTCAAGAGAAATCCTCAAAATTCCACAAAAATCCAACAAAATTCCCTACATCTTCTCAAAATCCAAACAAATTCCTGAAACATCTCACAAAATCTCCACCAATTTCCACAACATTTAGGAAAAATCCCTCCAACTTCTTCAAGTCTCCTCCAAATCCCACAAAATTCAAGAGAATTCCTCAAAATTTCACAAAAATCCCACAAAATTCCTGCAACATCTCACAAAATCTCCGGAAATTTCCACAAAATTCAAGAAGACTCTCACAAAATACTTGAAAGCTGCTGAAAATTCCACGAATATCCCACAAAAATCCCTAAATCTTCTCAAAACCCAACCACATTCCTGCAGCATCTCACAAAATCTCCACCAATATCCAAAAAATTCAAGAAAATTCCCTCCAAATTCTTCAAGTCTCCTCCAAATCCCACAAAATTCAAGACAAATCCTCAAAATCCCACAAAAATCCCACCAAATTCCAGAACCATCTCACAAAATCTCAACAAATTTCCACTAAATTCAAGAAAACTCTCACAAAGTTCTTGAAAGCCCCTCAAAATTCCAGAAAAATGCCACAAAATTCCCTACATCTTCTCAAAACCCAAACAAACTCCTGCAACATCTCACAAAATCTCCACCAATTTCCAAACAATTCAAGAAAAATCCCGCAAAATTCTTCAAGTCTCCTACAAATCCCAGAAAAATCCCACAAAATTCCAGAAACATCCCACCAAATCACCTCAATATCACCAAAAATTCTGGAAAAGCCTCACAAAATTGCAGAAAAATGCCACAAAATTCCCTAAACCTTCTCAAAACCCTACCCAATTCCTGCAACATCTCACAAAATCTCCACCAATAGCCAAAAAATTCAAGAAAAATCCCTCAAAATTCACTTTATTTCCTCAATATCCCACCAAATTCCAGAACCATCTCACAAAATCTCAACAAATTTCCACAAAATCTAAGAAAATTCCGCAAAATTCTTCAAGTCTCCTCCAAATCCCACAAAATTCAAGAGAAATCCTCAAAATTCCACAAAAATCCAACAAAATTCCTTCCATCTTCTCAGAACCCAAACAAACTCCTGCAACATCTCACAAAATCTCCACCAATTTCCAAACAATTCAAGAAAAATCCCGCAGAATTCTTCAAGTCTCTTCCAAATACCACAAACATCCCAAAAACATCCCACAAGCCTCCCACAAAATTCAAGAGAAATCCCACAAAATTCAAAAGAAATCGCACAAAATCCTGTACAAGCCCCACACAATTCCCTAAATCTTCTCAGAACCCAACAACATTCCTGCAACATCCCACAAAATCTCTGGAAATTTCCACAAAATTCAAGAAGACTCTCACAAAATACTTGAAAGCTGCTGAAAATTCCACGAAAATCCCACAAAAATCCCTAAATCTTCTCAAAACCCAACCACATTCCTGCAGCATCTCACAAAATCTCCACCAATATCCAAAAAATTCAAGAAAATTCCCTCCAAATTCTTCAAGTCTCCTCCAAATCCCACAAAATTCAAGACAAATCCTCAAAATCCCACAAAAATCCCACCAAATTCCAGAACCATCTCACAAAATCTCAACAAATTTCCACTAAATTCAAGAAAACTCTCACAAAGTTCTTGAAAGCCCCTCAAAATTCCAGAAAAATGCCACAAACTTCCCTACATCTTCTCAAAACCCAAACAAACTCCTGCAACATCTCACAAAATCTCCACCAATTTCCAAACAATTCAAGAAAAATCCCGCAAAATTCTTCAAGTCTCGTACAAATCCCAGAAAAATCCCACAAAATTCCAGAAACATCCCACCAAATCACCTCAATATCACCAAACATTCTGGAAAAGCCTCACAAAATTGCAGAAAAATGCCACAAAATTCCCTAAACCTTCTCAAAACCCTACCCAATTCCTGCAACATCCCACAAAATCTCCAACAATTTCCACAAAATTCAAGAAAAATCCCTCAAAATTCACTGAATTTCCTCAATATCCCACCAAATTCCAGAACCATCTCACAAAATCTCAACAAATTTCCACAAAATCTAAGAAAATTCCGCAAAATTCTTCAAGTCTCCTCCAAATCCCACAAAATTCAAGAGAAATCCTCAAAATTCCACAAAAATCCAACAAAATTCCTTCCATCTTCTCAGAACCCAAACAAACTCCTGCAACATCTCACAAAATCTCCACCAATTTCCAAACAATTCAAGAAAAATCTCGCAGAATTCTTCAAGTCTCCTCCAAATACCACAAACATCCCAAAAACATCTCACAAACATCCCACAAACATCCCATAAAATTCAATAGAAATCCCACAAAATTCAAGAGAAATCCCACCAAATTCTGTACAAGCCCCACACAATTCCCTAAATCTTCTCAGAACCCAACCACATTCCTGCAACATCCCACAAAATCTCCAACAATTTCCACAAAATTCAAGAAAATTCCCTCCAAATTCACTGAATTTCCTCAATATCCCACCAAACTCCAGAACCATCTCACAAAATCTCAACAAATTTCCAAAAAATTCAAAAAAACTCTCACAAAGTTCTTGAAAGCCCCTCAAAATTCCAGAAAAATGCCACAAAATTCCCTACATCTTCTCAAAACATTACAAAATTCTACAGACATCTCACAAAATCTCCACACATTTCCACAAAATTCAAGAAAATTCCCGCAAAATTCTTCAAGTCTCCTCCAAATCCCACAAAATTCAAGAGAAATCCTCAAAATTCCACAAAAATCCAACAAAATTCCCTACATCTTCTCAAAATCCAAACAAATTCCTGAAACATCTCACAAAATCTCCACCAATTTCCACAACATTTAGGAAAAATCCCTCCAACTTCTTCAAGTCTCCTCCAAATCCCACAAAATTCAAGAGAATTCCTCAAAATTTCACAAAAATCCCACAAAATTCCTGCAACATCTCACAAAATCTCCGGAAATTTCCACAAAATTCAAGAAGACTCTCACAAAATACTTGAAAGCTGCTGAAAATTCCACGAATATCCCACAAAAATCCCTAAATCTTCTCAAAACCCAACCACATTCCTGCAGCATCTCACAAAATCTCCACCAATATCCAAAAAATTCAAGAAAATTCCCTCCAAATTCTTCAAGTCTCCTCCAAATCCCACAAAATTCAAGACAAATCCTCAAAATCCCACAAAAATCCCACCAAATTCCAGAACCATCTCACAAAATCTCAACAAATTTCCACTAAATTCAAGAAAACTCTCACAAAGTTCTTGAAAGCCCCTCAAAATTCCAGAAAAATGCCACAAAATTCCCTACATCTTCTCAAAACCCAAACAAACTCCTGCAACATCTCACAAAATCTCCACCAATTTCCAAACAATTCAAGAAAAATCCCGCAAAATTCTTCAAGTCTCCTACAAATCCCAGAAAAATCCCACAAAATTCCAGAAACATCCCACCAAATCACCTCAATATCACCAAAAATTCTGGAAAAGCCTCACAAAATTGCAGAAAAATGCCACAAAATTCCCTAAACCTTCTCAAAACCCTACCCAATTCCTGCAACATCTCACAAAATCTCCACCAATAGCCAAAAAATTCAAGAAAAATCCCTCAAAATTCACTTTATTTCCTCAATATCCCACCAAATTCCAGAACCATCTCACAAAATCTCAACAAATTTCCACAAAATCTAAGAAAATTCCGCAAAATTCTTCAAGTCTCCTCCAAATCCCACAAAATTCAAGACAAATCCTCAAAATTCCACAAAAATCCCACAAAATTCCTTCCATCTTCTCAGAACCCAAACAAACTCCTGCAACATCTCACAAAATCTCCACCAATTTCCAAACAATTCAAGAAAAATCCCGCAGAATTCTTCAAGTCTCTTCCAAATACCACAAACATCCCAAAAACATCCCACAAGCCTCCCACAAAATTCAAGAGAAATCCCACAAAATTCAAAAGAAATCGCACAAAATCCTGTACAAGCCCCACACAATTCCCTAAATCTTCTCAGAACCCAACAACATTCCTGCAACATCCCACAAAATCTCTGGAAATTTCCACAAAATTCAAGAAGACTCACACAAAAAACTTGAAAGCTGCTGAAAATTCCACGAAAATCCCACAAAAATCCCTAAATCTTCTCAAAACCCAACCACATTCCTGCAGCATCTCACAAAATCTCCACCAATATCCAAAAAATTCAAGAAAATTCCCTCCAAATTCTTCAAGTCTCCTCCAAATCCCACAAAATTCAAGACAAATCCTCAAAATCCCACAAAAATCCCACCAAATTCCAGAACCATCTCACAAAATCTCAACAAATTTCCACTAAATTCAAGAAAACTCTCACAAAGTTCTTGAAAGCCCCTCAAAATTCCAGAAAAATGCCACAAACTTCCCTACATCTTCTCAAAACCCAAACAAACTCCTGCAACATCTCACAAAATCTCCACCAATTTCCAAACAATTCAAGAAAAATCCCGCAAAATTCTTCAAGTCTCCTACAAATCCCAGAAAAATCCCACAAAATTCCAGAAACATCCCACCAAATCACCTCAATATCACCAAACATTCTGGAAAAGCCTCACAAAATTGCAGAAAAATGCCACAAAATTCCCTAAACCTTCTCAAAACCCTACCCAATTCCTGCAACATCCCACAAAATCTCCAACAATTTCCACAAAATTCAAGAAAAATCCCTCAAAATTCACTGAATTTCCTCAATATCCCACCAAATTCCAGAACCATCTCACAAAATCTCAACAAATTTCCACAAAATCTAAGAAAATTCCGCAAAATTCTTCAAGTCTCCTCCAAATCCCACAAAATTCAAGAGAAATCCTCAAAATTCCACAAAAATCCAACAAAATTCCTTCCATCTTCTCAGAACCCAAACAAACTCCTGCAACATCTCACAAAATCTCCACCAATTTCCAAACAATTCAAGAAAAATCCCGCAAAATTCTTCAAGTCTCCTCCAAATACCACAAACATCCCAAAAACATCTCACAAACATCCCACAAACATCCCATAAAATTCAATAGAAATCCCACAAAATTCAAGAGAAATCCCACCAAATTCTGTACAAGCCCCACACAATTCCCTAAATCTTCTCAGAACCCAACCACATTCCTGCAACATCCCACAAAATCTCCAACAATTTCCACAAAATTCAAGAAAATTCCCTCCAAATTCACTGAATTTCCTCAATATCCCACCAAACTCCAGAACCATCTCACAAAATCTCAACAAATTTCCAAAAAATTCAAAAAAACTCTCACAAAGTTCTTGAAAGCCCCTCAAAATTCCAGAAAAATGCCACAAAATTCCCTACATCTTCTCAAAACATTACAAAATTCTACAGACATCTCACAAAATCTCCACACATTTCCACAAAATTCAAGAAAATTCCCGCAAAATTCTTCAAGTCTCCTCCAAATCCCACAAAATTCAAGAGAAATCCTCAAAATTCCACAAAAATCCAACAAAATTCCCTACATCTTCTCAAAATCCAAACAAATTCCTGAAACATCTCACAAAATCTCCACCAATTTCCACAACATTTAGGAAAAATCCCTCCAACTTCTTCAAGTCTCCTCCAAATCCCACAAAATTCAAGAGAATTCCTCAAAATTTCACAAAAATCCCACAAAATTCCTGCAACATCTCACAAAATCTCCGGAAATTTCCACAAAATTCAAGAAGACTCTCACAAAATACTTGAAAGCTGCTGAAAATTCCACGAATATCCCACAAAAATCCCTAAATCTTCTCAAAACCCAACCACATTCCTGCAGCATCTCACAAAATCTCCACCAATATCCAAAAAATTCAAGAAAATTCCCTCCAAATTCTTCAAGTCTCCTCCAAATCCCACAAAATTCAAGACAAATCCTCAAAATCCCACAAAAATCCCACCAAATTCCAGAACCATCTCACAAAATCTCAACAAATTTCCACTAAATTCAAGAAAACTCTCACAAAGTTCTTGAAAGCCCCTCAAAATTCCAGAAAAATGCCACAAAATTCCCTACATCTTCTCAAAACCCAAACAAACTCCTGCAACATCTCACAAAATCTCCACCAATTTCCAAACAATTCAAGAAAAATCCCGCAAAATTCTTCAAGTCTCCTACAAATCCCAGAAAAATCCCACAAAATTCCAGAAACATCCCACCAAATCACCTCAATATCACCAAAAATTCTGGAAAAGCCTCACAAAATTGCAGAAAAATGCCACAAAATTCCCTAAACCTTCTCAAAACCCTACCCAATTCCTGCAACATCTCACAAAATCTCCACCAATAGCCAAAAAATTCAAGAAAAATCCCTCAAAATTCACTTTATTTCCTCAATATCCCACCAAATTCCAGAACCATCTCACAAAATCTCAACAAATTTCCACAAAATCTAAGAAAATTCCGCAAAATTCTTCAAGTCTCCTCCAAATCCCACAAAATTCAAGAGAAATCCTCAAAATTCCACAAAAATCCAACAAAATTCCTTCCATCTTCTCAGAACCCAAACAAACTCCTGCAACATCTCACAAAATCTCCACCAATTTCCAAACAATTCAAGAAAAATCCCGCAGAATTCTTCAAGTCTCTTCCAAATACCACAAACATCCCAAAAACATCCCACAAGCCTCCCACAAAATTCAAGAGAAATCCCACAAAATTCAAAAGAAATCGCACAAAATCCTGTACAAGCCCCACACAATTCCCTAAATCTTCTCAGAACCCAACAACATTCCTGCAACATCCCACAAAATCTCTGGAAATTTCCACAAAATTCAAGAAGACTCTCACAAAATACTTGAAAGCTGCTGAAAATTCCACGAAAATCCCACAAAAATCCCTAAATCTTCTCAAAACCCAACCACATTCCTGCAGCATCTCACAAAATCTCCACCAATATCCAAAAAATTCAAGAAAATTCCCTCCAAATTCTTCAAGTCTCCTCCAAATCCCACAAAATTCAAGACAAATCCTCAAAATCCCACAAAAATCCCACCAAATTCCAGAACCATCTCACAAAATCTCAACAAATTTCCACTAAATTCAAGAAAACTCTCACAAAGTTCTTGAAAGCCCCTCAAAATTCCAGAAAAATGCCACAAACTTCCCTACATCTTCTCAAAACCCAAACAAACTCCTGCAACATCTCACAAAATCTCCACCAATTTCCAAACAATTCAAGAAAAATCCCGCAAAATTCTTCAAGTCTCCTACAAATCCCAGAAAAATCCCACAAAATTCCAGAAACATCCCACCAAATCACCTCAATATCACCAAACATTCTGGAAAAGCCTCACAAAATTGCAGAAAAATGCCACAAAATTCCCTAAACCTTCTCAAAACCCTACCCAATTCCTGCAACATCCCACAAAATCTCCAACAATTTCCACAAAATTCAAGAAAAATCCCTCAAAATTCACTGAATTTCCTCAATATCCCACCAAATTCCAGAACCATCTCACAAAATCTCAACAAATTTCCACAAAATCTAAGAAAATTCCGCAAAATTCTTCAAGTCTCCTCCAAATCCCACAAAATTCAAGAGAAATCCTCAAAATTCCACAAAAATCCAACAAAATTCCTTCCATCTTCTCAGAACCCAAACAAACTCCTGCAACATCTCACAAAATCTCCACCAATTTCCAAACAATTCAAGAAAAATCTCGCAGAATTCTTCAAGTCTCCTCCAAATACCACAAACATCCCAAAAACATCTCACAAACATCCCACAAACATCCCATAAAATTCAATAGAAATCCCACAAAATTCAAGAGAAATCCCACCAAATTCTGTACAAGCCCCACACAATTCCCTAAATCTTCTCAGAACCCAACCACATTCCTGCAACATCCCACAAAATCTCCAACAATTTCCACAAAATTCAAGAAAATTCCCTCCAAATTCACTGAATTTCCTCAATATCCCACCAAACTCCAGAACCATCTCACAAAATCTCAACAAATTTCCAAAAAATTCAAAAAAACTCTCACAAAGTTCTTGAAAGCCCCTCAAAATTCCAGAAAAATGCCACAAAATTCCCTACATCTTCTCAAAACATTACAAAATTCTACAGACATCTCACAAAATCTCCACACATTTCCACAAAATTCAAGAAAATTCCCGCAAAATTCTTCAAGTCTCCTCCAAATCCCACAAAATTCAAGAGAAATCCTCAAAATTCCACAAAAATCCAACAAAATTCCCTACATCTTCTCAAAATCCAAACAAATTCCTGAAACATCTCACAAAATCTCCACCAATTTCCACAACATTTAGGAAAAATCCCTCCAACTTCTTCAAGTCTCCTCCAAATCCCACAAAATTCAAGAGAATTCCTCAAAATTTCACAAAAATCCCACAAAATTCCTGCAACATCTCACAAAATCTCCGGAAATTTCCACAAAATTCAAGAAGACTCTCACAAAATACTTGAAAGCTGCTGAAAATTCCACGAATATCCCACAAAAATCCCTAAATCTTCTCAAAACCCAACCACATTCCTGCAGCATCTCACAAAATCTCCACCAATATCCAAAAAATTCAAGAAAATTCCCTCCAAATTCTTCAAGTCTCCTCCAAATCCCACAAAATTCAAGACAAATCCTCAAAATCCCACAAAAATCCCACCAAATTCCAGAACCATCTCACAAAATCTCAACAAATTTCCACTAAATTCAAGAAAACTCTCACAAAGTTCTTGAAAGCCCCTCAAAATTCCAGAAAAATGCCACAAAATTCCCTACATCTTCTCAAAACCCAAACAAACTCCTGCAACATCTCACAAAATCTCCACCAATTTCCAAACAATTCAAGAAAAATCCCGCAAAATTCTTCAAGTCTCCTACAAATCCCAGAAAAATCCCACAAAATTCCAGAAACATCCCACCAAATCACCTCAATATCACCAAAAATTCTGGAAAAGCCTCACAAAATTGCAGAAAAATGCCACAAAATTCCCTAAACCTTCTCAAAACCCTACCCAATTCCTGCAACATCTCACAAAATCTCCACCAATAGCCAAAAAATTCAAGAAAAATCCCTCAAAATTCACTTTATTTCCTCAATATCCCACCAAATTCCAGAACCATCTCACAAAATCTCAACAAATTTCCACA
Source organism: Cyanistes caeruleus (assembly GCF_971803275.1). NCBI lineage: Eukaryota > Metazoa > Chordata > Aves > Passeriformes > Paridae > Cyanistes > Cyanistes caeruleus. The sequence goes on along the minus strand of NC_141702.1, from coordinate 89,203,160 downwards.
AAATCTAAGAAAATTCCGCAAAATTCTTCAAGTCTCCTCCAAATCCCACAAAATTCAAGACAAATCCTCAAAATTCCACAAAAATCCCACAAAATTCCTTCCATCTTCTCAGAACCCAAACAAACTCCTGCAACATCTCACAAAATCTCCACCAATTTCCAAACAATTCAAGAAAAATCCCGCAGAATTCTTCAAGTCTCTTCCAAATACCACAAACATCCCAAAAACATCCCACAAGCCTCCCACAAAATTCAAGAGAAATCCCACAAAATTCAAAAGAAATCGCACAAAATCCTGTACAAGCCCCACACAATTCCCTAAATCTTCTCAGAACCCAACAACATTCCTGCAACATCCCACAAAATCTCTGGAAATTTCCACAAAATTCAAGAAGACTCACACAAAAAACTTGAAAGCTGCTGAAAATTCCACGAAAATCCCACAAAAATCCCTAAATCTTCTCAAAACCCAACCACATTCCTGCAGCATCTCACAAAATCTCCACCAATATCCAAAAAATTCAAGAAAATTACCTCCAAATTCTTCAAGTCTCCTCCAAATCCCACAAAATTCAAGACAAATCCTCAAAATCCCACAAAAATCCCACCAAATTCCAGAACCATCTCACAAAATCTCAACAAATTTCCACTAAATTCAAGAAAACTCTCACAAAGTTCTTGAAAGCCCCTCAAAATTCCAGAAAAATGCCACAAACTTCCCTACATCTTCTCAAAACCCAAACAAACTCCTGCAACATCTCACAAAATCTCCACCAATTTCCAAACAATTCAAGAAAAATCCCGCAAAATTCTTCAAGTCTCCTACAAATCCCAGAAAAATCCCACAAAATTCCAGAAACATCCCACCAAATCACCTCAATATCACCAAACATTCTGGAAAAGCCTCACAAAATTGCAGAAAAATGCCACAAAATTCCCTAAACCTTCTCAAAACCCTACCCAATTCCTGCAACATCCCACAAAATCTCCAACAATTTCCACAAAATTCAAGAAAAATCCCTCAAAATTCACTGAATTTCCTCAATATCCCACCAAATTCCAGAACCATCTCACAAAATCTCAACAAATTTCCACAAAATCTAAGAAAATTCCGCAAAATTCTTCAAGTCTCCTCCAAATCCCACAAAATTCAAGAGAAATCCTCAAAATTCCACAAAAATCCAACAAAATTCCTTCCATCTTCTCAGAACCCAAACAAACTCCTGCAACATCTCACAAAATCTCCACCAATTTCCAAACAATTCAAGAAAAATCCCGCAAAATTCTTCAAGTCTCCTCCAAATACCACAAACATCCTACAAACATCTCACAAACATCCCACAAACATCCCATAAAATTCAATAGAAATCCCACAAAATTCAAGAGAAATCCCACCAAATTCTGTACAAGCCCCACACAATTCCCTAAATCTTCTCAGAACCCAACCACATTCCTGCAACATCCCACAAAATCTCCAACAATTTCCACAAAATTCAAGAAAATTCCCTCCAAATTCACTGAATTTCCTCAATATCCCACCAAACTCCAGAACCATCTCACAAAATCTCAACAAATTTCCAAAAAATTCAAAAAAACTCTCACAAAGTTCTTGAAAGCCCCTCAAAATTCCAGAAAAATGCCACAAAATTCCCTACATCTTCTCAAAACATTACAAAATTCTACAGACATCTCACAAAATCTCCACACATTTCCACAAAATTCAAGAAAATTCCCGCAAAATTCTTCAAGTCTCCTCCAAATCCCACAAAATTCAAGAGAAATCCTCAAAATTCCACAAAAATCCAACAAAATTCCCTACATCTTCTCAAAATCCAAACAAATTCCTGAAACATCTCACAAAATCTCCACCAATTTCCACAACATTTAGGAAAAATCCCTCCAACTTCTTCAAGTCTCCTCCAAATCCCACAAAATTCAAGAGAATTCCTCAAAATTCCACAAAAATCCCACAAAATTCCTGCAACATCTCACAAAATCTCCGGAAATTTCCACAAAATTCAAGAAGACTCTCACAAAATACTTGAAACCTGCTGAAAATTCCACGAATATCCCACAAAAATCCCTAAATCTTCTCAAAACCCAACCACATTCCTGCAGCATCTCACAAAATCTCCACCAATATCCAAAAAATTCAAGAAAATTCCCTCCAAATTCTTCAAGTCTCCTCCAAATCCCACAAAATTCAAGACAAATCCTCAAAATCCCACAAAAATCCCACCAAATTCCAGAACCATCTCACAAAATCTCAACAAATTTCCACTAAATTCAAGAAAACTCTCACAAAGTTCTTGAAAGCCCCTCAAAATTCCAGAAAAATGCCACAAAATTCCCTACATCTTCTCAAAACCCAAACAAACTCCTGCAACATCTCACAAAATCTCCACCAATTTCCAAACAATTCAAGAAAAATCCCGCAAAATTCTTCAAGTCTCGTACAAATCCCAGAAAAATCCCACAAAATTCCAGAAACATCCCACCAAATCACCTCAATATCACCAAAAATTCTGGAAAAGCCTCACAAAATTGCAGAAAAATGCCACAAAATTCCCTAAACCTTCTCAAAACCCTACCCAATTCCTGCAACATCTCACAAAATCTCCACCAATAGCCAAAAAATTCAAGAAAAATCCCTCAAAATTCACTTTATTTCCTCAATATCCCACCAAATTCCAGAACCATCTCACAAAATCTCAACAAATTTCCACAAAATCTAAGAAAATTCCGCAAAATTCTTCAAGTCTTCTCCAAATCCCACAAAATTCAAGACAAATCCTCAAAATTCCACAAAAATCCCACAAAATTCCTTCCATCTTCTCAGAACCCAAACAAACTCCTGCAACATCTCACAAAATCTCCACCAATTTCCAAACAATTCAAGAAAAATCCCGCAAAATTCTTCAAGTCTCCTCCAAATACCACAAACATCCCAAAAACATCCCACAAACATCCCACAAAATTCAAGAGAAATCCCACAAAATTCAAAAGAAATCGCACAAAATCCTGTACAAGCCCCACACAATTCCCTAAATCTTCTCAGAACCCAACAACATTCCTGCAACATCCCACAAAATCTCCAACAATTTCCACAAAATTCAAGAAGACTCTCACAAAATACTTGAAAGCTGCTGAAAATTCCACGAAAATCCCACAAAAATCCCTAAATCTTCTCAAAACCCAACCACATTCCTGCAGCATCTCACAAAATCTCCACCAATATCCAAAAAATTCAAGAAAATTCCCTCCAAATTCTTCAAGTCTCCTCCAAATCCCACAAAATTCAAGACAAATCCTCAAAATCCCACAAAAATCCCACCAAATTCCAGAACCATCTCAAAAATCTCAACAAATTTCCACTAAATTAAAGAAAACTCTCACAAAGTTCTTGAAAGCCCCTCAAATTTCCAGAAAAATGCCACAAACTTCCCTACATCTTCTCAAAACCCAAACAAACTCCTGCAACATCTCACAAAATCTCCAACAATTTCCACAAAATTCAAGAAAAATCCCGCAAAATTCTTCAAGTCTCGTACAAATCCCAGAAAAATCCCACAAAATTCCAGAAACATCCCACCAAATCACCTCAATATCACCAAAAATTCTGGAAAAGCCTCACAAAATTGCAGAAAAATGCCACAAAATTCCCTAAACCTTCTCAAAACCCTACCCAATTCCTGCAACATCCCACAAAATCTCCAACAATTTCCACAAAATTCAAGAAAAATCCCTCAAAATTCACTTTATTTCCTCAATATCCCACCAAATTCCAGAACCATCTCACAAAATCTCAACAAATTTCCACAAAATCTAAGAAAATTCCGCAAAATTCTTCAAGTCTCCTCCAAATCCCACAAAATTCAAGACAAATCCTCAAAATTCCACAAAAATCCAACAAAATTCCTTCCATCTTCTCAAAACCCAAACAAATTCCTGCAACATCTCACAAAATCTCCACCAATTTCCAAACATTTCAAGAAAAATCCCGCAAAATTCTTCAAGTCTCCTCCAAATACCACAAACATCCTACAAACATCTCACAAACATCCCACAAACATCCCATAAAATTCAATAGAAATCCCACAAAATTCAAGAGAAATCCCACCAAATTCTGTACAAGCCCCACACAATTCCCTAAATCTTCTCAGAACCCAACCACATTCCTGCAACATCCCACAAAATCTCCAACAATTTCCACAAAATTCAAGAAAATTCCCTCCAAATTCACTGAATTTCCTCAATATCCCACCAAACTCCAGAACCATCTCACAAAATCTCAACAAATTTCCAAAAAATTCAAAAAAACTCTCACAAAGTTCTTGAAAGCCCCTCAAAATTCCAGAAAAATGCCACAAAATTCCCTACATCTTCTCAAAACATTACAAAATTCTACAGACATCTCACAAAATCTCCACACATTTCCACAAAATTCAAGAAAAATCCCGCAAAATTCTTCAAGTCTCCTCCAAATCCCACAAAATTCAAGAGAAATCCTCAAAATTCCACAAAAATCCAACAAAATTCCCTACATCTTCTCAAAATCCAAACAAATTCCTGAAACATCTCACAAAATCTCCACCAATTTCCACAACATTTAGGAAAAATCCCTCCAACTTCTTCAAGTCTCCTCCAAATCCCACAAAATTCAAGAGAATTCCTCAAAATTTCACAAAAATCCCACAAAATTCCTGCAACATCTCACAAAATCTCCGGAAATTTCCACAAAATTCAAGAAGACTCTCACAAAATACTTGAAAGCTGCTGAAAATTCCACGAATATACCACAAAAATCCCTAAATCTTCTCAAAACCCAACCACATTCCTGCAGCATCTCACAAAATCTCCACCAATATCCAAAAAATTCAAGAAAATTCCCTCCAAATTCTTCAAGTCTCCTCCAAATCCCACAAAATTCAAGACAAATCCTCAAAATCCCACAAAAATCCCACCAAATTCCAGAACCATCTCACAAAATCTCAACAAATTTCCTCTAAATTCAAGAAAACTCTCACAAAGTTCTTGAAAGCCCCTCAAAATTCCAGAAAAATGCCACAAACTTCCCTACATCTTCTCAAAACCCAAACAAACTCCTGCAACATCTCACAAAATCTCCAACAATTTCCAAACAATTCAAGAAAAATCCCGCAAAATTCTTCAAGTCTCGTACAAATCCCAGAAAAATCCCACAAAATTCCAGAAACATCCCACCAAATCACCTCAATATCACCAAACATTCTGGAAAAGCCTCACATAAATGCAGAAAAATGCCACAAAATTCCATAAATCTTCTCAACACCCTACCAAATTCCTGCAACATCCCACAAAATCTCCACCAATAGCCAAAAAATTCAAGAAAAATCCCTCAAAATTCACTTTATTTCCTCAATATCCCACCAAATTCCAGAACCATCTCACAAAATCTCAACAAATTTCCACTAAATCTAAGAAAATTCCCGCAAAATTCTTCAAGTCTCCTCCAAATCCCACAAAATTCAAGACAAATCCTCAAAATTCCACAAAAATCCCACAAAATTCCTTCCATCTTCTCAGAACCCAAACAAACTCCTGCAACATCTCACAAAATCTCCACCAATTTCCAAACAATTCAAGAAAAATCCCGCAGAATTCTTCAAGTCTCTTCCAAATACCACAAACATCCCAAAAACATCCCACAAGCCTCCCACAAAATTCAAGAGAAATCCCACAAAATTCAAAAGAAATCGCACAAAATCCTGTACAAGCCCCACACAATTCCCTAAATCTTCTCAGAACCCAACAACATTCCTGCAACATCCCACAAAATCTCTGGAAATTTCCACAAAATTCAAGAAGACTCACACAAAAAACTTGAAAGCTGCTGAAAATTCCACGAAAATCCCACAAAAATCCCTAAATCTTCTCAAAACCCAACCACATTCCTGCAGCATCTCACAAAATCTCCACCAATATCCAAAAAATTCAAGAAAATTCCCTCCAAATTCTTCAAGTCTCCTCCAAATCCCACAAAATTCAAGACAAATCCTCAAAATCCCACAAAAATCCCACCAAATTCCAGAACCATCTCACAAAATCTCAACAAATTTCCACTAAATTCAAGAAAACTCTCACAAAGTTCTTGAAAGCCCCTCAAAATTCCAGAAAAATGCCACAAACTTCCCTACATCTTCTCAAAACCCAAACAAACTCCTGCAACATCTCACAAAATCTCCACCAATTTCCAAACAATTCAAGAAAAATCCCGCAAAATTCTTCAAGTCTCCTACAAATCCCAGAAAAATCCCACAAAATTCCAGAAACATCCCACCAAATCACCTCAATATCACCAAACATTCTGGAAAAGCCTCACAAAATTGCAGAAAAATGCCACAAAATTCCCTAAACCTTCTCAAAACCCTACCCAATTCCTGCAACATCCCACAAAATCTCCAACAATTTCCACAAAATTCAAGAAAAATCCCTCAAAATTCACTGAATTTCCTCAATATCCCACCAAATTCCAGAACCATCTCACAAAATCTCAACAAATTTCCACAAAATCTAAGAAAATTCCGCAAAATTCTTCAAGTCTCCTCCAAATCCCACAAAATTCAAGACAAATCCTCAAAATTCCACAAAAATCCAACAAAATTCCTTCCATCTTCTCAGAACCCAAACAAACTCCTGCAACATCTCACAAAATCTCCACCAATTTCCAAACAATTCAAGAAAAATCCCGCAAAATTCTTCAAGTCTCCTCCAAATACCACAAACATCCTACAAACATCTCACAAACATCCCACAAACATCCCATAAAATTCAATAGAAATCCCACCAAATTCTGTACAAGCCCCACACAATTCCCTAAATCTTCTCAGAACCCAACCACATTCCTGCAACATCCCACAAAATCTCCAACAATTTCCACAAAATTCAAGAAAATTCCCTCCAAATTCACTGAATTTCCTCAATATCCCACCAAACTCCAGAACCATCTCACAAAATCTCAACAAATTTCCAAAAAATTCAAAAAAACTCTCACAAAGTTCTTGAAAGCCCCTCAAAATTCCAGAAAAATGCCACAAAATTCCCTACATCTTCTCAAAACATTACAAAATTCTACAGACATCTCACAAAATCTCAACAAATTTCCACAAAATCAAAGAAAATTCCCGCAAAATTCTTCAAGTCTCCTCCAAATCCCACAAAATTCAAGAGAAATCCTCAAAATTCCACAAAAATCCAACAAAATTCCCTACATCTTCTCAAAATCCAAACAAATTCCTGAAACATCTCACAAAATCTCCACCAATTTCCACAACATTTAGGAAAAATCCCTCCAACTTCTTCAAGTCTCCTCCAAATCCCACAAAATTCAAGAGAATTCCTCAAAATTCCACAAAAATCCCACAAAATTCCTGCAACATCTCACAAAATCTCCGGAAATTTCCACAAAATTCAAGAAGACTCTCACAAAATACTTGAAACCTGCTGAAAATTCCACGAATATCCCACAAAAATCCCTAAATCTTCTCAAAACCCAACCACATTCCTGCAGCATCTCACAAAATCTCCACCAATATCCAAAAAATTCAAGAAAATTCCCTCCAAATTCTTCAAGACTCCTCCAAATCCCACAAAATTCAAGACAAATCCTCAAAATCCCACAAAAATCCCACCAAATTCCAGAACCATCTCACAAAATCTCAACAAATTTCCACTAAATTCAAGAAAACTCTCACAAAGTTCTTGAAAGCCCCTCAAAATTCCAGAAAAATGCCACAAACTTCCCTACATCTTCTCAAAACCCAAACAAACTCCTGCAACATCTCACAAAATCTCCACCAATTTCCAAACAATTCAAGAAAAATCCCGCAAAATTCTTCAAGTCTCGTACAAATCCCAGAAAAATCCCACAAAATTCCAGAAACATCCCACCAAATCACCTCAATATCACCAAACATTCTGGAAAAGCCTCACAAAATTGCAGAAAAATGCCACAAAATTCCCTAAACCTTCTCAAAACCCTACCCAATTCCTGCAACATCTCACAAAATCTCCACCAATAGCCAAAAAATTCAAGAAAAATCCCTCAAAATTCACTTTATTTCCTCAATATCCCACCAAATTCCAGAACCATCTCACAAAATCTCAACAAATTTCCACAAAATCTAAGAAAATTCCCGCAAAATTCTTCAAGTCTCCTCCAAATCCCACAAAATTCAAGACAAATCCTCAAAATTCCACAAAAATCCCACAAAATTCCTTCCATCTTCTCAGAACCCAAACAAACTCCTGCAACATCTCACAAAATCTCCACCAATTTCCAAACAATTCAAGAAAAATCCCGCAAAATTCTTCAAGTCTCCTCCAAATACCACAAACATCCCACAAACATCCCACAAACATCCCACAAAATTCAAGAGAAATCCCACAAAATTCAAAAGAAATCGCACAAAATCCTGTACAAGCCCCACACAATTCCCTAAATCTTCTCAGAACCCAACAACATTCCTGCAACATCCCACAAAATCTCCAACAATTTCCACAAAATTCAAGAAGACTCTCACAAAATACTTGAAAGCTGCTGAAAATTCCACGAAAATCCCACAAAAATCCCTAAATCTTCTCAAAACCCAACCACATTCCTGCAGCATCTCACAAAATCTCCACCAATATCCAAAAAATTCAAGAAAATTCCCTCCAAATTCTTCAAGTCTCCTCCAAATCCCACAAAATTCAAGACAAATCCTCAAAATCCCACAAAAATCCCACCAAATTCCAGAACCATCTCAAAAATCTCAACAAATTTCCACTAAATTAAAGAAAACTCTCACAAAGTTCTTGAAAGCCCCTCAAATTTCCAGAAAAATGCCACAAACTTCCCTACATCTTCTCAAAACCCAAACAAACTCCTGCAACATCTCACAAAATCTCCAACAATTTCCACAAAATTCAAGAAAAATCCCGCAAAATTCTTCAAGTCTCGTACAAATCCCAGAAAAATCCCACAAAATTCCAGAAACATCCCACCAAATCACCTCAATATCACCAAAAATTCTGGAAAAGCCTCACAAAATTGCAGAAAAATGCCACAAAATTCCCTAAACCTTCTCAAAACCCTACCCAATTCCTGCAACATCCCACAAAATCTCCAACAATTTCCACAAAATTCAAGAAAAATCCCTCAAAATTCACTTTATTTCCTCAATATCCCACCAAATTCCAGAACCATCTCACAAAATCTCAACAAATTTCCACAAAATCTAAGAAAATTCCGCAAAATTCTTCAAGTCTCCTCCAAATCCCACAAAATTCAAGACAAATCCTCAAAATTCCACAAAAATCCAACAAAATTCCTTCCATCTTCTCAAAACCCAAACAAATTCCTGCAACATCTCACAAAATCTCCACCAATTTCCAAACATTTCAAGAAAAATCCCGCAAAATTCTTCAAGTCTCCTCCAAATACCACAAACATCCTACAAACATCTCACAAACATCCCACAAACATCCCATAAAATTCAATAGAAATCCCACAAAATTCAAGAGAAATGCCACCAAATTCTGTACAAGCCCCACACAATTCCCTAAATCTTCTCAGAACCCAACCACATTCCTGCAACATCCCACAAAATCTCTGGAAATTTCCCGCAAAATTCAAGAAGACTCACACAAAAAACTTGAAAGCTGCTGAAAATTCCACGAAAATCCCACAAAAATCCCTAAATCTTCTCAAAACCCAACCACATTCCTGCACCATCTCACAAGATCTCCACCAATATCCAAAAAATTCAAGAAAATTCCCTCCAAATTCTTCAAGTCTCCTCCAAATCCCACAAAATTCAAGAGAATTCCTCAAAATTCCACAAAAATCCCACCAAATTCCAGAACCATCTCACAAAATCTCCGGAAATTTCCACAAAATTCAAGAAAACTCTCACAAAAAACTTGAAAGCTGCTGAAAATTCCACGAATATCCCACAAAAATCCCTAAATCTTCTCAAAACCCAACCACATTCCTGCAGCATCTCACAAAATCTCCACCAATATCCAAAAAATTCAAGAAAATTCCCTCCAAATTCTTCAAGTCTCCTCCAAATCCCACAAAATTCAAGACAAATCCTCAAAATCCCACAAAAATCCCACCAAATTCCAGAACCATCTCACAAAATCTCAACAAATTTCCACTAAATTCAAGAAAACTCTCACAAAGTTCTTGAAAGCCCCTCAAAATTCCAGAAAAATGCCACAAAATAACCTACATCTTCTCAAAACCCAACCACATTCCTGCAACATCCCACAAAATCTCCAACAATTTCCACAAAATTCAAGAAAAATCCTGCAAAATTCTTCAAGTCTCGTACAAATCCCAGAAAAATCCCACAAAATTCCAGAAACATCCCACCAAATCACCTCAATATCACCAAACATTCTGGAAAAGCCTCACAAAATTGCAGAAAAATGCCACAAAATTCCCTAAACCTTCTCAAAACCCTACCCAATTCCTGCAACATCCCACAAAATCTCCAACAATTTCCACAAAATTCAAGAAAAATCCCTCAAAATTCACTGAATTTCCTCAATATCCCACCAAATTCCAGAACCATCTCACAAAATCTCAACAAATTTCCACTAAATCTAAGAAAATTCCCGCAAAATTCATCAAGTCTCCTCCAAATCCCACAAAATTCAAGAGAAATCCTCAAAATTCCACAAAAATCCAACAAAATTCCTTCCATCTTCTCAAAACCCAAACAAATTCCTGCAAAATCTCACAAAATCTCCACCAATTTCCAAACATTTCAAGAAAAATCCCGCAAAATTCTTCAAGTCTCCTCCAAATACCACAAACATCCTACAAACATCTCACAAACATCCCACAAACATCCCATAAAATTCAATAGAAATCCCACAAAATTCAAGAGAAATCCCACCAAATTCTGTACAAGCCCCACACAATTCCCTAAATCTTCTCAGAACCCAACCACATTCCTGCAACATCCCACAAAATCTCCAACAATTTCCACAAAATTCAAGAAAATTCCCTCCAAATTCACTGAATTTCCTCAATATCCCACCAAACTCCAGAACCATCTCACAAAATCTCAACAAATTTCCAAAAAATTCAAAAAAACTCTCACAAAGTTCTTGAAAGCCCCTCAAAATTCCAGAAAAATGCCACAAAATTCCCTACATCTTCTCAAAACATTACAAAATTCTACAGACATCTCACAAAATCTCCACACATTTCCACAAAATCTAAGAAAATTCCCGCAAAATTCTTCAAGTCTCCTCCAAATCCCACAAAATTCAAGAGAAATCCTCAAAATTCCACAAAAATCCAACAAAATTCCCTACATCTTCTCAAAATCCAAACAAATTCCTGAAACATCTCACAAAATCTCCACCAATTTCCACAACATTTAGGAAAAATCCCTCCAACTTCTTCAAGTCTCCTCCAAATCCCACAAAATTCAAGAGAATTCCTCAAAATTCCACAAAAATCCCACCAAATTCCTGCAACATCTCACAAAATCTCCGGAAATTTCCACAAAATTCAAGAAGACTCACACAAAATACTTGAAAGCTGCTGAAAATTCCACGAAAATCCCACAAAAATCCCTAAATCTTCTCAAAACCCAACCACATTCCTGCAGCATCTCACAAAATCTCCACCAATATCCAAAAAATTCAAGAAAATTCCCTCCAAATTCTTCAAGTCTCCTCCAAATCCCACAAAATTCAAGACAAATCCTCAAAATCCCACAAAAATCCCACCAAATTCCAGAACCATCTCACAAAATCTCAACAAATTTCCACTAAATTCAAGAAAACTCTCACAAAGTTCTTGAAAGCCCCTCAAAATTCCAGAAAAATGCCACAAACTTCCCTACATCTTCTCAAAACCCAAACAAACTCCTGCAACATCTCACAAAATCTCCACCAATTTCCAAACAATTCAAGAAAAATCCCGCAGAATTCTTCAAGTCTCGTACAAATCCCAGAAAAATCCCACAAAATTCCAGAAACATCCCACCAAATCACCTCAATATCACCAAACATTCTGGAAAAGCCTCACATAATTGCAGAAAAATGCCACAAAATTCCATAAATCTTCTCAAAACCCTACCAAATTCCTGCAACATCTCACAAAATCTCCACCAATAGCCAAAAAATTCAAGAAAAATCCCTCAAAATTCACTTTATTTCCTCAATATCCCACCAAATTCCAGAACCATCTCACAAAATCTCAACAAATTTCCACAAAATCTAAGAAAATTCCGCAAAATTCTTCAAGTCTTCTCCAAATCCCACAAAATTCAAGACAAATCCTCAAAATTCCACAAAAATCCAACAAAATTCCTTCCATCTTCTCAGAACCCAAACAAACTCCTGCAACATCTCACAAAATCTCCACCAATTTCCAAACAATTCAAGAAAAATCCCGCAGAATTCTTCAAGTCTCCTCCAAATACCACAAACATCCCAAAAACATCCCACAAGCCTCCCACAAAATTCAAGAGAAATCCCACAAAATTCAAAAGAAATCGCACAAAATCCTGTACAAGCCCCACACAATTCCCTAAATCTTCTCAGAACCCAACAACATTCCTGCAACATCCCACAAAATCTCTGGAAATTTCCACAAAATTCAAGAAGACTCACACAAAAAACTTGAAAGCTGCTGAAAATTCCACGAAAATCCCACAAAAATCCCTAAATCTTCTCAAAACCCAACCACATTCCTGCAGCATCTCACAAAATCTCCACCAATATCCAAAAAATTCAAGAAAATTCCCTCCAAATTCTTCAAGTCTCCTCCAAATCCCACAAAATTCAAGAGAATTCCTCAAAATTCCACAAAAATCCCACCAAATTCTAGAACCATCCCACAAAATCTCCGGAAATTTCCACAAAATTCAAGAAAACTCTCACAAAAAACTTGAAAGCTGCTGAAAATTCCACGAAAATCCCACAAAAATCCCTAAATCTTCTCAAAACCCAACCACATTCCTGCAGCATCTCACAAAATCTCCACCAATATCCAAAAAATTCAAGAAAATTCCCTCCAAATTCTTCAAGTCTCCTCCAAATCCCACAAAATTCAAGACAAATCCTCAAAATCCCACAAAAATCCCACCAAATTCCAGAACCATCTCACAAAATCTCAACAAATTTCCACTAAATTCAAGAAAACTCTCACAAAGTTCTTGAAAGCCCCTCAAAATTCCAGAAAAATGCCACAAACTTCCCTACATCTTCTCAAAACCCAAACAAACTCCTGCAACATCTCACAAAATCTCCACCAATTTCCAAACAATTCAAGAAAAATCCCACAAAATTCTTCAAGTCTCGTACAAATCCCAGAAAAATCCCACAAAATTCCAGAAACATCCCACCAAATCACCTCAATATCACCAAACATTCTGGAAAAGCCTCACAAAATTGCAGAAAAATGCCACAAAATTCCCTAAACCTTCTCAAAACCCTACCCAATTCCTGCAACATCCCACAAAATCTCCAACAATTTCCACAAAATTCAAGAAAAATCCCTCCAAATTCACTGAATTTCCTCAATATCCCACCAAATTCCAGAACCATCTCACAAAATCTCAACAAATTTCCACTAAATCTAAGAAAATTCCCGCAAAATTCATCAAGTCTCCTCCAAATCCCACAAAATTCAAGAGAAATCCTCAAAATTCCACAAAAATCCAACAAAATTCCTTCCATCTTCTCAAAACCCAAACAAATTCCTGCAACATCTCACAAAATCTCCACCAATTTCCAAACATTTCAAGAAAAATCCCGCAAAATTCTTCAAGTCTCCTCCAAATACCACAAACATCCTACAAACATCTCACAAACATCCCACAAACATCCCATAAAATTCAATAGAAATCCCACAAAATTCAAGAGAAATCCCACCAAATTCTGTACAAGCCCCACACAATTCCCTAAATCTTCTCAGAACCCAACCACATTCCTGCAACATCCCACAAAATCTCCAACAATTTCCACAAAATTCAAGAAAATTCCCTCCAAATTCACTGAATTTCCTCAATATCCCACCAAACTCCAGAACCATCTCACAAAATCTCAACAAATTTCCAAAAAATTCAAAAATACTCTCACAAAGTTCTTGAAAGCCCCTCAAAATTCCAGAAAAATGCCACAAAATTCCCTACATCTTCTCAAAACATTACAAAATTCTACAGACATCTCACAAAATCTCCACACATTTCCACAAAATCTAAGAAAATTCCCGCAAAATTCTTCAAGTCTCCTCCAAATCCCACAAAATTCAAGAGAAATCCTCAAAATTCCACAAAAATCCAACAAAATTCCCTACATCTTCTCAAAATCCAAACAAATTCCTGAAACATCTCACAAAATCTCCACCAATTTCCACAACATTTAGGAAAAATCCCTCCAACTTCTTCAAGTCTCCTCCAAATCCCACAAAATTCAAGAGAATTCCTCAAAATTCCACAAAAATCCCACCAAATTCCTGCAACATCTCACAAAATCTCCGGAAATTTCCACAAAATTCAAGAAGACTCTCACAAAATACTTGAAAGCTGCTGAAAATTCCACGAATATCCCACAAAAATCCCTAAATCTTCTCAAAACCCAACCACATTCCTGCAGCATCTCACAAAATCTCCACCAATATCCAAAAAATTCAAGAAAATTCCCTCCAAATTCTTCAAGTCTCCTCCAAATCCCACAAAATTCAAGACAAATCCTCAAAATCCCACAAAAATCCCACCAAATTCCAGAACCATCTCACAAAATCTCAACAAATTTCCACTAAATTCAAGAAAACTCTCACAAAGTTCTTGAAAGCCCCTCAAAATTCCAGAAAAATGCCACAAAATAACCTACATCTTCTCAAAACCCAACCACATTCCTGCAACATCCCACAAAATCTCCAACAATTTCCACAAAATTCAAGAAAAATCCTGCAAAATTCTTCAAGTCTCGTACAAATCCCAGAAAAATCCCACAAAATTCCAGAAACATCCCACCAAATCACCTCAATATCACCAAACATTCTGGAAAAGGCTCACAAAATTGCAGAAAAATGCCACAAAATTCCCTAAACCTTCTCAAAACCCTACCCAATTCCTGCAACATCCCACAAAATCTCCAACAATTTCCACAAAATTCAAGAAAAATCCCTCCAAATTCACTTTATTTCCTCAATATCCCACCAAATTCCAGAACCATCTCACAAAATCTCAACAAATTTCCACTAAATCTAAGAAAATTCCCGCAAAATTCATCAAGTCTCCTCCAAATCCCACAAAATTCAAGAGAAATCCTCAAAATTCCACAAAAATCCAACAAAATTCCTTCCATCTTCTCAAAACCCAAACAAATTCCTGCAACATCTCACAAAATCTCCACCAATTTCCAAACATTTCAAGAAAAATCCCGCAAAATTCTTCAAGTCTCCTCCAAATACCACAAACATCCTACAAACATCTCACAAACATCCCACAAACATCCCATAAAATTCAATAGAAATCCCACAAAATTCAAGAGAAATCCCACCAAATTCTGTACAAGCCCCACACAATTCCCTAAATCTTCTCAGAACCCAACCACATTCCTGCAACATCCCACAAAATCTCCAACAATTTCCACAAAATTCAAGAAAATTCCCTCCAAATTCACTGAATTTCCTCAATATCCCACCAAACTCCAGAACCATCTCACAAAATCTCAACAAATTTCCAAAAAATTCAAAAAAACTCTCACAAAGTTCTTGAAAGCCCCTCAAAATTCCAGAAAAATGCCACAAAATTCCCTACATCTTCTCAAAACATTACAAAATTCTACAGACATCTCACAAAATCTCCACCAATTTCCACAACATTTAGGAAAAATTCCTCCAACTTCTTCAAGTCTCCTCCAAATCCCACAAAATTCAAGAGAAATCCTCAAAATTCCACAAAAATCCAACAAAATTCCCTACATCTTCTCAAAATCCAAACAAATTCCTGAAACATCTCACAAAATCTCCACCAATTTCCACAACATTTAGGAAAAATCCCTCCAACTTCTTCAAGTCTCCTCCAAATCCCACAAAATTCAAGAGAATTCCTCAAAATTCCACAAAAATCCCACAAAATTCCTGCAACATCTCACAAAATCTCCGGAAATTTCCACAAAATTCAAGAAGACTCACACAAAAAACTTGAAAGCTGCTGAAAATTCCACGAAAATCCCACAAAAATCCCTAAATCTTCTCAAAACCCAACCACATTCCTGCAGCATCTCACAAAATCTCCACCAATATCCAAAAAATTCAAGAAAATTCCCTCCAAATTCTTCAAGTCTCCTCCAAATCCCACAAAATTCAAGACAAATCCTCAAAATCCCACAAAAATCCCACCAAATTCCAGAACCATCTCACAAAATCTCAACAAATTTCCACTAAATTCAAGAAAACTCTCACAAAGTTCTTGAAAGCCCCTCAAAATTCCAGAAAAATGCCACAAACTTCCCTACATCTTCTCAAAACCCAAACTCCTGCAACATCTCACAAAATCTCCACCAATTTCCAAACAATTCAAGAAAAATCCCGCAAAATTCTTCAAGTCTCCTACAAATCCCAGAAAAATCCCACAAAATTCCAGAAACATCCCACCAAATCACCTCAATATCACCAAACATTCTGGAAAAGCCTCACATAATTGCAGAAAAATGCCACAAAATTCCATAAATCTTCTCAAAACCCTACCAAATTCCTGCAACATCTCACAAAATCTCCACCAATAGCCAAAAAATTCAAGAAAAATCCCTCAAAATTCACTTTATTTCCTCAATATCCCACCAAATTCCAGAACCATCTCACAAAATCTCAACAAATTTCCACAAAATCTAAGAAAATTCCGCAAAATTCTTCAAGTCTTCTCCAAATCCCACAAAATTCAAGACAAATCCTCAAAATTCCACAAAAATCCAACAAAATTCCTTCCATTTTCTCAGAACCCAAACAAACTCCTGCAACATCTCACAAAATCTCCACCAATTTCCAAACAATTCAAGAAAAATCCCGCAGAATTCTTCAAGTCTCCTCCAAATACCACAAACATCCCAAAAACATCCCACAAGCCTCCCACAAAATTCAAGAGAAATCCCACAAAATTCAAAAGAAATCGCACAAAATCCTGTACAAGCCCCACACAATTCCCTAAATCTTCTCAGAACCCAACAACATTCCTGCAACATCCCACAAAATCTCTGGAAATTTCCACAAAATTCAAGAAGACTCACACAAAAAACTTGAAAGCTGCTGAAAATTCCACGAAAATCCCACAAAAATCCCTAAATCTTCTCAAAACCCAACCACATTCCTGCAGCATCTCACAAAATCTCCACCAATATCCAAAAAATTCAAGAAAATTCCCTCCAAATTCTTCAAGTCTCCTCCAAATCCCACAAAATTCAAGAGAATTCCTCAAAATTCCACAAAAATCCCACCAAATTCTAGAACCATCCCACAAAATCTCCGGAAATTTCCACAAAATTCAAGAAAACTCTCACAAAAAACTTGAAAGCTGCTGAAAATTCCACGAAAATCCCAAAAAAATCCCTAAATCTTCTCAAAACCCAACCACATTCCTGCAGCATCTCACAAAATCTCCACCAATATCCAAAAAATTCAAGAAAATTCCCTCCAAATTCTTCAAGTCTCCTCCAAATCCCACAAAATTCAAGACAAATCCTCAAAATCCCACAAAAATCCCACCAAATTCCAGAACCATCTCACAAAATCTCAACAAATTTCCACTAAATTCAAGAAAACTCTCACAAAGTTCTTGAAAGCCCCTCAAAATTCCAGAAAAATGCCACAAACTTCCCTACATCTTCTCAAAACCCAAACAAACTCCTGCAACATCTCACAAAATCTCCACCAATTTCCAAACAATTCAAGAAAAATCCCGCAAAATTCTTCAAGTCTCCTACAAATCCCAGAAAAATCCCACAAAATTCCAGAAACATCCCACCAAACCACCTCAATATCACCAAACATTCTGGAAAAGCCTCACAAAATTGCAGAAAAATGCCACAAAATTCCCTAAACCTTCTCAAAACCCTACCCAATTCCTGCAACATCCCACAAAATCTCCAACAATTTCCACAAAATTCAAGAAAAATCCCTCCAAATTCACTGAATTTCCTCAATATCCCACCAAATTCCAGAACCATCTCACAAAATCTCAACAAATTTCCACAAAATCTAAGAAAATTCCGCAAAATTCTTCAAGTCTCCTCCAAATCCCACAAAATTCAAGACAAATCCTCAAAATTCCACAAAAATCCAACAAAATTCCTTCCATCTTCTCAGAACCCAAACAAACTCCTGCAACATCTCACAAAATCTCCACCAATTTCCAAACAATTCAAGAAAAATCCCGCAAAATTCTTCAAGTCTCCTCCAAATACCACAAACATCCTACAAACATCTCACAAACATCCCACAAACATCCCATAAAATTCAATAGAAATCCCACAAAATTCAAGAGAAATGCCACCAAATTCTGTACAAGCCCCACACAATTCCCTAAATCTTCTCAGAACCCAACCACATTCCTGCAACATCCCACAAAATCTCTGGAAATTTCCACAAAATTCAAGAAGACTCACACAAAAAACTTGAAAGCTGCTGAAAATTCCACGAAAATCCCACAAAAATCCCTAAATCTTCTCAAAACCCAACCACATTCCTGCACCATCTCACAAGATCTCCACCAATATCCAAAAAATTCAAGAAAATTCCCTCCAAATTCTTCAAGTCTCCTCCAAATCCCACAAAATTCAAGAGAATTCCTCAAAATTCCACAAAAATCCCACCAAATTCCAGAACCATCTCACAAAATCTCCGGAAATTTCCACAAAATTCAAGAAAACTCTCACAAAAAACTTGAAAGCTGCTGAAAATTCCACGAATATCCCACAAAAATCCCTAAATCTTCTCAAAACCCAACCACATTCCTGCAGCATCTCACAAAATCTCCACCAATATCCAAAAAATTCAAGAAAATTCCCTCCAAATTCTTCAAGTCTCCTCCAAATCCCACAAAATTCAAGACAAATCCTCAAAATCCCACAAAAATCCCACCAAATTCCAGAACCATCTCACAAAATCTCAACAAATTTCCACTAAATTCAAGAAAACTCTCACAAAGTTCTTGAAAGCCCCTCAAAATTCCAGAAAAATGCCACAAAATAACCTACATCTTCTCAAAACCCAACCACATTCCTGCAACATCCCACAAAATCTCCAACAATTTCCACAAAATTCAAGAAAAATCCTGCAAAATTCTTCAAGTCTCGTACAAATCCCAGAAAAATCCCACAAAATTCCAGAAACATCCCACCAAATCACCTCAATATCACCAAACATTCTGGAAAAGGCTCACAAAATTGCAGAAAAATGCCACAAAATTCCCTAAACCTTCTCAAAACCCTACCCAATTCCTGCAACATCCCACAAAATCTCCAACAATTTCCACAAAATTCAAGAAAAATCCCTCAAAATTCACTGAATTTCCTCAATATCCCACCAAATTCCAGAACCATCTCACAAAATCTCAACAAATTTCCACTAAATCTAAGAAAATTCCCGCAAAATTCATCAAGTCTCCTCCAAATCCCACAAAATTCAAGAGAAATCCTCAAAATTCCACAAAAATCCAACAAAATTCCTTCCATCTTCTCAAAACCCAAACAAATTCCTGCAAAATCTCACAAAATCTCCACCAATTTCCAAACATTTCAAGAAAAATCCCGCAAAATTCTTCAAGTCTCCTCCAAATACCACAAACATCCTACAAACATCTCACAAACATCCCACAAACATCCCATAAAATTCAATAGAAATCCCACAAAATTCAAGAGAAATCCCACCAAATTCTGTACAAGCCCCACACAATTCCCTAAATCTTCTCAGAACCCAACCACATTCCTGCAACATCCCACAAAATCTCCAACAATTTCCACAAAATTCAAGAAAATTCCCTCCAAATTCACTGAATTTCCTCAATATCCCACCAAACTCCAGAACCATCTCACAAAATCTCAACAAATTTCCAAAAAATTCAAAAAAACTCTCACAAAGTTCTTGAAAGCCCCTCAAAATTCCAGAAAAATGCCACAAAATTCCCTACATCTTCTCAAAACATTACAAAATTCTACAGACATCTCACAAAATCTCCACACATTTCCACAAAATCTAAGAAAATTCCCGCAAAATTCTTCAAGTCTCCTCCAAATCCCACAAAATTCAAGAGAAATCCTCAAAATTCCACAAAAATCCAACAAAATTCCCTACATCTTCTCAAAATCCAAACAAATTCCTGAAACATCTCACAAAATCTCCACCAATTTCCACAACATTTAGGAAAAATCCCTCCAACTTCTTCAAGTCTCCTCCAAATCCCACAAAATTCAAGAGAATTCCTCAAAATTCCACAAAAATCCCACCAAATTCCTGCAACATCTCACAAAATCTCCGGAAATTTCCACAAAATTCAAGAAGACTCACACAAAATACTTGAAAGCTGCTGAAAATTCCACGAAAATCCCACAAAAATCCCTAAATCTTCTCAAAACCCAACCACATTCCTGCAGCATCTCACAAAATCTCCACCAATATCCAAAAAATTCAAGAAAATTCCCTCCAAATTCTTCAAGTCTCCTCCAAATCCCACAAAATTCAAGACAAATCCTCAAAATCCCACAAAAATCCCACCAAATTCCAGAACCATCTCACAAAATCTCAACAAATTTCCACTAAATTCAAGAAAACTCTCACAAAGTTCTTGAAAGCCCCTCAAAATTCCAGAAAAATGCCACAAACTTCCCTACATCTTCTCAAAACCCAAACAAACTCCTGCAACATCTCACAAAATCTCCACCAATTTCCAAACAATTCAAGAAAAATCCCGCAGAATTCTTCAAGTCTCGTACAAATCCCAGAAAAATCCCACAAAATTCCAGAAACATCCCACCAAATCACCTCAATATCACCAAACATTCTGGAAAAGCCTCACATAATTGCAGAAAAATGCCACAAAATTCCATAAATCTTCTCAAAACCCTACCAAATTCCTGCAACATCTCACAAAATCTCCACCAATAGCCAAAAAATTCAAGAAAAATCCCTCAAAATTCACTTTATTTCCTCAATATCCCACCAAATTCCAGAACCATCTCACAAAATCTCAACAAATTTCCACAAAATCTAAGAAAATTCCGCAAAATTCTTCAAGTCTTCTCCAAATCCCACAAAATTCAAGACAAATCCTCAAAATTCCACAAAAATCCAACAAAATTCCTTCCATCTTCTCAGAACCCAAACAAACTCCTGCAACATCTCACAAAATCTCCACCAATTTCCAAACAATTCAAGAAAAATCCCGCAGAATTCTTCAAGTCTCCTCCAAATACCACAAACATCCCAAAAACATCCCACAAGCCTCCCACAAAATTCAAGAGAAATCCCACAAAATTCAAAAGAAATCGCACAAAATCCTGTACAAGCCCCACACAATTCCCTAAATCTTCTCAGAACCCAACAACATTCCTGCAACATCCCACAAAATCTCTGGAAATTTCCACAAAATTCAAGAAGACTCACACAAAAAACTTGAAAGCTGCTGAAAATTCCACGAAAATCCCACAAAAATCCCTAAATCTTCTCAAAACCCAACCACATTCCTGCAGCATCTCACAAAATCTCCACCAATATCCAAAAAATTCAAGAAAATTCCCTCCAAATTCTTCAAGTCTCCTCCAAATCCCACAAAATTCAAGAGAATTCCTCAAAATTCCACAAAAATCCCACCAAATTCTAGAACCATCCCACAAAATCTCCGGAAATTTCCACAAAATTCAAGAAAACTCTCACAAAAAACTTGAAAGCTGCTGAAAATTCCACGAAAATCCCACAAAAATCCCTAAATCTTCTCAAAACCCAACCACATTCCTGCAGCATCTCACAAAATCTCCACCAATATCCAAAAAATTCAAGAAAATTCCCTCCAAATTCTTCAAGTCTCCTCCAAATCCCACAAAATTCAAGACAAATCCTCAAAATCCCACAAAAATCCCACCAAATTCCAGAACCATCTCACAAAATCTCAACAAATTTCCACTAAATTCAAGAAAACTCTCACAAAGTTCTTGAAAGCCCCTCAAAATTCCAGAAAAATGCCACAAACTTCCCTACATCTTCTCAAAACCCAAACAAACTCCTGCAACATCTCACAAAATCTCCACCAATTTCCAAACAATTCAAGAAAAATCCCACAAAATTCTTCAAGTCTCGTACAAATCCCAGAAAAATCCCACAAAATTCCAGAAACATCCCACCAAATCACCTCAATATCACCAAAAATTCTGGAAAAGCCTCACAAAATTGCAGAAAAATGCCACAAAATTCCATAAATCTTCTCAAAACCCTACCAAATTCCTGCAACATCTCACAAAATCTCCACCAATAGCCAAAAAATTCAAGAAAAATCCCTCCAAATTCACTGAATTTCCTCAATATCCCACCAAATTCCAGAACCATCTCACAAAATCTCAACAAATTTCCACAAAATCTAAGAAAATTCCGCAAAATTCTTCAAGTCTCCTCCAAATCCCACAAAATTCAAGACAAATCCTCAAAATTCCACAAAAATCCCACAAAATTCCTTCCATCTTCTCAGAACCCAAACAAACTCCTGCAACATCTCACAAAATCTCCACCAATTTCCAAACAATTCAAGAAAAATCCCGCAGAATTCTTCAAGTCTCCTCCAAATACCACAAACATCCCAAAAACATCCCACAAGCCTCCCACAAAATTCAAGAGAAATCCCACAAAATTCAAAAGAAATCGCACAAAATCCTGTACAAGCCCCACACAATTCCCTAAATCTTCTCAGAACCCAACAACATTCCTGCAACATCCCACAAAATCTCTGGAAATTTCCACAAAATTCAAGAAGACTCACACAAAAAACTTGAAAGCTGCTGAAAATTCCACGAAAATCCCACAAAAATCCCTAAATCTTCTCAAAACCCAACCACATTCCTGCAGCATCTCACAAAATCTCCACCAATATCCAAAAAATTCAAGAAAATTCCCTCCAAATTCTTCAAGTCTCCTCCAAATCCCACAAAATTCAAGACAAATCCTCAAAATCCCACAAAAATCCCACCAAATTCCAGAACCATCTCACAAAATCTCAACAAATTTCCACTAAATTCAAGAAAACTCTCACAAAGTTCTTGAAAGCCCCTCAAAATTCCAGAAAAATGCCACAAACTTCCCTACATCTTCTCAAAACCCAAACAAACTCCTGCAACATCTCACAAAATCTCCACCAATTTCCAAACAATTCAAGAAAAATCCCGCAAAATTCTTCAAGTCTCGTACAAATCCCAGAAAAATCCCACAAAATTCCAGAAACATCCCACCAAATCACCTCAATATCACCAAACATTCTGGAAAAGCCTCACAAAATTGCAGAAAAATGCCACAAAATTCCCTAAACCTTCTCAAAACCCTACCCAATTCCTGCAACATCCCACAAAATCTCCAACAATTTCCACAAAATTCAAGAAAAATCCCTCCAAATTCACTTTATTTCCTCAATATCCCACCAAATTCCAGAACCATCTCACAAAATCTCAACAAATTTCCACTAAATCTAAGAAAATTCCCGCAAAATTCATCAAGTCTCCTCCAAATCCCACAAAATTCAAGAGAAATCCTCAAAATTCCACAAAAATCCAACAAAATTCCTTCCATCTTCTCAAAACCCAAACAAATTCCTGCAACATCTCACAAAATCTCCACCAATTTCCAAACATTTCAAGAAAAATCCCGCAAAATTCTTCAAGTCTCCTCCAAATACCACAAACATCCTACAAACATCTCACAAACATCCCACAAACATCCCATAAAATTCAATAGAAATCCCACAAAATTCAAGAGAAATCCCACCAAATTCTGTACAAGCCCCACACAATTCCCTAAATCTTCTCAGAACCCAACCACATTCCTGCAACATCCCACAAAATCTCCAACAATTTCCACAAAATTCAAGAAAATTCCCTCCAAATTCACTGAATTTCCTCAATATCCCACCAAACTCCAGAACCATCTCACAAAATCTCAACAAATTTCCAAAAAATTCAAAAAAACTCTCACAAAGTTCTTGAAAGCCCCTCAAAATTCCAGAAAAATGCCACAAAATTCCCTACATCTTCTCAAAACATTACAAAATTCTACAGACATCTCACAAAATCTCCACCAATTTCCACAACATTTAGGAAAAATTCCTCCAACTTCTTCAAGTCTCCTCCAAATCCCACAAAATTCAAGAGAAATCCTCAAAATTCCACAAAAATCCAACAAAATTCCCTACATCTTCTCAAAATCCAAACAAATTCCTGAAACATCTCACAAAATCTCCACCAATTTCCACAACATTTAGGAAAAATCCCTCCAACTTCTTCAAGTCTCCTCCAAATCCCACGAAATTCAAGAGAATTCCTCAAAATTCCACAAAAATCCCACAAAATTCCTGCAACATCTCACAAAATCTCCGGAAATTTCCACAAAATTCAAGAAGACTCACACAAAAAACTTGAAAGCTGCTGAAAATTCCACGAAAATCCCACAAAAATCCCTAAATCTTCTCAAAACCCAACCACATTCCTGCAGCATCTCACAAAATCTCCACCAATATCCAAAAAATTCAAGAAAATTCCCTCCAAATTCTTCAAGTCTCCTCCAAATCCCACAAAATTCAAGACAAATCCTCAAAATCCCACAAAAATCCCACCAAATTCCAGAACCATCTCACAAAATCTCAACAAATTTCCACTAAATTCAAGAAAACTCTCACAAAGTTCTTGAAAGCCCCTCAAAATTCCAGAAAAATGCCACAAACTTCCCTACATCTTCTCAAAACCCAAACTCCTGCAACATCTCACAAAATCTCCACCAATTTCCAAACAATTCAAGAAAAATCCCGCAAAATTCTTCAAGTCTCCTACAAATCCCAGAAAAATCCCACAAAATTCCAGAAACATCCCACCAAATCACCTCAATATCACCAAACATTCTGGAAAAGCCTCACATAATTGCAGAAAAATGCCACAAAATTCCATAAATCTTCTCAAAACCCTACCAAATTCCTGCAACATCTCACAAAATCTCCACCAATAGCCAAAAAATTCAAGAAAAATCCCTCAAAATTCACTTTATTTCCTCAATATCCCACCAAATTCCAGAACCATCTCACAAAATCTCAACAAATTTCCACAAAATCTAAGAAAATTCCGCAAAATTCTTCAAGTCTTCTCCAAATCCCACAAAATTCAAGACAAATCCTCAAAATTCCACAAAAATCCAACAAAATTCCTTCCATTTTCTCAGAACCCAAACAAACTCCTGCAACATCTCACAAAATCTCCACCAATTTCCAAACAATTCAAGAAAAATCCCGCAGAATTCTTCAAGTCTCCTCCAAATACCACAAACATCCCAAAAACATCCCACAAGCCTCCCACAAAATTCAAGAGAAATCCCACAAAATTCAAAAGAAATCGCACAAAATCCTGTACAAGCCCCACACAATTCCCTAAATCTTCTCAGAACCCAACAACATTCCTGCAACATCCCACAAAATCTCTGGAAATTTCCACAAAATTCAAGAAGACTCACACAAAAAACTTGAAAGCTGCTGAAAATTCCACGAAAATCCCACAAAAATCCCTAAATCTTCTCAAAACCCAACCACATTCCTGCAGCATCTCACAAAATCTCCACCAATATCCAAAAAATTCAAGAAAATTCCCTCCAAATTCTTCAAGTCTCCTCCAAATCCCACAAAATTCAAGAGAATTCCTCAAAATTCCACAAAAATCCCACCAAATTCTAGAACCATCCCACAAAATCTCCGGAAATTTCCACAAAATTCAAGAAAACTCTCACAAAAAACTTGAAAGCTGCTGAAAATTCCACGAAAATCCCAAAAAAATCCCTAAATCTTCTCAAAACCCAACCACATTCCTGCAGCATCTCACAAAATCTCCACCAATATCCAAAAAATTCAAGAAAATTCCCTCCAAATTCTTCAAGTCTCCTCCAAATCCCACAAAATTCAAGACAAATCCTCAAAATCCCACAAAAATCCCACCAAATTCCAGAACCATCTCACAAAATCTCAACAAATTTCCACTAAATTCAAGAAAACTCTCACAAAGTTCTTGAAAGCCCCTCAAAATTCCAGAAAAATGCCACAAACTTCCCTACATCTTCTCAAAACCCAAACAAACTCCTGCAACATCTCACAAAATCTCCACCAATTTCCAAACAATTCAAGAAAAATCCCGCAAAATTCTTCAAGTCTCCTACAAATCCCAGAAAAATCCCACAAAATTCCAGAAACATCCCACCAAATCACCTCAATATCACCAAACATTCTGGAAAAGCCTCACAAAATTGCAGAAAAATGCCACAAAATTCCCTAAACCTTCTCAAAACCCTACCCAATTCCTGCAACATCCCACAAAATCTCCAACAATTTCCACAAAATTCAAGAAAAATCCCTCCAAATTCACTGAATTTCCTCAATATCCCACCAAATTCCAGAACCATCTCACAAAATCTCAACAAATTTCCACAAAATCTAAGAAAATTCCGCAAAATTCTTCAAGTCTCCTCCAAATCCCACAAAATTCAAGACAAATCCTCAAAATTCCACAAAAATCCAACAAAATTCCTTCCATCTTCTCAGAACCCAAACAAACTCCTGCAACATCTCACAAAATCTCCACCAATTTCCAAACAATTCAAGAAAAATCCCGCAAAATTCTTCAAGTCTCCTCCAAATACCACAAACATCCTACAAACATCTCACAAACATCCCACAAACATCCCATAAAATTCAATAGAAATCCCACCAAATTCTGTACAAGCCCCACACAATTCCCTAAATCTTCTCAGAACCCAACCACATTCCTGCAACATCCCACAAAATCTCCAACAATTTCCACAAAATTCAAGAAAATTCCCTCCAAATTCACTGAATTTCCTCAATATCCCACCAAACTCCAGAACCATCTCACAAAATCTCAACAAATTTCCAAAAAATTCAAAAAAACTCTCACAAAGTTCTTGAAAGCCCCTCAAAATTCCAGAAAAATGCCACAAAATTCCCTACATCTTCTCAAAACATTACAAAATTCTACAGACATCTCACAAAATCTCAACAAATTTCCACAAAATCAAAGAAAATTCCCGCAAAATTCTTCAAGTCTCCTCCAAATCCCACAAAATTCAAGAGAAATCCTCAAAATTCCACAAAAATCCAACAAAATTCCCTACATCTTCTCAAAATCCAAACAAATTCCTGAAACATCTCACAAAATCTCCACCAATTTCCACAACATTTAGGAAAAATCCCTCCAACTTCTTCAAGTCTCCTCCAAATCCCACAAAATTCAAGAGAATTCCTCAAAATTCCACAAAAATCCCACAAAATTCCTGCAACATCTCACAAAATCTCCGGAAATTTCCACAAAATTCAAGAAGACTCTCACAAAATACTTGAAAGCTGCTGAAAATTCCACGAATATCCCACAAAAATCCCTAAATCTTCTCAAAACCCAACCACATTCCTGCAGCATCTCACAAAATCTCCACCAATATCCAAAAAATTCAAGAAAATTCCCTCCAAATTCTTCAAGACTCCTCCAAATCCCACAAAATTCAAGACAAATCCTCAAAATCCCACAAAAATCCCACCAAATTCCAGAACCATCTCACAAAATCTCAACAAATTTCCACTAAATTCAAGAAAACTCTCACAAAGTTCTTGAAAGCCCCTCAAAATTCCAGAAAAATGCCACAAACTTCCCTACATCTTCTCAAAACCCAAACAAACTCCTGCAACATCTCACAAAATCTCCACCAATTTCCAAACAATTCAAGAAAAATCCCGCAAAATTCTTCAAGTCTCCTACAAATCCCAGAAAAATCCCACAAAATTCCAGAAACATCCCACCAAATCACCTCAATATCACCAAACATTCTGGAAAAGCCTCACAAAATTGCAGAAAAATGCCACAAAATTCCCTAAACCTTCTCAAAACCCTACCCAATTCCTGCAACATCTCACAAAATCTCCACCAATAGCCAAAAAATTCAAGAAAAATCCCTCAAAATTCACTTTATTTCCTCAATATCCCACCAAATTCCAGAACCATCTCACAAAATCTCAACAAATTTCCACAAAATCTAAGAAAATTCCCGCAAAATTCTTCAAGTCTCCTCCAAATCCCACAAAATTCAAGAGAAATCCTCAAAATTCCACAAAAATCCCACAAAATTCCTTCCATCTTCTCAGAACCCAAACAAACTCCTGCAACATCTCACAAAATCTCCACCAATTTCCAAACAATTCAAGAAAAATCCCGCAAAATTCTTCAAGTCTCCTCCAAATACCACAAACATCCCACAAACATCCCACAAACATCCCACAAAATTCAAGAGAAATCCCACAAAATTCAAAAGAAATGGCACAAAATCCTGTACAAGCCCCACACAATTCCCTAAATCTTCTCAGAACCCAACAACATTCCTGCAACATCCCACAAAATCTCCAACAATTTCCACAAAATTCAAGAAGACTCTCACAAAATACTTGAAAGCTGCTGAAAATTCCACGAAAATCCCACAAAAATCCCTAAATCTTCTCAAAACCCAACCACATTCCTGCAGCATCTCACAAAATCTCCACCAATATCCAAAAAATTCAAGAAAATTCCCTCCAAATTCTTCAAGTCTCCTCCAAATCCCACAAAATTCAAGACAAATCCTCAAAATCCCACAAAAATCCCACCAAATTCCAGAACCATCTCAAAAATCTCAACAAATTTCCACTAAATTAAAGAAAACTCTCACAAAGTTCTTGAAAGCCCCTCAAATTTCCAGAAAAATGCCACAAACTTCCCTACATCTTCTCAAAACCCAAACAAACTCCTGCAACATCTCACAAAATCTCCAACAATTTCCACAAAATTCAAGAAAAATCCCGCAAAATTCTTCAAGTCTCGTACAAATCCCAGAAAAATCCCACAAAATTCCAGAAACATCCCACCAAATCACCTCAATATCACCAAAAATTCTGGAAAAGCCTCACAAAATTGCAGAAAAATGCCACAAAATTCCCTAAACCTTCTCAAAACCCTACCCAATTCCTGCAACATCCCACAAAATCTCCAACAATTTCCACAAAATTCAAGAAAAATCCCTCAAAATTCACTTTATTTCCTCAATATCCCACCAAATTCCAGAACCATCTCACAAAATCTCAACAAATTTCCACAAAATCTAAGAAAATTCCGCAAAATTCTTCAAGTCTCCTCCAAATCCCACAAAATTCAAGACAAATCCTCAAAATTCCACAAAAATCCAACAAAATTCCTTCCATCTTCTCAAAACCCAAACAAATTCCTGCAACATCTCACAAAATCTCCACCAATTTCCAAACATTTCAAGAAAAATCCCGCAAAATTCTTCAAGTCTCCTCCAAATACCACAAACATCCTACAAACATCTCACAAACATCCCACAAACATCCCATAAAATTCAATAGAAATCCCACAAAATTCAAGAGAAATGCCACCAAATTCTGTACAAGCCCCACACAATTCCCTAAATCTTCTCAGAACCCAACCACATTCCTGCAACATCCCACAAAATCTCTGGAAATTTCCACAAAATTCAAGAAGACTCACACAAAAAACTTGAAAGCTGCTGAAAATTCCACGAAAATCCCACAAAAATCCCTAAATCTTCTCAAAACCCAACCACATTCCTGCACCATCTCACAAGATCTCCACCAATATCCAAAAAATTCAAGAAAATTCCCTCCAAATTCTTCAAGTCTCCTCCAAATCCCACAAAATTCAAGAGAATTCCTCAAAATTCCACAAAAATCCCACCAAATTCCAGAACCATCTCACAAAATCTCCGGAAATTTCCACAAAATTCAAGAAAACTCTCACAAAAAACTTGAAAGCTGCTGAAAATTCCACGAATATCCCACAAAAATCCCTAAATCTTCTCAAAACCCAACCACATTCCTGCAGCATCTCACAAAATCTCCACCAATATCCAAAAAATTCAAGAAAATTCCCTCCAAATTCTTCAAGTCTCCTCCAAATCCCACAAAATTCAAGACAAATCCTCAAAATCCCACAAAAATCCCACCAAATTCCAGAACCATCTCACAAAATCTCAACAAATTTCCACTAAATTCAAGAAAACTCTCACAAAGTTCTTGAAAGCCCCTCAAAATTCCAGAAAAATGCCACAAAATAACCTACATCTTCTCAAAACCCAACCACATTCCTGCAACATCCCACAAAATCTCCAACAATTTCCACAAAATTCAAGAAAAATCCTGCAAAATTCTTCAAGTCTCGTACAAATCCCAGAAAAATCCCACAAAATTCCAGAAACATCCCACCAAATCACCTCAATATCACCAAACATTCTGGAAAAGGCTCACAAAATTGCAGAAAAATGCCACAAAATTCCCTAAACCTTCTCAAAACCCTACCCAATTCCTGCAACATCCCACAAAATCTCCAACAATTTCCACAAAATTCAAGAAAAATCCCTCAAAATTCACTGAATTTCCTCAATATCCCACCAAATTCCAGAACCATCTCACAAAATCTCAACAAATTTCCACTAAATCTAAGAAAATTCCCGCAAAATTCATCAAGTCTCCTCCAAATCCCACAAAATTCAAGAGAAATCCTCAAAATTCCACAAAAATCCAACAAAATTCCTTCCATCTTCTCAAAACCCAAACAAATTCCTGCAAAATCTCACAAAATCTCCACCAATTTCCAAACATTTCAAGAAAAATCCCGCAAAATTCTTCAAGTCTCCTCCAAATACCACAAACATCCTACAAACATCTCACAAACATCCCACAAACATCCCATAAAATTCAATAGAAATCCCACAAAATTCAAGAGAAATCCCACCAAATTCTGTACAAGCCCCACACAATTCCCTAAATCTTCTCAGAACCCAACCACATTCCTGCAACATCCCACAAAATCTCCAACAATTTCCACAAAATTCAAGAAAATTCCCTCCAAATTCACTGAATTTCCTCAATATCCCACCAAACTCCAGAACCATCTCACAAAATCTCAACAAATTTCCAAAAAATTCAAAAAAACTCTCACAAAGTTCTTGAAAGCCCCTCAAAATTCCAGAAAAATGCCACAAAATTCCCTACATCTTCTCAAAACATTACAAAATTCTACAGACATCTCACAAAATCTCCACACATTTCCTCAAAATCTAAGAAAATTCCCGCAAAATTCTTCAAGTCTCCTCCAAATCCCACAAAATTCAAGAGAAATCCTCAAAATTCCACAAAAATCCAACAAAATTCCCTACATCTTCTCAAAATCCAAACAAATTCCTGAAACATCTCACAAAATCTCCACCAATTTCCACAACATTTAGGAAAAATCCCTCCAACTTCTTCAAGTCTCCTCCAAATCCCACAAAATTCAAGAGAATTCCTCAAAATTCCACAAAAATCCCACCAAATTCCTGCAACATCTCACAAAATCTCCGGAAATTTCCACAAAATTCAAGAAGACTCACACAAAAAACTTGAAAGCTGCTGAAAATTCCACGAAAATCCCACAAAAATCCCTAAATCTTCTCAAAACCCAACCACATTCCTGCAGCATCTCACAAAATCTCCACCAATATCCAAAAAATTCAAGAAAATTCCCTCCAAATTCTTCAAGTCTCCTCCAAATCCCACAAAATTCAAGACAAATCCTCAAAATCCCACAAAAATCCCACCAAATTCCAGAACCATCTCACAAAATCTCAACAAATTTCCACTAAATTCAAGAAAACTCTCACAAAGTTCTTGAAAGCCCCTCAAAATTCCAGAAAAATGCCACAAACTTCCCTACATCTTCTCAAAACCCAAACAAACTCCTGCAACATCTCACAAAATCTCCACCAATTTCCAAACAATTCAAGAAAAATCCCGCAGAATTCTTCAAGTCTCGTACAAATCCCAGAAAAATCCCACAAAATTCCAGAAACATCCCACCAAATCACCTCAATATCACCAAACATTCTGGAAAAGCCTCACATAATTGCAGAAAAATGCCACAAAATTCCATAAATCTTCTCAAAACCCTACCAAATTCCTGCAACATCTCACAAAATCTCCACCAATAGCCAAAAAATTCAAGAAAAATCCCTCAAAATTCACTTTATTTCCTCAATATCCCACCAAATTCCAGAACCATCTCACAAAATCTCAACAAATTTCCACAAAATCTAAGAAAATTCCGCAAAATTCTTCAAGTCTCCTCCAAATCCCACAAAATTCAAGACAAATCCTCAAAATTCCACAAAAATCCAACAAAATTCCTTCCATCTTCTCAGAACCCAAACAAACTCCTGCAACATCTCACAAAATCTCCACCAATTTCCAAACAATTCAAGAAAAATCCCGCAGAATTCTTCAAGTCTCCTCCAAATACCACAAACATCCCAAAAACATCCCACAAGCCTCCCACAAAATTCAAGAGAAATCCCACAAAATTCAAAAGAAATCGCACAAAATCCTGTACAAGCCCCACACAATTCCCTAAATCTTCTCAGAACCCAACAACATTCCTGCAACATCCCACAAAATCTCTGGAAATTTCCACAAAATTCAAGAAGACTCACACAAAAAACTTGAAAGCTGCTGAAAATTCCACGAAAATCCCACAAAAATCCCTAAATCTTCTCAAAATCCAAACAAATTCCTGAAACATCTCACAAAATCTCCACCAATTTCCACAACATTTAGGAAAAATCCCTCCAACTTCTTCAAGTCTCCTCCAAATCCCACAAAATTCAAGAGAATTCCTCAAAATTCCACAAAAATCCCACAAAATTCCTGCAACATCTCACAAAATCTCCGGAAATTTCCACAAAATTCAAGAAGACTCTCACAAAATACTTGAAAGCTGCTGAAAATTCCACGAATATCCCACAAAAATCCCTAAATCTTCTCAAAACCCAACCACATTCCTGCAGCATCTCACAAAATCTCCACCAATATCCAAAAAATTCAAGAAAATTCCCTCCAAATTCTTCAAGTCTCCTCCAAATCCCACAAAATTCAAGACAAATCCTCAAAATCCCACAAAAATCCCACCAAATTCCAGAACCATCTCACAAAATCTCAACAAATTTCCACTAAATTCAAGAAAACTCTCACAAAGTTCTTGAAAGCCCCTCAAAATTCCAGAAAAATGCCACAAACTTCCCTACATCTTCTCAAAACCCAAACAAACTCCTGCAACATCTCACAAAATCTCCACCAATTTCCAAACAATTCAAGAAAAATCCCGCAAAATTCTTCAAGTCTCGTACAAATCCCAGAAAAATCCCACAAAATTCCAGAAACATCCCACCAAATCACCTCAATATCACCAAAAATTCTGGAAAAGACTCACATAATTGCAGAAAAATGCCACAAAATTCCATAAATCTTCTCAAAACCCTACCAAATTCCTGCAACATCTCACAAAATCTCCACCAATAGCCAAAAAATTCAAGAAAAATCCCTCAAAATTCACTTTATTTCCTCAATATCCCACCAAATTCCAGAACCATCTCACAAAATCTCAACAAATTTCCACAAAATCTAAGAAAATTCCGCAAAATTCTTCAAGTCTTCTCCAAATCCCACAAAATTCAAGACAAATCCTCAAAATTCCACAAAAATCCAACAAAATTCCTTCCATTTTCTCAGAACCCAAACAAACTCCTGCAACATCTCACAAAATCTCCACCAATTTCCAAACAATTCAAGAAAAATCCCGCAGAATTCTTCAAGTCTCCTCCAAATACCACAAACATCCCAAAAACATCCCACAAGCCTCCCACAAAATTCAAGAGAAATCCCACAAAATTCAAAAGAAATCGCACAAAATCCTGTACAAGCCCCACACAATTCCCTAAATCTTCTCAGAACCCAACAACATTCCTGCAACATCCCACAAAATATCTGGAAATTTCCACAAAATTCAAGAAGACTCACACAAAAAACTTGAAAGCTGCTGAAAATTCCACGAAAATCCCACAAAAATCCCTAAATCTTCTCAAAACCCAACCACATTCCTGCAGCATCTCACAAAATCTCCACCAATATCCAAAAAATTCAAGAAAATTCCCTCCAAATTCTTCAAGTCTCCTCCAAATCCCACAAAATTCAAGACAAATCCTCAAAATCCCACAAAAATCCCACCAAATTCCAGAACCATCTCACAAAATCTCAACAAATTTCCACTAAATTCAAGAAAACTCTCACAAAGTTCTTGAAAGCCCCTCAAAATTCCAGAAAAATGCCACAAAATAACCTACATCTTCTCAAAACCCAACCACATTCCTGCAACATCTCACAAAATCTCCAACAATTTCCACAAAATTCAAGAAAAATCTCGCAAAATTCTTCAAGTCTCGTACAAATCCCAGAAAAATCCCACAAAATTCCAGAAACATCCCACCAAATCACCTCAATATCACCAAACATTCTGGAAAAGCCTCACAAAATTGCAGAAAAATGCCACAAAATTCCCTAAACCTTCTCAAAACCCTACCCAATTCCTGCAACATCCCACAAAATCTCCAACAATTTCCACAAAATTCAAGAAAAATCCCTCCAAATTCACTGAATTTCCTCAATATCCCACCAAATTCCAGAACCATCTCACAAAATCTCAACAAATTTCCACTAAATCTAAGAAAATTCCCGCAAAATTCATCAAGTCTCCTCCAAATCCCACAAAATTCAAGACAAATCCTCAAAATTCCACAAAAATCCAACAAAATTCCTTCCATCTTCTCAGAACCCAAACAAATTCCTGCAACATCTCACAAAATCTCCACCAATTTCCAAACATTTCAAGAAAAATCCCGCAAAATTCTTCAAGTCTCCTCCAAATACCACAAACATCCTACAAACATCTCACAAACATCCCACAAACATCCCATAAAATTCAATAGAAATCCCACAAAATTCAAGAGAAATCCCACCAAATTCTGTACAAGCCCCACACAATTCCCTAAATCTTCTCAGAACCCAACCACATTCCTGCAACATCCCACAAAATCTCCAACAATTTCCACAAAATTCAAGAAAATTCCCTCCAAATTCACTGAATTTCCTCAATATCCCACCAAACTCCAGAACCATCTCACAAAATCTCAACAAATTTCCAAAAAATTCAAAAATACTCTCACAAAGTTCTTGAAAGCCCCTCAAAATTCCAGAAAAATGCCACAAAATTCCCTACATCTTCTCAAAACATTACAAAATTCTACAGACATCTCACAAAATCTCCACACATTTCCACAAAATCTAAGAAAATTCCCGCAAAATTCTTCAAGTCTCCTCCAAATCCCACAAAATTCAAGAGAAATCCTCAAAATTCCACAAAAATCCAACAAAATTCCCTACATCTTCTCAAAATCCAAACAAATTCCTGAAACATCTCACAAAATCTCCACCAATTTCCACAACATTTAGGAAAAATCCCTCCAACTTCTTCAAGTCTCCTCCAAATCCCACAAAATTCAAGAGAATTCCTCAAAATTCCACAAAAATCCCACAAAATTCCTGCAACATCTCACAAAATCTCCGGAAATTTCCACAAAATTCAAGAAGACTCTCACAAAATACTTGAAAGCTGCTGAAAATTCCACGAATATCCCACAAAAATCCCTAAATCTTCTCAAAACCCAACCACATTCCTGCAGCATCTCACAAAATCTCCACCAATATCCAAAAAATTCAAGAAAATTCCCTCCAAATTCTTCAAGTCTCCTCCAAATCCCACAAAATTCAAGACAAATCCTCAAAATCCCACAAAAATCCCACCAAATTCCAGAACCATCTCACAAAATCTCAACAAATTTCCACTAAATTCAAGAAAACTCTCACAAAGTTCTTGAAAGCCCCTCAAAATTCCAGAAAAATGCCACAAACTTCCCTACATCTTCTCAAAACCCAAACAAACTCCTGCAACATCTCACAAAATCTCCACCAATTTCCAAACAATTCAAGAAAAATCCCGCAAAATTCTTCAAGTCTCGTACAAATCCCAGAAAAATCCCACAAAATTCCAGAAACATCCCACCAAATCACCTCAATATCACCAAAAATTCTGGAAAAGACTCACATAATTGCAGAAAAATGCCACAAAATTCCATAAATCTTCTCAAAACCCTACCAAATTCCTGCAACATCTCACAAAATCTCCACCAATAGCCAAAAAATTCAAGAAAAATCCCTCAAAATTCACTTTATTTCCTCAATATCCCACCAAATTCCAGAACCATCTCACAAAATCTCAACAAATTTCCACAAAATCTAAGAAAATTCCGCAAAATTCTTCAAGTCTTCTCCAAATCCCACAAAATTCAAGACAAATCCTCAAAATTCCACAAAAATCCAACAAAATTCCTTCCATTTTCTCAGAACCCAAACAAACTCCTGCAACATCTCACAAAATCTCCACCAATTTCCAAACAATTCAAGAAAAATCCCGCAGAATTCTTCAAGTCTCCTCCAAATACCACAAACATCCCAAAAACATCCCACAAGCCTCCCACAAAATTCAAGAGAAATCCCACAAAATTCAAAAGAAATCGCACAAAATCCTGTACAAGCCCCACACAATTCCCTAAATCTTCTCAGAACCCAACAACATTCCTGCAACATCCCACAAAATATCTGGAAATTTCCACAAAATTCAAGAAGACTCACACAAAAAACTTGAAAGCTGCTGAAAATTCCACGAAAATCCCACAAAAATCCCTAAATCTTCTCAAAACCCAACCACATTCCTGCAGCATCTCACAAAATCTCCACCAATATCCAAAAAATTCAAGAAAATTCCCTCCAAATTCTTCAAGTCTCCTCCAAATCCCACAAAATTCAAGACAAATCCTCAAAATCCCACAAAAATCCCACCAAATTCCAGAACCATCTCACAAAATCTCAACAAATTTCCACTAAATTCAAGAAAACTCTCACAAAGTTCTTGAAAGCCCCTCAAAATTCCAGAAAAATGCCACAAAATAACCTACATCTTCTCAAAACCCAACCACATTCCTGCAACATCTCACAAAATCTCCAACAATTTCCACAAAATTCAAGAAAAATCTCGCAAAATTCTTCAAGTCTCGTACAAATCCCAGAAAAATCCCACAAAATTCCAGAAACATCCCACCAAATCACCTCAATATCACCAAACATTCTGGAAAAGCCTCACAAAATTGCAGAAAAATGCCACAAAATTCCCTAAACCTTCTCAAAACCCTACCCAATTCCTGCAACATCCCACAAAATCTCCAACAATTTCCACAAAATTCAAGAAAAATCCCTCCAAATTCACTTTAATTCCTCAATATCCCACCAAATTCCAGAACCATCTCACAAAATCTCAACAAATTTCCACAAAATCTAAGAAAATTCCCACAAAATTCATCAAGTCTCCTCCAAATCCCACAAAATTCAAGACAAATCCTCAAAATTCCACAAAAATCCCACAAAATTCCTTCCATCTTCTCAGAACCCAAACAAATTCCTGCAACATCTCACAAAATCTCCACCAATTTCCAAACATTTCAAGAAAATTCCCGCAAAATTCTTCAAGTCTCCTCCAAATACCACAAACATCCTACAAACATCTCATAAACATCCCACAAACATCCCATAAAATTCAATAGAAATCCCACAAAATTCAAGAGAAATCCCACCAAATTCTGTACAAGCCCCACACAATTCCCTAAATCTTCTCAGAACCCAACCACATTCCTGCAACATCCCACAAAATCTCCAACAATTTCCACAAAATTCAAGAAAATTCCCTCCAAATTCACTGAATTTCCTCAATATCCCACCAAACTCCAGAACCATCTCACAAAATCTCAGCAAATTTCAAAAAAATTCAAAAAAACTCTCACAAAGTTCTTGAAAGCCCCTCAAAATTCCAGAAAAATGCCACAAAATTCCCTACATCTTCTCAAAACATTACAAAATTCTACAGACATCTCACAAAATCTCCACACATTTCCACAAAATCTAAGAAAATTCCCGCAAAATTCTTCAAGTCTCCTCCAAATCCCACAAAATTCAAGAGAAATCCTCAAAATTCCACAAAAATCCAACAAAATTCCCTACATCTTCTCAAAATCCAAACAAATTCCTGAAACATCTCACAAAATCTCCACCAATTTCCACAACATTTAGGAAAAATCCCTCCAACTTCTTCAAGTCTCCTCCAAATCCCACAAAATTCAAGAGAATTCCTCAAAATTCCACAAAAATCCCACCAAATTCCTGCAACATCTCACAAAATCTCCGGAAATTTCCACAAAATTCAAGAAGACTCTCACAAAATACTTGAAAGCTGCTGAAAATTCCACGAAAATCCCACAAAAATCCCTAAATCTTCTCAAAACCCAACCACATTCCTGCAGCATCTCACAAAATCTCCACCAATATCCAAAAAATTCAAGAAAATTCCCTCCAAATTCTTCAAGTCTCCTCCAAATCCCACAAAATTCAAGACAAATCCTCAAAATCCCACAAAAATCCCACCAAATTCCAGAACCATCTCACAAAATCTCAACAAATTTCCACTAAATTCAAGAAAACTCTCACAAAGTTCTTGAAAGCCCCTCAAAATTCCAGAAAAATGCCACAAAATTCCCTACATCTTCTCAAAACCCAACCACATTCCTGCAACATCCCACAAAATCTCCAACAATTTCCACAAAATTCAAGAAAAATCCCGCAAAATTCTTCAAGTCTCGTACAAATCCCAGAAAAATCCCACAAAATTCCAGAAACATCCCACCAAATCACCTCAATATCACCAAACATTCTGGAAAAGCCTCACAAAATTGCAGAAAAATGCCACAAAATTCCCTAAACCTTCTCAAAACCCTACCCAATTCCTGCAACATCCCACAAAATCTCCAACAATTTCCACAAAATTCAAGAAAAATCCCACAAAATTCACTGAATTTCCTCAATATCCCACCAAATTCCAGAACCATCTCACAAAATCTCAACAAATTTCCACAAAATCTAAGAAAATTCCCACAAAATTCATCAAGTCTCCTCCAAATCCCACAAAATTCAAGACAAATCCTCAAAATTCCACAAAAATCCCACAAAATTCCTTCCATCTTCTCAGAACCCAAACAAATTCCTGCAACATCTCACAAAATCTCCACCAATTTCCAAACATTTCAAGAAAATTCCCGCAAAATTCTTCAAGTCTCCTCCAAATACCACAAACATCCTACAAACATCTCATAAACATCCCACAAACATCCCATAAAATTCAATAGAAATCCCACAAAATTCAAGAGAAATCCCACCAAATTCTGTACAAGCCCCACACAATTCCCTAAATCTTCTCAGAACCCAACCACATTCCTGCAACATCCCACAAAATCTCCAACAATTTCCACAAAATTCAAGAAAATTCCCTCCAAATTCACTGAATTTCCTCAATATCCCACCAAACTCCAGAACCATCTCACAAAATCTCAGCAAATTTCAAAAAAATTCAAAAAAACTCTCACAAAGTTCTTGAAAGCCCCTCAAAATTCCAGAAAAATGCCACAAAATTCCCTACATCTTCTCAAAACATTACAAAATTCTACAGACATCTCACAAAATCTCCACACATTTCCACAAAATCTAAGAAAATTCCCGCAAAATTCTTCAAGTCTCCTCCAAATCCCACAAAATTCAAGAGAAATCCTCAAAATTCCACAAAAATCCAACAAAATTCCCTACATCTTCTCAAAATCCAAATTCCTGAAACATCTCACAAAATCTCCACCAATTTCCACAACATTTAGGAAAAATCCCTCCAACTTCTTCAAGTCTCCTCCAAATCCCACAAAATTCAAGAGAATTCCTCAAAATTCCACAAAAATCCCACAAAATTCCTGCAACATCTCACAAAATCTCCGGAAATTTCCACAAAATTCAAGAAGACTCTCACAAAAAACTTGAAAGCTGCTGAAAATTCCACGAAAATCCCACAAAAATCCCTAAATCTTCTCAAAACCCAACCACATTCCTGCAGCATCTCACAAAATCTCCACCAATATCCAAAAAATTCAAGAAAATTCCCTCCAAATTCTTCAAGTCTCCTCCAAATCCCACAAAATTCAAGACAAATCCTCAAAATCCCACAAAAATCCCACCAAATTCCAGAACCATCTCACAAAATCTCAACAAATTTCCACAAAATCTAAGAAAATTCCCGCAAAATTCTTCAAGTCTCCTCCAAATCCCACAAAATTCAAGACAAATCCTCAAAATTCCTGAAAAATCCAACAAAATTCCTTCCATCTTCTCAGAACCCAAACAAACTCCTGCAACATCTCACAAAATCTCCACCAATTTCCAAACAATTCAAGAAAAATCCCGCAGAATTCTTCAAGTCTCCTCCAAATACCACAAACATCCCACAAACATCCCACAAGCATCCCACAAAATTCAAGAGAAATCCCACAAAATTCAAAAGAAATCGCACAAAATCCTGTACAAGCCCCACACAATTCCCTAAATCTTCTCAGAACCCAACAACATTCCTGCAACATCCCACAAAATCTCTGGAAATTTCCAAAAAATTCAAGAAGACTCACACAAAAAACTTGAAAGCTGCTGAAAATTCCACGAAAATCCCACAAAAATCCCTAAATCTTCTCAAAACCCAACCACATTCCTGCAGCATCTCACAAAATCTCCACCAATATCCAAAAAATTCAAGAAAATTCCCTCCAAATTCTTCAAGTCTCCTCCAAATCCCACAAAATTCAAGACAAATCCTCAAAATCCCACAAAAATCCCACCAAATTCCAGAACCATCTCACAAAATCTCAACAAATTTCCACTAAATTCAAGAAAACTCTCACAAAGTTCTTGAAAGCCCCTCAAAATTCCAGAAAAATGCCACAAACTTCCCTACATCTTCTCAAAACCCAAACAAACTCCTGCAACATCTCACAAAATCTCCAACAATTTCCACAAAATTCAAGAAAAATCCCGCAAAATTCTTCAAGTCTCGTACAAATCCCAGAAAAATCCCACAAAATTCCAGAAACATCCCACCAAATCACCTCAATATCACCAAAAATTCTGGAAAAGCCTCACAAAATTGCAGAAAAATGCCACAAAATTCCCTAAACCTTCTCAAAACCCTACCAAATTCCTGCAACATCCCACAAAATCTCCAACAATTTCCACAAAATTCAAGAAAAATCCATCAAAATTCACTGAATTTCCTCAATATCCCACCGAATTCCAGAACCATCTCACAAAATCTCAACAAATTTCCACAAAATCTAAGAAAATTCCCGCAAAATTCTTCAAGTCTCCTCCAAATCCCACAAAATTCAAGAGAAATCCTCAAAATTCCACAAAAATCCAACAAAATTCCCTACATCTTCTCAAAATCCAAACAAATTCCTGAAACATCTCACAAAATCTCCACCAATTTCCACAACATTTAGGAAAAATCCCTCCAACTTCTTCAAGTCTCCTCCAAATCCCACAAAATTCAAGAGAATTCCTCAAAATTCCACAAAAAATCCCACAAAATTCCTGCAACATCTCACAAAATCTCCGGAAATTTCCACAAAATTCAAGAAGACTCTCACAAAAAACTTGAAAGCTGCTGAAAATTCCACGAAAATCCCACAAAAATCCCTAAATCTTCTCAAAACCCAACCACATTCCTGCAGCATCTCACAAAATCTCCACCAATATCCAAAAAATTCAAGAAAATTCCCTCCAAATTCTTCAAGTCTCCTCCAAATCCCACAAAATTCAAGACAAATCCTCAAAATCCCACAAAAATCCCACCAAACTCCAGAACCATCTCACAAAATCTCAACAAATTTCCACTAAATTCAAGAAAACTCTCACAAAGTTCTTGAAAGCCCCTCAAAATTCCAGAAAAATGCCACAAAATTCCCTACATCTTCTCAAAACCCAAACAAACTCCTGCAACATCTCACAAAATCTCCACCAATTTCCAAACAATTCAAGAAAAATCCCGCAAAATTCTTCAAGTCTCGTACAAATCCCAGAAAAATCCCACAAAATTCCAGAAACATCCCACCAAATCACCTCAATATCACCAAACATTCTGGAAAAGCCTCACAAAATTGCAGAAAAATGCCACAAAATTCCATAAATCTTCTCAAAACCCTACCAAATTCCTGCAACATCTCACAAAATCTCCACCAATAGCCAAAAAATTCAAGAAAAATCCCTCAAAATTCACTGTATTTCCTCAATATCCCACCAAATTACAGAACCATCTCACAAAATCTCAACAAACTTCCACAAAATCTAAGAAAATTCTTTAAAATTCTTCAAGTCTCCTCCAAATCCCACAAAATTCAAGACAAATCCTCAAAATTCCACAAAAATCCCACCAAACCTCCACAAGTTTCCACAGAATCTAAGAAAAATTCCTCAAAATTCTTCAAGTCTCCTCAAAACCACAAAAAGTCCTTCAAAAAGGCCTACCAAATTCCAGAAATATCTTGCAGAATTCCCTAAATCTTCTCAAAACTCTACCAAATTCCAGAAAAATCCCACCAAATCTCCACAAATTCCCACAGAATACATGAAAAATCCCTGATAATTCGTCAGTTCTCTACAGAATCTCCCCAAATTCCAGAAAAGTCCCTCAAAGTTCCACAAACATTCCACAAAATCTCCCCAGTATCCAATAAAATTCCAGGAAAAATCCCACAAAATTCCCTAAATCTTCTCAAAACACGACCAAATTCTAGAAAAATATCCCACCAAATCTCCACAAATTCCCACAAAATACATGAAAAATCCCTCAAGATCCCTAAATCGCCTCAATATCCCACAAAATCCCACAAAAATCACACAAAACCTCCACAAGTTTCCACAAAATCTAAGAAAATTTCCTCAAAATTCTTCAAGTCTCCTCAAAACCACACAAAGTCCTTGAAAAGGCCCACCAAATTCCAGAAAAATCCCACAGAATCTCCACAAATTCCCACAAAATCAAAAACAAATTCCTCAAAATTCTTCAAGTCTCCTCAGAATCCCACACAATTCCAGAAAAAACCCACAAAATTCCAGAGAATCCCACAAAACTCCCTAAATCATTTCAAAACCCTACCAATTCACAGGAAAGTCCCACAAAATCTCCACCAATTCCCAGAACATCCCACAAAAATCTCACAAAAATCCCTAAATCTTCTGAAAACTCGACCAAATTCCAGAAACGCCCCATAAAATCAGCACAGTTTCCCACAAAATTCAAGAAAAAAACACCACCAAATTCCCTAAATCTTTTCAAAATACCACAAAATTCTTGAAAAGCCCCACCAAATTCCAGAAACATCCCACAAAATATCCTCAAAACCCAACAAAATCCCAGAAAAATCACAAAAAATTCCCTAAATCTTTTCAAAACACGGCCAAAATCCACAAAAATCTCACCAAATCTCCACAAATTCCCACAGAATACATGAAAAATCCCTGATAATTTGTCAGTTCTCTACAGAATCTCACCAAATTCCAGAAGAGTCCCTCAAAGTTCCACAAACATTCCACAAAATCTCCCCAGTATCCAATAAAATTCCAGGAAAAATCCCACAAAATTCCCTAAATCTTCTCAAAACACGACCAAATTCTAGAAAAATATCCCACCAAATCTCCACAAATTCCCACAAAATACATGAAAAATCCCTCAAGATCCCTAAATCGCCTCAATATCCCACAAAATCCCACAAAAATCACACAAAACCTCCACAAGTTTCCACAGAATCTAAGAAAAATTCCTCAAAATTCTTCAAGTCTCCTCAAAACCACACAAAGTCCTTGAAAAGGCCTACCAAATTCCAGAAAAATCTTACAGAATTCCCTAAATCTTCTCAAAACACGGCCAAAATCCACAAAAATCCCACCAAATCTCCACAAATTCCCACAGAATACATGAAAAATCCCTGATAATTCT
The DNA here is from genome assembly GCF_971803275.1 of Cyanistes caeruleus. Lineage (NCBI taxonomy): Eukaryota > Metazoa > Chordata > Aves > Passeriformes > Paridae > Cyanistes > Cyanistes caeruleus. The sequence goes on along the minus strand of NC_141702.1, from coordinate 89,158,986 downwards.
TCAGTTCTCTACAGAATCTCACCAAATTCCAGAGAAGTCCCTCGAAGTTCCACAAACATCCCACAAAATCTCCCCAGTATCCAACAAAATTCCAGGAAAAATCCCACAAAATTCCCTAAATCTTCTCAAAACACAACCAAATTCTAGAAAAATATCCCACCGAATCTCCACAAATTCCCACAGAATACATGAAAAATCCCTGATAATTCTTCAGTTCTCTACAGAATCTCACCAAATTCCAGAAAAGTCCCTCGAAGTTCCAGAAACATCCCACAAAATCTCCCTAGTATCCAAAAAAATTCCAGGAAAAATCCCACAAAATTCCCTAAATCTTCTCAAAACATGACCAAATTCTAGAAAAATATCTCACCAAATCTCCACAAAATCCCACAAAATACATGAAAAATCCCTCAAGATCCCTAAATCGCCTCAATATCCCACAAAATCACACAAAAATCACACAAAACCTCCACAAGTTTCCACAAAATATAAAAAAAAATCCTCAAAATTCTTCAAGTCTCCTCAAAACCACACAAAGTCCTTGAAAAGGCCCACCAAATTCCAGAAAAATCCCACAGAATCTACACAAATTCGCACAAAATCTAAAACAAATTCCTCAAAATTCTTCAAGTCTCCTCATTATCCCACACAATTCCAGAAAAAAACCCACAAAATTCCAGAGAAGTCCCACAAAACTCCCTAAATCATTTCAAAACCCTACCAATTCACAGGAATGTCCCACAAAATCTCCACCAATTCCCAGAACATCCCACAAAAATCTCACAAAAATCCCTAAATCTTCTGAAAACTCGACCAAATTCCAGAAACGCCCCATAAAATCAGCACAGTTTCCCACAAAATTCAAGAAAAAACACCACAAAATTCCCTAAATCTTTTCAAAATAACACAAAATTCTTGAAAAGCCCTACCAAATTCCAGAAACATCCCACAAAATGTCCTCAATACCCAACAAAATCCCAGGAAAAATCACACAAAATTCCCTAAATCTTCTCAAAACACAGCCAAAATCCACAAAAATCCCACAGAATCTCCACAAATTCCCACAGAATACATGAAAAGTCCCTGATAATTCGTCAGTTCTCTACAGAATCTCACCAAATTCCAGAAAAGTGCCTCGAAGTTCCACAAACATCCCACAAAATCTCCCCAGTATCCAACAAAATTCCAGGAAAAATCCCACAAAATTCCCTAAATCTTCTCAAAACACGACCAAATTCTAGAAAAATATCCCACCAAATCTCCACAAATTCCCACAGAATACATGAAAAATCCCTGATAATTCTTCAGTTCTCTACAGAATCTCACCAAATTCCAGAAAAGTCCCTCGAAGTTCCAGAAACATCCCACAAAATCTCCCCAGTATCCATCAAAATTCCAGGAAAAATCCCACAAAATTCCCTAAATCTTCTCAAAACACGACCAAATTCCAGAAAAATATCCCACCAAATCTCCACAAAATCCCACAAAATACATGAAAAATCCCTCAAGATCCCTAAATCGCCTCAATATCCCACAAAATCCCACAAAAATCCCACAAAACCTCCACAAGTTTCCACAGAATCTAAGAAAAATTCCTCAAAATTCTTCAAGTCTCCTCAAAACCACACAAAGTCCTTCAAAAAGGCCCACCAAATTCCAGAAAAATCTTACAGAATTCCCTAAATCTTCTCAAAACTCTACCAAATTCCAGAAAAATCCCACCAAATCTCCACAAATTCCCACGGAATACATGAAAAATCCCTGATAATTCTTCAGTTCTCTACAGAATCTCACCAAATTCCAGAAAAGTCCCTCAAAGTTCCACAAACATCCCACAAAATCTCCCCAGTATCCAACAAAATTCCAGGAAAAATCCCACAAAATTCCCTAAATCTTCTCAAAACATGACCAAATTCTAGAAAAATATCCCACCAAATCTCCACAAAATCCCACAAAATACATGAAAAATCCCTGATAATTCTTCAGTTCTCTACAGAATCTCACCAAATTCCAGAAAAGTCCCTCAAAGTTCCACAAACATCCAACAAAATCTCCCCAGTATCCAACAAAATTCCAGGAAAAATCCCACAAAATTCCCTAAATCTTCTCAAAACACGACCAAATTCTAGAAAAATATCCCACCAAATCTCCACAAAATCCCACAAAATACATGAAAAATCCCTCAAGATCCCTAAATCGCCTCAATATCCCACAAAATCCCACAAAAATCCCACAAAACCTCCACAAGTTTCCTCAAAATCTAAGAAAAATTCCTCAAAATTCTTCAAGTCTCCTCAAAACCACACAAAGTCCTTCAAAAAGGCCCACCAAATTCCAGAAAAATCTTACAGAATTCCCTAAATCTTCTCAAAACTCTACCAAATTCCAGAAAAATCCCACCAAATCTCCACAAATTCCCACGGAATACATGAAAAATCCCTGATAATTCTTCAGTTCTCTACAGAATCTCACCAAATTCCAGAAAAGTCCCTCAAAGTTCCACAAACATCCCACAAAATCTCCCCAGTATCCAACAAAATTCCAGGAAAAATCCCACAAAATTCCCTAAATCTTCTCAAAACACGGCCAAAATCCACAAAAATCCCACCAAATCTCCACAAATTCCCGCAGAATACATGAAAAATCCCTGATAATTCTTCAGTTCTCTACAGAATCTCACCAAATTCCAGAAAAGTCCCTCAAAGTTCCACAAACATCCCACAAAATCTCCCCAGTATCCAACAAAATTCCAGGAAAAATCCCACAAAATTCCCTAAATCTTCTCAAAACACGACCAAATTCTAGAAAAATATCCCACCAAATCACCACAAATTCCCACAAAATACATGAAAAATCCCTCAAGATCCCTAAATCGCCTCAATATCCCACAAAATCCCACAAAAATCACACAAAACCTCCACAAGTTTCCACAGAATCTAAGAAAAATTCCTCAAAATTCTTCAAGTCTCCTCAAAACCACACAAAGTCCTTGAAAAGGCCTACCAAATTCCAGAAAAATCCCACAGAATCTCCACAAATTCCCACAAAATCAAAAACAAATTCCTCAAAATTCAAGTCTCCTCAGAATCCCACACAATTCCAGAAAAAACCCACAAAATTCCAGAGAAGTCCCACAAAACTCCCTAAATCATTTCAAAACCCTACCAATTCACAGGAATGTCCCACAAAATCTCCACCAATTCCCAGAACATCCCACAAAAATCTCACAAAAATCCCTAAATCTTCTGAAAACTCGAAAACACGGCCAAAATCCACAAAAATCCCACCAAATCTCCACAAATTCCCACAGAATACATGAAAAATCCCTGATAATTCGTCAGTTCCCTACAGAATCTCACCAAATTCCAGAAAAGTCCCTCAAAGTTCCACAAACATCCCACAAAATCTCCCCAGTATCCAACAAAATTCCAGGAAAGATCCCACAAAATTCCCTAAATCATCTCAAAACACGACCAAATTCTAGAAAAATATCCCACCAAATCTCCACAAAATCCCACAAAATACATGAAAAATCCCTCAAAATCCCTAAATCGCCTCAATATCCCACAAAATCCCACAAAAATCACACAAAACCTCTACAAGTTTCCACAAAATCTAAGAAAAATTCCTCAAAATTCTTCAAGTCTCCTCAAAACCTCACAAAGTCCTTGAAAAGGCCCACCAAATTCCAGAAAAATCCCACAGAATCTACACAAATTCCCACAAAATCTAAAACAAATTCCTCAAAATTCTTCAAGCCTCCTCAGAATCCCACACAATTCCAGAAAAAACCCACAAAATTCCAGAGAAGTCCCACAAAACTCCCTAAATCATTTCAAAACCCTACCAATTCACAGGAATGTCCCACAAAATCTCCACCAATTCCCAGAACATCCCACAAAAATCTCACAAAAATCCCTAAATCTTCTGAAAACTCGAAAACACGGCCAAAATCCACAAAAATCCCACCAAATCTCCACAAATTCCCACAGAATACATGAAAAATCCCTGATAATTCTTCAGTTCTCTACAGAATCTCACCAAATTCCAGAAAAGTCCCTCAAAGTTCCACAAACATCCCACAAAATCTCCCCAGTATCCATCAAAATTCCAGGAAAAATCCCACAAAATTCCCTAAATCTTCTCAAAACACGACCAAATTCCAGAAAAATATCCCACCAAATCTCCATAAAATCCCACAAAATACATGAAAAATCCCTCAAGATCCCTAAATCGCCTCAATATCCCACAAAATCCCACAAAAATCACACAAAACCTCCACAAGTTTCCACAAAATCTAAGAAAAATTCCTCAAAATTCTTCAAGTCTCCTCAAAACCACACAAAGTCCTTCAAAAAGGCCCACCAAATTCCAGAAAAATCTTACAGAATTCCCTAAATCTTCTCAAAACTCTACCAAATTCCAGAAAAATCCCACCAAATCTCCACAAATTCCCACGGAATACATGAAAAATCCCTGATAATTCGTCAGTTCTCTACAGAATCTCACCAAATTCCAGAAAAGTCCCTCAAAGTTCCACAAACATCCCACAAAATCTCCCCAGTATCCAACAAAATTCCAGGAAAAATCCCACAAAATTCCCTAAATCTTCTCAAAACACGACCAAATTCTAGAAAAATATCCCACCAAATCTCCACAAATTCCCACAAAATACATGAAAAATCCCTCAAGATCCCTAAATCGCCTCAATATCCCACAAAATCCCACAAAAATCCCACAAAACCTCCACAAGTTTCCACAAAATCTAAGAAAAATTCCTCAAAATTCTTCAAGTCTCCTCAAAACCACACAAAGTCCTTCAAAAAGGCCCACCAAATTCCAGAAAAATCTTACAGAATTCCCTAAATCTTCTCAAAACTCTACCAAATTCCAGAAAAATCCCACCAAATCTCCACAAATTCCCACGGAATACATGAAAAATCCCTGATAATTCTTCAGTTCTCTACAGAATCTCACCAAATTCCAGAAAAGTCCCTCAAAGTTCCACAAACATCCCACAAAATCTCCCCAGTATCCAACAAAATTCCAGGAAAAATCCCACAAAATTCCCTAAATCTTCTCAAAACACGACCAAATTCTAAAAAAATATCCCACCAAATCTCCACAAATTCCCACAAAATACATGAAAAATCCCTCAAGATCCCTAAATCGCCTCAATATCTCACAAAATCCCACAAAAATCACACAAAACCTCCACAAGTTTCCACAAAATCTAAGAAAAATTCCTCAAAATTCTTCGTCTCCTCAAAACCACACAAAGTCCTTGAAAAGTCCCACCAAATTCCAGTAAAATCCCACAGAATCTACACAAATTCCCACAAAATCTAAAACAAATTCCTCAAAATTCAAGTCTCCTCAGAATCCCACACAATTCCAAAAAAAACCCACAAAATTCCAGAGAAGTCCTACAAAACTCCCTAAATCATTTCAAAACCCTACCAATTCACAGGAATGTCCCACAAAATCTCCACCAATTCCCAGAACATCCCACAAAAATCTCACAAAAATCCCTAAATCTTCTGAAAACTCGAAAACACGGCCAAAATCCACAAAAATCCCACCAAATCTCCACAAATTCCCACAGAATACATGAAAAATCCCTGATAATTCTTCAGTTCTCTACAGAATCTCACCAAATTCCAGAAAAGTCCCTCAAAGTTCCACAAACATCCCACAAAATCTCCCCAGTATCCATCAAAATTCCAGGAAAAATCCCACAAAATTCCCTAAATCTTCTCAAAACACGACCAAATTCCAGAAAAATATCCCACCAAATCTCCACAAAATCCCACAAAATACATGAAAAATCCCTCAAGATCCCTAAATCGCCTCAATATCCCACAAAATCCCACAAAAATCACACAAAACCTCCACAAGTTTCCACAAAATCTAAGAAAAATTCCTCAAAATTCTTCAAGTCTCCTCAAAACCACACAAAGTCCTTCAAAAAGGCCCACCAAATTCCAGAAAAATCTTACAGAATTCCCTAAATCTTTTCAAAACTCTACCAAATTCCAGAAAAATCCCACCAAATCTCCACAAATTCCCACGGAATACATGAAAAATCCCTGATAATTCTTCAGTTCTCTACAGAATCTCACCAAATTCCAGAAAAGTCCCTCAAAGTTCCACAAACATCCCACAAAATCTCCCCAGTATCCAACAAAATTCCAGGAAAAATCCCACAAAATTCCCTAAATCTTCTCAAAACACGGCCAAAATCCACAAAAATCCCACCAAATCTCCACAAATTCCCACAGAATACATGAAAAATCCCTGATAATTCTTCAGTTCTCTAGAGAATCTCACCAAATTCCAGAAAAGTCCCTCAAAGTTCCACAAACATCTCACAAAATCTCCCCAGTATCGAACAAAATTCCAGGAAAAATCCCAAAAAATTCCCTAAATCTTCTCAAAACACGACCAAATTCCAGAAAAATATCCCACCAAATCTCCACAAATTCCCACAAAATACATGAAAAATCCCTCAAGATCCCTAAATCGCCTCAATATCCCACAAAATCCCACAAAAATCACACAAAACCTCCACAAGTTTCCACAAAATCTAAGAAAATTTCCTCAAAATTCTTCAAGTTTCCTCAAAACCACACAAAGTCCTTGAAAAGGCCCACCAAATTCCAGTAAAATCCCACAGAATCTCCACTAATTCCCACAAAATCTAAAACAAATTCCTCAAAATTCTTCAAGTCTCCTCAGAATCCCACACAATTCCAGAAAAAACCCACAAAATTCCAGAGAATCCCACAAAACTCCCTAAATCATTTCAAAACCCTACCAATTCACAGGAAAGTCCCACAAAATCTCCACCAATTCCCAGAACATCCCACAAAAATCTCACAAAAAATCCCTAAATCTTCTGAAAACTCGACCAAATTCCAGAAACGCCCCATAAAATCAGCACAGTTTCCCACAAAATTCAAGAAAAAACACCACCAAATTCCCTAAATCTTTTCAAAATACCACAAAATTCTTGAAAAGCCCCACCAAATTCCAGAAACATCCCACAAAATATCCTCAAAACCCAACAAAATCCCAGAAAAATCACAAAAAATTCCCTAAATCTTTTCAAAACACGGCCAAAATCCACAAAAATCTCACCAAATCTCCACAAATTCCCACAGAATACATGAAAAATCCCTGATAATTTGTCAGTTCTCTACAGAATCTCACCAAGTTCCAGAAGAGTCCCTCAAAGTTCCACAAACATTCCACAAAATCTCCCCAGTATCCAATAAAATTCCAGGAAAAATCCCACAAAATTCCCTAAATCTTCTCAAAACACGACCAAATTCTAGAAAAATATCCCACCAAATCTCCACAAATTCCCACAAAATACATGAAAAATCCCTCAAGATCCCTAAATCGCCTCAATATCCCACAAAATCCCACAAAAATCACACAAAACCTCCACAAGTTTCCACAGAATCTAAGAAAAATTCCTCAAAATTCTTCAAGTCTCCTCAAAACCACACAAAGTCGTTGAAAAGGCCTACCAAATTCCAGAAAAATCTTACAGAATTCCCTAAATCTTCTCAAAACTCTACCAAATTCCAGAAAAATCCCACCAAATCTCCACAAATTCCCACAGAATACATGAAAAATCCCTGATAATTCTTCAGTTCTCTACAGAATCTCACCAAATTCCAGAGAAGTCCCTCGAAGTTCCACAAACATCCCACAAAATCTCCCCAGTATCCAACAAAATTCCAGGAAAAATCCCACAAAATTCCCTAAATCTTCTCAAAACACAACCAAATTCTAGAAAAATATCCCACCAAATCTCCACAAATTCCCACAGAATACATGAAAAATCCCTGATAATTCTTCAGTTCTCTACAGAATCTCACCAAATTCCAGAAAAGTCCCTCGAAGTTCCAGAAACATCCCACAAAATCTCCCTAGTATCCAAAAAAATTCCAGGAAAAATCCCACAAAATTCCCTAAATCTTCTCAAAACATGACCAAATTCTAGAAAAATATCTCATCAAATCTCCACAAAATCCCACAAAATACATGAAAAATCCCTCAAGATCCCTAAATCGCCTCAATATCCCACAAAATCACACAAAATCACACAAAACCTCCACAAGTTTCCACAAAATATAAAAAAAAATCCTCAAAATTCTTCAAGTCTCCTCCAAACCACACAAAGTCCTTGAAAAGGCCCACCAAATTCCAGAAAAATCCCACAGAATCTACACAAATTCGCACAAAATCTAAAACAAATTCCTCAAAATTCTTCAAGTCTCCTCATTATCCCACACAATTCCAGAAAAAAACCCACAAAATTCCAGAGAAGTCCCACAAAACTCCCTAAATCATTTCAAAACCCTACCAATTCACAGGAATGTCCCACAAAATCTCCACCAATTCCCAGAACATCCCACAAAAATCTCACAAAAATCCCTAAATCTTCTGAAAACTCGACCAAATTCCAGAAAAGTCCCTCAAAGTTCCACAAACATCCCACAAAATCTCCCCAGTATCCAACAAAATTCCAGGAAAAATCCCACAAAATTCCCTAAATCTTCTCAAAACACGGCCAAAATCCACAAAAATCCCACCAAATCTCCACAAATTCCCACAGAATACATGAAAAATCCCTGATAATTCTTCAGTTCTCTACAGAATCTCACCAAATTCCAGAAAAGTCCCTCAAAGTTCCACAAACATCCCACAAAATCTCCCCAGTATCCAACAAAATTCCAGGAAAAATCCCACAAAATTCCCTAAATCTTCTCAAAACACGACCAAATTCTAGAAAAATATCCCACCAAATCACCACAAATTCCCACAAAATACATGAAAAATCCCTCAAGATCCCTAAATCGCCTCAATATCCCACAAAATCCCACAAAAATCACACAAAACCTCCACAAGTTTCCACAGAATCTAAGAAAAATTCCTCAAAATTCTTCAAGTCTCCTCAAAACCACACAAAGTCCTTGAAAAGGCCTACCAAATTCCAGAAAAATCCCACAGAATCTCCACAAATTCCCACAAAATCAAAAACAAATTCCTCAAAATTCAAGTCTCCTCAGAATCCCACACAATTCCAGAAAAAACCCACAAAATTCCAGAGAAGTCCCACAAAACTCCCTAAATCATTTCAAAACCCTACCAATTCACAGGAATGTCCCACAAAATCTCCATCAATTCCCAGAACATCCCACAAAAATCTCACAAAAATCCCTAAATCTTCTGAAAACTCGAAAACACGGCCAAAATCCACAAAAATCCCACCAAATCTCCACAAATTCCCACAGAATACATGAAAAATCCCTGATAATTCGTCAGTTCCCTACAGAATCTCACCAAATTCCAGAAAAGTCCCTCAAAGTTCCACAAACATCCCACAAAATCTCCCCAGTATCCAACAAAATTCCAGGAAAGATCCCACAAAATTCCCTAAATCATCTCAAAACACGACCAAATTCTAGAAAAATATCCCACCAAATCTCCACAAAATCCCACAAAATACATGAAAAATCCCTCAAAATCCCTAAATCGCCTCAATATCCCACAAAATCCCACAAAAATCCCACAAAACCTCTACAAGTTTCCACAAAATCTAAGAAAAATTCCTCAAAATTCTTCAAGTCTCCTCAAAACCTCACAAAGTCCTTGAAAAGGCCCACCAAATTCCAGAAAAATCCCACAGAATCTACACAAATTCCCACAAAATCTAAAACAAATTCCTCAAAATTCTTCAAGCCTCCTCAGAATCCCACACAATTCCAGAAAAAACCCACAAAATTCCAGAGAAGTCCCACAAAACTCCCTAAATCATTTCAAAACCCTACCAATTCACAGGAATGTCCCACAAAATCTCCACCAATTCCCAGAACATCCCACAAAAATCTCACAAAAATCCCTAAATCTTCTGAAAACTCGAAAACACGGCCAAAATCCACAAAAATCCCACCAAATCTCCACAAATTCCCACAGAATACATGAAAAATCCCTGATAATTCTTCAGTTCTCTACAGAATCTCACCAAATTCCAGAAAAGTCCCTCAAAGTTCCACAAACATCCCACAAAATCTCCCCAGTATCCATCAAAATTCCAGGAAAAATCCCACAAAATTCCCTAAATCTTCTCAAAACACGACCAAATTCCAGAAAAATATCCCACCAAATCTCCACAAAATCCCACAAAATACATGAAAAATCCCTCAAGATCCCTAAATCGCCTCAATATCCCACAAAATCCCACAAAAATCACACAAAACCTCCACAAGTTTCCACAAAATCTAAGAAAAATTCCTCAAAATTCTTCAAGTCTCCTCAAAACCACACAAAGTCCTTCAAAAAGGCCCACCAAATTCCAGAAAAATCTTACAGAATTCCCTAAATCTTCTCAAAACTCTACCAAATTCCAGAAAAATCCCACCAAATCTCCACAAATTCCCACGGAATACATGAAAAATCCCTGATAATTCGTCAGTTCTCTACAGAATCTCACCAAATTCCAGAAAAGTCCCTCAAAGTTCCACAAACATCCCACAAAATCTCCCCAGTATCCAACAAAATTCCAGGAAAAATCCCACAAAATTCCCTAAATCTTCTCAAAACACGACCAAATTCTAGAAAAATATCCCACCAAATCTCCACAAATTCCCACAAAATACATGAAAAATCCCTCAAGATCCCTAAATCGCCTCAATATCCCACAAAATCCCACAAAAATCCCACAAAACCTCCACAAGTTTCCACAAAATCTAAGAAAAATTCCTCAAAATTCTTCAAGTCTCCTCAAAACCACACAAAGTCCTTCAAAAAGGCCCACCAAATTCCAGAAAAATCTTACAGAATTCCCTAAATCTTCTCAAAACTCTACCAAATTCCAGAAAAATCCCACCAAATCTCCACAAATTCCCACGGAATACATGAAAAATCCCTGATAATTCTTCAGTTCTCTACAGAATCTCACCAAATTCCAGAAAAGTCCCTCAAAGTTCCACAAACATCCCACAAAATCTCCCCAGTATCCAACAAAATTCCAGGAAAAATCCCACAAAATTCCCTAAATCTTCTCAAAACACGACCAAATTCTAGAAAAATATCCCACCAAATCTCCACAAATTCCCACAAAATACATGAAAAATCCCTCAAGATCCCTAAATCGCCTCAATATCTCACAAAATCCCACAAAAATCACACAAAACCTCTACAAGTTTCCACAAAATCTAAGAAAAATTCCTCAAAATTCTTCGTCTCCTCAAAACCACACAAAGTCCTTGAAAAGTCCCACCAAATTCCAGTAAAATCCCACAGAATCTACACAAATTCCCACAAAATCTAAAACAAATTCCTCAAAATTCTTCAAGCCTCCTCAGAATCCCACACAATTCCAGAAAAAACCCACAAAATTCCAGAGAAGTCCCACAAAACTCCCTAAATCATTTCAAAACCCTACCAATTCACAGGAATGTCCCACAAAATCTCCACCAATTCCCAGAACATCCCACAAAAATCTCACAAAAATCCCTAAATCTTCTGAAAACTCGAAAACACGGCCAAAATCCACAAAAATCCCACCAAATCTCCACAAATTCCCACAGAATACATGAAAAATCCCTGATAATTCTTCAGTTCTCTACAGAATCTCACCAAATTCCAGAAAAGTCCCTCAAAGTTCCACAAACATCCCACAAAATCTTCCCAGTATCCATCAAAATTCCAGGAAAAATCCCACAAAATTCCCTAAATCTTCTCAAAACACGACCAAATACCAGAAAAATATCCCACCAAATCTCCACAAAATCCCACAAAATACATGAAAAATCCCTCAAGATCCCTAAATCGCCTCAATATCCCACAAAATCCCACAAAAATCACACAAAACCTCCACAAGTTTCCACAAAATCTAAGAAAAAATCCTCAAAATTCTTCAAGTCTCCTCAAAACCACACAAAGTCCTTGAAAAGGCCCACCAAATTCCAGAAAAATCCCACAGAATCTACACAAATTCCCACAAAATCTAAAACAAATTCCTCTAAATTCTTCAAGTCTCCTCAGAATCCCACACAATTCCAGAAAAAACCCACAAAATTCCAGAGAAGTCCCACAAAACTCCCTAAATCATTTCAAAACCCTACCAATTCACAGGAATGTCCCACAAAATCTCCACCAATTCCCAGAACATCCCACAAAAATCTCACAAAAATCCCTAAATCTTCTGAAAACTCGAAAACACGGACAAAATCCACAAAAATCCCACCAAATCTCCACAAATTCCCACAGAATACATGAAAAATCCCTGATAATTCTTCAGTTCTCTACAGAATCTCACCAAATTCCAGAAAAGTCCCTCAAAATTCCACAAACATCCCACAAAATCTCCCCAGTATCCAACAAAATTCCAGGAAATATCCCACAAAATTCCCTAAATCTTCTCAAAACACGACCAAATTCTAGAAAAATATCCCAACAAATCTCCACAAAATCCCACAAAATACATGAAAAATCCCTCAAGATCCCTAAATCGCCTCAATATCCCACAAAATCCCACAAGAATCACACAAAACCTCCACAAGTTTCCACAGAATCTAAGAAAAATTCCTCAAAATTCTTCAAGTCTCCGCAAAACCACACAAAGTCCTTCAAAAAGGCCCACAAAATTCCAGAAAAATCTTACAGAATTCCCTAAATCTTCTCAAAACTCTACCAAATTCCAGAAAAATCCCACCAAATCTCCACAAATTCCCACAGAATACATGAAAAATCCCTGATAATTCTTCAGTTCTCTACAGAATCTCACCAAATTCCAGAAAAGTCCCTCAAAGTTCCACAAACATCCCACAAAATCTCCCCAGTATCCATCAAAATTCCAGGAAAAATCCCACAAAATTCCCTAAATCTTCTCAAAACACGACCAAATTCCAGAAAAATATCCCACCAAATCTCCACAAAATCCCACAAAATACATGAAAAATCCCTCAAGATCCCTAAATCGCCTCAATATCCCACAAAATCCCACAAAAATCACACAAAACCTCCACAAGTTTCCACAAAATCTAAGAAAAATTCCTCAAAATTCTTCAAGTCTCCTCAAAACCACACAAAGTCCTTGAAAAGGCCCACCAAATTCCAGAAAAATCCCACAGAATCTACACAAATTCCCACAAAATCTAAAACAAATTCCTCTAAATTCTTCAAGTCTCCTCAGAATCCCACACAATTCCAGAAAAAACCCACAAAATTCCAGAGAAGTCCCACAAAACTCCCTAAATCATTTCAAAACCCTACCAATTCACAGGAATGTCCCACAAAATCTCCACCAATTCCCAGAACATCCCACAAAAATCTCACAAAAATCCCTAAATCTTCTGAAAACTCGAAAACACGGCCAAAATCCACAAAAATCCCACCAAATCTCCACAAATTCCCACAGAATACATGAAAAATCCCTGATAATTCGTCAGCTCTCTACAGAATCTCACCAAATTCCAGAAAAGTCCCTCAAAGTTCCACAAACATCCCACAAAATCTTCCCAGCATCCATCAAAATTAAAGGAAAAATCCCACAAAATTCCCTAAATCTTCTCAAAACACGACCAAATTCCAGAAAAATATCCCACCAAATCTCCACAAAATCCCACAAAATACATGAAAAATCCCTCAAGATCCCTAAATCGCCTCAATATCCCACAAAATCCCACAAAAATCACACAAAACCTCCACAAGTTTCCACAAAATCTAAGAAAAAATCCTCAAAATTCTTCAGGTCTCCTCAAAACCACACAAAGTCCTTGAAAAGGCCCACCAAATTCCAGAAAAATCCCACAGAATCTACACAAATTCCCACAAAATCTAAAACAAATTCCTCTAAATTCTTCAAGTCTCCTCAGAATCCCACACAATTCCAGAAAAAACCCACAAAATTCCAGAGAAGTCCCACAAAACTCCCTAAATCATTTCAAAACCCTACCAATTCACAGGAATGTCCCACAAAATCTCCACCAATTCCCAGAACATCCCACAAAAATCTCACAAAAATCCCTAAATCTTCTGAAAACTCGAAAACACGGACAAAATCCACAAAAATCCCACCAAATCTCCACAAATTCCCACAGAATACATGAAAAATCCCTGATAATTCTTCAGTTCTCTACAGAATCTCACCAAATTCCAGAAAAGTCCCTCAAAATTCCACAAACATCCCACAAAATCTCCCCAGTATCCAACAAAATTCCAGGAAAAATCCCACAAAATATCCTAAATCTTCTCAAAACACGACCAAATTCTAGAAAAATATCCCAACAAATCTCCACAAAATCCCACAAAATACATGAAAAATCCCTCAAGATCCCTAAATCGCCTCAATATCCCACAAAATCCCACAAAAATCACACAAAACCTCCACAAGTTTCCACAGAATCTAAGAAAAATTCCTCAAAATTCTTCAAGTCTCCACAAAACCACACAAAGTCCTTCAAAAAGGCCCACAAAATTCCAGAAAAATCTTACAGAATTCCCTAAATCTTCTCAAAACTCTACCAAATTCCAGAAAAATCCCACCAAATCTCCACAAATTCCCACAGAATACATGAAAAATCCCTGATAATTCTTCAGTTCTCTACAGAATCTCACCAAATTCCAGAAAAGTCCCTCAAAGTTCCACAAACATCCCACAAAATCTCCCCAGTATCCAACAAAATTCCAGGAAAAATCCCACAAAATTCCCTAAATCTTCTCAAAACACGACCAAATTCTAGAAAAATATCCCACCAAATCTCCACAAATTCCCACAAAATACATGAAAAATCCCTCAAGATCCCTAAATCGCCTCAATATCCCACAAAATCCCACAAAAATCACACAAAACCTCCACAAGTTTCCACAAAATCTAAGAAAAATTCCTCAAAATTCTTCAAGTCTCCTCAAAACCACACAAAGTCCTTGAAAAGGCCCACCAAATTCCAGAAAAATCCCACAGAATCTACACAAATTCCCACAAAATCTAAAACAAATTCCTCAAAATTCTTCAAGCCTCCTCAGAATCCCACACAATTCCAGAAAAAACCCACAAAATTCCAGAGAAGTCCCACAAAACTCCCTAAATCATTTCAAAACCCTACCAATTCACAGGAATGTCCCACAAAATCTCCACCAATTCCCAGAACATCCCACAAAAATCTCACAAAAATCCCTAAATCTTCTGAAAACTCGAAAACACGGCCAAAATCCACAAAAATCCCACCAAATCTCCACAAATTCCCACAGAATACATGAAAAATCCCTGATAATTCGTCAGTTCTCTACAGAATCTCACCAAATTCCAGAAAAGTCCCTCAAAGTTCCACAAACATCCCACAAAATCTTCCCAGTATCCATCAAAATTCCAGGAAAAATCCCACAAAATTCCCTAAATCTTCTCAAAACACGACCAAATTCCAGAAAAATATCCCACCAAATCTCCACAAAATCCCACAAAATACATGAAAAATCCCTCAAGATCCCTAAATCGCCTCAATATCCCACAAAATCCCACAAAAATCACACAAAACCTCCACAAGTTTCCACAAAATCTAAGAAAAATTCCTCAAAATTCTTCAAGTCTCCTCAAAACCACACAAAGTCCTTCAAAAAGGCCCACCAAATTCCAGAAAAATCCCACAGAATCTACACAAATTCCCACAAAATCTAAAACAAATTCCTCAAAATTCTTCAAGTCTCCTCAGAATCCCACAGAATTCCAGAAAAAACCCACAAAATTCCTGAGAAGTCCCACAAAACTCCCTAAATCATTTCAAAACCCTACCAATTCACAGGAATGACCCACAAAATCTCCACCAATTCCCAGAACATCCCACAAAAATCTCACAAAAATCCCTAAATCTTCTGAAAACTCGAAAACACGGCCAAAATCCACAAAAATCCCACCAAATCTCCACAAATTCCCACAGAATACATGAAAAATCCCTGATAATTCTTCAGTTCTCTACAGAATCTCACCAAATTCCAGAAAAGTCCCTCAAAATTCCACAAACATCCCACAAAATCTCCCCAGTATCCAACAAAATTCCAGGAAAAATCCCACAAAATATCCTAAATCTTCTCAAAACACGACCAAATTCTAGAAAAATATCCCAACAAATCTCCACAAAATCCCACAAAATACATGAAAAATCCCTCAAGATCCCTAAATCGCCTCAATATCCCACAAAATCCCACAAAAATCACACAAAACCTCCACAAGTTTCCACAGAATCTAAGAAAAATTCCTCAAAATTCTTCAAGTCTCCGCAAAACCACACAAAGTCCTTCAAAAAGGCCCACAAAATTCCAGAAAAATCTTACAGAATTCCCTAAATCTTCTCAAAACTCTACCAAATTCCAGAAAAATCCCACCAAATCTCCACAAATTCCCACGGAATACATGAAAAATCCCTGATAATTCGTCAGTTCTCTACAGAATCTCACCAAATTCCAGAAAAGTCCCTCAAAGTTCCACAAACATCCCACAAAATCTCCCCAGTATCCAACAAAATTCCAGGAAAAATCCCACAAAATTCCCTAAATCTTCTCAAAACACGACCAAATTCTAGAAAAATATCCCACCAAATCTCCACAAATTCCCACAAAATACATGAAAAATCCCTCAAGATCCCTAAATCGCCTCAATATCCCACGAAATCCCACAAAAATCACACAAAACCTCCACAAGTTTCCACAAAATCTAAGAAAAATTCCTCAAAATTCTTCAAGTCTCCTCAAAACCACACAAAGTCCTTGAAAAGGCCCACCAAATTCCAGAAAAATCCCACAGAATCTACACAAATTCCCACAAAATCTAAAACAAATTCCTCAAAATTCTTCAAGTCTCCTCAGAATCCCACACAATTCCAGAAAAAACCCACAAAATTCCAGAGAAGTCCCACAAAACTCCCAAAATCATTTCAAAACCCTACCAATTCAAAGGAATGTCCCACAAAATCTCCACCAATTCCCAGAACATCCCACAAAAATCTCACAAAAATCCCTAAATCTTCTGAAAACTCGAAAACACGGACAAAATCCACAAAAATCCCACCAAATCTCCACAAATTCCCACAGAATACATGAAAAATCCCTGATAATTCGTCAGTTCTCTACAGAATCTCACCAAATTCCAGAAAAGTCCCTCAAAGTTCCACAAACATCCCACAAAATCTCCCCAGTATCCAACAAAATTCCAGGAAAAATCCCACCAAATTCCCTAAATCTTCTCAAAACACGACCAAATACCAGAAAAATATCCCACCAAATCTCCACAAAATCCCACAAAATACATGAAAAATCCCTCAAGATCCCTAAATCGCCTCAATATCCCACAAAATCCCACAAAAATCACACAAAACCTCCACAAGTTTCCACAAAATCTAAGAAAAAATCCTCAAAATTCTTCAGGTCTCCTCAAAACCACACAAAGTCCTTGAAAAGGCCCACCAAATTCCAGAAAAATCCCACAGAATCTACACAAATTCCCACAAAATCTAAAACAAATTCCTCTAAATTCTTCAAGTCTCCTCAGAATCCCACACAATTCCAGAAAAAACCCACAAAATTCCAGAGAAGTCCCACAAAACTCCCTAAATCATTTCAAAACCCTACCAATTCACAGGAATGTCCCACAAAATCTCCACCAATTCCCAGAACATCCCACAAAAATCTCACAAAAATCCCTAAATCTTCTGAAAACTCGAAAACACGGACAAAATCCACAAAAATCCCACCAAATCTCCACAAATTCCCACAGAATACATGAAAAATCCCTGATAATTCTTCAGTTCTCTACAGAATCTCACCAAATTCCAGAAAAGTCCCTCAAAATTCCACAAACATCCCACAAAATCTCCCCAGTATCCAACAAAATTCCAGGAAAAATCCCACAAAATATCCTAAATCTTCTCAAAACACGACCAAATTCTAGAAAAATATCCCAACAAATCTCCACAAAATCCCACAAAATACATGAAAAATCCCTCAAGATCCCTAAATCGCCTCAATATCCCACAAAATCCCACAAAAATCCCACAAAACCTCCACAAGTTTCCACAAAATCTAAGAAAAATTCCTCCAAATTCTTCAAGTCTCCTCAAAACCACACAAAGTCCTTCAAAAAGGCCCACCAAATTCCAGAAAAATCTTACAGAATTCCCTAAATCTTCTCAAAACTCTACCAAATTCCAGAAAAATCCCACCAAATCTCCACAAATTCCCACGGAATACATGAAAAATCCCTGATAATTCTTCAGTTCTCTACAGAATCTCACCAAATTCCAGAAAAGTCCCTCAAAGTTCCACAAACATCCCACAAAATCTCCCCAGTATCCAACAAAATTCCAGGAAAAATCCCACAAAATTCCCTAAATCTTCTCAAAACACGGCCAAAATCCACAAAAATCCCACCAAATCTCCACAAATTCCCACAGAATACATGAAAAATCCCTGATAATTCTTCAGTTCTCTACAGAATCTCACCAAATTCCAGAAAAGTCCCTCAAAGTTCCACAAACATCCCACAAAATCTCCCCAGTATCCAACAAAATTCCAGGAAAAATCCCACAAAATTCCCTAAATCTTCTCAAAACACGACCAAATTCTAGAAAAATATCCCACCAAATCACCACAAATTCCCACAAAATACATGAAAAATCCCTCAAGATCCCTAAATCGCCTCAATATCCCACAAAATCCCACAAAAATCACACAAAACCTCCACAAGTTTCCACAGAATCTAAGAAAAATTCCTCAAAATTCTTCAAGTCTCCGCAAAACCACAAAAAGTCCTTCAAAAAGGCCCACAAAATTCCAGAAAAATCTTACAGAATTCCCTAAATCTTCTCGAAACTCTACCAAATTCCAGAAAAATCCCACCAAATCTCCACAAATTCCCACAGAATACATGAAAAATCCCTGATAATTCTTCAGTTCTCTACAGAATCTCACCAAATTCCAGAAAAGTCCCTCAAAGTTCCACAAACATCCCACAAAATCTCCCCAGTATCCAACAAAATTCCAGGAAAAATCCCACAAAATTCCCTAAATCTTCTCAAAACACGACCAAATTCTAGAAAAATATCCCACCAAATCACCACAAATTCCCACAAAATACATGAAAAATCCCTCAAGATCCCTAAATCGCCTCAATATCCCACAAAATCCCACAAAAATCACACAAAACCTCCACAAGTTTCCACAAAATCTAAGAAAAATTCCTCAAAATTCTTCAAGTCTCCTCAAAACCACACAAAGTCCTTGAAAAGGCCCACCAAATTCCAGAAAAATCCCACAGAATCTACACAAATTCCCACAAAATCTAAAACAAATTCCTCAAAATTCTTCAAGTCTCCACAGAATCCCACACAATTCCAGAAAAAACCCACAAAATTCCAGAGAAGTCCCACAAAACTCCCAAAATCATTTCAAAACCCTACCAATTCACAGGAATGTCCCACAAAATCTCCACCAATTCCCAGAACATCCCACAAAAATCTCACAAAAATCCCTAAATCTTCTGAAAACTCGAAAACACGGCCAAAATCCACAAAAATCCCACCAAATCTCCACAAATTCCCACAGAATACATGAAAAATCCCTGATAATTCTTCAGTTCTCTACAGAATCTCACCAAATTCCAGAAAAGTCCCTCAAAGTTCCACAAACATCCCACAAAATCTCCCCAGTATCCATCAAAATTCCAGGAAAAATCCCACAAAATTCCCTAAATCTTCTCAAAACACGACCAAATTCTAGAAAAATATCCCACCAAATCACCACAAATTCCCACAAAATACATGAAAAATCCCTCAAGATCCCTAAATCGCCTCAATATTCCACAAAATCCCACAAAAATCCCACAAAACCTCCACAAGTTTCCACAAAGTCTAAGAAAAATTCCTCAAAATTCTTCAAGTCTCCTCAAAACCACACAAAGTCCTTGAAAAGGCCTACCAAATTCCAGTAAAATCCCACAGAATCTCCACAAATTCCCACAAAATCTAAAACAAATTCCTCAAAATTCAAGAAAAATCCCTCAAAATTCACTGAATTTCCTCAATATCCCACCAAATTCCAGAACCATCTCACAAAATCTCAACAAATTTCCACATAATCTAAGAAAATTCCGCAAAATTCTTCAAGTCTCCTCCAAATCCCACAAAATTCAAGACAAATCCTCAAAATTCCACAAAAATCCCACAAAATTCCTTCCATCTTCTCAGAACCCAAACAAACTCCTGCAACATCTCACAAAATCTCCACCAATTTCCAAACAATTCAAGAAAAATCCCGCAAAATTCTTCAAGTCTCCTCCAAATACCACAAACATCCCACAAACATCCCACAGACATCCCACAAAATTCAAGAGAAATCCCACAAAATTCAAAAGAAATCGCACAAAATCCTGTACAAGCCCCACACAATTCCCTAAATCTTCTCAGAACCCAACAACATTCCTGCAACATCCCACAAAATCTCTGGAAATTTCCACAAAATTCAAGAAGACTCTCACAAAAAACTTGAAAGCTGCTGA
Organism: Cyanistes caeruleus; assembly: GCF_971803275.1. Taxonomy (NCBI): domain Eukaryota; kingdom Metazoa; phylum Chordata; class Aves; order Passeriformes; family Paridae; genus Cyanistes; species Cyanistes caeruleus. The sequence continues at coordinate 89,138,423 of NC_141702.1, read as the reverse complement.
AAATTCCACGAAAATCCCACAAAAATCCCTAAATCTTCTCAAAACCCAACCACATTCCTGCAGCATCTCACAAAATCTCCACCAATATCCAAAAAATTCAAGAAAATTCCCTCCAAATTCTTCAAGTCTCCTCCAAATCCCACAAAATTCAAGACAAATCCTCAAAATCCCACAAAAATCCCACCAAATTCCAGAACCATCTCACAAAATCTCAACAAATTTCCACTAAATTCAAGAAAACTCTCACAAAGTTCTTGAAAGCCCCTCAAAATTCCAGAAAAATGCCACAAACTTCCCTACATCTTCTCAAAACCCAAACAAACTCCTGCAACATCTCACAAAATCTCCACCAATTTCCAAACAATTCAAGAAAAATCCCGCAAAATTCTTCAAGTCTCGTACAAATCCCAGAAAAATCCCACAAAATTCCAGAAACATCCCACCAAATCACCTCAATATCACCAAAAATTCTGGAAAAGCCTCACAAAATTGCAGAAAAATGCCACAAAATTCCCTAAACCTTCTCAAAACCCTACCCAATTCCTGCAACATCCCACAAAATCTCCAACAATTTCCAAACAATTCAAGAAAAATCCCGCAAAATTCTTCAAGTCTCGTACAAATCCCAGAAAAATCCCACAAAATTCCAGAAACATCCCACCAAATCACCTCAATATCACCAAAAATTCTGGAAAAGCCTCACAAAATTGCAGAAAAATGCCACAAAATTCCCTAAACCTTCTCAAAACCCTACCCAATTCCTGCAACATCCCACAAAATCTCCAACAATTTCCACAAAATTCAAGAAAAATCCCTCAAAATTCACTGAATTTCCTCAATATCCCACCAAATTCCAGAACCATCTCACAAAATCTCAACAAATTTCCACATAATCTAAGAAAATTCCGCAAAATTCTTCAAGTCTCCTCCAAATCCCACAAAATTCAAGACAAATCCTCAAAATTCCACAAAAATCCCACAAAATTCCTTCCATCTTCTCAGAACCCAAACAAACTCCTGCAACATCTCACAAAATCTCCACCAATTTCCAAACAATTCAAGAAAAATCCCGCAAAATTCTTCAAGTCTCCTCCAAATACCACAAACATCCTACAAACATCTCACAAACATCCCACAAACATCCCATAAAATTCAATAGAAATCCCACAAAATTCAAGAGAAATCCCACCAAATTCTGTACAAGCCCCACACAATTCCCTAAATCTTCTCAGAACCCAACCACATTCCTGCAACATCCCACAAAATCTCCAACAATTTCCACAAAATTCAAGAAAATTCCCTCCAAATTCACTGAATTTCCTCAATATCCCACCAAACTCCAGAACCATCTCACAAAATCTCAACAAATTTCCAAAAAATTCAAAAAAACTCTCACAAAGTTCTTGAAAGCCCCTCAAAATTCCAGAAAAATGCCACAAAATTCCCTACATCTTCTCAAAACCCCACAAAATTCTACAGACATCTCACAAAATCTCCACACATTTCCACAAAATCTAAGAAAATTCCCGCAAAATTCTTCAAGTCTCCTCCAAATCCCACAAAATTCAAGAGAAATCCTCAAAATTCCACAAAAATCCAACAAAATTCCCTACATCTTCTCAAAATCCAAACAAATTCCTGAAACATCTCACAAAATCTCCACCAATTTCCACAACATTTAGGAAAAATCCCTCCAACTTCTTCAAGTCTCCTCCAAATCCCACAAAATTCAAGAGAATTCCTCAAAATTCCACAAAAATCCCACAAAATTCCTGCAACATCTCACAAAATCTCCGGAAATTTCCACAAAATTCAAGAAGACTCTCACAAAATACTTGAAAGCTGCTGAAAATTCCACGAATATACCACAAAAATCCCTAAATCTTCTCAAAACCCAACCACATTCCTGCAGCATCTCACAAAATCTCCACCAATATCCAAAAAATTCAAGAAAATTCCCTCCAAATTCTTCAAGTCTCCTCCAAATCCCACAAAATTCAAGACAAATCCTCAAAATCCCACAAAAATCCCACCAAATTCCAGAACCATCTCACAAAATCTCAACAAATTTCCACTAAATTCAAGAAAACTCTCACAAAGTTCTTGAAAGCCCCTCAAAATTCCAGAAAAATGCCACAAACTTCCCTACATCTTCTCAAAACCCAAACAAACTCCTGCAACATCTCACAAAATCTCCACCAATTTCCAAACAATTCAAGAAAAATCCCGCAAAATTCTTCAAGTCTCGTACAAATCCCAGAAAAATCCCACAAAATTCCAGAAACATCCCACCAAATCACCTCAATATCACCAAAAATTCTTGAAAAGCCTCACAAAATTGCAGAAAAATGCCACAAAATTCCCTACATCTTCTCAAAACCCTACCCAATTCCTGCAACATCCCACAAAATCTCCAACAATTTCCAAACAATTCAAGAAAAATCCCGCAAAATTCTTCAAGTCTCGTACAAATCCCAGAAAAATCCCACAAAATTCCAGAAACATCCCACCAAATCACCTCAATATCACCAAAAATTCTGGAAAAGCCTCACAAAATTGCAGAAAAATGCCACAAAATTCCCTAAACCTTCTCAAAACCCTACCCAATTCCTGCAACATCCCACAAAATCTCCAACAATTTCCACAAAATTCAAGAAAAATCCCTCCAAATTCACTGAATTTCCTCAATATCCCACCAAATTCCAGAACCATCTCACAAAATCTCAACAAATTTCCACATAATCTAAGAAAATTCCGCAAAATTCTTCAAGTCTCCTCCAAATCCCACAAAATTCAAGACAAATCCTCAAAATTCCACAAAAATCCCACAAAATTCCTTCCATCTTCTCAGAACCCAAACAAACTCCTGCAACATCTCACAAAATCTCCACCAATTTCCAAACAATTCAAGAAAAATCCCGCAAAATTCTTCAAGTCTCCTCCAAATACCACAAACATCCTACAAACATCTCACAAACATCCCACAAACATCCCATAAAATTCAATAGAAATCCCACAAAATTCAAGAGAAATCCCACCAAATTCTGTACAAGCCCCACACAATTCCCTAAATCTTCTCAGAACCCAACCACATTCCTGCAACATCCCACAAAATCTCCAACAATTTCCACAAAATTCAAGAAAATTCCCTCCAAATTCACTGAATTTCCTCAATATCCCACCAAACTCCAGAACCATCTCACAAAATCTCAACAAATTTCCAAAAAATTCAAAAAAACTCTCACAAAGTTCTTGAAAGCCCCTCAAAATTCCAGAAAAATGCCACAAAATTCCCTACATCTTCTCAAAACCCCACAAAATTCTACAGACATCTCACAAAATCTCCACACATTTCCACAAAATCTAAGAAAATTCCCGCAAAATTCTTCAAGTCTCCTCCAAATCCCACAAAATTCAAGAGAAATCCTCAAAATTCCACAAAAATCCAACAAAATTCCCTACATCTTCTCAAAATCCAAACAAATTCCTGAAACATCTCACAAAATCTCCACCAATTTCCACAACATTTAGGAAAAATCCCTCCAACTTCTTCAAGTCTCCTCCAAATCCCACAAAATTCAAGAGAATTCCTCAAAATTCCACAAAAATCCCACAAAATTCCTGCAACATCTCACAAAATCTCCGGAAATTTCCACAAAATTCAAGAAGACTCTCACAAAATACTTGAAAGCTGCTGAAAATTCCACGAATATACCACAAAAATCCCTAAATCTTCTCAAAACCCAACCACATTCCTGCAGCATCTCACAAAATCTCCACCAATATCCAAAAAATTCAAGAAAATTCCCTCCAAATTCTTCAAGTCTCCTCCAAATCCCACAAAATTCAAGACAAATCCTCAAAATCCCACAAAAATCCCACCAAATTCCAGAACCATCTCACAAAATCTCAACAAATTTCCACTAAATTCAAGAAAACTCTCACAAAGTTCTTGAAAGCCCCTCAAAATTCCAGAAAAATGCCACAAACTTCCCTACATCTTCTCAAAACCCAAACAAACTCCTGCAACATCTCACAAAATCTCCACCAATTTCCAAACAATTCAAGAAAAATCCCGCAAAATTCTTCAAGTCTCGTACAAATCCCAGAAAAATCCCACAAAATTCCAGAAACATCCCACCAAATCACCTCAATATCACCAAAAATTCTTGAAAAGCCTCACAAAATTGCAGAAAAATGCCACAAAATTCCCTACATCTTCTCAAAACCCTACCCAATTCCTGCAACATCCCACAAAATCTCCAACAATTTCCAAACAATTCAAGAAAAATCCCTCAAAATTCACTGAATTTCCTCAATATCCCACCGAATTCCAGAACCATCTCACAAAATCTCAACAAATTTCCACATAATCTAAGAAAATTCCGCAAAATTCTTCAAGTCTCCTCCAAATCCCACAAAATTCAAGACAAATCCTCAAAATTCCACAAAAATCCCACAAAATTCCTGCAACATCTCACAAAATCTCCGGAAATTTCCACAAAATTCAAGAAGACTCTCACAAAATACTTGAAAGCTGCTGAAAATTCCACGAATATACCACAAAAATCCCTAAATCTTCTCAAAACCCAACCACATTCCTGCAGCATCTCACAAAATCTCCACCAATATCCAAAAAATTCAAGAAAATTCCCTCCAAATTCTGCAAGTCTCCTCCAATTTCCACAAAATTCAAGAAAATTCCCTCAAAATTCACTGAATTTCCTCAATATCCCACCAAACTCCAGAACCATCTCACAAAATCTCAACAAATTTCCAAAAAATTCAAAAAAACTCTCACAAAGTTCTTGAAAGCCCCTCAAAATTCCAGAAAAATGCCACAAAATTCCCTACATCTTCTCAAAACATTACAAAATTCTACAGACATCTCACAAAATCTCCACACATTTCCACAAAATCTAAGAAAATTCCCGAAAAATTCTTCAAGTCTCCTCCAAATCCCACAAAATTCAAGAGAAATCCTCAAAATTCCACAAAAATCCCACAAAATTCCTGCAACATCTCACAAAATCTCCGGAAATTTCCACAAAATTCAAGAAGACTCTCACAAAATACTTGAAAGCTGCTGAAAATTCCACGAATATCCCACAAAAATCCCTAAATCTTCTCAAAACCCAACCACATTCCTGCAGCATCTCACAAAATCTCCACCAATATCCAAAAAATTCAAGAAAATTCCCTCCAAATTCTTCAAGTCTCCTCCAAATCCCACAAAATTCAAGACAAATCCTCAAAATCCCACAAAAATCCCACCAAATTCCAGAACCATCTCACAAAATCTCAACAAATTTCCACTAAATTCAAGAAAACTCTCACAAAGTTCTTGAAAGCCCCTCAAAATTCCAGAAAAATGCCACAAACTTCCCTACATCTTCTCAAAACCCAAACAAACTCCTGCAACATCTCACAAAATCTCCACCAATTTCCAAACAATTCAAGAAAAATCCCGCAAAATTCTTCAAGTCTCGTACAAATCCCAGAAAAATCCCACAAAATTCCAGAAACATCCCACCAAATCACCTCAATATCACCAAAAATTCTTGAAAAGCCTCACAAAATTGCAGAAAAATGCCACAAAATTCCCTACATCTTCTCAAAACCCTACCCAATTCCTGCAACATCCCACAAAATCTCCAACAATTTCCAAACAATTCAAGAAAAATCCCGCAAAATTCTTCAAGTCTCGTACAAATCCCAGAAAAATCCCACAAAATTCCAGAAACATCCCACCAAATCACCTCAATATCACCAAAAATTCTGGAAAAGCCTCACAAAATTGCAGAAAAATGCCACAAAATTCCCTAAACCTTCTCAAAACCCTACCCAATTCCTGCAACATCCCACAAAATCTCCAACAATTTCCACAAAATTCAAGAAAAATCCCTCAAAATTCACTGAATTTCCTCAATATCCCACCAAATTCCAGAACCATCTCACAAAATCTCAACAAATTTCCACATAATCTAAGAAAATTCCGCAAAATTCTTCAAGTCTCCTCCAAATCCCACAAAATTCAAGACAAATCCTCAAAATTCCACAAAAATCCCACAAAATTCCTTCCATCTTCTCAGAACCCAAACAAACTCCTGCAACATCTCACAAAATCTCCACCAATTTCCAAACAATTCAAGAAAAATCCCGCAAAATTCTTCAAGTCTCCTCCAAATACCACAAACATCCTACAAACATCTCACAAACATCCCACAAACATCCCATAAAATTCAATAGAAATCCCACAAAATTCAAGAGAAATCCCACCAAATTCTGTACAAGCCCCACACAATTCCCTAAATCTTCTCAGAACCCAACCACATTCCTGCAACATCCCACAAAATCTCCAACAATTTCCACAAAATTCAAGAAAATTCCCTCCAAATTCACTGAATTTCCTCAATATCCCACCAAACTCCAGAACCATCTCACAAAATATCAACAAATTTCCAAAAAATTCAAAAAAACTCTCACAAAGTTCTTGAAAGCCCCTCAAAATTCCAGAAAAATGCCACAAAATTCCCTACATCTTCTCAAAACATTACAAAATTCTACAGACATCTCACAAAATCTCCACACATTTCCACAAAATCTAAGAAAATTCCCGAAAAATTCTTCAAGTCTCCTCCAAATCCCACAAAATTCAAGACAAATCCTCAAAATCCCACAAAAATCCCACCAAATTCCAGAACCATCTCAAAAATCTCAACAAATTTCCACTAAATTCAAGAAAACTCTCACAAAGTTCTTGAAAGCCCCTCAAAATTCCAGAAAAATGCCACAAACTTCCCTACATCTTCTCAAAACCCAAACAAACTCCTGCAACATCTCACAAAATCTCCACCAATTTCCAAACAATTCAAGAAAAATCCCGCAAAATTCTTCAAGTCTCGTACAAATCCCAGAAAAATCCCACAAAATTCCAGAAACATCCCACCAAATCACCTCAATATCACCAAAAATTCTTGAAAAGCCTCACAAAATTGCAGAAAAATGCCACAAAATTCCCTAAACCTTCTCAAAACCCTACCCAATTCCTGCAACATCCCACAAAATCTCCAACAATTTCCACAAAATTCAAGAAAAATCCCTCAAAATTCACTGAATTTCCTCAATATCCCACCAAATTCCAGAACCATCTCACAAAATCTCAACAAATTTCCACTAAATTCAAGAAAATTCCGCAAAATTCTTCAAGTCTCCTCCAAATCCCACAAAATTCAAGACAAATCCTCAAAATTCCACAAAAATCCAACAAAATTCCCTACATCTTCTCAAAATCCAAACAAATTCCTGAAACATCTCACAAAATCACCACCAATTTCCACAACATTTAGGAAAAATCCCTCCAACTTCTTCAAGTCTCCTCCAAATCCCACAAAATTCAAGACAAATCCTCAAAATTCCACAAAAATCCCACAAAATTCCTGCAACATCTCACAAAATCTCCGGAAATTTCCACAAAATTCAAGAAGACTCTCACAAAATACTTGAAAGCTGCTGAAAATTCCACGAATATACCACAAAAATCCCTAAATCTTCTCAAAACCCAACCACATTCCTGCAGCATCTCACAAAATCTCCACCAATATCCAAAAAATTCAAGAAAATTCCCTCCAAATTCTTCAAGTCTCCTCCAAATCCCACAAAATTCAAGACAAATCCTCAAAATCCCACAAAAATCCCACCAAATTCCAGAACCATCTCAAAAATCTCAACAAATTTCCACTAAATTCAAGAAAACTCTCACAAAGTTCTTGAAAGCCCCTCAAAATTCCAGAAAAATGCCACAAACTTCCCTACATCTTCTCAAAACCCAAACAAACTCCTGCAACATCTCACAAAATCTCCACCAATTTCCAAACAATTCAAGAAAAATCCCGCAAAATTCTTCAAGTCTCGTACAAATCCCAGAAAAATCCCACAAAATTCCAGAAACATCCCACCAAATCACCTCAATATCACCAAAAATTCTGGAAAAGCCTCACAAAATTGCAGAAAAATGCCACAAAATTCCCTAAACCTTCTCAAAACCCTACCCAATTCCTGCAACATCCCACAAAATCTCCAACAATTTCCACAAAATTCAAGAAAAATCCCTCAAAATTCACTGAATTTCCTCAATATCCCACCAAATTCCAGAACCATCTCACAAAATCTCAACAAATTTCCACATAATCTAAGAAAATTCCCGCAAAATTCTTCAAGTCTCCTCCAAATCCCACAAAATTCAAGACAAATCCTCAAAATTCCACAAAAATCCCACAAAATTCCTTCCATCTTCTCAGAACCCAAACAAACTCCTGCAACATCTCACAAAATCTCCACCAATTTCCAAACAATTCAAGAAAAATCCCGCAAAATTCTTCAAGTCTCCTCCAAATACCACAAACATCCTACAAACATCTCACAAACATCCCACAAACATCCCATAAAATTCAATAGAAATCCCACAAAATTCAAGAGAAATCCCACCAAATTCTGTACAAACCCCACACAATTCCCTAAATCTTCTCAGAACCCAACCACATTCCTGCAACATCCCACAAAATCTCCAACAATTTCCACAAAATTCAAGAAAATTCCCTCCAAATTCACTGAATTTCCTCAATATCCCACCAAACTCCAGAACCATCTCACAAAATCTCAACAAATTTCCAAAAAATTCAAAAAAACTCTCACAAAGTTCTTGAAAGCCCCTCAAAATTCCAGAAAAATGCCACAAAATTCCCTACATCTTCTCAAAACATTACAAAATTCTACAGACATCTCACAAAATCTCCACACATTTCCACAAAATCTAAGAAAATTCCCGCAAAATTCTTCAAGTCTCCTCCAAATCCCACAAAATTCAAGAGAAATCCTCAAAATTCCACAATAATCCAACAAAATTCCCTACATCTTCTCAAAATCCAAACAAATTCCAGAACCATCTCACAAAATCTCCACCAATTTCCACAACATTTAGGAAAAATCCCTCCAACTTCTTCAAGTCTCCTCCAAATCCCACAAAATTCCAGAGAAATCCTCAAAATTCCACAAAAATCCCACAAAATTCCTGCAACATCTCACAAAATCTCCAACAATTTCCACAAAATTCAAGAAGACTCTCACAAAATACTTGAAAGCTGCTGAAAATTCCACGAATATCCCACAAAAATCCCTAAATCTTCTCAAAACCCAACCACATTCCTGCAGCATCTCACAAAATCTCCACCAATATCCAAAAAATTCAAGAAAATTCCCTCCAAATTCTTCAAGTCTCCTCCAAATCCCACAAAATTCAAGACAAATCCTCAAAATCCCACAAAAATCCCACCAAATTCCAGAACCATCTCACAAAATCTCAACAAATTTCCACTAAATTCAAGAAAACTCTCACAAAGTTCTTGAAAGCCCCTCAAAATTCCACAAAAATCCCACAAAATTCCCTACATCTTCTCAAAACCCAAACAAACTCCTGCAACATCTCACAAAATCTCCACCAATTTCCAAACAATTCAAGAAAAATCCCGCAAAATTCTTCAAGTCTCGTACAAATCCCAGAAAAATCCCACAAAATTCCAGAAACATCCCACCAAATCACCTCAATATCACCAAAAATTCTGGAAAAGCCTCACAAAATTGCAGAAAAATGCCACAAAATTCCCTAAACCTTCTCAAAACCCTACCCAATTCCTGCAACATCCCACAAAATCTCCAACAATTTCCACAAAATTCAAGAAAAATCCCTCAAAATTCACTGAATTTCCTCAATATCCCACCGAATTCCAGAACCATCTCACAAAATCTCAACAAATTTCCACAAAATCTAAGAAAATTCCGCAAAATTCTTCAAGTCTCCTCCAAATCCCACAAAATTCAAGACAAATCCTCAAAATTCCACAAAAATCCCACAAAATTCCTGCAACATCTCACAAAATCTCCGGAAATTTCCACAAAATTCAAGAAGACTCTCACAAAATACTTGAAAGCTGCTGAAAATTCCACGAATATACCACAAAAATCCCTAAATCTTCTCAAAACCCAACCACATTCCTGCAGCATCTCACAAAATCTCCACCAATATCCAAAAAATTCAAGAAAATTCCCTCCAAATTCTTCAAGTCTCCTCCAAATCCCACAAAATTCAAGACAAATCCTCAAAATCCCACAAAAATCCCACCAAATTCCAGAACCATCTCACAAAATCTCAACAAATTTCCACTAAATTCAAGAAAACTCTCACAAAGTTCTTGAAAGCCCCTCAAAATTCCAGAAAAATGCCACAAACTTCCCTACATCTTCTCAAAACCCAAACAAACTCCTGCAACATCTCACAAAATCTCCACCAATTTCCAAACAATTCAAGAAAAATCCCGCAAAATTCTTCAAGTCTCCTACAAATCCCAGAAAAATCCCACAAAATTCCAGAAACATCCCACCAAATCACCTCAATATCACCAAAAATTCTGGAAAAGCCTCACAAAATTGCAGAAAAATGCCACAAAATTCCCTAAACCTTCTCAAAACCCTACCCAATTCCTGCAACATCCCACAAAATCTCCAACAATTTCCACAAAATTGAAGAAAAATCCCTCAAAATTCACTGAATTTCCTCAATATCCCACCAAATTCCAGAACCATCTCACAAAATCTCAACAAATTTCCACATAATCTAAGAAAATTCCGCAAAATTCTTCAAGTCTCCTCCAAATCCCACAAAATTCAAGACAAATCCTCAAAATTCCACAAAAATCCCACAAAATTCCTTCCATCTTCTCAGAACCCAAACAAACTCCTGCAACATCTCACAAAATCTCCACCAATTTCCAAACAATTCAAGAAAAATCCCGCAAAATTCTTCAAGTCTCCTCCAAATACCACAAACATCCTACAAACATCTCACAAACATCCCACAAACATCCCATAAAATTCAATAGAAATCCCACAAAATTCAAGAGAAATCCCACCAAATTCTGTACAAGCCCCACACAATTCCCTAAATCTTCTCAGAACCCAACCACATTCCTGCAACATCCCACAAAATCTCCAACAATTTCCACAAAATTCAAGAAAATTCCCTCCAAATTCACTGAATTTCCTCAATATCCCACCAAACTCCAGAACCATCTCACAAAATCTCAACAAATTTCCAAAAAATTCAAAAAAACTCTCACAAAGTTCTTGAAAGCCCCTCAAAATTCCAGAAAAATGCCACAAAATTCCCTACATCTTCTCAAAACCCCACAAAATTCTACAGACATCTCACAAAATCTCCACACATTTCCACAAAATCTAAGAAAATTCCCGCAAAATTCTTCAAGTCTCCTCCAAATCTCACAAAATTCAAGAGAAATCCTCAAAATTCCACAAAAATCCAACAAAAATCCCTAAATCTTCTCAAAACCCAACCACATTCCTGCAGCATCTCACAAAATCTCCACCAATATCCAAAAAATTCAAGAAAATTCCCTCCAAATTCTTCAAGTCTCCTCCAAATCCCACAAAATTCAAGACAAATCCTCAAAATCCCACAAAAATCCCACCAAATTCCAGAACCATCTCACAAAATCTCAACAAATTTCCACTAAATTCAAGAAAACTCTCACAAAGTTCTTGAAAGCCCCTCAAAATTCCAGAAAAATGCCACAAACTTCCCTACATCTTCTCAAAACCCAAACAAACTCCTGCAACACCTCACAAAATCTCCAACAATTTCCAAACAATTCAAGAAAAATCCCGCAAAATTCTTCAAGTCTCGTACAAATCCCAGAAAAATCCCACAAAATTCCAGAAACATCCCACCAAATCACCTCAATATCACCAAAAATTCTGGAAAAGCCTCACAAAATTGCAGAAATATGCCACAAAATTCCCTAAACCTTCTCAAAACCCTACCCAATTCCTGCAACATCCCACAAAATCTCCACCAATTTCCAAACAATTCAAGAAAAATCCCGCAAAATTCTTCAAGTCTCGTACAAATCCCAGAAAAATCCCACAAAATTCCAGAAACATCCCACCAAATCACCTCAATATCACCAAAAATTCTGGAAAAGCCTCACAAAATTGCAGAAAAATGCCACAAAATTCCCTAAACCTTCTCAAAACCCTACCCAATTCCTGCAACATCCCACAAAATCTCCAACAATTTCCACAAAATTCAAGAAAAATCCCTCAAAATTCACTGAATTTCCTCAATATCCCACCAAATTCCAGAACCATCTCACAAAATCTCAACAAATTTCCACATAATCTAAGAAAATTCCGCAAAATTCTTCAAGTCTCCTCCAAATCCCACAAAATTCAAGACAAATCCTCAAAATTCCACAAAAATCCCACAAAATTCCTTCCATCTTCTCAGAACCCAAACAAACTCCTGCAACATCTCACAAAATCTCCACCAATTTCCAAACAATTCAAGAAAAATCCCGCAAAATTCTTCAAGTCTCCTCCAAATACCACAAACATCCTACAAACATCTCACAAACATCCCACAAACATCCCATAAAATTCAATAGAAATCCCACAAAATTCAAGAGAAATCCCACCAAATTCTGTACAAGCCCCACACAATTCCCTAAATCTTCTCAGAACCCAACCACATTCCTGCAACATCCCACAAAATCTCCAACAATTTCCACAAAATTCAAGAAAATTCCCTCCAAATTCACTGAATTTCCTCAATATCCCACCAAACTCCAGAATCATCTCACAAAATCTCAACAAATTTCAAAAAAATTCAAAAAAACTCTCACAAAGTTCTTGAAAGCCCCTCAAAATTCCAGAAAAATGCAACAAAATTCCCTAAATCTTCTCAAAACCCCACAAAATTCTACAGACATCTCACAAAATCTCCACACATTTCCACAAAATCTAAGAAAATTCCCGCAAAATTCTTCAAGTCTCCTCCAAATCCCACAAAATTCAAGAGAAATCCTCAAAATTCCACAAAAATCCAACAAAATTCCCTACATCTTCTCAAAATCCAAACAAATTCCTGAAACATCTCACAAAATCTCCACCAATTTCCACAACATTTAGGAAAAATCCCTCCAACTTCTTCAAGTCTCCTCCAAATCCCACAAAATTCAAGAGAATTCCTCAAAATTCCACAAAAATCCCACAAAATTCCTGCAACATCTCACAAAATCTCCGGAAATTTCCACAAAATTCAAGAAGACTCTCACAAAATACTTGAAAGCTGCTGAAAATTCCACAAATATCCCACAAAAATCCCTAAATCTTCTCAAAACCCAACCACATTCCTGCAGCATCTCACAAAATCTCCACCAATATCCAAAAAATTCAAGAAAATTCCCTCCAAATTCTTCAAGACTCCTCCAAATCCCACAAAATTCAAGACAAATCCTCAAAATCCCACAAAAATCCCACCAAATTCCAGAACCATCTCACAAAATCTCAACAAATTTCCACTAAATTCAAGAAAACTCTCACAAAGTTCTTGAAAGCCCCTCAAAATTCCAGAAAAATGCCACAAACTTCCCTACATCTTCTCAAAACCCAAACAAACTCCTGCAACATCTCACAAAATCTCCACCAATTTCCAAACAATTCAAGAAAAATCCCGCAAAATTCTTCAAGTCTCCTACAAATCCCAGAAAAATCCCACAAAATTCCAGAAACATCCCACCAAATCACCTCAATATCACCAAACATTCTGGAAAAGCCTCACAAAATTGCAGAAAAATGCCACAAAATTCCCTAAACCTTCTCAAAACCCTACCCAATTCCTGCAACATCCCACAAAATCTCCAACAATTTCCACAAAATTCAAGAAAAATCCCTCAAAATTCACTGAATTTCCTCAATATCCCACCAAATTCCAGAACCATCTCACAAAATCTCAACAAATTTCCACATAATCTAAGAAAATTCCCGCAAAATTCTTCAAGTCTCCTCCAAATCCCACAAAATTCAAGACAAATCCTCAAAATTCCACAAAAATCCCACAAAATTCCTTCCATCTTCTCAGAACCCAAACAAACTCCTGCAACATCTCACAAAATCTCCACCAATTTCCAAACAATTCAAGAAAAATCCCGCAAAATTCTTCAAGTCTCCTCCAAATACCACAAACATCCTACAAACATCTCACAAACATCCCACAAACATCCCATAAAATTCAATAGAAATCCCACAAAATTCAAGAGAAATCCCACCAAATTCTGTACAAGCCCCACACAATTCCCTAAATCTTCTCAGAACCCAACCACATTCCTGCAACATCCCACAAAATCTCCAACAATTTCCACAAAATTCAAGAAAATTCCCTCCAAATTCACTGAATTTCCTCAATATCCCACCAAACTCCAGAACCATCTCACAAAATCTCAACAAATTTCCAAAAAATTCAAAAAAACTCTCACAAAGTTCTTGAAAGCCCCTCAAAATTCCAGAAAAATGCCACAAAATTCCCTACATCTTCTCAAAACCCCACAAAATTCTACAGACATCTCACAAAATCTCCACACATTTCCACAAAATCTAAGAAAATTCCCGCAAAATTCTTCAAGTCTCCTCCAAATCTCACAAAATTCAAGAGAAATCCTCAAAATTCCACAAAAATCCAACAAAATTCCCTACATCTTCTCAAAATCCAAACAAATTCCTGAAACATCTCACAAAATCTCCACCAATTTCCACAACATTTAGGAAAAATCCCTCCAACTTCTTCAAGTCTCCTCCAAATCCCACAAAATTCAAGACAAATCCTCAAAATTCCACAAAAATCCCACAAAATTCCTGCAACATCTCACAAAATCTCTGGAAATTTCCACAAAATTCAAGAAGACTCTCACAAAAAACTTGAAAGCTGCTGAAAATTCCACGAAAATCCCACAAAAATCCCTAAATCTTCTCAAAACCCAACCACATTCCTGCAGCATCTCACAAAATCTCCACCAATATCCAAAAAATTCAAGAAAATTCCCTCCAAATTCTTCAAGTCTCCTCCAAATCCCACAAAATTCAAGACAAATCCTCAAAATCCCACAAAAATCCCACCAAATTCCAGAACCATCTCACAAAATCTCAACAAATTTCCACTAAATTCAAGAAAACTCTCACAAAGTTCTTGAAAGCCCCTCAAAATTCCAGAAAAATGCCACAAAATAACCTACATCTTCTCAAAACCCAAACAAACTCCTGCAACATCTCACAAAATCTCCACCAATTTCCAAACAATTCAAGAAAAATCCCGCAAAATTCTTCAAGTCTCGTACAAATCCCAGAAAAATCCCACAAAATTCCAGAAACATCCCACCAAATCACCTCAATATCACCAAAAATTCTGGAAAAGCCTCACAAAATTGCAGAAAAATGCCACAAAATTCCCTAAACCTTCTCAAAACCCTACCCAATTCCTGCAACATCCCACAAAATCTCCAACAATTTCCACAAAATTCAAGAAAAATCCCTCAAAATTCACTGAATTTCCTCAATATCCCACCAAATTCCAGAACCATCTCACAAAATCTCAACAAATTTCCACATAATCTAAGAAAATTCCGCAAAATTCTTCAAGTCTCCTCCAAATCCCACAAAATTCAAGACAAATCCTCAAAATTCCACAAAAATCCCACAAAATTCCTTCCATCTTCTCAGAACCCAAACAAACTCCTGCAACATCTCACAAAATCTCCACCAATTTCCAAACAATTCAAGAAAAATCCCGCAAAATTCTTCAAGTCTCCTCCAAATACCACAAACATCCTACAAACATCTCACAAACATCCCACAAACATCCCATAAAATTCAATAGAAATCCCACAAAATTCAAGAGAAATCCCACCAAATTCTGTACAAGCCCCACACAATTCCCTAAATCTTCTCAGAACCCAACCACATTCCTGCAACATCCCACAAAATCTCCAACAATTTCCACAAAATTCAAGAAAATTCCCTCCAAATTCACTGAATTTCCTCAATATCCCACCAAACTCCAGAACCATCTCACAAAATCTCAACAAATTTCCAAAAAATTCAAAAAAACTCTCACAAAGTTCTTGAAAGCCCCTCAAAATTCCAGAAAAATGCCACAAAATTCCCTACATCTTCTCAAAACATTACAAAATTCTACAGACATCTCACAAAATCTCCACACATTTCCACAAAATCTAAGAAAATTCCCGCAAAATTCTTCAAGTCTCCTCCAAATCTCACAAAATTCAAGAGAAATCCTCAAAATTCCACAAAAATCCAACAAAATTCCCTACATCTTCTCAAAATCCAAACAAATTCCTGAAACATCTCACAAAATCTCCACCAATTTCCACAACATTTAGGAAAAATCCCTCCAACTTCTTCAAGTCTCCTCCAAATCCCACAAAATTCAAGACAAATCCTCAAAATTCCACAAAAATCCCACAAAATTCCTGCAACATCTCACAAAATCTCTGGAAATTTCCACAAAATTCAAGAAGACTCTCACAAAATACTTGAAAGCTGCTGAAAATTCCACGAAAATCCCACAAAAATCCCTAAATGTTCTCAAAACCCAACCACATTCCTGCAGGATCTCACAAAATCTCCACCAATATCCAAAAAATTCAAGAAAATTCCCTCCAAATTCTTCAGGTCTCCTCCAAATCCCACAAAATTCAAGACAAATCCTCAAAATCCCACAAAAATCCACCAAATTCCAGAACCATCTCACAAAATCTCAACAAATTTCCAGTAAATTCAAGAAAACTCTCACAAAGTTCTTGAAAGCCCCTCAAAATTCCAGAAAAATGCCACAAAATTCCCTACATCTTCTCAAAACCCAAACAAACTCCTGCAACATCTCACAAAATCTCCACCAATTTCCAAACAATTCAAGAAAAATCCCGCAAAATTCTTCAAGTCTCCTACAAATCCCAGAAAAATCCCACAAAATTCCAGAAACATCCCACCAAATCACCTCAATATCACCAAAAATTCTGGAAAAGCCTCACAAAATTGCAGAAAAATGCCACAAAATTCCCTAAACCTTCTCAAAACCCTACCCAATTCCTGCAACATCCCACAAAATCTCCAACAATTTCCACAAAATTCAAGAAAAATCCCTCAAAATTCACTGAATTTCCTCAATATCCCACCAAATTCCAGAACCATCTCACAAAATCTCAACAAATTTCCACATAATCTAAGAAAATTCCCGCAAAATTCTTCAAGTCTCCTCCAAATCCCACAAAATTCAAGAGAAATCCTCAAAATTCCACAAAAATCCCACAAAATTCCTTCCATCTTCTCAGAACCCAAACAAACTCCTGCAACATCTCACAAAATCTCCACCAATTTCCAAACAATTCAAGAAAAATCCCGCAAAATTCTTCAAGTCTCCTCCAAATACCACAAACATCCTACAAACATCTCACAAACATCCCACAAACATACCATAAAATTCAATAGAAATCCCACAAAATTCAAGAGAAATCCCACCAAATTCTGTACAAACCCCACACAATTCCCTAAATCTTCTCAGAACCCAACCACATTCCTGCAACATCCCACAAAATCTCCAACAATTTCCACAAAATTCAAGAAAATTCCCTCCAAATTCACTGAATTTCCTCAATATCCCACCAAACTCCAGAACCATCTCACAAAATCTCAACAAATTTCCAAAAAATTCAAAAAAACTCTCACAAAGTTCTTGAAAGCCCCTCAAAATTCCAGAAAAATGCCACAAAATTCCCTACATCTTCTCAAAACCCCACAAAATTCTACAGACATCTCACAAAATCTCCACACATTTCCACAAAATCTAAGAAAATTCCCGCAAAATTCTTCAAGTCTCCTCCAAATCTCACAAAATTCAAGAGAAATCCTCAAAATTCCACAAAAATCCAACAAAATTCCCTACATCTTCTCAAAATCCAAACAAATTCCTGAAACATCTCACAAAATCTCCACCAATTTCCACAACATTTAGGAAAAATCCCTCCAACTTCTTCAAGTCTCCTCCAAATCCCACAAAATTCAAGACAAATCCTCAAAATTCCACAAAAATCCCACAAAATTCCTGCAACATCTCACAAAATCTCTGGAAATTTCCACAAAATTCAAGAAGACTCTCACAAAATACTTGAAAGCTGCTGAAAATTCCACGAAAATCCCACAAAAATCCCTAAATCTTCTCAAAACCCAACCACATTCCTGCAGCATCTCACAAAATCTCCACCAATATCCAAAAAATTCAAGAAAATTCCCTCCAAATTCTTCAAGTCTCCTCCAAATCCCACAAAATTCAAGACAAATCCTCAAAATCCCACAAAAATCCCACCAAATTCCAGAACCATCTCACAAAATCTCAACAAATTTCCACTAAATTCAAGAAAACTCTCACAAAGTTCTTGAAAGCCCCTCAAAATTCCAGAAAAATGCCACAAAATAACCTACATCTTCTCAAAACCCAAACAAACTCCTGCAACATCTCACAAAATCTCCACCAATTTCCAAACAATTCAAGAAAAATCCCGCAAAATTCTTCAAGTCTCCTACAAATCCCAGAAAAATCCCACAAAATTCCAGAAACATCCCACCAAATCACCTCAATATCACCAAAAATTCTGGAAAAGCCTCACAAAATTGCAGAAAAATGCCACAAAATTCCCTAAACCTTCTCAAAACCCTACCCAATTCCTGCAACATCCCACAAAATCTCCAACAATTTCCACAAAATTCAAGAAAAATCCCTCAAAATTCACTGAATTTCCTCAATATCCCACCAAATTCCAGAACCATCTCACAAAATCTCAACAAATTTCCACATAATCTAAGAAAATTCCCTCCAAATACTTCAAGTCTCCTCCAAATCCCACAAAATTCAAGACAAATCCTCAAAATTCCACAAAAATCCCACAAAATTCCTTCCATCTTCTCAGAACCCAAACAAACTCCTGCAACATCTCACAAAATCTCCACCAATTTCCAAACAATTCAAGAAAAATCCCGCAAAATTCTTCAAGTCTCCTCCAAATACCACAAACATCCTACAAACATCTCACAAACATCCCACAAACATCCCATAAAATTCAATAGAAATCCCACAAAATTCAAGAGAAATCCCACCAAATTCTGTACAAGCCCCACACAATTCCCTAAATCTTCTCAGAACCCAACCACATTCCTGCAACATCCCACAAAATCTCCAACAATTTCCACAAAATTCAAGAAAATTCCCTCCAAATTCACTGAATTTCCTCAATATCCCACCAAACTCCAGAACCATCTCACAAAATCTCAACAAATTTCCAAAAAATTCAAAAAAACTCTCACAAAGTTCTTGAAAGCCCCTCAAAATTCCAGAAAAATGCCACAAAATTCCCTACATCTTCTCAAAACATTACAAAATTCTACAGACATCTCACAAAATCTCCACACATTTCCACAAAATCTAAGAAAATTCCCGCAAAATTCTTCAAGTCTCCTCCAAATCTCACAAAATTCAAGAGAAATCCTCAAAATTCCACAAAAATCCAACAAAATTCCCTACATCTTCTCAAAATCCAAACAAATTCCTGAAACATCTCACAAAATCTCCACCAATTTCCACAACATTTAGGAAAAATCCCTCCAACTTCTTCAAGTCTCCTCCAAATCCCACAAAATTCAAGACAAATCCTCAAAATTCCACAAAAATCCCACAAAATTCCTGCAACATCTCACAAAATCTCTGGAAATTTCCACAAAATTCAAGAAGACTCTCACAAAATACTTGAAAGCTGCTGAAAATTCCACGAAAATCCCACAAAAATCCCTAAATGTTCTCAAAACCCAACCACATTCCTGCAGGATCTCACAAAATCTCCACCAATATCCAAAAAATTCAAGAAAATTCCCTCCAAATTCTTCAGGTCTCCTCCAAATCCCACAAAATTCAAGACAAATCCTCAAAATCCCACAAAAATCCACCAAATTCCAGAACCATCTCACAAAATCTCAACAAATTTCCAGTAAATTCAAGAAAACTCTCACAAAGTTCTTGAAAGCCCCTCAAAATTCCAGAAAAATGCCACAAAATTCCCTACATCTTCTCAAAACCCAAACAAACTCCTGCAACATCTCACAAAATCTCCACCAATTTCCAAACAATTCAAGAAAAATCCCGCAAAATTCTTCAAGTCTCCTACAAATCCCAGAAAAATCCCACAAAATTCCAGAAACATCCCACCAAATCACCTCAATATCACCAAAAATTCTGGAAAAGCCTCACAAAATTGCAGAAAAATGCCACAAAATTCCCTAAACCTTCTCAAAACCCTACCCAATTCCTGCAACATCCCACAAAATCTCCAACAATTTCCACAAAATTCAAGAAAAATCCCTCAAAATTCACTGAATTTCCTCAATATCCCACCAAATTCCAGAACCATCTCACAAAATCTCAACAAATTTCCACATAATCTAAGAAAATTCCCGCAAAATTCTTCAAGTCTCCTCCAAATCCCACAAAATTCAAGAGAAATCCTCAAAATTCCACAAAAATCCCACAAAATTCCTTCCATCTTCTCAGAACCCAAACAAACTCCTGCAACATCTCACAAAATCTCCACCAATTTCCAAACAATTCAAGAAAAATCCCGCAAAATTCTTCAAGTCTCCTCCAAATACCACAAACATCCTACAAACATCTCACAAACATCCCACAAACATACCATAAAATTCAATAGAAATCCCACAAAATTCAAGAGAAATCCCACCAAATTCTGTACAAACCCCACACAATTCCCTAAATCTTCTCAGAACCCAACCACATTCCTGCAACATCCCACAAAATCTCCAACAATTTCCACAAAATTCAAGAAAATTCCCTCCAAATTCACTGAATTTCCTCAATATCCCACCAAACTCCAGAACCATCTCACAAAATCTCAACAAATTTCCAAAAAATTCAAAAAAACTCTCACAAAGTTCTTGAAAGCCCCTCAAAATTCCAGAAAAATGCCACAAAATTCCCTACATCTTCTCAAAACCCCACAAAATTCTACAGACATCTCACAAAATCTCCACACATTTCCACAAAATCTAAGAAAATTCCCGCAAAATTCTTCAAGTCTCCTCCAAATCTCACAAAATTCAAGAGAAATCCTCAAAATTCCACAAAAATCCAACAAAATTCCCTACATCTTCTCAAAATCCAAACAAATTCCTGAAACATCTCACAAAATCTCCACCAATTTCCACAACATTTAGGAAAAATCCCTCCAAATTCTTCAAGTCTCCTCCAAATCCCACAAAATTCAAGACAAATCCTCAAAATTCCACAAAAATCCCACAAAATTCCTGCAACATCTCACAAAATCTCTGGAAATTTCCACAAAATTCAAGAAGACTCTCACAAAATACTTGAAAGCTGCTGAAAATTCCACGAAAATCCCACAAAAATCCCTAAATCTTCTCAAAACCCAACCACATTCCTGCAGCATCTCACAAAATCTCCACCAATATCCAAAAAATTCAAGAAAATTCCCTCCAAATTCTTCAAGTCTCCTCCAAATCCCACAAAATTCAAGACAAATCCTCAAAATCCCACAAAAATCCCACCAAATTCCAGAACCATCTCACAAAATCTCAACAAATTTCCACTAAATTCAAGAAAACTCTCACAAAGTTCTTGAAAGCCCCTCAAAATTCCAGAAAAATGCCACAAACTTCCCTACATCTTCTCAAAACCCAAACAAACTCCTGCAACATCTCACAAAATCTCCACCAATTTCCAAACAATTCAAGAAAAATCCCGCAAAATTCTTCAAGTCTCCTACAAATCCCAGAAAAATCCCACAAAATTCCAGAAACATCCCACCAAATCACCTCAATATCACCAAAAATTCTGGAAAAGCCTCACAAAATTGCAGAAAAATGCCACAAAATTCCCTAAACCTTCTCAAAACCCTACCCAATTCCTGCAACATCCCACAAAATCTCCAACAATTTCCACAAAATTCAAGAAAAATCCCTCAAAATTCACTGAATTTCCTCAATATCCCACCAAATTCCAGAACCATCTCACAAAATCTCAACAAATTTCCACATAATCTAAGAAAATTCCCTCCAAATACTTCAAGTCTCCTCCAAATCCCACAAAATTCAAGACAAATCCTCAAAATTCCACAAAAATCCCACAAAATTCCTTCCATCTTCTCAGAACCCAAACAAACTCCTGCAACATCTCACAAAATCTCCACCAATTTCCAAACAATTCAAGAAAAATCCCGCAAAATTCTTCAAGTCTCCTCCAAATACCACAAACATCCTACAAACATCTCACAAACATCCCACAAACATCCCATAAAATTCAATAGAAATCCCACAAAATTCAAGAGAAATCCCACCAAATTCTGTACAAGCCCCACACAATTCCCTAAATCTTCTCAGAACCCAACCACATTCCTGCAACATCCCACAAAATCTCCAACAATTTCCACAAAATTCAAGAAAATTCCCTCCAAATTCACTGAATTTCCTCAATATCCCACCAAACTCCAGAACCATCTCACAAAATCTCAACAAATTTCCAAAAAATTCAAAAAAACTCTCACAAAGTTCTTGAAAGCCCCTCAAAATTCCAGAAAAATGCCACAAAATTCCCTACATCTTCTCAAAACCCCACAAAATTCTACAGACATCTCACAAAATCTCCACACATTTCCACAAAATCTAAGAAAATTCCCGCAAAATTCTTCAAGTCTCCTCCAAATCTCACAAAATTCAAGAGAAATCCTCAAAATTCCACAAAAATCCAACAAAATTCCCTACATCTTCTCAAAATCCAAACAAATTCCTGAAACATCTCACAAAATCTCCACCAATTTCCACAACATTTAGGAAAAATCCCTCCAACTTCTTCAAGTCTCCTCCAAATCCCACAAAATTCAAGACAAATCCTCAAAATTCCACAAAAATCCCACAAAATTCCTGCAACATCTCACAAAATCTCTGGAAATTTCCACAAAATTCAAGAAGACTCTCACAAAATACTTGAAAGCTGCTGAAAATTCCACGAAAATCCCACAAAAATCCCTAAATCTTCTCAAAACCCAACCACATTCCTGCAGCATCTCACAAAATCTCCACCAATATCCAAAAAATTCAAGAAAATTCCCTCCAAATTCTTCAGGTCTCCTCCAAATCCCACAAAATTCAAGACAAATCCTCAAAATCCCACAAAAATCCCACCAAATTCCAGAACCATCTCACAAAATCTCAACAAATTTCCACTAAATTCAAGAAAACTCTCACAAAGTTCTTGAAAGCCACTCAAAATTCCAGAAAAATGCCACAAAATAACCTACATCTTCTCAAAACCCAAACAAACTCCTGCAACATCTCACAAAATCTCCAACAATTTCCAAACAATTCAAGAAAAATCCCGCAAAATTCTTCAAGTCTCGTACAAATCCCAGAAAAATCCCACAAAATTCCAGAAACATCCCACCAAATCACCTCAATATCACCAAAAATTCTGGAAAAGCCTCACAAAATTGCAGAAAAATGCCACAAAATTCCCTAAACCTTCTGAAAACACTCCCCAATTCCTGCAACATTTCACAAAATCTCCAACAATTTCCACAAAATTCAAGAAAAATCCCTCAAAATTCACTGAATTTCCTCAATATCCCACCGAATTCCAGAACCACCTCACAAAATCTCAACAAATTTCCACATAATCTAAGAAAATTCCGCAAAATTCTTCAAGTCTCCTCCAAATCCCACAAAATTCAAGACAAATCCTCAAAATTCCACAAAAATCCAACAAAATTCCCTACATCTTCTCAAAACCCAAACAAATTCCTGCAACATCTCACAAAATCTCCACCAATTTCCAAACATTTCAAGAAAAATCCCGCAAAATTCTTCAAGTCTCCTCCAAATACCACAAACATCCTACAAACATCTCACAAACATCCCACAAACATACCATAAAATTCAATAGAAATCCCACAAAATTCAAGAGAAATCCCACCAAATTCTGTACAAGCCCCACACAATTCCCTAAATCTTCTCAGAACCCAACCACATTCCTGCAACATCTCACAAAATCTCCAACAATTTCCACAAAATTCAAGAAAATTCCCTCCAAATTCACTGAATTTCCTCAATATCCCACCAAACTCCAGAACCATCTCACAAAATCTCAACAAATTTCCAAAAAATTCAAAAAAACTCTCACAAAGTTCTTGAAAGCCCCTCAAAATTCCAGAAAAATGCCACAAAATTCCCTACATCTTCTCAAAACATTACAAAATTCTACAGACATCTCACAAAATCTCCACACATTTCCACAAAATCTAAGAAAATTCCCGCAAAATTCTTCAAGTCTCCTCCAAAT
Organism: Cyanistes caeruleus; assembly: GCF_971803275.1. Lineage (NCBI taxonomy): Eukaryota > Metazoa > Chordata > Aves > Passeriformes > Paridae > Cyanistes > Cyanistes caeruleus. The sequence continues at coordinate 89,114,092 of NC_141702.1, read as the reverse complement.
CCCACAAAATTCAAGAGAAATCCTCAAAATTCCACAAAAATCCAACAAAATTCCCTACATCTTCTCAAAATCCAAACAAATTCCTGAAACATCTCACAAAATCTCCACCAATTTCCACAACATTTAGGAAAAATCCCTCCAACTTCTTCAAGTCTCCTCCAAATCCCACAAAATTCAAGAGAATTCCTCAAAATTCCACAAAAATCCCACAAAATTCCTGCAACATCTCACAAAATCTCTGGAAATTTCCACAAAATTCAAGAAGACTCTCACAAAATACTTGAAAGCTGCTGAAAATTCCACGAATATCCCACAAAAATCCCTAAATCTTCTCAAAACCCAACCACATTCCTGCAGCATCTCACAAAATCTCCACCAATATCCAAAAAATTCAAGAAAATTCCCTCCAAATTCTTCAAGTCTCCTCCAAATCCCACAAAATTCAAGACAAATCCTCAAAATCCCACAAAAATCCCACCAAATTCCAGAACCATCTCACAAAATCTCAACAAATTTCCACTAAATTCAAGAAAACTCTCATAAAGTTCTTGAAAGCCCCTCAAAATTCCAGAAAAATGCCACAAAATTCCCTACATCTTCTCAAAACCCAAACAAACTCCTGCAACATCTCACAAAATCTCCACCAATTTCCAAACAATTCAAGAAAAATCCCGCAAAATTCTTCAAGTCTCGTACAAATCCCAGAAAAATCCCACAAAATTCCAGAAACATCCCACCAAATCACCTCAATATCACCAAACATTCTGGAAAAGCCTCACAAAATTGCAGAAAAATGCCACAAAATTCCCTAAACCTTCTCAAAACCCTACCCAATTCCTGCAACATCCCACAAAATCTCCAACAATTTCCACAAAATTCAAGAAAAATCCCTCAAAATTCACTGAATTTCCTCAATATCCCACCAAATTCCAGAACCATCTCACAAAATCTCAACAAATTTCCACAAAATCTAAGAAAATTCCCGCAAAATTCTTCAAGTCTCCTCCAAATCCCACAAAATTCAAGAGAAATCCTCAAAATTCCACAAAAATCCAACAAAATTCCCTACATCTTCTCAAAACCCAAACAAATTCCTGCAACATCTCACAAAATCTCCACCAATTTCCAAACATTTCAAGAAAAATCCCGCAAAATTCTTCAAGTCTCCTCCAAATACCACAAACATCCTACAAACATCTCACAAACATCCCACAAACATCCCATTAAATTCAATAGAAATCCCACAAAATTCAAGAGAAATCCCACCAAATTCTGTACAAGCCCCACACAATTCCCTAAATCTTCTCAGAACCCAACCACATTCCTGCAACATCTCACAAAATCTCCAACAATTTCCACAAAATTCAAGAAAATTCCCTCCAAATTCACTGAATTTCCTCAATATCCCACCAAACTCCAGAACCATCTCACAAAATCTCAACAAATTTCCAAAAAATTCAAAAAAACTCTCACAAAGTTCTTGAAAGCCCCTCAAAATTCCAGAAAAATGCCACAAAATTCCCTACATCTTCTCAAAACATTACAAAATTCTACAGACATCTCACAAAATCTCCACACATTTCCACAAAATCTAAGAAAATTCCCGCAAAATTCTTCAAGTCTCCTCCAAATCCCACAAAATTCAAGAGAAATCCTCAAAATTCCACAAAAATCCAACAAAATTCCCTACATCTTCTCAAAATCCAAACAAATTCCTGAAACATCTCATAAAATCTCCACCAATTTCCACAACATTTAGGAAAAATCCCTCCAACTTCTTCAAGTCTCCTCCAAATCCCACAAAATTCAAGAGAATTCCTCAAAATTCCACAAAAATCCCACAAAATTCCTGCAACATCTCACAAAATCTCCGGAAATTTCCACAAAATTCAAGAAGACTCTCACAAAATACTTGAAAGCTGCTGAAAATTCCACGAATATCCCACAAAAATCCCTAAATCTTCTCAAAACCCAACCACATTCCTGCAGCATCTCACAAAATCTCCACCAATATCCAAAAAATTCAAGAAAATTCCCTCCAAATTCTTCAAGTCTCCTCCAAATCCCACAAAATTCAAGACAAATCCTCAAAATCCCACAAAAATCCCACCAAATTCCAGAACCATCTCACAAAATCTCAACAAATTTCCACTAAATTCAAGAAAACTCTCACAAAGTTCTTGAAAGCCCCTCAAAATTCCAGAAAAATGCCACAAAATTCCCTACATCTTCTCAAAACCCAAACAAACTCCTGCAACATCTCACAAAATCTCCACCAATTTCCAAACAATTCAAGAAAAATCCCGCAAAATTCTTCAAGTCTCGTACAAATCCCAGAAAAATCCCACAAAATTCCAGAAACATCCCACCAAATCACCTCAATATCACCAAACATTCTGGAAAAGCCTCACAAAATTGCAGAAAAATGCCACAAAATTCCATAAATCTTCTCAAAACCCTACCCAATTCCTGCAACATCCCACAAAATCTCCAACAATAACCAAAAAATTCAAGAAAAATCCCTCAAAATTCACTGAATTTCCTCAATATCCCACCAAATTCCAGAACCATCTCACAAAATCTCAACAAATTTCCACATAATCTAAGAAAATTCCGCAAAATTCTTCAAGTCTCCTCCAAATCCCACAAAATTCAAGACAAATCCTCAAAATTCCACAAAAATCCCACAAAATTCCTTCCATCTTCTCAGAACCCAAACAAACTCCTGCAACATCTCACAAAATCTCCACCAATTTCCAAACAATTCAAGAAAAATCCCGCAAAATTCTTCAAGTCTCCTCCAAATACCACAAACATCCCACAAACATCCCACAAACATCCCACAAACATCCCACAAACATCCCACAAAATTCAAGAGAAATCCCACAAAATTCAAGAGAAATCCCACCAAATTCTGTACAAGCCCCACACAATTCCCTAAATCTTCTCAGAACCCAACCACATTCCTGCAACATCCCACAAAATCTCCAACAATTTCCACAAAATTCAAGAAAATTCCCTCCAAATTCACTGAATTTCCTCAATATCCCACCAAACACCAGAACCATCTCACAAAATCTCAACAAATTTCCAAAAAATTCAAAAAAACTCTCACAAAGTTCTTGAAAGCCCCTCAAAATTCCAGAAAAATGCCACAAAATTCCCTACATCTTCTCAAAACATTACAAAATTCTACAGACATCTCACAAAATCTCCACACATTTCCACAAAATCTAAGAAAATTCCCGCAAAATTCTTCAAGTCTCCTCCAAATCCCACAAAATTCAAGAGAAATCCTCAAAATTCCACAAAAATCCAACAAAATTCCCTACATCTTCTCAAAATCCAAACAAATTCCTGAAACATCTCACAAAATCTCCACCAATTTCCACAACATTTAGGAAAAATCCCTCCAACTTCTTCAAGTCTCCTCCAAATCCCACAAAATTCAAGACAAATCCTCAAAATTCCACAAAAATCCCACAAAATTCCTGCAACATCTCACAAAATCTCTGGAAATTTCCACTAAATTCAAGAAAACTCTCACAAAGTTCTTGAAAGCCCCTCAAAATTCCAGAAAAATGCCACAAAATTCCCTACATCTTCTCAAAACCCAAACAAACTCCTGCAACATCTCACAAAATCTCCAACAATTTCCAAACAATTCAAGAAAAATCCCGCAAAATTCTTCAAGTCTCGTACAAATCCCAGAAAAATCCCACAAAATTCCAGAAACATCCCACCAAATCACCTCAAAATCACCAAACATTCTGGAAAAGCCTCACAAAATTGTAGAAAAATGCCACAAAATTCCATAAATCTTCTCAAAACCCTACCAAATTCCTGCAACATCTCGCAAAATCTCCACCAATAACCAAAAAATTCAAGAAAAATCCCTCAAAATTCACTGAATTTCCTCAATATCCCACCAAATTCCAGAACCATCTCACAAAATCTCAACAAATTTCCACAAAATCTAAGAAAATTCCGCAAAACTCTTCAAGTCTCTTCCAAATCCCACAAAATTCAAGACAAATCCTCAAAATTCCACAAAAATCCCACAAAATTCCTTCCATCTTCTCAGAACCCAAACAAACTCCTGCAACATCTCACAAAATCTCCACCAATTTCCAAACAATTCAAGAAAAATCCCGCAAAATTCTTCAAGTCTCCTACAAATCCCAGAAAAATCCCACAAAATTCCAGAAACATCCCACCAAATCACCTCAATATCACCAAAAATTCTGGAAAAGCCTCACAAAATTGCAGAAAAATGCCACAAAATTCCCTAAACCTTCTCAAAACCCTACCCAATTCCTGCAACATCCCACAAAATCTCCAACAATTTCCACAAAATTCAAGAAAAATCCCTCAAAATTCACTGAATTTCCTCAATATCCCACCAAATTCCAGAACCATCTCAGAAAATCTCAACAAATTTCCACTAAATCTAAGAAAATTCCCTCCAAATACTTCAAGTCTCCTCCAAATCCCACAAAATTCAAGACAAATCCTCAAAATTCCACAAAAATCCCACAAAATTCCTTCCATCTTCTCAGAACCCAAACAAACTCCTGCAACATCTCACAAAATCTCCACCAATATCCAAAAAATTCAAGAAAATTCCCTCCAAATTCTTCAAGTCTCCTCCAAATCCCACAAAATTCAAGACAAATCCTCAAAATCCCACAAAAATCCCACCAAATTCCAGAACCATCTCACAAAATCTCAACAAATTTCCACTAAATTCACTGAAAACTCTCACAAAGTTCTTGAAAGCCCCTCAAAATTCCAGAAAAATGCCACAATCTTCCCTACATCTTCTCAAAACCCAAACAAACTCCTGCAACATCTCACAAAATCTCCAACAATTTCCAAACAATTCAAGAAAAATCCCGCAAAATTCTCCTAGTCTCGTACAAATCCCAGAAAAATCCCACAAAATTCCAGAAACATCCCACCAAATCACCTCAATATCAACAAAAATTCTGGAAAAGCCTCACAAAATTGCAGAAAAATGCCACAAAATTCCCTAAACCTTCTCAAAACCCTACCAAATTCCTGCAACATCCCACAAAATCTCCAACAATTTCCACAAAATTCAAGAAAAATCCCTCCAAATTCACTGAATTTCCTCAATATCCCACCAAATTCCAGAACCATCTCAGAAAATCTCAACAAATTTCCACTAAATTCAAGAAAACTCTCACAAATTTCTTTAAAGCCCCTCAAAATTCCAGAAAAATGCCACAAAATTCCCTACATCTTCTCAAAACCCAAACAAACTCCTGCAACATCTCACAAAATCTCCACCAATTTCCAAACAATTCAAGAAAAATCCCGCAAAATTCTTCAAGTCTCGTACAAATCCCAGAAAAATCCCACAAAATTCCAGAAACATCCCACCAAATCACCTCAATATCACCAAAAATTCTGGAAAAGCCTCACAAAATTGCAGAAAAATGCCACAAAATTCCCTAAACCTTCTCAAAACCCTACCCAATTCCTGCAACATCCCACAAAATCTCCAACAATTTCCACAAAATTCAAGAAAAATCCCTCAAAATTCACTGAATTTCCTCAATATCCCACCAAATTCCAGAACCATCTCACAAAATCTCAACAAATTTCCACTAAATCTAAGAAAATTCCCTCCAAATTCTTCAAGTCTCCTCCAAATCCCACAAAATTCAAGAGAAATCCTCAAAATTCCACAAAAATCCCACAAAATTCCTTCCATCTTCTCAAAACCCAAACAAATTCCTGCAACATCTCACAAAATCTCCACCAATTTCCAAACATTTCAAGAAAAATCCCGCAAAATTCTTCAAGTCTCCTCCAAATACCACAAACATCCAACAAACATCTCAAAAACATCCCACAAACATCCCATAAAATTCAATAGAAATCCCACAAAATTCAAGAGAAATCCCACCAAATTCTGTACAAGCCCCACACAATTCCCTAAATCTTCTCAGAACCCAACCACATTCCTGCAACATCCCACAAAATCTCCAACAATTTCCACAAAATTCAAGAAAATTCCCTCCAAATTCACTGAATTTCCTCAATATCCAACCAAACTCCAGAACCATCTCACAAAATCTCAACAAATTTCCAAAAAATTCAAAAAAACTCTCACAAAGTTCTTGAAAGCCCCTCAAAATTCCAGAAAAATGCCACAAAATTCCCTACATCTTCTCAAAACATTACAAAATTCTACAGACATCTCACAAAATCTCCACACATTTCCACAAAATCTAAGAAAATTCCCGCAAAATTCTTCAAGTCTCCTCCAAATCCCACAAAATTCAAGAGAAATCCTCAAAATTCCACAAAAATCCAACAAAATTCCCTACATCTTCTCAAAATCCAAACAAATTCCTGAAACATCTCACAAAATCTCCACCAATTTCCACAACATTTAGGAAAAATCCCTCCAACTTCTTCAAGTCTCCTCCAAATCCCACAAAATTCAAGACAAATCCTCAAAATTCCACAAAAATCCCACAAAATTCCTGCAACATCTCACAAAATCTCTGGAAATTTCCACTAAATTCAAGAAAACTCTCACAAAGTTCTTGAAAGCCCCTCAAAATTCCAGAAAAATGCCACAAAATTCCCTACATCTTCTCAAAACCCAAACAAACTCCTGCAACATCTCACAAAATCTCCAACAATTTCCAAACAATTCAAGAAAAATCCCGCAAAATTCTTCAAGTCTCGTACAAATCCCAGAAAAATCCCACAAAATTCCAGAAACATCCCACCAAATCACCTCAAAATCACCAAACATTCTGGAAAAGCCTCACAAAATTGTAGAAAAATGCCACAAAATTCCATAAATCTTCTCAAAACCCTACCAAATTCCTGCAACATCTCGCAAAATCTCCACCAATAACCAAAAAATTCAAGAAAAATCCCTCAAAATTCACTGAATTTCCTCAATATCCCACCAAATTCCAGAACCATCTCACAAAATCTCAACAAATTTCCACAAAATCTAAGAAAATTCCGCAAAACTCTTCAAGTCTCTTCCAAATCCCACAAAATTCAAGAGAAATCCTCAAAATTCCACAAAAATCCCACAAAATTCCTTCCATCTTCTCAGAACCCAAACAAACTCCTGCAACATCTCACAAAATCTCCACCAATTTCCAAACAATTCAAGAAAAATCCCGCAAAATTCTTCAAGTCTCCTACAAATCCCAGAAAAATCCCACAAAATTCCAGAAACATCCCACCAAATCACCTCAATATCACCAAAAATTCTGGAAAAGCCTCACAAAATTGCAGAAAAATGCCACAAAATTCCCTAAACCTTCTCAAAACCCTACCCAATTCCTGCAACATCCCACAAAATCTCCAACAATTTCCACAAAATTCAAGAAAAATCCCTCAAAATTCACTGAATTTCCTCAATATCCCACCAAATTCCAGAACCATCTCAGAAAATCTCAACAAATTTCCACTAAATCTAAGAAAATTCCCTCCAAATACTTCAAGTCTCCTCCAAATCCCACAAAATTCAAGACAAATCCTCAAAATTCCACAAAAATCCCACAAAATTCCTTCCATCTTCTCAGAACCCAAACAAACTCCTGCAACATCTCACAAAATCTCCACCAATATCCAAAAAATTCAAGAAAATTCCCTCCAAATTCTTCAAGTCTCCTCCAAATCCCACAAAATTCAAGACAAATCCTCAAAATCCCACAAAAATCCCACCAAATTCCAGAACCATCTCACAAAATCTCAACAAATTTCCACTAAATTCACTGAAAACTCTCACAAAGTTCTTGAAAGCCCCTCAAAATTCCAGAAAAATGCCACAATCTTCCCTACATCTTCTCAAAACCCAAACAAACTCCTGCAACATCTCACAAAATCTCCAACAATTTCCAAACAATTCAAGAAAAATCCCGCAAAATTCTCCTAGTCTCGTACAAATCCCAGAAAAATCCCACAAAATTCCAGAAACATCCCACCAAATCACCTCAATATCAACAAAAATTCTGGAAAAGCCTCACAAAATTGCAGAAAAATGCCACAAAATTCCCTAAACCTTCTCAAAACCCTACCAAATTCCTGCAACATCCCACAAAATCTCCAACAATTTCCACAAAATTCAAGAAAAATCCCTCCAAATTCACTGAATTTCCTCAATATCCCACCAAATTCCAGAACCATCTCAGAAAATCTCAACAAATTTCCACTAAATTCAAGAAAACTCTCACAAAGTTCTTTAAAGCCCCTCAAAATTCCAGAAAAATGCCACAAAATTCCCTACATCTTCTCAAAACCCAAACAAACTCCTGCAACATCTCACAAAATCTCCACCAATTTCCAAACAATTCAAGAAAAATCCCGCAAAATTCTTCAAGTCTCGTACAAATCCCAGAAAAATCCCACAAAATTCCAGAAACATCCCACCAAATCACCTCAATATCACCAAAAATTCTGGAAAAGCCTCACAAAATTGCAGAAAAATGCCACAAAATTCCATAAACCTCCTCAAAACCCTACCAAATTCCTGCAACATCCCACAAAATCTCCAACAATTTCCACAAAATTCAAGAAAAATCCCTCAAAATTCACTGAATTTCCTCAATATCCCACCAAATTCCAGAACCATCTCACAAAATCTCAACAAATTTCCACTAAATCTAAGAAAATTCCCTCCAAATTCTTCAAGTCTCCTCCAAATCCCACAAAATTCAAGAGAAATCCTCAAAATTCCACAAAAATCCCACAAAATTACTTCCATCTTCTCAAAACCCAAACAAATTCCTGCAACATCTCACAAAATCTCCACCAATTTCCAAACATTTCAAGAAAAATCCCGCAAAATTCTTCAAGTCTCCTCCAAATACCACAAACATCCAACAAACATCTCAAAAACATCCCACAAACATCCCATAAAATTCAATAGAAATCCCACAAAATTCAAGAGAAATCCCACCAAATTCTGTACAAGCCCCACACAATTCCCTAAATCTTCTCAGAACCCAACCACATTCCTGCAACATCCCACAAAATCTCCAACAATTTCCACAAAATTCAAGAAAATTCCCTCCAAATTCACTGAATTTCCTCAATATCCAACCAAACTCCAGAACCATCTCACAAAATCTCAACAAATTTCCAAAAAATTCAAAAAAACTCTCACAAAGTTCTTGAAAGCCCCTCAAAATTCCAGAAAAATGCCACAAAATTCCCTACATCTTCTCAAAACATTACAAAATTCTACAGACATCTCACAAAATCTCCACACATTTCCACAAAATCTAAGAAAAATCCCGCAAAATTCTTCAAGTCTCCTCCAAATCCCACAAAATTCAAGAGAAATCCTCAAAATTCCACAAAAATCCAACAAAATTCCCCACATCTTCTCAAAATCCAAACAAATTCCTGAAACATCTCACAAAATCTCCACCAATTTCCACAACATTTAGGAAAAATCCCTCCAACTTCTTCAAGTCTCCTCCAAATCCCACAAAATTCAAGAGAATTCCTCAAAATTCCACAAAAATCCCACAAAATTCCTGCAACATCTCACAAAATCTCAACAAATTTCCACTAAATTCAAGAAAACTCTCACAAAGTTCTTGAAAGCCCCTCAAAATTCCAGAAAAATGCCACAAACTTCCCTACATCTTCTCAAAACCCAAACAAACTCCTGCAACATCTCACAAAATCTCCACCAATTTCCAAACAATTCAAGAAAAATCCCGCAAAATTCTTCAAGTCTCCTACAAATCCCAGAAAAATCCCACAAAATTCCAGAAACATCCCACCAAATCACCTCAATATCACCAAAAATTCTGGAAAAGCCTCACAAAATTGCAGAAAAATGCCACAAAATTCCCTAAACCTTCTCAAAACCCTACCCAATTCCTGCAACATCCCACAAAATCTCCAACAATTTCCACAAAATTCAAGAAAAATCCCTCCAAATTCACTGAATTTCCTCAATATCCCACCAAATTCCAGAACCATCTCACAAAATCTCAACAAATTTCCACAAAATCTAAGAAAATTCCGCAAAATTCTTCAAGTCTCCTCCAAATCCCACAAAATTCAAGACAAATCCTCAAAATTCCACAAAAATCCCACAAAATTCCTTCCATCTTCTCAGAACCCAAACAAACTCCTGCAACATCTCACAAAATCTCCACCAATATCCAAAAAATTCAAGAAAATTCCCTCCAAATTCTTCAAGTCTCCTCCAAATCCCACAAAATTCAAGACAAATCCTCAAAATCCCACAAAAATCCCACCAAATTCCAGTACCATCTCACAAAATCTCAACAAATTTCCACTAAATTCAAGAAAACACTCACAAAGTTCTTGAAAGCCCCAGAAAAATGCCACAAACTTCCCTACATCTTCTCAAAACCCAAACAAACTCCTGCAACATCTCACAAAATCTCCACCAATTTCCAAACAATTCAAGAAAAATCCCGCAAAATTCTTCAAGTCTCGTACAAATCCCAGAAAAATCCCACAAAATTCCAGAAACATCCCACCAAATCACCTCAATATCAACAAAAATTCTGGAAAAGCCTCACAAAATTGCAGAAAAATGCCACAAAATTCCCTAAACCTTCTCAAAACCCCACCAAATTCCTACCACATCCCACAAAATCTCCAACAATTTCCACAAAATTCAAGAAAAATCCCTCAAAATTCACTGAATTTCCTCAATATCCCACCAAATTCCAGAACCATCTCACAAAATCTCAACAAATTTCCACAAAATCTAAGAAAATTCCGCAAAATTCTTCAAGTCTCCTCCAAATCCCACAAAATTCAAGACAAATCCTCAAAATTCCACAAAAATCCCACAAAATTCCTTCCATCTTCTCAGAACCCAAACAAACTCCTGCAACATCTCACAAAATCTCCACCAATTTCCAAACAATTCAAGAAAAATCCCGCAAAATTCTTCAAGTCTCCTCCAAATACCACAAACATCCCACAAACATCCCACAAAATTCAAGAGAAATCCCACAAAATTCAAAAGAAATCGCACAAAATCCTGTACAAGCCCCACACAATTCCCTAAATCTTCTCAGAACCCAACCACATTCCTGCAACATCCCACAAAATCTCTGGAAATTTCCACAAAATTCAAGTAGACTCACACAAAAAACTTGAAAGCTGCTGAAAATTCCACGAAAATCCCACAAAAATCCCTAAATCTTCTCAAAACCCAACCACATTCCTGCAGCATCTCACAAAATCTCCACCAATATCCAAAAAATTCAAGAAAATTCCCTCCAAATTCTTCAAGTCTCCTCCAAATCCCACAAAATTCAAGACAAATCCTTAAAATCCCACAAAAATCCCACCAAATTCCAGAACCATCTCACAAAATCTCAACAAATTTCCACTAAATTCAAGAAAACTCTCACAAAGTTCTTGAAAGCCCCTCAAAATTCCAGAAAAATGCCACAAACTTCCCTACATCTTCTCAAAACCCAAACAAACTCCTGCAACATCTCACAAAATCTCCACCAATTTCCAAACAATTCAAGAAAAATCCCGCAAAATTCTTCAAGTCTCCTACAAATCCCAGAAAAATCCCACAAAATTCCAGAAACATCCCACCAAATCACCTCAATATCACCAAAAATTCTGGAAAAGCCTCACAAAATTGCAGAAAAATGCCACAAAATTCCCTAAACCTTCTCAAAACCCTACCCAATTCCTGCAACATCCCACAAAATCTCCAACAATTTCCACAAAATTCAAGAAAAATCCCTCAAAATTCACTGAATTTCCTCAATATCCCACCAAATTCCAGAACCATCTCACAAAATCTCAACAAATTTCCACTAAATCTAAGAAAATTCCCTCCAAATACTTCAAGTCTCCTCCAAATCCCACAAAATTCAAGACAAATCCTCAAAATTCCACAAAAATCCCACAAAATTCCTTCCATCTTCTCAGAACCCAAACAAACTCCTGCAACATCTCACAAAATCTCCACCAATATCCAAAAAATTCAAGAAAATTCCCTCCAAATTCTTCAAGTCTCCTCCAAATCCCACAAAATTCAAGACAAATCCTCAAAATCCCACAAAAATCCCACCAAATTCCAGAACCATCTCACAAAATCTCAACAAATTTCCACTAAATTCAAGAAAACTCTCACAAAGTTCTTGAAAGCCCCTCAAAATTCCAGAAAAATGCCACAAACTTCCCTACATCTTCTCAAAACCCAAACAAACTCCTGCAACATCTCACAAAATCTCCACCAATTTCCAAACAATTCAAGAAAAATCCCGCAAAATTCTTCAAGTCTCCTACAAATCCCAGAAAAATCCCACAAAATTCCAGAAACATCCCACCAAATCACCTCAATATCACCAAAAATTCTGGAAAAGCCTCACAAAATTGCAGAAAAATGCCACAAAATTCCCTAAACCTTCTCAAAACCCTACCCAATTCCTGCAACATCCCACAAAATCTCCAACAATTTCCACAAAATTCAAGAAAAATCCCTCCAAATTCACTGAATTTCCTCAATATCCCACCAAATTCCAGAACCATCTCACAAAATCTCAACAAATTTCCACAAAATCTAAGAAAATTCCGCAAAATTCTTCAAGTCTCCTCCAAATCCCACAAAATTCAAGACAAATCCTCAAAATTCCACAAAAATCCCACAAAATTCCTTCCATCTTCTCAAAACCCAACCACATTCCTGCAGCATCTCACAAAATCTCCACCAATATCCAAAAAATTCAAGAAAATTCCCTCCAAATTCTTCAAGTCTCCTCCAAATCCCACAAAATTCAAGACAAATCCTCAAAATCCCACAAAAATCCCACCAAATTCCAGTACCATCTCACAAAATCTCAACAAATTTCCACTAAATTCAAGAAAACACTCACAAAGTTCTTGAAAGCCCCAGAAAAATGCCACAAACTTCCCTACATCTTCTCAAAACCCAAACAAACTCCTGCAACATCTCACAAAATCTCCACCAATTTCCAAACAATTCAAGAAAAATCCCGCAAAATTCTTCAAGTCTCGTACAAATCCCAGAAAAATCCCACAAAATTCCAGAAACATCCCACCAAATCACCTCAATATCAACAAAAATTCTGGAAAAGCCTCACAAAATTGCAGAAAAATGCCACAAAATTCCATAAACCTTCTCAAAACCCCACCAAATTCCTACCACATCCCACAAAATCTCCAACAATTTCCACAAAATTCAAGAAAAATCCCTCAAAATTCACTGAATTTCCTCAATATCCCACCAAATTCCAGAACCATCTCACAAAATCTCAACAAATTTCCACAAAATCTAAGAAAATTCCGCAAAATTCTTCAAGTCTCCTCCAAATCCCACAAAATTCAAGACAAATCCTCAAAATTCCACAAAAATCCAACAAAATTCCCTACATCTTCTCAAAACCCAAACAAATTCCTGCAACATCTCACAAAATCTCCACCAATTTCCAAACATTTCAAGAAAAATCCCGCAAAATTCTTCAAGTCTCGTACAAATCCCAGAAAAATCCCACAAAATTCCAGAAACATCCCACCAAATCACCTCAATATCAACAAAAATTCTGGAAAAGCCTCACAAAATTGCAGAAAAATGCCACAAAATTCCATAAACCTTCTCAAAACCCCACCAAATTCCTACCACATCCCACAAAATCTCCAACAATTTCCACAAAATTCAAGAAAAATCCCTCAAAATTCACTGAATTTCCTCAATATCCCACCGAATTCCAGAACCACCTCACAAAATCTCAACAAATTTCCACATAATCTAAGAAAATTCCGCAAAATTCTTCAAGTCTCCTCCAAATACCACAAACATCCCACAAACATCCCACAAAATTCAAGAGAAATCCCACAAAATTCAAAAGAAATCGCACAAAATCCTGTACAAGCCCCACACAATTCCCTAAATCTTCTCAGAACCCAACCACATTCCTGCAACATCCCACAAAATCTCTGGAAATTTCCACAAAATTCAAGTAGACTCACACAAAAAACTTGAAAGCTGCTGAAAATTCCACGAAAATCCCACAAAAATCCCTAAATCTTCTCAAAACCCAACCACATTCCTGCAGCATCTCACAAAATCTCAACAAATTTCCACTAAATCTAAGAAAATTCCCTCCAAATACTTCAAGTCTCCTCCAAATCCCACAAAATTCAAGACAAATCCTCAAAATTCCACAAAAATCCCACAAAATTCCTTCCATCTTCTCAGAACCCAAACAAACTCCTGCAACATCTCACAAAATCTCCACCAATATCCAAAAAATTCAAGAAAATTCCCTCCAAATTCTTCAAGTCTCCTCCAAATCCCACAAAATTCAAGACAAATCCTCAAAATCCCACAAAAATCCCACCAAATTCCAGAACCATCTCACAAAATCTCAACAAATTTCCACTAAATTCAAGAAAACTCTCACAAAGTTCTTGAAAGCCCCTCAAAATTCCAGAAAAATGCCACAATCTTCCCTACATCTTCTCAAAACCCAAACAAACTCCTGCAACATCTCACAAAATCTCCAACAATTTCCAAACAATTCAAGAAAAATCCCGCAAAATTCTCCTAGTCTCGTACAAATCCCAGAAAAATCCCACAAAATTCCAGAAACATCCCACCAAATCACCTCAATATCAACAAAAATTCTGGAAAAGCCTCACAAAATTGCAGAAAAATGCCACAAAATTCCCTAAACCTTCTCAAAACCCTACCAAATTCCTGCAACATCCCACAAAATCTCCAACAATTTCCACAAAATTCAAGAAAAATCCCTCCAAATTCACTGAATTTCCTCAATATCCCACCAAATTCCAGAACCATCTCAGAAAATCTCAACAAATTTCCACTAAATTCAAGAAAACTCTCACAAATTTCTTTAAAGCCCCTCAAAATTCCAGAAAAATGCCACAAAATTCCCTACATCTTCTCAAAACCCAAACAAACTCCTGCAACATCTCACAAAATCTCCACCAATTTCCAAACAATTCAAGAAAAATCCCGCAAAATTCTTCAAGTCTCGTACAAATCCCAGAAAAATCCCACAAAATTCCAGAAACATCCCACCAAATCACCTCAATATCACCAAAAATTCTGGAAAAGCCTCACAAAATTGCAGAAAAATGCCACAAAATTCCATAAACCTCCTCAAAACCCTACCAAATTCCTGCAACATCCCACAAAATCTCCAACAATTTCCACAAAATTCAAGAAAAATCCCTCAAAATTCACTGAATTTCCTCAATATCCCACCAAATTCCAGAACCATCTCACAAAATCTCAACAAATTTCCACTAAATCTAAGAAAATTCCCTCCAAATTCTTCAAGTCTCCTCCAAATCCCACAAAATTCAAGAGAAATCCTCAAAATTCCACAAAAATCCCACAAAATTCCTTCCATCTTCTCAAAACCCAAACAAATTCCTGCAACATCTCACAAAATCTCCACCAATTTCCAAACATTTCAAGAAAAATCCCGCAAAATTCTTCAAGTCTCCTCCAAATACCACAAACATCCAACAAACATCTCAAAAACATCCCACAAACATCCCATAAAATTCAATAGAAATCCCACAAAATTCAAGAGAAATCCCACCAAATTCTGTACAAGCCCCACACAATTCCCTAAATCTTCTCAGAACCCAACCACATTCCTGCAACATCCCACAAAATCTCCAACAATTTCCACAAAATTCAAGAAAATTCCCTCCAAATTCACTGAATTTCCTCAATATCCAACCAAACTCCAGAACCATCTCACAAAATCTCAACAAATTTCCAAAAAATTCAAAAAAACTCTCACAAAGTTCTTGAAAGCCCCTCAAAATTCCAGAAAAATGCCACAAAATTCCCTACATCTTCTCAAAACATTACAAAATTCTACAGACATCTCACAAAATCTCCACACATTTCCACAAAATCTAAGAAAATTCCCGCAAAATTCTTCAAGTCTCCTCCAAATCCCACAAAATTCAAGAGAAATCCTCAAAATTCCACAAAAATCCAACAAAATTCCCCACATCTTCTCAATATCCAAACAAATTCCTGAAACATCTCACAAAATCTCCACCAATTTCCACAACATTTAGGAAAAATCCCTCCAACTTCTTCAAGTCTCCTCCAAATCCCACAAAATTCAAGAGAATTCCTCAAAATTCCACAAAAATCCCACAAAATTCCTGCAACATCTCACAAAATCTCAACAAATTTCCACTAAATTCAAGAAAACTCTCACAAAGTTCTTGAAAGCCCCTCAAAATTCCAGAAAAATGCCACAAACTTCCCTACATCTTCTCAAAACCCAAACAAACTCCTGCAACATCTCACAAAATCTCCACCAATTTCCAAACAATTCAAGAAAAATCCCGCAAAATTCTTCAAGTCTCCTACAAATCCCAGAAAAATCCCACAAAATTCCAGAAACATCCCACCAAATCACCTCAATATCACCAAAAATTCTGGAAAAGCCTCACAAAATTGCAGAAAAATGCCACAAAATTCCCTAAACCTTCTCAAAACCCTACCCAATTCCTGCAACATCCCACAAAATCTCCAACAATTTCCACAAAATTCAAGAAAAATCCCTCCAAATTCACTGAATTTCCTCAATATCCCACCAAATTCCAGAACCATCTCACAAAATCTCAACAAATTTCCACAAAATCTAAGAAAATTCCGCAAAATTCTTCAAGTCTCCTCCAAATCCCACAAAATTCAAGACAAATCCTCAAAATTCCACAAAAATCCCACAAAATTCCTTCCATCTTCTCAGAACCCAAACAAACTCCTGCAACATCTCACAAAATCTCCACCAATATCCAAAAAATTCAAGAAAATTCCCTCCAAATTCTTCAAGTCTCCTCCAAATCCCACAAAATTCAAGACAAATCCTCAAAATCCCACAAAAATCCCACCAAATTCCAGTACCATCTCACAAAATCTCAACAAATTTCCACTAAATTCAAGAAAACACTCACAAAGTTCTTGAAAGCCCCAGAAAAATGCCACAAACTTCCCTACATCTTCTCAAAACCCAAACAAACTCCTGCAACATCTCACAAAATCTCCACCAATTTCCAAACAATTCAAGAAAAATCCCGCAAAATTCTTCAAGTCTCGTACAAATCCCAGAAAAATCCCACAAAATTCCAGAAACATCCCACCAAATCACCTCAATATCAACAAAAATTCTGGAAAAGCCTCACAAAATTGCAGAAAAATGCCACAAAATTCCATAAACCTTCTCAAAACCCCACCAAATTCCTACCACATCCCACAAAATCTCCAACAATTTCCACAAAATTCAAGAAAAATCCCTCAAAATTCACTGAATTTCCTCAATATCCCACCAAATTCCAGAACCATCTCACAAAATCTCAACAAATTTCCACAAAATCTAAGAAAATTCCGCAAAATTCTTCAAGTCTCCTCCAAATCCCACAAAATTCAAGACAAATCCTCAAAATTCCACAAAAATCCCACAAAATTCCTTCCATCTTCTCAGAACCCAAACAAACTCCTGCAACATCTCACAAAATCTCCACCAATTTCCAAACAATTCAAGAAAAATCCCGCAAAATTCTTCAAGTCTCCTCCAAATACCACAAACATCCCACAAACATCCCACAAAATTCAAGAGAAATCCCACAAAATTCAAAAGAAATCGCACAAAATCCTGTACAAGCCCCACACAATTCCCTAAATCTTCTCAGAACCCAACCACATTCCTGCAACATCCCACAAAATCTCTGGAAATTTCCACAAAATTCAAGTAGACTCACACAAAAAACTTGAAAGCTGCTGAAAATTCCACGAAAATCCCACAAAAATCCCTAAATCTTCTCAAAACCCAACCACATTCCTGCAGCATCTCACAAAATCTCCACCAATATCCAAAAAATTCAAGAAAATTCCCTCCAAATTCTTCAAGTCTCCTCCAAATCCCACAAAATTCAAGACAAATCCTTAAAATCCCACAAAAATCCCACCAAATTCCAGAACCATCTCACAAAATCTCAACAAATTTCCACTAAATTCAAGAAAACTCTCACAAAGTTCTTGAAAGCCCCTCAAAATTCCAGAAAAATGCCACAAACTTCCCTACATCTTCTCAAAACCCAAACAAACTCCTGCAACATCTCACAAAATCTCCACCAATTTCCAAACAATTCAAGAAAAATCCCGCAAAATTCTTCAAGTCTCCTACAAATCCCAGAAAAATCCCACAAAATTCCAGAAACATCCCACCAAATCACCTCAATATCACCAAAAATTCTGGAAAAGCCTCACAAAATTGCAGAAAAATGCCACAAAATTCCCTAAACCTTCTCAAAACCCTACCCAATTCCTGCAACATCCCACAAAATCTCCAACAATTTCCACAAAATTCAAGAAAAATCCCTCCAAATTCACTGAATTTCCTCAATATCCCACCAAATTCCAGAACCATCTCACAAAATCTCAACAAATTTCCACAAAATCTAAGAAAATTCCGCAAAATTCTTCAAGTCTCCTCCAAATCCCACAAAATTCAAGACAAATCCTCAAAATTCCACAAAAATCCCACAAAATTCCTTCCATCTTCTCAGAACCCAAACAAACTCCTGCAACATCTCACAAAATCTCCACCAATATCCAAAAAATTCAAGAAAATTCCCTCCAAATTCTTCAAGTCTCCTCCAAATCCCACAAAATTCAAGACAAATCCTCAAAATCCCACAAAAATCCCACCAAATTCCAGTACCATCTCACAAAATCTCAACAAATTTCCACTAAATTCAAGAAAACACTCACAAAGTTCTTGAAAGCCCCAGAAAAATGCCACAAACTTCCCTACATCTTCTCAAAACCCAAACAAACTCCTGCAACATCTCACAAAATCTCCACCAATTTCCAAACAATTCAAGAAAAATCCCGCAAAATTCTTCAAGTCTCGTACAAATCCCAGAAAAATCCCACAAAATTCCAGAAACATCCCACCAAATCACCTCAATATCAACAAAAATTCTGGAAAAGCCTCACAAAATTGCAGAAAAATGCCACAAAATTCCATAAACCTTCTCAAAACCCCACCAAATTCCTACCACATCCCACAAAATCTCCAACAATTTCCACAAAATTCAAGAAAAATCCCTCAAAATTCACTGAATTTCCTCAATATCCCACCAAATTCCAGAACCATCTCACAAAATCTCAACAAATTTCCACAAAATCTAAGAAAATTCCGCAAAATTCTTCAAGTCTCCTCCAAATCCCACAAAATTCAAGACAAATCCTCAAAATTCCACAAAAATCCCACAAAATTCCTTCCATCTTCTCAGAACCCAAACAAACTCCTGCAACATCTCACAAAATCTCCACCAATTTCCAAACAATTCAAGAAAAATCCCGCAAAATTCTTCAAGTCTCCTCCAAATACCACAAACATCCCACAAACATCCCACAAAATTCAAGAGAAATCCCACAAAATTCAAAAGAAATCGCACAAAATCCTGTACAAGCCCCACACAATTCCCTAAATCTTCTCAGAACCCAACCACATTCCTGCAACATCCCACAAAATCTCTGGAAATTTCCACAAAATTCAAGTAGACTCACACAAAAAACTTGAAAGCTGCTGAAAATTCCACGAAAATCCCACAAAAATCCCTAAATCTTCTCAAAACCCAACCACATTCCTGCAGCATCTCACAAAATCTCCACCAATATCCAAAAAATTCAAGAAAATTCCCTCCAAATTCTTCAAGTCTCCTCCAAATCCCACAAAATTCAAGACAAATCCTTAAAATCCCACAAAAATCCCACCAAATTCCAGAACCATCTCACAAAATCTCAACAAATTTCCACTAAATTCAAGAAAACTCTCACAAAGTTCTTGAAAGCCCCTCAAAATTCCAGAAAAATGCCACAAACTTCCCTACATCTTCTCAAAACCCAAACAAACTCCTGCAACATCTCACAAAATCTCCACCAATTTCCAAACAATTCAAGAAAAATCCCGCAAAATTCTTCAAGTCTCCTACAAATCCCAGAAAAATCCCACAAAATTCCAGAAACATCCCACCAAATCACCTCAATATCACCAAAAATTCTGGAAAAGCCTCACAAAATTGCAGAAAAATGCCACAAAATTCCCTAAACCTTCTCAAAACCCTACCCAATTCCTGCAACATCCCACAAAATCTCCAACAATTTCCACAAAATTCAAGAAAAATCCCTCAAAATTCACTGAATTTCCTCAATATCCCACCAAATTCCAGAACCATCTCACAAAATCTCAACAAATTTCCACTAAATCTAAGAAAATTCCCTCCAAATACTTCAAGTCTCCTCCAAATCCCACAAAATTCAAGACAAATCCTCAAAATTCCACAAAAATCCCACAAAATTCCTTCCATCTTCTCAGAACCCAAACAAACTCCTGCAACATCTCACAAAATCTCCACCAATATCCAAAAAATTCAAGAAAATTCCCTCCAAATTCTTCAAGTCTCCTCCAAATCCCACAAAATTCAAGACAAATCCTCAAAATCCCACAAAAATCCCACCAAATTCCAGAACCATCTCACAAAATCTCAACAAATTTCCACTAAATTCAAGAAAACTCTCACAAAGTTCTTGAAAGCCCCTCAAAATTCCAGAAAAATGCCACAAACTTCCCTACATCTTCTCAAAACCCAAACAAACTCCTGCAACATCTCACAAAATCTCCACCAATTTCCAAACAATTCAAGAAAAATCCCGCAAAATTCTTCAAGTCTCCTACAAATCCCAGAAAAATCCCACAAAATTCCAGAAACATCCCACCAAATCACCTCAATATCACCAAAAATTCTGGAAAAGCCTCACAAAATTGCAGAAAAATGCCACAAAATTCCCTAAACCTTCTCAAAACCCTACCCAATTCCTGCAACATCCCACAAAATCTCCAACAATTTCCACAAAATTCAAGAAAAATCCCTCCAAATTCACTGAATTTCCTCAATATCCCACCAAATTCCAGAACCATCTCACAAAATCTCAACAAATTTCCACAAAATCTAAGAAAATTCCGCAAAATTCTTCAAGTCTCCTCCAAATCCCACAAAATTCAAGACAAATCCTCAAAATTCCACAAAAATCCCACAAAATTCCTTCCATCTTCTCAAAACCCAACCACATTCCTGCAGCATCTCACAAAATCTCCACCAATATCCAAAAAATTCAAGAAAATTCCCTCCAAATTCTTCAAGTCTCCTCCAAATCCCACAAAATTCAAGACAAATCCTCAAAATCCCACAAAAATCCCACCAAATTCCAGTACCATCTCACAAAATCTCAACAAATTTCCACTAAATTCAAGAAAACACTCACAAAGTTCTTGAAAGCCCCAGAAAAATGCCACAAACTTCCCTACATCTTCTCAAAACCCAAACAAACTCCTGCAACATCTCACAAAATCTCCACCAATTTCCAAACAATTCAAGAAAAATCCCGCAAAATTCTTCAAGTCTCGTACAAATCCCAGAAAAATCCCACAAAATTCCAGAAACATCCCACCAAATCACCTCAATATCAACAAAAATTCTGGAAAAGCCTCACAAAATTGCAGAAAAATGCCACAAAATTCCATAAACCTTCTCAAAACCCCACCAAATTCCTACCACATCCCACAAAATCTCCAACAATTTCCACAAAATTCAAGAAAAATCCCTCAAAATTCACTGAATTTCCTCAATATCCCACCAAATTCCAGAACCATCTCACAAAATCTCAACAAATTTCCACAAAATCTAAGAAAATTCCGCAAAATTCTTCAAGTCTCCTCCAAATCCCACAAAATTCAAGACAAATCCTCAAAATTCCACAAAAATCCCACAAAATTCCTTCCATCTTCTCAGAACCCAAACAAACTCCTGCAACATCTCACAAAATCTCCACCAATTTCCAAACAATTCAAGAAAAATCCCGCAAAATTCTTCAAGTCTCCTCCAAATACCACAAACATCCCACAAACATCCCACAAAATTCAAGAGAAATCCCACAAAATTCAAAAGAAATCGCACAAAATCCTGTACAAGCCCCACACAATTCCCTAAATCTTCTCAGAACCCAACCACATTCCTGCAACATCCCACAAAATCTCTGGAAATTTCCACAAAATTCAAGTAGACTCACACAAAAAACTTGAAAGCTGCTGAAAATTCCACGAAAATCCCACAAAAATCCCTAAATCTTCTCAAAACCCAACCACATTCCTGCAGCATCTCACAAAATCTCCACCAATATCCAAAAAATTCAAGAAAATTCCCTCCAAATTCTTCAAGTCTCCTCCAAATCCCACAAAATTCAAGACAAATCCTTAAAATCCCACAAAAATCCCACCAAATTCCAGAACCATCTCACAAAATCTCAACAAATTTCCACTAAATTCAAGAAAACTCTCACAAAGTTCTTGAAAGCCCCTCAAAATTCCAGAAAAATGCCACAAACTTCCCTACATCTTCTCAAAACCCAAACAAACTCCTGCAACATCTCACAAAATCTCCACCAATTTCCAAACAATTCAAGAAAAATCCCGCAAAATTCTTCAAGTCTCCTACAAATCCCAGAAAAATCCCACAAAATTCCAGAAACATCCCACCAAATCACCTCAATATCACCAAAAATTCTGGAAAAGCCTCACAAAATTGCAGAAAAATGCCACAAAATTCCCTAAACCTTCTCAAAACCCTACCCAATTCCTGCAACATCCCACAAAATCTCCAACAATTTCCACAAAATTCAAGAAAAATCCCTCAAAATTCACTGAATTTCCTCAATATCCCACCAAATTCCAGAACCATCTCAGAAAATCTCAACAAATTTCCACTAAATCTAAGAAAATTCCCTCCAAATACTTCAAGTCTCCTCCAAATCCCACAAAATTCAAGACAAATCCTCAAAATTCCACAAAAATCCCACAAAATTCCTTCCATCTTCTCAGAACCCAAACAAACTCCTGCAACATCTCACAAAATCTCCACCAATATCCAAAAAATTCAAGAAAATTCCCTCCAAATTCTTCAAGTCTCCTCCAAATCCCACAAAATTCAAGACAAATCCTAAAAATCCCACAAAAATCCCACCAAATTCCAGAACCATCTCACAAAATCTCAACAAATTTCCACTAAATTCAAGAAAACTCTCACAAAGTTCTTGAAAGCCCCTCAAAATTCCAGAAAAATGCCACAAACTTCCCTACATCTTCTCAAAACCCAAACAAACTCCTGCAACATCTCACAAAATCTCCACCAATTTCCAAACAATTCAAGAAAAATCCCGCAAAATTCTTCAAGTCTCGTACAAATCCCAGAAAAATCCCACAAAATTCCAGAAACATCCCACCAAATCACCTCAATATCAACAAAAATTCTGGAAAAGCCACACAAAATTGCAGAAAAATGCCACAAAATTCCATAAACCTTCTCAAAACCCCACCAAATTCCTACCACATCCCACAAAATCTCCAACAATTTCCACAAAATTCAAGAAAAATCCCTCAAAATTCACTGAATTTCCTCAATATCCCACCAAATTCCAGAACCATCTCACAAAATCTCAACAAATTTCCACAAAATCTAAGAAAATTCCGCAAAATTCTTCAAGTCTCCTCCAAATCCCACAAAATTCAAGACAAATCCTCAAAATTCCACAAAAATCCCACAAAATTCCTTCCATCTTCTCAGAACCCAAACAAACTCCTGCAACATCTCACAAAATCTCCACCAATTTCCAAACAATTCAAGAAAAATCCCGCAAAATTCTTCAAGTCTCCTCCAAATACCACAAACATCCCACAAACATCCCACAAAATTCAAGAGAAATCCCACAAAATTCAAAAGAAATCGCACAAAATCCTGTACAAGCCCCACACAATTCCCTAAATCTTCTCAGAACCCAACCACATTCCTGCAACATCCCACAAAATCTCTGGAAATTTCCACAAAATTCAAGTAGACTCACACAAAAAACTTGAAAGCTGCTGAAAATTCCACGAAAATCCCACAAAAATCCCTAAATCTTCTCAAAACCCAACCACATTCCTGCAGCATCTCACAAAATCTCCACCAATATCCAAAAAATTCAAGAAAATTCCCTCCAAATTCTTCAAGTCTCCTCCAAATCCCACAAAATTCAAGACAAATCCTTAAAATCCCACAAAAATCCCACCAAATTCCAGAACCATCTCACAAAATCTCAACAAATTTCCACTAAATTCAAGAAAACTCTCACAAAGTTCTTGAAAGCCCCTCAAAATTCCAGAAAAATGCCACAAACTTCCCTACATCTTCTCAAAACCCAAACAAACTCCTGCAACATCTCACAAAATCTCCACCAATTTCCAAACAATTCAAGAAAAATCCCGCAAAATTCTTCAAGTCTCCTACAAATCCCAGAAAAATCCCACAAAATTCCAGAAACATCCCACCAAATCACCTCAATATCACCAAAAATTCTGGAAAAGCCTCACAAAATTGCAGAAAAATGCCACAAAATTCCCTAAACCTTCTCAAAACCCTACCCAATTCCTGCAACATCCCACAAAATCTCCAACAATTTCCACAAAATTCAAGAAAAATCCCTCAAAATTCACTGAATTTCCTCAATATCCCACCAAATTCCAGAACCATCTCAGAAAATCTCAACAAATTTCCACTAAATCTAAGAAAATTCCCTCCAAATACTTCAAGTCTCCTCCAAATCCCACAAAATTCAAGACAAATCCTCAAAATTCCACAAAAATCCCACAAAATTCCTTCCATCTTCTCAGAACCCAAACAAACTCCTGCAACATCTCACAAAATCTCCACCAATATCCAAAAAATTCAAGAAAATTCCCTCCAAATTCTTCAAGTCTCCTCCAAATCCCACAAAATTCAAGACAAATCCTCAAAATCCCACAAAAATCCCACCAAATTCCAGAACCATCTCACAAAATCTCAACAAATTTCCACTAAATTCAAGAAAACTCTCACAAAGTTCTTGAAAGCCCCTCAAAATTCCAGAAAAATGCCACAAACTTCCCTACATCTTCTCAAAACCCAAACAAACTCCTGCAACATCTCACAAAATCTCCACCAATTTCCAAACAATTCAAGAAAAATCCCGCAAAATTCTTCAAGTCTCCTACAAATCCCAGAAAAATCCCACAAAATTCCAGAAACATCCCACCAAATCACCTCAATATCACCAAAAATTCTGGAAAAGCCTCACAAAATTGCAGAAAAATGCCACAAAATTCCCTAAACCTTCTCAAAACCCTACCCAATTCCTGCAACATCCCACAAAATCTCCAACAATTTCCACAAAATTCAAGAAAAATCCCTCCAAATTCACTGAATTTCCTCAATATCCCACCAAATTCCAGAACCATCTCACAAAATCTCAACAAATTTCCACAAAATCTAAGAAAATTCCGCAAAATTCTTCAAGTCTCCTCCAAATCCCACAAAATTCAAGACAAATCCTCAAAATTCCACAAAAATCCCACAAAATTCCTTCCATCTTCTCAAAACCCAACCACATTCCTGCAGCATCTCACAAAATCTCCACCAATATCCAAAAAATTCAAGAAAATTCCCTCCAAATTCTTCAAGTCTCCTCCAAATCCCACAAAATTCAAGACAAATCCTCAAAATCCCACAAAAATCCCACCAAATTCCAGTACCATCTCACAAAATCTCAACAAATTTCCACTAAATTCAAGAAAACACTCACAAAGTTCTTGAAAGCCCCAGAAAAATGCCACAAACTTCCCTACATCTTCTCAAAACCCAAACAAACTCCTGCAACATCTCACAAAATCTCCACCAATTTCCAAACAATTCAAGAAAAATCCCGCAAAATTCTTCAAGTCTCGTACAAATCCCAGAAAAATCCCACAAAATTCCAGAAACATCCCACCAAATCACCTCAATATCAACAAAAATTCTGGAAAAGCCTCACAAAATTGCAGAAAAATGCCACAAAATTCCATAAACCTTCTCAAAACCCCACCAAATTCCTACCACATCCCACAAAATCTCCAACAATTTCCACAAAATTCAAGAAAAATCCCTCAAAATTCACTGAATTTCCTCAATATCCCACCAAATTCCAGAACCATCTCACAAAATCTCAACAAATTTCCACAAAATCTAAGAAAATTCCGCAAAATTCTTCAAGTCTCCTCCAAATCCCACAAAATTCAAGACAAATCCTCAAAATTCCACAAAAATCCCACAAAATTCCTTCCATCTTCTCAGAACCCAAACAAACTCCTGCAACATCTCACAAAATCTCCACCAATTTCCAAACAATTCAAGAAAAATCCCGCAAAATTCTTCAAGTCTCCTCCAAATACCACAAACATCCCACAAACATCCCACAAAATTCAAGAGAAATCCCACAAAATTCAAAAGAAATCGCACAAAATCCTGTACAAGCCCCACACAATTCCCTAAATCTTCTCAGAACCCAACCACATTCCTGCAACATCCCACAAAATCTCTGGAAATTTCCACAAAATTCAAGTAGACTCACACAAAAAACTTGAAAGCTGCTGAAAATTCCACGAAAATCCCACAAAAATCCCTAAATCTTCTCAAAACCCAACCACATTCCTGCAGCATCTCACAAAATCTCCACCAATATCCAAAAAATTCAAGAAAATTCCCTCCAAATTCTTCAAGTCTCCTCCAAATCCCACAAAATTCAAGACAAATCCTTAAAATCCCACAAAAATCCCACCAAATTCCAGAACCATCTCACAAAATCTCAACAAATTTCCACTAAATTCAAGAAAACTCTCACAAAGTTCTTGAAAGCCCCTCAAAATTCCAGAAAAATGCCACAAACTTCCCTACATCTTCTCAAAACCCAAACAAACTCCTGCAACATCTCACAAAATCTCCACCAATTTCCAAACAATTCAAGAAAAATCCCGCAAAATTCTTCAAGTCTCCTACAAATCCCAGAAAAATCCCACAAAATTCCAGAAACATCCCACCAAATCACCTCAATATCACCAAAAATTCTGGAAAAGCCTCACAAAATTGCAGAAAAATGCCACAAAATTCCCTAAACCTTCTCAAAACCCTACCCAATTCCTGCAACATCCCACAAAATCTCCAACAATTTCCACAAAATTCAAGAAAAATCCCTCAAAATTCACTGAATTTCCTCAATATCCCACCAAATTCCAGAACCATCTCAGAAAATCTCAACAAATTTCCACTAAATCTAAGAAAATTCCCTCCAAATACTTCAAGTCTCCTCCAAATCCCACAAAATTCAAGACAAATCCTCAAAATTCCACAAAAATCCCACAAAATTCCTTCCATCTTCTCAGAACCCAAACAAACTCCTGCAACATCTCACAAAATCTCCACCAATATCCAAAAAATTCAAGAAAATTCCCTCCAAATTCTTCAAGTCTCCTCCAAATCCCACAAAATTCAAGACAAATCCTAAAAATCCCACAAAAATCCCACCAAATTCCAGAACCATCTCACAAAATCTCAACAAATTTCCACTAAATTCAAGAAAACTCTCACAAAGTTCTTGAAAGCCCCTCAAAATTCCAGAAAAATGCCACAAACTTCCCTACATCTTCTCAAAACCCAAACAAACTCCTGCAACATCTCACAAAATCTCCACCAATTTCCAAACAATTCAAGAAAAATCCCGCAAAATTCTTCAAGTCTCCTACAAATCCCAGAAAAATCCCACAAAATTCCAGAAACATCCCACCAAATCACCTCAATATCACCAAAAATTCTGGAAAAGCCTCACAAAATTGCAGAAAAATGCCACAAAATTCCCTAAACCTTCTCAAAACCCTACCCAATTCCTGCAACATCCCACAAAATCTCCAACAATTTCCACAAAATTCAAGAAAAATCCCTCCAAATTCACTGAATTTCCTCAATATCCCACCAAATTCCAGAACCATCTCACAAAATCTCAACAAATTTCCACAAAATCTAAGAAAATTCCGCAAAATTCTTCAAGTCTCCTCCAAATCCCACAAAATTCAAGACAAATCCTCAAAATTCCACAAAAATCCCACAAAATTCCTTCCATCTTCTCAGAACCCAAACAAACTCCTGCAACATCTCACAAAATCTCCACCAATATCCAAAAAATTCAAGAAAATTCCCTCCAAATTCTTCAAGTCTCCTCCAAATCCCACAAAATTCAAGACAAATCCTCAAAATCCCACAAAAATCCCACCAAATTCCAGTACCATCTCACAAAATCTCAACAAATTTCCACTAAATTCAAGAAAACACTCACAAAGTTCTTGAAAGCCCCAGAAAAATGCCACAAACTTCCCTACATCTTCTCAAAACCCAAACAAACTCCTGCAACATCTCACAAAATCTCCACCAATTTCCAAACAATTCAAGAAAAATCCCGCAAAATTCTTCAAGTCTCGTACAAATCCCAGAAAAATCCCACAAAATTCCAGAAACATCCCACCAAATCACCTCAATATCAACAAAAATTCTGGAAAAGCCACACAAAATTGCAGAAAAATGCCACAAAATTCCATAAACCTTCTCAAAACCCCACCAAATTCCTACCACATCCCACAAAATCTCCAACAATTTCCACAAAATTCAAGAAAAATCCCTCAAAATTCACTGAATTTCCTCAATATCCCACCAAATTCCAGAACCATCTCACAAAATCTCAACAAATTTCCACAAAATCTAAGAAAATTCCGCAAAATTCTTCAAGTCTCCTCCAAATCCCACAAAATTCAAGACAAATCCTCAAAATTCCACAAAAATCCCACAAAATTCCTTCCATCTTCTCAGAACCCAAACAAACTCCTGCAACATCTCACAAAATCTCCACCAATTTCCAAACAATTCAAGAAAAATCCCGCAAAATTCTTCAAGTCTCCTCCAAATACCACAAACATCCCACAAACATCCCACAAAATTCAAGAGAAATCCCACAAAATTCAAAAGAAATCGCACAAAATCCTGTACAAGCCCCACACAATTCCCTAAATCTTCTCAGAACCCAACCACATTCCTGCAACATCCCACAAAATCTCTGGAAATTTCCACAAAATTCAAGTAGACTCACACAAAAAACTTGAAAGCTGCTGAAAATTCCACGAAAATCCCACAAAAATCCCTAAATCTTCTCAAAACCCAACCACATTCCTGCAGCATCTCACAAAATCTCCACCAATATCCAAAAAATTCAAGAAAATTCCCTCCAAATTCTTCAAGTCTCCTCCAAATCCCACAAAATTCAAGACAAATCCTTAAAATCCCACAAAAATCCCACCAAATTCCAGAACCATCTCACAAAATCTCAACAAATTTCCACTAAATTCAAGAAAACTCTCACAAAGTTCTTGAAAGCCCCTCAAAATTCCAGAAAAATGCCACAAACTTCCCTACATCTTCTCAAAACCCAAACAAACTCCTGCAACATCTCACAAAATCTCCACCAATTTCCAAACAATTCAAGAAAAATCCCGCAAAATTCTTCAAGTCTCCTACAAATCCCAGAAAAATCCCACAAAATTCCAGAAACATCCCACCAAATCACCTCAATATCACCAAAAATTCTGGAAAAGCCTCACAAAATTGCAGAAAAATGCCACAAAATTCCCTAAACCTTCTCAAAACCCTACCCAATTCCTGCAACATCCCACAAAATCTCCAACAATTTCCACAAAATTCAAGAAAAATCCCTCAAAATTCACTGAATTTCCTCAATATCCCACCAAATTCCAGAACCATCTCAGAAAATCTCAACAAATTTCCACTAAATCTAAGAAAATTCCCTCCAAATACTTCAAGTCTCCTCCAAATCCCACAAAATTCAAGACAAATCCTCAAAATTCCACAAAAATCCCACAAAATTCCTTCCATCTTCTCAGAACCCAAACAAACTCCTGCAACATCTCACAAAATCTCCACCAATATCCAAAAAATTCAAGAAAATTCCCTCCAAATTCTTCAAGTCTCCTCCAAATCCCACAAAATTCAAGACAAATCCTCAAAATCCCACAAAAATCCCACCAAATTCCAGAACCATCTCACAAAATCTCAACAAATTTCCACTAAATTCAAGAAAACTCTCACAAAGTTCTTGAAAGCCCCTCAAAATTCCAGAAAAATGCCACAAACTTCCCTACATCTTCTCAAAACCCAAACAAACTCCTGCAACATCTCACAAAATCTCCACCAATTTCCAAACAATTCAAGAAAAATCCCGCAAAATTCTTCAAGTCTCCTACAAATCCCAGAAAAATCCCACAAAATTCCAGAAACATCCCACCAAATCACCTCAATATCACCAAAAATTCTGGAAAAGCCTCACAAAATTGCAGAAAAATGCCACAAAATTCCCTAAACCTTCTCAAAACCCTACCCAATTCCTGCAACATCCCACAAAATCTCCAACAATTTCCACAAAATTCAAGAAAAATCCCTCCAAATTCACTGAATTTCCTCAATATCCCACCAAATTCCAGAACCATCTCACAAAATCTCAACAAATTTCCACAAAATCTAAGAAAATTCCGCAAAATTCTTCAAGTCTCCTCCAAATCCCACAAAATTCAAGACAAATCCTCAAAATTCCACAAAAATCCCACAAAATTCCTTCCATCTTCTCAAAACCCAACCACATTCCTGCAGCATCTCACAAAATCTCCACCAATATCCAAAAAATTCAAGAAAATTCCCTCCAAATTCTTCAAGTCTCCTCCAAATCCCACAAAATTCAAGACAAATCCTCAAAATCCCACAAAAATCCCACCAAATTCCAGTACCATCTCACAAAATCTCAACAAATTTCCACTAAATTCAAGAAAACACTCACAAAGTTCTTGAAAGCCCCAGAAAAATGCCACAAACTTCCCTACATCTTCTCAAAACCCAAACAAACTCCTGCAACATCTCACAAAATCTCCACCAATTTCCAAACAATTCAAGAAAAATCCCGCAAAATTCTTCAAGTCTCGTACAAATCCCAGAAAAATCCCACAAAATTCCAGAAACATCCCACCAAATCACCTCAATATCAACAAAAATTCTGGAAAAGCCTCACAAAATTGCAGAAAAATGCCACAAAATTCCATAAACCTTCTCAAAACCCCACCAAATTCCTACCACATCCCACAAAATCTCCAACAATTTCCACAAAATTCAAGAAAAATCCCTCAAAATTCACTGAATTTCCTCAATATCCCACCAAATTCCAGAACCATCTCACAAAATCTCAACAAATTTCCACAAAATCTAAGAAAATTCCGCAAAATTCTTCAAGTCTCCTCCAAATCCCACAAAATTCAAGACAAATCCTCAAAATTCCACAAAAATCCCACAAAATTCCTTCCATCTTCTCAGAACCCAAACAAACTCCTGCAACATCTCACAAAATCTCCACCAATTTCCAAACAATTCAAGAAAAATCCCGCAAAATTCTTCAAGTCTCCTCCAAATACCACAAACATCCCACAAACATCCCACAAAATTCAAGAGAAATCCCACAAAATTCAAAAGAAATCGCACAAAATCCTGTACAAGCCCCACACAATTCCCTAAATCTTCTCAGAACCCAACCACATTCCTGCAACATCCCACAAAATCTCTGGAAATTTCCACAAAATTCAAGTAGACTCACACAAAAAACTTGAAAGCTGCTGAAAATTCCACGAAAATCCCACAAAAATCCCTAAATCTTCTCAAAACCCAACCACATTCCTGCAGCATCTCACAAAATCTCCACCAATATCCAAAAAATTCAAGAAAATTCCCTCCAAATTCTTCAAGTCTCCTCCAAATCCCACAAAATTCAAGACAAATCCTTAAAATCCCACAAAAATCCCACCAAATTCCAGAACCATCTCACAAAATCTCAACAAATTTCCACTAAATTCAAGAAAACTCTCACAAAGTTCTTGAAAGCCCCTCAAAATTCCAGAAAAATGCCACAAACTTCCCTACATCTTCTCAAAACCCAAACAAACTCCTGCAACATCTCACAAAATCTCCACCAATTTCCAAACAATTCAAGAAAAATCCCGCAAAATTCTTCAAGTCTCCTACAAATCCCAGAAAAATCCCACAAAATTCCAGAAACATCCCACCAAATCACCTCAATATCACCAAAAATTCTGGAAAAGCCTCACAAAATTGCAGAAAAATGCCACAAAATTCCCTAAACCTTCTCAAAACCCTACCCAATTCCTGCAACATCCCACAAAATCTCCAACAATTTCCACAAAATTCAAGAAAAATCCCTCCAAATTCACTGAATTTCCTCAATATCCCACCAAATTCCAGAACCATCTCAGAAAATCTCAACAAATTTCCACTAAATCTAAGAAAATTCCCTCCAAATACTTCAAGTCTCCTCCAAATCCCACAAAATTCAAGACAAATCCTCAAAATTCCACAAAAATCCCACAAAATTCCTTCCATCTTCTCAGAACCCAAACAAACTCCTGCAACATCTCACAAAATCTCCACCAATATCCAAAAAATTCAAGAAAATTCCCTCCAAATTCTTCAAGTCTCCTCCAAATCCCACAAAATTCAAGACAAATCCTCAAAATCCCACAAAAATCCCACCAAATTCCAGAACCATCTCACAAAATCTCAACAAATTTCCACTAAATTCAAGAAAACTCTCACAAAGTTCTTGAAAGCCCCTCAAAATTCCAGAAAAATGCCACAAACTTCCCTACATCTTCTCAAAACCCAAACAAACTCCTGCAACATCTCACAAAATCTCCACCAATTTCCAAACAATTCAAGAAAAATCCCGCAAAATTCTTCAAGTCTCCTACAAATCCCAGAAAAATCCCACAAAATTCCAGAAACATCCCACCAAATCACCTCAATATCACCAAAAATTCTGGAAAAGCCTCACAAAATTGCAGAAAAATGCCACAAAATTCCCTAAACCTTCTCAAAACCCTACCCAATTCCTGCAACATCCCACAAAATCTCCAACAATTTCCACAAAATTCAAGAAAAATCCCTCCAAATTCACTGAATTTCCTCAATATCCCACCAAATTCCAGAACCATCTCACAAAATCTCAACAAATTTCCACAAAATCTAAGAAAATTCCGCAAAATTCTTCAAGTCTCCTCCAAATCCCACAAAATTCAAGACAAATCCTCAAAATTCCACAAAAATCCCACAAAATTCCTTCCATCTTCTCAGAACCCAAACAAACTCCTGCAACATCTCACAAAATCTCCACCAATATCCAAAAAATTCAAGAAAATTCCCTCCAAATTCTTCAAGTCTCCTCCAAATCCCACAAAATTCAAGACAAATCCTCAAAATCCCACAAAAATCCCACCAAATTCCAGTACCATCTCACAAAATCTCAACAAATTTCCACTAAATTCAAGAAAACACTCACAAAGTTCTTGAAAGCCCCAGAAAAATGCCACAAACTTCCCTACATCTTCTCAAAACCCAAACAAACTCCTGCAACATCTCACAAAATCTCCACCAATTTCCAAACAATTCAAGAAAAATCCCGCAAAATTCTTCAAGTCTCGTACAAATCCCAGAAAAATCCCACAAAATTCCAGAAACATCCCACCAAATCACCTCAATATCACCAAAAATTCTGGAAAAGCCTCACAAAATTGCAGAAAAATGCCACAAAATTCCCTAAACCTTCTCAAAACCCCACCAAATTCCTACCACATCCCACAAAATCTCCAACAATTTCCACAAAATTCAAGAAAAATCCCTCAAAATTCACTGAATTTCCTCAATATCCCACCAAATTCCAGAACCATCTCACAAAATCTCAACAAATTTCCACAAAATCTAAGAAAATTCCGCAAAATTCTTCAAGTCTCCTCCAAATCCCACAAAATTCAAGACAAATCCTCAAAATTCCACAAAAATCCCACAAAATTCCTTCCATCTTCTCAGAACCCAAACAAACTCCTGCAACATCTCACAAAATCTCCACCAATTTCCAAACAATTCAAGAAAAATCCCGCAAAATTCTTCAAGTCTCCTCCAAATACCACAAACATCCCACAAACATCCCACAAAATTCAAGAGAAATCCCACAAAATTCAAAAGAAATCGCACAAAATCCTGTACAAGCCCCACACAATTCCCTAAATCTTCTCAGAACCCAACCACATTCCTGCAACATCCCACAAAATCTCTGGAAATTTCCACAAAATTCAAGTAGACTCACACAAAAAACTTGAAAGCTGCTGAAAATTCCACGAAAATCCCAAAAAAATCCCTAAATCTTCTCAAAACCCAACCACATTCCTGCAGCATCTCACAAAATCTCCACCAATATCCAAAAAATTCAAGAAAATTCCCTCCAAATTCTTCAAGTCTCCTCCAAATCCCACAAAATTCAAGACAAATCTTTAAAATCCCACAAAAATCCCACCAAATTCCAGAACCATCTCACAAAATCTCAACAAATTTCCACTAAATTCAAGAAAACTCTCACAAAGTTCTTGAAAGCCCCTCAAAATTCCAGAAAAATGCCACAAACTTCCCTACATCTTCTCAAAACCCAAACAAACTCCTGCAACATCTCACAAAATCTCCACCAATTTCCAAACAATTCAAGAAAAATCCCGCAAAATTCTTCAAGTCTCCTACAAATCCCAGAAAAATCCCACAAAATTCCAGAAACATCCCACCAAATCACCTCAATATCACCAAAAATTCTGGAAAAGCCTCACAAAATTGCAGAAAAATGCCACAAAATTCCCTAAACCTTCTCAAAACCCTACCCAATTCCTGCAACATCCCACAAAATCTCCAACAATTTCCACAAAATTCAAGAAAAATCCCTCAAAATTCACTGAATTTCCTCAATATCCCACCAAATTCCAGAACCATCTCAGAAAATCTCAACAAATTTCCACTAAATCTAAGAAAATTCCCTCCAAATACTTCAAGTCTCCTCCAAATCCCACAAAATTCAAGACAAATCCTCAAAATTCCACAAAAATCCCACAAAATTCCTTCCATCTTCTCAGAACCCAAACAAACTCCTGCAACATCTCACAAAATCTCCACCAATATCCAAAAAATTCAAGAAAATTCCCTCCAAATTCTTCAAGTCTCCTTCAAATCCCACAAAATTCAAGACAAATCCTCAAAATCCCACAAAAATCCCACCAAATTCCAGAACCATCTCACAAAATCTCAACAAATTTCCACTAAATTCAAGAAAACTCTCACAAAGTTCTTGAAAGCCCCTCAAAATTCCAGAAAAATGCCACAATCTTCCCTACATCTTCTCAAAACCCAAACAAACTCCTGCAACATCTCACAAAATCTCCAACAATTTCCAAACAATTCAAGAAAAATCCCGCAAAATTCTCCAAGTCTCGTACAAATCCCAGAAAAATCCCACAAAATTCCAGAAACATCCCACCAAATCACCTCAATATCAACAAAAATTCTGGAAAAGCCTCACAAAATTGCAGAAAAATGCCACAAAATTCCCTAAACCTTCTCAAAACCCTACCAAATTCCTGCAACATCCCACAAAATCTCCAACAATTTCCACAAAATTCAAGAAAAATCCCTCCAAATTCACTGAATTTCCTCAATATCCCACCAAATTCCAGAACCATCTCAGAAAATCTCAACAAATTTCCACTAAATTCAAGAAAACTCTCACAAATTTCTTTAAAGCCCCTCAAAATTCCAGAAAAATGCCACAAAATTCCCTACATCTTCTCAAAACCCAAACAAACTCCTGCAACATCTCACAAAATCTCCACCAATTTCCAAACAATTCAAGAAAAATCCCGCAAAATTCTTCAAGTCTCGTACAAATCCCAGAAAAATCCCACAAAATTCCAGAAACATCCCACCAAATCACCTCAATATCACCAAAAATTCTGGAAAAGCCTCACAAAATTGCAGAAAAATGCCACAAAATTCCATAAACCTCCTCAAAACCCTACCAAATTCCTGCAACATCCCACAAAATCTCCAACAATTTCCACAAAATTCAAGAAAAATCCCTCAAAATTCACTGAATTTCCTCAATATCCCACCAAATTCCAGAACCATCTCACAAAATCTCAACAAATTTCCACTAAATCTAAGAAAATTCCCTCCAAATTCTTCAAGTCTCCTCCAAATCCCACAAAATTCAAGAGAAATCCTCAAAATTCCACAAAAATCCCACAAAATTCCTTCCATCTTCTCAGAACCCAAACAAACTCCTGCAACATCTCACAAAATCTCCACCAATTTCCAAACAATTCAAGAAAAATCCCGCAAAATTCTTCAAGTCTCCTCCAAATACCACAAACATCCAACAAACATCTCAAAAACATCCCACAAACATCCCATAAAATTCAATAGAAATCCCACAAAATTCAAGAGAAATCCCACCAAATTCTGTACAAGCCCCACACAATTCCCTAAATCTTCTCAGAACCCAACCACATTCCTGCAACATCCCACAAAATCTCCAACAATTTCCACAAAATTCAAGAAAATTCCCTCCAAATTCACTGAATTTCCTCAATATCCAACCAAACTCCAGAACCATCTCACAAAATCTCAACAAATTTCCAAAAAATTCAAAAAAACTCTCACAAAGTTCTTGAAAGCCCCTCAAAATTCCAGAAAAATGCCACAAAATTCCCTACATCTTCTCAAAACATTACAAAATTCTACAGACATCTCACAAAATCTCCACACATTTCCACAAAATCTAAGAAAATTCCCGCAAAATTCTTCAAGTCTCCTCCAAATCCCACAAAATTCAAGAGAAATCCTCAAAATTCCACAAAAATCCAACAAAATTCCCTACATCTTCTCAAAATCCAAACAAATTCCTGAAACATCTCACAAAATCTCCACCAATTTCCACAACATTTAGGAAAAATCCCTCCAACTTCTTCAAGTCTCCTCCAAATCCCACAAAATTCAAGAGAATTCCTCAAAATTCCACAAAAATCCCACAAAATTCCTGCAACATCTCACAAAATCTCTGGAAATTTCCACAAAATTCAAGAAGACTCTCACAAAATACTTGAAAGCTGCTGAAAATTCCACAAATATCCCACAAAAATCCCTAAATCTTCTCAAAACCCAACCACATTCCTGCAGCATCTCACAAAATCTCCACCAATATCCAAAAAATTCAAGAAAATTCCCTCCAAATTCTTCAAGTCTCCTCCAAATCCCACAAAATTCAAGACAAATCCTCAAAATCCCACAAAAATCCCACCAAATTCCAGAACCATCTCACAAAATCTCAACAAATTTCCACTAAATTCAAGAAAACTCTCACAAAGTTCTTGAAAGCCCCTCAAAATTCCAGAAAAATGCCACAAACTTCCCTACATCTTCTCAAAACCCAAACAAACTCCTGCAACATCTCACAAAATCTCCACCAATTTCCAAACAATTCAAGAAAAATCCCGCAAAATTCTTCAAGTCTTGTACAAATCCCAGAAAAATCCCACAAAATTCCAGAAACATCCCACCAAATCACCTCAATATCACCAAACATTCTGGAAAAGCCTCACAAAATTGCAGAAAAATGCCACAAAATTCCATAAATCTTCTCAAAACCCTACCAAATTCCTGCAACATCTCACAAAATCTCCAACAATTTCCACAAAATTCAAGAAAAATCCCTCAAAATTCACTGAATTTCCTCAATATCCCACCAAATTCCAGAACCATCTCACAAAATCTCAACAAATTTCCACAAAATCTAAGAAAATTCCCTCCAAATTCTTCAAGTCTCCTCCAAATCCCACAAAATTCAAGAGAAATCCTCAAAATTCCACAAAAATCCCACAAAATTCCTTCCATCTTCTCAGAACCCAAACAAACTCCTGCAACATCTCACAAAATCTCCACCAATTTCCAAACAATTCAAGAAAAATCCCGCAAAATTCTTCAAGTCTCCTCCAAATACCACAAACATCCCACAAACATCCCACAAACATCCCACAAACATCCCACAAAATTCAAGAGAAATCCCACAAAATTCAAAAGAAATCGCACAAAATCCTGTACAAGCCCCACACAATTCCCTAAATCTTCTCAGAACCCAACCACATTCCTGCAACATCCCACAAAATCTCCAACAATTTCCACAAAATTCAAGAAGACTCTCACAAAATACTTGAAAGCTGCTGAAAATTCCACGAATATCCCACAAAAATCCCTAAATCTTCTCAAAACCCAACCACATTCCTGCAGCATCTCACAAAATCTCCACCAATATCCAAAAAATTCAAGAAAATTCCCTCCAAATTCTTCAAGTCTCCTCCAAATCCCACAAAATTCAAGACAAATCCTCAAAATCCCACAAAAATCCCACCAAATTCCAGAACCATCTCACAAAATCTCAACAAATTTCCACTAAATTCAAGAAAACTCTCACAAAGTTCTTGAAAGCCCCTCAAAATTCCAGAAAAATGCCACAAACTTCCCTACATCTTCTCAAAACCCAAACAAACTCCTGCAACATCTCACAAAATCTCCACCAATTTCCAAACAATTCAAGAAAAATCCCGCAAAATTCTTCAAGTCTCGTACAAATCCCAGAAAAATCCCACAAAATTCCAGAAACATCCCACCAAATCACCTCAATATCACCAAAAATTCTGGAAAAGCCTCACAAAATTGCAGAAAAATGCCACAAAATTCCCTAAACCTTCTCAAAACCCTACCCAATTCCTGCAACATCCCACAAAATCTCCAACAATTTCCACAAAATTCAAGAAAAATCCCTCAAAATTCACTGAATTTCCTCAATATCCCACCAAATTCCAGAACCATCTCACAAAATCTCAACAAATTTCCACTAAATTCAAGAAAACTCTCACAAAGTTCTTGAAAGCCCCTCAAAATTCCAGAAAAATGCCACAAACTTCCCTACATCTTCTCAAAACCCAAACAAACTCCTGCAACATCTCACAAAATCTCCACCAATTTCCAAACAATTCAAGAAAAATCCCGCAAAATTCTTCAAGTCTCGTACAAATCCCAGAAAAATCCCACAAAATTCCAGAAACATCCCACCAAATCACCTCAATATCACCAAAAATTCTGGAAAAGCCTCACAAAATTGCAGAAAAATGCCACAAAATTCCCTAAACCTTCTCAAAACCCTACCAAATTCCTGCAACATCCCACAAAATCTCCAACAATTTCCACAAAATTCAAGAAAAATCCCTCAAAATTCACTGAATTTCCTCAATATCCCACCGAATTCCAGAACCACCTCACAAAATCTCAACAAATTTCCACATAATCTAAGAAAATTCCCGCAAAATTCTTCAAGTCTCCTCCAAATCCCACAAAATTCAAGAGAAATCCTCAAAA
Organism: Cyanistes caeruleus; assembly: GCF_971803275.1. Classification (NCBI taxonomy): domain Eukaryota; kingdom Metazoa; phylum Chordata; class Aves; order Passeriformes; family Paridae; genus Cyanistes; species Cyanistes caeruleus. The sequence continues at coordinate 89,074,708 of NC_141702.1, read as the reverse complement.
TTCCACAAAAATCCAACAAAATTCCTTCCATCTTCTCAAAACCCAAACAAATTCCTGCAACATCTCACAAAATCTCCAACAATTTCCAAACATTTCAAGAAAAATCCCGCAAAATTCCTAAAAGTCTCCTCCAAATACCACAAACATCCTACAAACATCTCACAAACATCCCACAAACATCCCATAAAATTCAAGAGAAATCCCACAAAATTCAAGAGAAATCCCACCAAATTCTGTACAAGCCCCACACAATTCCCTAAATCTTCTCAGAACCCAACCACATTCCTGCAACATCCCACAAAATCTCCAACAATTTCCACAAAATTCAAGAAAATTCCCTCCAAATTCACTGAATTTCCTCAATATCCAACCAAACTCCAGAACCATCTCACAAAATCTCAACAAATTTCCAAAAAATTCAAAAAAACTCTCACAAAGTTCTTGAAAGCCCCTCAAAATTCCAGAAAAATGCCACAAAATTCCCTACATCTTCTCAAAACATTACAAAATTCTACAGACATCTCACAAAATCTCCACACATTTCCACAAAATCTAAGAAAATTCCCGCAAAATTCTTCAAGTCTCCTCCAAATCCCACAAAATTCAAGAGAAATCCTCAAAATTCCACAAAAATCCAACAAAATTCCCTACATCTTCTCAAAATCCAAACAAATTCCTGAAACATCTCACAAAATCTCCACCAATTTCCACAACATTTAGGAAAAATCCCTCCAACTTCTTCAAGTCTCCTCCAAATCCCACAAAATTCAAGAGAATTCCTCAAAATTCCACAAAAATCCCACAAAATTCCTGCAACATCTCACAAAATCTCTGGAAATTTCCACAAAATTCAAGAAGACTCTCACAAAATACTTGAAAGCTGCTGAAAATTCCACGAATATCCCACAAAAATCCCTAAATCTTCTCAAAACCCAACCACATTCCTGCAGCATCTCACAAAATCTCCACCAATATCCAAAAAATTCAAGAAAATTCCCTCCAAATTCTTCAAGTCTCCTCCAAATCCCACAAAATTCAAGACAAATCCTCAAAATCCCACAAAAATCCCACCAAATTCCAGAACCATCTCACAAAATCTCAACAAATTTCCACTAAATTCAAGAAAACTCTCACAAAGTTCTTGAAAGCCCCTCAAAATTCCAGAAAAATGCCACAATCTTCCCTACATCTTCTCAAAACCCAAACAAACTCCTGCAACATCTCACAAAATCTCCAACAATTTCCAAACAATTCAAGAAAAATCCCGCAAAATTCTCCAAGTCTCGTACAAATCCCAGAAAAATCCCACAAAATTCCAGAAACATCCCACCAAATCACCTCAATATCAACAAAAATTCTGGAAAAGCCTCACAAAATTGCAGAAAAATGCCACAAAATTCCCTAAACCTTCTCAAAACCCTACCCAATTCCTGCAACATCCCACAAAATCTCCAACAATTTCCACAAAATTCAAGAAAAATCCCTCCAAATTCACTGAATTTCCTCAATATCCCACCAAATTCCAGAACCATCTCAGAAAATCTCAACAAATTTCCACTAAATTCAAGAAAACTCTCACAAATTTCTTTAAAGCCCCTCAAAATTCCAGAAAAATGCCACAAAATTCCCTACATCTTCTCAAAACCCAAACAAACTCCTGCAACATCTCACAAAATCTCCACCAATTTCCAAACAATTCAAGAAAAATCCCGCAAAATTCTTCAAGTCTCGTACAAATCCCAGAAAAATCCCACAAAATTCCAGAAACATCCCACCAAATCACCTCAATATCACCAAAAATTCTGGAAAAGCCTCACAAAATTGCAGAAAAATGCCACAAAATTCCATAAACCTCCTCAAAACCCTACCAAATTCCTGCAACATCCCACAAAATCTCCAACAATTTCCACAAAATTCAAGAAAAATCCCTCAAAATTCACTGAATTTCCTCAATATCCCACCAAATTCCAGAACCATCTCACAAAATCTCAACAAATTTCCACTAAATCTAAGAAAATTCCCTCCAAATTCTTCAAGTCTCCTCCAAATCCCACAAAATTCAAGACAAATCCTCAAAATTCCACAAAAATCCCACAAAATTCCTTCCATCTTCTCAAAACCCAAACAAATTCCTGCAACATCTCACAAAATCTCCACCAATTTCCAAACATTTCAAGAAAAATCCCGCAAAATTCTTCAAGTCTCCTCCAAATACCACAAACATCCAACAAACATCTCAAAAACATCCCACAAACATCCCATAAAATTCAATAGAAATCCCACAAAATTCAAGAGAAATCCCACCAAATTCTGTACAAGCCCCACACAATTCCCTAAATCTTCTCAGAACCCAACCACATTCCTGCAACATCCCACAAAATCTCCAACAATTTCCACAAAATTCAAGAAAATTCCCTCCAAATTCACTGAATTTCCTCAATATCCAACCAAACTCCAGAACCATCTCACAAAATCTCAACAAATTTCCAAAAAATTCAAAAAAACTCTCACAAAGTTCTTGAAAGCCCCTCAAAATTCCAGAAAAATGCCACAAAATTCCCTACATCTTCTCAAAACATTACAAAATTCTACAGACATCTCACAAAATCTCCACACATTTCCACAAAATCTAAGAAAATTCCCGCAAAATTCTTCAAGTCTCCTCCAAATCCCACAAAATTCAAGAGAAATCCTCAAAATTCCACAAAAATCCAACAAAATTCCCTACATCTTCTCAAAATCCAAACAAATTCCTGAAACATCTCACAAAATCTCCACCAATTTCCACAACATTTAGGAAAAATCCCTCCAACTTCTTCAAGTCTCCTCCAAATCCCACAAAATTCAAGAGAATTCCTCAAAATTCCACAAAAATCCCACAAAATTCCTGCAACATCTCACAAAATCTCTGGAAATTTCCACAAAATTCAAGAAGACTCTCACAAAATACTTGAAAGCTGCTGAAAATTCCACGAATATCCCACAAAAATCCCTAAATCTTCTCAAAACCCAACCACATTCCTGCAGCATCTCACAAAATCTCCACCAATATCCAAAAAATTCAAGAAAATTCCCTCCAAATTCTTCAAGTCTCCTCCAAATCCCACAAAATTCAAGAGAAATCCTCAAAATTCCACAAAAATCCCACAAAATTCCTTCCATCTTCTCAGAACCCAAACAAACTCCTGCAACATCTCACAAAATCTCCACCAATTTCCAAACAATTCAAGAAAAATCCCGCAAAATTCTTCAAGTCTCCTCCAAATACCACAAACATCCCACAAACATCCCACAAACATCCCACAAACATCCCACAAAATTCAAGAGAAATCCCACAAAATTCAAAAGAAATCGCACAAAATCCTGTACAAGCCCCACACAATTCCCTAAATCTTCTCAGAACCCAACCACATTCCTGCAACATCCCACAAAATCTCCAACAATTTCCACAAAATTCAAGAAGACTCTCACAAAATACTTGAAAGCTGCTGAAAATTCCACGAATATCCCACAAAAATCCCTAAATCTTCTCAAAACCCAACCACATTCCTGCAGCATCTCACAAAATCTCCACCAATATCCAAAAAATTCAAGAAAATTCCCTCCAAATTCTTCAAGTCTCCTCCAAATCCCACAAAATTCAAGACAAATCCTCAAAATCCCACAAAAATCCCACCAAATTCCAGAACCATCTCACAAAATCTCAACAAATTTCCACTAAATTCAAGAAAACTCTCACAAAGTTCTTGAAAGCCCCTCAAAATTCCAGAAAAATGCCACAAACTTCCCTACATCTTCTCAAAACCCAAACAAACTCCTGCAACATCTCACAAAATCTCCACCAATTTCCAAACAATTCAAGAAAAATCCCGCAAAATTCTTCAAGTCTCGTACAAATCCCAGAAAAATCCCACAAAATTCCAGAAACATCCCACCAAATCACCTCAATATCACCAAAAATTCTGGAAAAGCCTCACAAAATTGCAGAAAAATGCCACAAAATTCCCTAAACCTTCTCAAAACCCTACCCAATTCCTGCAACATCCCACAAAATCTCCAACAATTTCCACAAAATTCAAGAAAAATCCCTCAAAATTCACTGAATTTCCTCAATATCCCACCAAATTCCAGAACCATCTCACAAAATCTCAACAAATTTCCACTAAATTCAAGAAAACTCTCACAAAGTTCTTGAAAGCCCCTCAAAATTCCAGAAAAATGCCACAAACTTCCCTACATCTTCTCAAAACCCAAACAAACTCCTGCAACATCTCACAAAATCTCCACCAATTTCCAAACAATTCAAGAAAAATCCCGCAAAATTCTTCAAGTCTCCTACAAATCCCAGAAAAATCCCACAAAATTCCAGAAACATCCCACCAAATCACCTCAATATCACCAAAAATTCTGGAAAAGCCTCACAAAATTGCAGAAAAATGCCACAAAATTCCCTAAACCTTCTCAAAACCCTACCAAATTCCTGCAACATCCCACAAAATCTCCAACAATTTCCACAAAATTCAAGAAAAATCCCTCAAAATTCACTGAATTTCCTCAATATCCCACCAAATTCCAGAACCACCTCACAAAATCTCAACAAATTTCCACATAATCTAAGAAAATTCCCGCAAAATTCTTCAAGTCTCCTCCAAATCCCACAAAATTCAAGAGAAATCCTCAAAATTCCACAAAAATCCAACAAAATTCCTTCCATCTTCTCAAAACCCAAACAAATTCCTGCAACATCTCACAAAATCTCCAACAATTTCCAAACATTTCAAGAAAAATCCCGCAAAATTCCTAAAAGTCTCCTCCAAATACCACAAACATCCTACAAACATCTCACAAACATCCCACAAACATCCCATAAAATTCAAGAGAAATCCCACAAAATTCAAGAGAAATCCCACCAAATTCTGTACAAGCCCCACACAATTCCCTAAATCTTCTCAGAACCCAACCACATTCCTGCAACATCCCACAAAATCTCCAACAATTTCCACAAAATTCAAGAAAATTCCCTCCAAATTCACTGAATTTCCTCAATATCCAACCAAACTCCAGAACCATCTCACAAAATCTCAACAAATTTCCAAAAAATTCAAAAAAACTCTCACAAAGTTCTTGAAAGCCCCTCAAAATTCCAGAAAAATGCCACAAAATTCCCTACATCTTCTCAAAACATTACAAAATTCTACAGACATCTCACAAAATCTCCACACATTTCCACAAAATCTAAGAAAATTCCCGCAAAATTCTTCAAGTCTCCTCCAAATCCCACAAAATTCAAGAGAAATCCTCAAAATTCCACAAAAATCCAACAAAATTCCCTACATCTTCTCAAAATCCAAACAAATTCCTGAAACATCTCACAAAATCTCCACCAATTTCCACAACATTTAGGAAAAATCCCTCCAACTTCTTCAAGTCTCCTCCAAATCCCACAAAATTCAAGAGAATTCCTCAAAATTCCACAAAAATCCCACAAAATTCCTGCAACATCTCACAAAATCTCTGGAAATTTCCACAAAATTCAAGAAGACTCTCACAAAATACTTGAAAGCTGCTGAAAATTCCACGAATATCCCACAAAAATCCCTAAATCTTCTCAAAACCCAACCACATTCCTGCAGCATCTCACAAAATCTCCACCAATATCCAAAAAATTCAAGAAAATTCCCTCCAAATTCTTCAAGTCTCCTCCAAATCCCACAAAATTCAAGACAAATCCTCAAAATCCCACAAAAATCCCACCAAATTCCAGAACCATCTCACAAAATCTCAACAAATTTCCACTAAATTCAAGAAAACTCTCACAAAGTTCTTGAAAGCCCCTCAAAATTCCAGAAAAATGCCACAATCTTCCCTACATCTTCTCAAAACCCAAACAAACTCCTGCAACATCTCACAAAATCTCCACCAATTTCCAAACAATTCAAGAAAAATCCCGCAAAATTCTCCAAGTCTCGTACAAATCCCAGAAAAATCCCACAAAATTCCAGAAACATCCCACCAAATCACCTCAATATCAACAAAAATTCTGGAAAAGCCTCACAAAATTGCAGAAAAATGCCACAAAATTCCCTAAACCTTCTCAAAACCCTACCCAATTCCTGCAACATCCCACAAAATCTCCAACAATTTCCACAAAATTCAAGAAAAATCCCTCCAAATTCACTGAATTTCCTCAATATCCCACCAAATTCCAGAACCATCTCAGAAAATCTCAACAAATTTCCACTAAATTCAAGAAAACTCTCACAAATTTCTTTAAAGCCCCTCAAAATTCCAGAAAAATGCCACAAAATTCCCTACATCTTCTCAAAACCCAAACAAACTCCTGCAACATCTCACAAAATCTCCACCAATTTCCAAACAATTCAAGAAAAATCCCGCAAAATTCTTCAAGTCTCGTACAAATCCCAGAAAAATCCCACAAAATTCCAGAAACATCCCACCAAAATACCTCAATATCACCAAAAATTCTGGAAAAGCCTCACAAAATTGCAGAAAAATGCCACAAAATTCCATAAACCTCCTCAAAACCCTACCAAATTCCTGCAACATCCCACAAAATCTCCAACAATTTCCACAAAATTCAAGAAAAATCCCTCAAAATTCACTGAATTTCCTCAATATCCCACCAAATTCCAGAACCATCTCACAAAATCTCAACAAATTTCCACTAAATCTAAGAAAATTCCCTCCAAATTCTTCAAGTCTCCTCCAAATCCCACAAAATTCAAGACAAATCCTCAAAATTCCACAAAAATCCCACAAAATTCCTTCCATCTTCTCAAAACCCAAACAAATTCCTGCAACATCTCACAAAATCTCCACCAATTTCCAAACATTTCAAGAAAAATCCCGCAAAATTCTTCAAGTCTCCTCCAAATACCACAAACATCCAACAAACATCTCAAAAACATCCCACAAACATCCCATAAAATTCAATAGAAATCCCACAAAATTCAAGAGAAATCCCACCAAATTCTGTACAAGCCCCACACAATTCCCTAAATCTTCTCAGAACCCAACCACATTCCTGCAACATCCCACAAAATCTCCAACAATTTCCACAAAATTCAAGAAAATTCCCTCCAAATTCACTGAATTTCCTCAATATCCAACCAAACTCCAGAACCATCTCACAAAATCTCAACAAATTTCCAAAAAATTCAAAAAAACTCTCACAAAGTTCTTGAAAGCCCCTCAAAATTCCAGAAAAATGCCACAAAATTCCCTACATCTTCTCAAAACATTACAAAATTCTACAGACATCTCACAAAATCTCCACACATTTCCACAAAATCTAAGAAAATTCCCGCAAAATTCTTCAAGTCTCCTCCAAATCCCACAAAATTCAAGAGAAATCCTCAAAATTCCACAAAAATCCAACAAAATTCCCTACATCTTCTCAAAATCCAAACAAATTCCTGAAACATCTCACAAAATCTCCACCAATTTCCACAACATTTAGGAAAAATCCCTCCAACTTCTTCAAGTCTCCTCCAAATCCCACAAAATTCAAGAGAATTCCTCAAAATTCCACAAAAATCCCACAAAATTCCTGCAACATCTCACAAAATCTCTGGAAATTTCCACAAAATTCAAGAAGACTCTCACAAAATACTTGAAAGCTGCTGAAAATTCCACGAATATCCCACAAAAATCCCTAAATCTTCTCAAAACCCAACCACATTCCTGCAGCATCTCACAAAATCTCCACCAATATCCAAAAAATTCAAGAAAATTCCCTCCAAATTCTTCAAGTCTCCTCCAAATCCCACAAAATTCAAGACAAATCCTCAAAATCCCACAAAAATCCCACCAAATTCCAGAACCATCTCACAAAATCTCAACAAATTTCCACTAAATTCAAGAAAACTCTCACAAAGTTCTTGAAAGCCCCTCAAAATTCCAGAAAAATGCCACAAACTTCCCTACATCTTCTCAAAACCCAAACAAACTCCTGCAACATCTCACAAAATCTCCACCAATTTCCAAACAATTCAAGAAAAATCCCGCAAAATTCTTCAAGTCTTGTACAAATCCCAGAAAAATCCCACAAAATTCCAGAAACATCCCACCAAATCACCTCAATATCACCAAACATTCTGGAAAAGCCTCACAAAATTGCAGAAAAATGCCACAAAATTCCATAAATCTTCTCAAAACCCTACCAAATTCCTGCAACATCTCACAAAATCTCCAACAATAGCCAAAAAATTCAAGAAAAATCCCTCAAAATTCACTGAATTTCCTCAATATCCCACCAAATTCCAGAACCATCTCACAAAATCTCAACAAATTTCCACAAAATCTAAGAAAATTCCCTCCAAATTCTTCAAGTCTCCTCCAAATCCCACAAAATTCAAGAGAAATCCTCAAAATTCCACAAAAATCCCACAAAATTCCTTCCATCTTCTCAGAACCCAAACAAACTCCTGCAACATCTCACAAAATCTCCACCAATTTCCAAACAATTCAAGAAAAATCCCGCAAAATTCTTCAAGTCTCCTCCAAATACCACAAACATCCCACAAACATCCCACAAACATCCCACAAACATCCCACAAAATTCAAGAGAAATCCCACAAAATTCAAAAGAAATCGCACAAAATCCTGTACAAGCCCCACACAATTCCCTAAATCTTCTCAGAACCCAACCACATTCCTGCAACATCCCACAAAATCTCCAACAATTTCCACAAAATTCAAGAAGACTCTCACAAAATACTTGAAAGCTGCTGAAAATTCCACGAATATCCCACAAAAATCCCTAAATCTTCTCAAAACCCAACCACATTCCTGCAGCATCTCACAAAATCTCCACCAATATCCAAAAAATTCAAGAAAATTCCCTCCAAATTCTTCAAGTCTCCTCCAAATCCCACAAAATTCAAGACAAATCCTCAAAATCCCACAAAAATCCCACCAAATTCCAGAACCATCTCACAAAATCTCAACAAATTTCCACTAAATTCAAGAAAACTCTCACAAAGTTCTTGAAAGCCCCTCAAAATTCCAGAAAAATGCCACAAACTTCCCTACATCTTCTCAAAACCCAAACAAACTCCTGCAACATCTCACAAAATCTCCACCAATTTCCAAACAATTCAAGAAAAATCCCGCAAAATTCTTCAAGTCTCGTACAAATCCCAGAAAAATCCCACAAAATTCCAGAAACATCCCACCAAATCACCTCAATATCACCAAAAATTCTGGAAAAGCCTCACAAAATTGCAGAAAAATGCCACAAAATTCCCTAAACCTTCTCAAAACCCTACCCAATTCCTGCAACATCCCACAAAATCTCCAACAATTTCCACAAAATTCAAGAAAAATCCCTCAAAATTCACTGAATTTCCTCAATATCCCACCAAATTCCAGAACCATCTCACAAAATCTCAACAAATTTCCACTAAATTCAAGAAAACTCTCACAAAGTTCTTGAAAGCCCCTCAAAATTCCAGAAAAATGCCACAAACTTCCCTACATCTTCTCAAAACCCAAACAAACTCCTGCAACATCTCACAAAATCTCCACCAATTTCCAAACAATTCAAGAAAAATCCCGCAAAATTCTTCAAGTCTCGTACAAATCCCAGAAAAATCCCACAAAATTCCAGAAACATCCCACCAAATCACCTCAATATCACCAAAAATTCTGGAAAAGCCTCACAAAATTGCAGAAAAATGCCACAAAATTCCCTAAACCTTCTCAAAACCCTACCAAATTCCTGCAACATCCCACAAAATCTCCAACAATTTCCACAAAATTCAAGAAAAATCCCTCAAAATTCACTGAATTTCCTCAATATCCCACCAAATTCCAGAACCACCTCACAAAATCTCAACAAATTTCCACATAATCTAAGAAAATTCCCGCAAAATTCTTCAAGTCTCCTCCAAATCCCACAAAATTCAAGAGAAATCCTCAAAATTCCACAAAAATCCAACAAAATTCCTTCCATCTTCTCAAAACCCAAACAAATTCCTGCAACATCTCACAAAATCTCCAACAATTTCCAAACATTTCAAGAAAAATCCCGCAAAATTCCTAAAAGTCTCCTCCAAATACCACAAACATCCTACAAACATCTCACAAACATCCCACAAACATCCCATAAAATTCAAGAGAAATCCCACAAAATTCAAGAGAAATCCCACCAAATTCTGTACAAGCCCCACACAATTCCCTAAATCTTCTCAGAACCCAACCACATTCCTGCAACATCCCACAAAATCTCCAACAATTTCCACAAAATTCAAGAAAATTCCCTCCAAATTCACTGAATTTCCTCAATATCCAACCAAACTCCAGAACCATCTCACAAAATCTCAACAAATTTCCAAAAAATTCAAAAAAACTCTCACAAAGTTCTTGAAAGCCCCTCAAAATTCCAGAAAAATGCCACAAAATTCCCTACATCTTCTCAAAACATTACAAAATTCTACAGACATCTCACAAAATCTCCACACATTTCCACAAAATCTAAGAAAATTCCCGCAAAATTCTTCAAGTCTCCTCCAAATCCCACAAAATTCAAGAGAAATCCTCAAAATTCCACAAAAATCCAACAAAATTCCCTACATCTTCTCAAAATCCAAACAAATTCCTGAAACATCTCACAAAATCTCCACCAATTTCCACAACATTTAGGAAAAATCCCTCCAACTTCTTCAAGTCTCCTCCAAATCCCACAAAATTCAAGAGAATTCCTCAAAATTCCACAAAAATCCCACAAAATTCCTGCAACATCTCACAAAATCTCTGGAAATTTCCACAAAATTCAAGAAGACTCTCACAAAATACTTGAAAGCTGCTGAAAATTCCACGAATATCCCACAAAAATCCCTAAATCTTCTCAAAACCCAACCACATTCCTGCAGCATCTCACAAAATCTCCACCAATATCCAAAAAATTCAAGAAAATTCCCTCCAAATTCTTCAAGTCTCCTCCAAATCCCACAAAATTCAAGACAAATCCTCAAAATCCCACAAAAATCCCACCAAATTCCAGAACCATCTCACAAAATCTCAACAAATTTCCACTAAATTCAAGAAAACTCTCACAAAGTTCTTGAAAGCCCCTCAAAATTCCAGAAAAATGCCACAATCTTCCCTACATCTTCTCAAAACCCAAACAAACTCCTGCAACATCTCACAAAATCTCCAACAATTTCCAAACAATTCAAGAAAAATCCCGCAAAATTCTCCAAGTCTCGTACAAATCCCAGAAAAATCCCACAAAATTCCAGAAACATCCCACCAAATCACCTCAATATCAACAAAAATTCTGGAAAAGCCTCACAAAATTGCAGAAAAATGCCACAAAATTCCCTAAACCTTCTCAAAACCCTACCCAATTCCTGCAACATCCCACAAAATCTCCAACAATTTCCACAAAATTCAAGAAAAATCCCTCCAAATTCACTGAATTTCCTCAATATCCCACCAAATTCCAGAACCATCTCAGAAAATCTCAACAAATTTCCACTAAATTCAAGAAAACTCTCACAAATTTCTTTAAAGCCCCTCAAAATTCCAGAAAAATGCCACAAAATTCCCTACATCTTCTCAAAACCCAAACAAACTCCTGCAACATCTCACAAAATCTCCACCAATTTCCAAACAATTCAAGAAAAATCCCGCAAAATTCTTCAAGTCTCGTACAAATCCCAGAAAAATCCCACAAAATTCCAGAAACATCCCACCAAATCACCTCAATATCACCAAAAATTCTGGAAAAGCCTCACAAAATTGCAGAAAAATGCCACAAAATTCCATAAACCTCCTCAAAACCCTACCAAATTCCTGCAACATCCCACAAAATCTCCAACAATTTCCACAAAATTCAAGAAAAATCCCTCAAAATTCACTGAATTTCCTCAATATCCCACCAAATTCCAGAACCATCTCACAAAATCTCAACAAATTTCCACTAAATCTAAGAAAATTCCCTCCAAATTCTTCAAGTCTCCTCCAAATCCCACAAAATTCAAGAGAAATCCTCAAAATTCCACAAAAATCCCACAAAATTCCTTCCATCTTCTCAAAACCCAAACAAATTCCTGCAACATCTCACAAAATCTCCACCAATTTCCAAACATTTCAAGAAAAATCCCGCAAAATTCTTCAAGTCTCCTCCAAATACCACAAACATCCAACAAACATCTCAAAAACATCCCACAAACATCCCATAAAATTCAATAGAAATCCCACAAAATTCAAGAGAAATCCCACCAAATTCTGTACAAGCCCCACACAATTCCCTAAATCTTCTCAGAACCCAACCACATTCCTGCAACATCCCACAAAATCTCCAACAATTTCCACAAAATTCAAGAAAATTCCCTCCAAATTCACTGAATTTCCTCAATATCCAACCAAACTCCAGAACCATCTCACAAAATCTCAACAAATTTCCAAAAAATTCAAAAAAACTCTCACAAAGTTCTTGAAAGCCCCTCAAAATTCCAGAAAAATGCCACAAAATTCCCTACATCTTCTCAAAACATTACAAAATTCTACAGACATCTCACAAAATCTCCACACATTTCCACAAAATCTAAGAAAATTCCCGCAAAATTCTTCAAGTCTCCTCCAAATCCCACAAAATTCAAGAGAAATCCTCAAAATTCCACAAAAATCCAACAAAATTCCCTACATCTTCTCAAAATCCAAACAAATTCCTGAAACATCTCACAAAATCTCCACCAATTTCCACAACATTTAGGAAAAATCCCTCCAACTTCTTCAAGTCTCCTCCAAATCCCACAAAATTCAAGAGAATTCCTCAAAATTCCACAAAAATCCAACCAAATTCCTGCAACATCTCACAAAATCTCTGGAAATTTCCACAAAATTCAAGAAGACTCTCACAAAATACTTGAAAGCTGCTGAAAATTCCACGAATATCCCACAAAAATCCCTAAATCTTCTCAAAACCCAACCACATTCCTGCAGCATCTCACAAAATCTCCACCAATATCCAAAAAATTCAAGAAAATTCCCTCCAAATTCTTCAAGTCTCCTCCAAATCCCACAAAATTCAAGACAAATCCTCAAAATCCCACAAAAATCCCACCAAATTCCAGAACCATCTCACAAAATCTCAACAAATTTCCACTAAATTCAAGAAAACTCTCACAAAGTTCTTGAAAGCCCCTCAAAATTCCAGAAAAATGCCACAAACTTCCCTACATCTTCTCAAAACCCAAACAAACTCCTGCAACATCTCACAAAATCTCCACCAATTTCCAAACAATTCAAGAAAAATCCCGCAAAATTCTTCAAGTCTTGTACAAATCCCAGAAAAATCCCACAAAATTCCAGAAACATCCCACCAAATCACCTCAATATCACCAAACATTCTGGAAAAGCCTCACAAAATTGCAGAAAAATGCCACAAAATTCCATAAATCTTCTCAAAACCCTACCAAATTCCTGCAACATCTCACAAAATCTCCAACAATAGCCAAAAAATTCAAGAAAAATCCCTCAAAATTCACTGAATTTCCTCAATATCCCACCAAATTCCAGAACCATCTCACAAAATCTCAACAAATTTCCACAAAATCTAAGAAAATTCCCTCCAAATTCTTCAAGTCTCCTCCAAATCCCACAAAATTCAAGAGAAATCCTCAAAATTCCACAAAAATCCCACAAAATTCCTTCCATCTTCTCAGAACCCAAACAAACTCCTGCAACATCTCACAAAATCTCCACCAATTTCCAAACAATTCAAGAAAAATCCCGCAAAATTCTTCAAGTCTCCTCCAAATACCACAAACATCCCACAAACATCCCACAAACATCCCACAAACATCCCACAAAATTCAAGAGAAATCCCACAAAATTCAAAAGAAATCGCACAAAATCCTGTACAAGCCCCACACAATTCCCTAAATCTTCTCAGAACCCAACCACATTCCTGCAACAACCCACAAAATCTCCAACAATTTCCACAAAATTCAAGAAGACTCTCACAAAATACTTGAAAGCTGCTGAAAATTCCACGAATATCCCACAAAAATCCCTAAATCTTCTCAAAACCCAACCACATTCCTGCAGCATCTCACAAAATCTCCACCAATATCCAAAAAATTCAAGAAAATTCCCTCCAAATTCTTCAAGTGTCCTCCAAATCCCACAAAATTCAAGACAAATCCTCAAAATCCCACAAAAATCCCACCAAATTCCAGAACCATCTCACAAAATCTCAACAAATTTCCACTAAATTCAAGAAAACTCTCACAAAGTTCTTGAAAGCCCCTCAAAATTCCAGAAAAATGCCACAAACTTCCCTACATCTTCTCAAAACCCAAACAAACTCCTGCAACATCTCACAAAATCTCCACCAATTTCCAAACAATTCAAGAAAAATCCCGCAAAATTCTTCAAGTCTCGTACAAATCCCAGAAAAATCCCACAAAATTCCAGAAACATCCCACCAAATCACCTCAATATCAACAAAAATTCTGGAAAAGCCTCACAAAATTGCAGAAAAATGCCACAAAATTCCCTAAACCTTCTCAAAACCCTACCCAATTCCTGCAACATCCCACAAAATCTCCAACAATTTCCACAAAATTCAAGAAAAATCCCTCAAAATTCACTGAATTTCCTCAATATCCCACCAAATTCCAGAACCATCTCACAAAATCTCAACAAATTTCCACTAAATTCAAGAAAACTCTCACAAAGTTCTTGAAAGCCCCTCAAAATTCCAGAAAAATGCCACAAACTTCCCTACATCTTCTCAAAACCCAAACAAACTCCTGCAACATCTCACAAAATCTCCACCAATTTCCAAACAATTCAAGAAAAATCCCGCAAAATTCTTCAAGTCTCGTACAAATCCCAGAAAAATCCCACAAAATTCCAGAAACATCCCACCAAATCACCTCAATATCACCAAAAATTCTGGAAAAGCCTCACAAAATTGCAGAAAAATGCCACAAAATTCCCTAAACCTTCTCAAAACCCTACCAAATTCCTGCAACATCCCACAAAATCTCCAACAATTTCCACAAAATTCAAGAAAAATCCCTCAAAATTCACTGAATTTCCTCAATATCCCACCAAATTCCAGAACCACCTCACAAAATCTCAACAAATTTCCACATAATCTAAGAAAATTCCCGCAAAATTCTTCAAGTCTCCTCCAAATCCCACAAAATTCAAGAGAAATCCTCAAAATTCCACAAAAATCCAACAAAATTCCTTCCATCTTCTCAAAACCCAAACAAATTCCTGCAACATCTCACAAAATCTCCAACAATTTCCAAACATTTCAAGAAAAATCCCGCAAAATTCCTAAAAGTCTCCTCCAAATACCACAAACATCCTACAAACATCTCACAAACATCCCACAAACATCCCATAAAATTCAAGAGAAATCCCACAAAATTCAAGAGAAATCCCACCAAATTCTGTACAAGCCCCACACAATTCCCTAAATCTTCTCAGAACCCAACCACATTCCTGCAACATCCCACAAAATCTCCAACAATTTCCACAAAATTCAAGAAAATTCCCTCCAAATTCACTGAATTTCCTCAATATCCAACCAAACTCCAGAACCATCTCACAAAATCTCAACAAATTTCCAAAAAATTCAAAAAAACTCTCACAAAGTTCTTGAAAGCCCCTCAAAATTCCAGAAAAATGCCACAAAATTCCCTACATCTTCTCAAAACATTACAAAATTCTACAGACATCTCACAAAATCTCCACACATTTCCACAAAATCTAAGAAAATTCCCGCAAAATTCTTCAAGTCTCCTCCAAATCCCACAAAATTCAAGAGAAATCCTCAAAATTCCACAAAAATCCAACAAAATTCCCTACATCTTCTCAAAATCCAAACAAATTCCTGAAACATCTCACAAAATCTCCACCAATTTCCACAACATTTAGGAAAAATCCCTCCAACTTCTTCAAGTCTCCTCCAAATCCCACAAAATTCAAGAGAATTCCTCAAAATTCCACAAAAATCCCACAAAATTCCTGCAACATCTCACAAAATCTCTGGAAATTTCCACAAAATTCAAGAAGACTCTCACAAAATACTTGAAAGCTGCTGAAAATTCCACGAATATCCCACAAAAATCCCTAAATCTTCTCAAAACCCAACCACATTCCTGCAGCATCTCACAAAATCTCCACCAATATCCAAAAAATTCAAGAAAATTCCCTCCAAATTCTTCAAGTCTCCTCCAAATCCCACAAAATTCAAGACAAATCCTCAAAATCCCACAAAAATCCCACCAAATTCCAGAACCATCTCACAAAATCTCAACAAATTTCCACTAAATTCAAGAAAACTCTCACAAAGTTCTTGAAAGCCCCTCAAAATTCCAGAAAAATGCCACAAACTTCCCTACATCTTCTCAAAACCCAAACAAACTCCTGCAACATCTCACAAAATCTCCAACAATTTCCAAACAATTCAAGAAAAATCCCGCAAAATTCTTCAAGTCTCGTACAAATCCCAGAAAAATCCCACAAAATTCCAGAAACATCCCACCAAATCACCTCAATATCACCAAACATTCTGGAAAAGCCTCACAAAATTGCAGAAAAATGCCACAAAATTCCATAAATCTTCTCAAAACCCTACCAAATTCCTGCAACATCTCACAAAATCTCCACCAATAGCCAAAAAATTCAAGAAAAATCCCTCCAAATTCACTGAATTTCCTCAATATCCCACCAAATTCCAGAACCATCTCACAAAATCTCAACAAATTTCCACAAAATCTAAGAAAATTCCGCAAAATTCTTCAAGTCTCCTCCAAATCCCACAAAATTCAAGACAAATCCTCAAAATTCCACAAAAATCCCACAAAATTCCTTCCATCTTCTCAGAACCCAAACAAACTCCTGCAACATCTCACAAAATCTCCACCAATTTCCAAACAATTCAAGAAAAATCCCGCAAAATTCTTCAAGTCTCCTCCAAATACCACAAACATCCCACAAACATCCCACAAACATCCCACAAACATCCCACAAACATCCCACAAAATTCAAGAGAAATCCCACAAAATTCAAAAGAAATCGCACAAAATCCTGTACAAGCCCCACACAATTCCCTAAATCTTCTCAGAACCCAACCACATTCCTGCAACATCCCACAAAATCTCTGGAAATTTCCACAAAATTCAAGAAGACTCACACAAAAAACTTGAAAGCTGCTGAAAATTCCACGAATATCCCACAAAAATCCCTAAATCTTCTCAAAACCCAACCACATTCCTGCAGCATCTCACAAAATCTCCACCAATATCCAAAAAATTCAAGAAAATTCCCTCCAAATTCTTCAAGTCTCCTCCAAATCCCACAAAATTCAAGACAAATCCTCAAAATCCCACAAAAATCCCACCAAATTCCAGAACCATCTCACAAAATCTCAACAAATTTCCACTAAATTCAAGAAAACTCTCACAAAGTTCTTGAAAGCCCCTCAAAATTCCAGAAAAATGCCACAAACTTCCCTACATCTTCTCAAAACCCAAACAAACTCCTGCAACATCTCACAAAATCTCCACCAATTTCCAAACAATTCAAGAAAAATCCCGCAAAATTCTTCAAGTCTCGTACAAATCCCAGAAAAATCCCACAAAATTCCAGAAACATCCCACCAAATCACCTCAATATCACCAAAAATTCTGGAAAAGCCTCACAAAATTGCAGAAAAATGCCACAAAATTCACTAAACCTTCTCAAAACCCTACCCAATTCCTGCAACATCCCACAAAATCTCCAACAATTTCCACAAAATTCAAGAAAAATCCCTCAAAATTCACTGAATTTCCTCAATATCCCACCAAATTCCAGAACCATCTCACAAAATCTCAACAAATTTCCACAAAATCTAAGAAAATTCCGCAAAATTCTTCAAGTCTCCTCCAAATCCCACAAAATTCAAGACAAATCCTCAAAATTCCACAAAAATCCCACAAAATTCCTTCCATCTTCTCAGAACCCAAACAAACCCCTGCAACATCTCACAAAATCTCCACCAATATCCAAAAAATTCAAGAAAATTCCCTCCAAATTCTTCAAGTCTCCTCCAAATCCCACAAAATTCAAGACAAATCCTCAAAATCCCACAAAAATCCCACCAAATTCCAGAACCATCTCACAAAATCTCAACAAATTTCCACAAAATCTAAGAAAATTCCGCAAAATTCTTCAAGTCTCCTCCAAATCCCACAAAATTCAAGACAAATCCTCAAAATTCCACAAAAATCCCACAAAATTCCTTCCATTTTCTCAGAACCCAAACAAACTCCTGCAACATCTCACAAAATCTCCACCAATTTCCAAACAATTCAAGAAAAATCCCGCAAAATTCTTCAAGTCTCCTCCAAATACCACAAACATCCCACAAACATCCCACAAAATTCAAGAGAAATCCCAGAAAATTCAAAAGAAATCGCACAAAATCCTGTACAAGCCCCACACAATTCCCTAAATCTTCTCAGAACCCAACCACATTCCTGCAACATCCCACAAAATCTCCGGAAATTTCCACAAAATTCAAGAAGACTCACACAAAAAACTTGAAAGCTGCAGAAAATTCCACGAAAATCCCACAAAAATCCCTAAATCTTCTCAAAACCCAACCACATTCCTGCAGCATCTCACAAAATCTCCACCAATATCCAAAAAATTCAAGAAAATTCCCTCCAAATTCTTCAAGTCTCCTCCAAATCCCAAAAAATTCAAGACAAATCCTCAAAATCCCACAAAAATCCCACCAAATTCCAGAACCATCTCACAAAATCTCAACAAATTTCCACTAAATTCAAGAAAACTCTCACAAAGTTCTTGAAAGCCCCTCAAAATTCCAGAAAAATGCCACAAACTTCCCTACATCTTCTCAAAACCCAACCACATTCCTGCAGCATCTCACAAAATCTCCACCAATATCCAAAAAATTCAAGAAAATTCCCTCCAAATTCTTCAAGTCTCCTCCAAATCCCACAAAATTCAAGACAAATCCTCAAAATCCCACAAAAATCCCACCAAATTCCAGAACCATCTCACAAAATCTCAACAAATTTCCACAAAATCTAAGAAACTTCCACAAAATTCTTCAAGTCTCCTCCAAATCCCACAAAATTCAAGAGAAATCTTCAAAATTCCACAAAAATCCAACAAAATTCCTTCTATCTTCTGAAAACCCAAACAAATTCCTGCAACATCTCACAAAATCTCCACCAATAGCCAAAAAATTCAAGAAAAATCCCTCCAAATTCACTGAATTTCCTCAATATCCCACCAAATTCCAGAACCATCTCACAAAATCTCAACAAATTTCCACAAAATCTAAGAAAATTCCACAAAATTCTTCAAGTCTCCTCCAAATCCCACAAAATTCAAGAGAAATCCTCAAAATTCCACAAAAATCCCACAAAATTCCTTCCATCTTCTCAGAACCCAAACAAACTCCTGCAACATCTCACAAAATCTCCACCAATTTCCAAACAATTCAAGAAAAATCCCGCAAAACTCTTCAAGTGTCCTCCAAATACCACAAACATCCCACAAACATCCCACAAACATCCCACAAACATCCCACAAACATCCCACAAAATTCAAGAGAAATTCCACAAAATTCAAAAGAAATCGCACAAAATCCTGTACAAGCCCCACACAATTCCCTAAATCTTCTCAGAACCCAACCACATTCCTGCAACATCCCACAAAATCTCCAACAATTTCCACAAAATTCAAGAAGACTCTCACAAAATACTTGAAAGCTGCTGAAAATTCCACGAATATCCCACAAAAATCCCTAAATCTTCTCAAAACCCAACCACATTCCTGCAGCATCTCACAAAATCTCCACCAATATCCAAAAAATTCAAGAAAATTCCCTCCAAATTCTTCAAGTCTCCTCCAAATCCCACAAAATTCAAGACAAATCCTCAAAATCCCACAAAAATCCCACCAAATTCCAGAACCATCTCACAAAATCTGAACAAATTTCCACTAAATTCAAGAAAACTCTCACAAAGTTCTTGAAAGCCCCTCAAAATTCCAGAAAAATGCCACAAAATTCCCTACATCTTCTCAAAACCCAAACAAACTCCTGCAACATCTCACAAAATCTCCAACAATTTCCAAACAATTCAAGAAAAATCCCGCAAAATTCTTCAAGTCTCGTACAAATCCCAGAAAAATCCCACAAAATTCCAGAAACATCCCACCAAATCACCTCAATATCACCAAAAATTCTGGAAAAGCCTCACAAAATTGCAGAAAAATGCCACAAAATTCCCTAAACCTTCTCAAAACCCTACCCAATTCCTGCGACATCCCACAAAATCTCCAACAATTTCCACAAAATTCAAGAAAAGTCCCTCAAAATTCACTGAATTTCCTCAATATCCCACCAAATTCCAGAACCATCTCACAAAATCTCAACAAATTTCCACTAAATCTAAGAAAATTCCCTCCAAATTCTTCAAGTCTCCTCCAAATCCCACAAAATTCAAGAGAAATCCTCAAAATTCCACAAAAATCCAACAAAATTCCTTCCATCTTCTCAAAACCCAAACAAATTCCTGCAACATCTCACAAAATCTCCACCAATTTCCAAACAATTCAAGAAAAATCCCGCAAAATTCCTAAAAGTCTCCTCCAAATACCACAAACATCCTACAAACATCTCACAAACATCCCACAAACATCCCATAAAATTCAATAGAAATCCCACAAAATTCAAGAGAAATCCCACCAAATTCTGTACAAGCCCCACACAATTCCCTAAATCTTCTCAGAACCCAACCACATTCCTGCAACATCCCACAAAATCTCCAACAATTTCCACAAAATTCAAGAAAATTCCCTCCAAATTCACTGAATTTCCTCAATATCCCACCAAACTCCAGAACCATCTCACAAAATCTCAACAAATTTCCAAAAAATTCAAAAAAACTCTCACAAAGTTCTTGAAAGCCCCTCAAAATTCCAGAAAAATGCCACAAAATTCCCTACATCTTCTCAAAACATTACAAAATTCTACAGACATCTCACAAAATCTCCACACATTTCCACAAAATCTAAGAAAATTCCCGCAAAATTCTTCAAGTCTCCTCCAAATCCCACAAAATTCAAGAGAAATCCTCAAAATTCCACAAAAATCCCACAAAATTCCTTCCATCTTCTCAAAACCCAAACAAATTCCTGCAACATCTCACAAAATCTCCAACAATTTCCAAATATTTCAAGAAAAATCCCGCAAAATTCTTCAAGTCTCCTCCAAATACCACAAACATCCAACAAACATCTCAAAAACATCCCACAAACATCCCATAAAATTCAATAGAAATCCCACAAAATTCAAGAGAAATCCCACCAAATTCTGTACAAGCCCCACACAATTCCCTAAATCTTCTCAGAACCCAACCACATTCCTGCAACATCCCACAAAATCTCCAACAATTTCCACAAAATTCAAAAAAATTCCCTCCAAATTCACTGAATTTCCTCAATATCCAACCAAACTCCAGAACCATCTCACAAAATCTCAACAAATTTCCAAAAAATTCAAAAAAACTCTCACAAAGTTCTTGAAAGCCCCTCAAAATTCCAGAAAAATGCCACAAAATTCCCTACATCTTCTCAAAACATTACAAAATTCTACAGACATCTCACAAAATCTCCACACATTTCCACAAAATCTAAGAAAATTCCCGCAAAATTCTTCAAGTCTCCTCCAAATCCCACAAAATTCAAGAGAAATCCTCAAAATTCCACAAAAATCCAACAAAATTCCCTACATCTTCTCAAAATCCAAACAAATTCCTGAAACATCTCACAAAATCTCCACCAATTTCCACAACATTTAGGAAAAATCCCTCCAACTTCTTCAAGTCTCCTCCAAATCCCACAAAATTCAAGAGAATTCCTCAAAATTCCACAAAAATCCAACCAAATTCCTGCAACATCTCACAAAATCTCCGGAAATTTCCACAAAATTCAAGAAGACTCTCACAAAATACTTGAAAGCTGCTGAAAATTCCACGAATATCCCACAAAAATCCCTAAATCTTCTCAAAACCCAACCACATTCCTGCAGCATCTCACAAAATCTCCACCAATATCCAAAAAATTCAAGAAAATTCCCTCCAAATTCTTCAAGTCTCCTCCAAATCCCACAAAATTCAAGACAAATCCTCAAAATCCCACAAAAATCCCACCAAATTCCAGAACCATCTCACAAAATCTCAACAAATTTCCACTAAATTCAAGAAAACTCTCACAAAGTTCTTGAAAGCCCCTCAAAATTCCAGAAAAATGCCACAAAATTCCCTACATCTTCTCAAAACCCAAACAAACTCCTGCAACATCTCACAAAATCTCCACCAATTTCCAAACAATTCAAGAAAAATCCCGCAAAATTCTTCAAGTCTCCTCCAAATCCCAGAAAAATCCCACAAAATTCCAGAAACATCCCACCAAATCACCTCAATATCACCAAACATTCTGGAAAAGCCTCACAAAATTGCAGAAAAATGCCACAAAATTCCATAAATCTTCTCAAAACCCTACCAAATTCCTGCAACATCTCACAAAATCTCCACCAATAGCCAAAAAATTCAAGAAAAATCCCTCAAAATTCACTGAATTTCCTCAATATCCCACCAAATTCCAGAACCATCTCACAAAATCTCAACAAATTTCCACAAAATCTAAGAAAATTCCCTCCAAATTCTTCAAGTCTCCTCCAAATCCCACAAAATTCAAGAGAAATCCTCAAAATTCCACAAAAATCCCACAAAATTCCTTCCATCTTCTCAGAACCCAAACAAACTCCTCTAACATCTCACAAAATCTCCACCAATTTCCAAACAATTCAAGAAAAATCCCGCAAAATTCTTCAAGTCTCCTCCAAATACCACAAACATCCCACAAACATCCCACAAACATCCCACAAACATCCCACAAACATCCCACAAAATTCAAGAGAAATCCCACAAAATTCAAAAGAAATCGCACAAAATCCTGTACAAGCCCCACACAATTCCCAAAATCTTCTCAGAACCCAACCACATTCCTGCAACATCCCACAAAATCTCCAACAATTTCCACAAAATTCAAGAAGACTCTCACAAAATACTTGAAAGCTGCTGAAAATTCCACGAATATCCCACAAAAATCCCTAAATCTTCTCAAAACCCAACCACATTCCTGCAGCATCTCACAAAATCTCCACCAATATCCAAAAAATTCAAGAAAATTCCCTCCAAATTCTTCAAGTCTCCTCCAAATCCCACAAAATTCAAGACAAATCCTCAAAATCCCACAAAAATCCCACCGAATTCCAGAACCATCTCACAAAATCTCAACAAATTTCCACTAAATTCAAGAAAACTCTCACAAAGTTCTTGAAAGCCCCTCAAAATTCCAGAAAAATGCCACAAACTTCCCTACATCTTCTCAAAACCCAAACAAACTCCTGCAACATCTCACAAAATCTCCACCAATTTCCAAACAATTCAAGAAAAATCCCGCAAAATTCTTCAAGTCTCCTACAAATCCCAGAAAAATCCCACAAAATTCCAGAAACATCCCACCAAATCACCTCAATATCACCAAAAATTCTGGAAAAGCCTCACAAAATTGCAGAAAAATGCCACAAAATTCCCTAAACCTTCTCAAAACCCTACCCAATTCCTGCAACATCCCACAAAATCTCCAACAATTTCCACAAAATTCAAGAAAAATCCCTCAAAATTCACTGAATTTCCTCAATATCCCACCAAATTCCAGAACCATCTCACAAAATCTCAACAAATTTCCACAAAATCTAAGAAAATTCCGCAAAATTCTTCAAGTCTCCTCCAAATCCCACAAAATTCAAGACAAATCCTCAAAATTCCACAAAAATCCCACAAAATTCCTTCCATCTTCTCAGAACCCAAACAAACTCCTGCAACATCTCACAAAATCTCCACCAATTTCCAAACAATTCAAGAAAAATCCCGCAAAATTCTTCAAGTCTCCTCCAAATACCACAAACATCCAACAAACATCTCAAAAACATCCCACAAACATCCCATAAAATTCAATAGAAATCCCACAAAATTCAAGAGAAATCCCACCAAATTCTGTACAAGCCCCACACAATTCCCTAAATCTTCTCAGAACCCAACCACATTCCTGCAACATCCCACAAAATCTCCAACAATTTCCACAAAATTCAAGAAAATTCCCTCCAAATTCACTGAATTTCCTCAATATCCAACCAAACTCCAGAACCATCTCACAAAATCTCAACAAATTTCCAAAAAATTCAAAAAAACTCTCACAAAGTTCTTGAAAGCCCCTCAAAATTCCAGAAAAATGCCACAAAATTCCCTACATCTTCTCAAAACATTACAAAATTCTACAGACATCTCACAAAATCTCCACACATTTCCACAAAATCTAAGAAAATTCCCGCAAAATTCTTCAAGTCTCCTCCAAATCCCACAAAATTCAAGAGAAATCCTCAAAATTCCACAAAAATCCAACAAAATTCCCTACATCTTCTCAAAATCCAAACAAATTCCTGAAACATCTCACAAAATCTCCACCAATTTCCACAACATTTAGGAAAAATCCCTCCAACTTCTTCAAGTCTCCTCCAAATCCCACAAAATTCAAGAGAATTCCTCAAAATTCCACAAAAATCCCACAAAATTCCTGCAACATCTCACAAAATCTCTGGAAATTTCCACAAAATTCAAGAAGACTCTCACAAAATACTTGAAAGCTGCTGAAAATTCCACGAATATCCCACAAAAATCCCTAAATCTTCTCAAAACCCAACCACATTCCTGCAGCATCTCACAAAATCTCCACCAATATCCAAAAAATTCAAGAAAATTCCCTCCAAATTCTTCAAGTCTCCTCCAAATCCCACAAAATTCAAGACAAATCCTCAAAATCCCACAAAAATCCCACCAAATTCCAGAACCATCTCACAAAATCTCAACAAATTTCCACTAAATTCAAGAAAACTCTCACAAAGTTCTTGAAAGCCCCTCAAAATTCCAGAAAAATGCCACAAAATTCCCTACATCTTCTCAAAACCCAAACAAACTCCTGCAACATCTCACAAAATCTCCACCAATTTCCAAACAATTCAAGAAAAATCCCGCAAAATTCTTCAAGTCTCGTACAAATCCCAGAAAAATCCCACAAAATTCCAGAAACATCCCACCAAATCACCTCAATATCACCAAACATTCTGGAAAAGCCTCACAAAATTGCAGAAAAATGCCACAAAATTCCATAAATCTTCTCAAAACCCTACCAAATTCCTGCAACATCTCACAAAATCTCCAACAATTTCCACAAAATTCAAGAAAAATCCCTCAAAATTCACTGAATTTCCTCAATATCCCACCAAATTCCAGAACCATCTCACAAAATCTCAACAAATTTCCACAAAATCTAAGAAAATTCCCTCCAAATTCTTCAAGTCTCCTCCAAATCCCACAAAATTCAAGAGAAATCCTCAAAATTCCACAAAAATCCCACAAAATTCCTTCCATCTTCTCAAAACCCAAACAAATTCCTGCAACATCTCACAAAATCTCCAACAATTTCCAAATATTTCAAGAAAAATCCCGCAAAATTCCTAAAAGTCTCCTCCAAATACCACAAACATCCTACAAACATCTCACAAACATCCCACAAACATCCCATAAAATTCAATAGAAATCCCACAAAATTCAAAAGAAATCGCACAAAATCCTGTACAAGCCCCACACAATTCCCTAAATCTTCTCAGAACCCAACCACATTCCTGCAACATCCCACAAAATCTCCAACAATTTCCACAAAATTCAAGAAAATTCCCTCCAAATTCACTGAATTTCCTCAATATCCCACCAAACTCCAGAACCATCTCACAAAATCTCAACAAATTTCCAAAAAATTCAAAAAAACTCTCACAAAGTTCTTGAAAGCCCCTCAAAATTCCAGAAAAATGCCACAAAATTCCCTACATCTTCTCAAAACATTACAAAATTCTACAGACATCTCACAAAATCTCCACACATTTCCACAAAATCTAAGAAAATTCCCGCAAAATTCTTCAAGTCTCCTCCAAATCCCACAAAATTCAAGAGAAATCCTCAAAATTCCACAAAAATCCAACAAAATTCCCTACATCTTCTCAAAATCCAAACAAATTCCTGAAACATCTCACAAAATCTCCACCAATTTCCACAACATTCAGGAAAAATCCCTCCAACTTCTTCAAGTCTCCTCCAAATCCCACAAAATTCAAGAGAATTCCTCAAAATTCCACAAAAATCCCACAAAATTCCTGCAACATCTCACAAAATCTCCGGAAATTTCCACAAAATTCAAGAAGACTCTCACAAAATACTTGAAAGCTGCTGAAAATTCCACGAATATCCCACAAAAATCCCTAAATCTTCTCAAAACCCAACCACATTCCTGCAGCATCTCACAAAATCTCCACCAATATCCAAAAAATTCAAGAAAATTCCCTCCAAATTCTTCAAGTCTCCTCCAAATCCCACAAAATTCAAGACAAATCCTCAAAATCCCACAAAAATCCCACCAAATTCCAGAACCATCTCACAAAATCTCAACAAATTTCCACTAAATTCAAGAAAACTCTCACAAAGTTCTTGAAAGCCCCTCAAAATTCCAGAAAAATGCCACAAAATTCCCTACATCTTCTCAAAACCCAAACAAACTCCTGCAACATCTCACAAAATCTCCAACAATTTCCAAACAATTCAAGAAAAATCCCGCAAAATTCTTCAAGTCTCGTACAAATCCCAGAAAAATCCCACAAAATTCCAGAAACATCCCACCAAATCACCTCAATATCACCAAAAATTCTGGAAAAGCCTCACAAAATTGCAGAAAAATGCCACAAAATTCCCTAAACCTTCTCAAAACCCTACCCAATTCCTGCAACATCCCACAAAATCTCCAACAATTTCCACAAAATTCAAGAAAAATCCCTCAAAATTCACTGAATTTCCTCAATATCCCACCAAATTCCAGAACCATCTCACAAAATCTCAACAAATTTCCACATAATCTAAGAAAATTCCCGCAAAATTCTTCAAGTCTCCTCCAAATCCCACAAAATTCAAGAGAAATCCTCAAAATTCCACAAAAATCCCACAAAATTCCTTCCATCTTCTCAAAACCCAAACAAATTCCTGCAACATCTCACAAAATCTCCACCAATTTCCAAACATTTCAAGAAAAATCCCGCAAAATTCTTCAAGTCTCCTCCAAATACCACAAACATCCAACAAACATCTCAAAAACATCCCACAAACATCCCATAAAATTCAATAGAAATCCCACAAAATTCAAAAGAAATCCCACCAAATTCTGTACAAGCCCCACACAATTCCCTAAATCTTCTCAGAACCCAACCACATTCCTGCAACATCCCACAAAATCTCCAACAATTTCCACAAAATTCAAGAAAATTCCCTCCAAATTCACTGAATTTCCTCAATATCCAACCAAACTCCAGAACCATCTCACAAAATCTCAACAAATTTCCAAAAAATTCAAAAAAACTCTCACAAAGTTCTTGAAAGCCCCTCAAAATTCCAGAAAAATGCCACAAAATTCCCTACATCTTCTCAAAACATTACAAAATTCTACAGACATCTCACAAAATCTCCACACATTTCCACAAAATCTAAGAAAATTCCCGCAAAATTCTTCAAGTCTCCTCCAAATCCCACAAAATTCAAGAGAAATCCTCAAAATTCCACAAAAATCCAACAAAATTCCCTACATCTTCTCAAAATCCAAACAAATTCCTGAAACATCTCACAAAATCTCCACCAATTTCCACAACATTCAGGAAAAATCCCTCCAACTTCTTCAAGTCTCCTCCAAATCCCACAAAATTCAAGAGAATTCCTCAAAATTCCACAAAAATCCCACCAAATTCGTGCAACATCTCACAAAATCTCCGGAAATTTCCACAAAATTCAAGAAGACTCTCACAAAATACTTGAAAGCTGCTGAAAATTCCACGAATATCCCACAAAAATCCCTAAATCTTCTCAAAACCCAACCACATTCCTGCAGCATCTCACAAAATCTCCACCAATATCCAAAAAATTCAAGAAAATTCCCTCCAAATTCTTCAAGTCTCCTCCAAATCCCACAAAATTCAAGACAAATCCTCAAAATCCCACAAAAATCCCACCAAATTCCAGAACCATCTCACAAAATCTCAACAAATTTCCACTAAATTCAAGAAAACTCTCACAAAGTTCTTGAAAGCCCCTCAAAATTCCAGAAAAATGCCACAAAATTCCCTACATCTTCTCAAAACCCAAACAAACTCCTGCAACATCTCACAAAATCTCCACCAATTTCCAAACAATTCAAGAAAAATCCCGCAAAATTCTTCAAGTCTCGTACAAATCCCAGAAAAATCCCACAAAATTCCAGAAACATCCCACCAAATCACCTCAATATCACCAAAAATTCTGGAAAAGCCTCACAAAATTGCAGAAAAATGCCACAAAATTCCCTAAACCTTCTCAAAACCCTACCCAATTCCTGCAACATCCCACAAAATCTCCAACAATTTCCACAAAATTCAAGAAAAATCCCTCAAAATTCACTGAATTTCCTCAATATCCCACCAAATTCCAGAACCATCTCACAAAATCTCAACAAATTTCCACATAATCTAAGAAAATTCCCGCAAAATTCTTCAAGTCTCCTCCAAATCCCACAAAATTCAAGAGAAATCCTCAAAATTCCACAAAAATCCCACAAAATTCCTTCCATCTTCTCAAAACCCAAACAAATTCCTGCAACATCTCACAAAATCTCCACCAATTTCCAAACATTTCAAGAAAAATCCCGCAAAATTCTTCAAGTCTCCTCCAAATACCACAAACATCCAACAAACATCTCAAAAACATCCCACAAACATCCCATAAAATTCAATAGAAATCCCACAAAATTCAAAAGAAATCCCACCAAATTCTGTACAAGCCCCACACAATTCCCTAAATCTTCTCAGAACCCAACCACATTCCTGCAACATCCCACAAAATCTCCAACAATTTCCACAAAATTCAAGAAAATTCCCTCCAAATTCACTGAATTTCCTCAATATCCAACCAAACTCCAGAACCATCTCACAAAATCTCAACAAATTTCCAAAAAATTCAAAAAAACTCTCACAAAGTTCTTGAAAGCCCCTCAAAATTCCAGAAAAATGCCACAAAATTCCCTACATCTTCTCAAAACATTACAAAATTCTACAGACATCTCACAAAATCTCCACACATTTCCACAAAATCTAAGAAAATTCCCGCAAAATTCTTCAAGTCTCCTCCAAATCCCACAAAATTCAAGAGAAATCCTCAAAATTCCACAAAAATCCAACAAAATTCCCTACATCTTCTCAAAATCCAAACAAATTCCTGAAACATCTCACAAAATCTCCACCAATTTCCACAACATTCAGGAAAAATCCCTCCAACTTCTTCAAGTCTCCTCCAAATCCCACAAAATTCAAGAGAATTCCTCAAAATTCCACAAAAATCCCACCAAATTCGTGCAACATCTCACAAAATCTCCGGAAATTTCCACAAAATTCAAGAAGACTCTCACAAAATACTTGAAAGCTGCTGAAAATTCCACGAATATCCCACAAAAATCCCTAAATCTTCTCAAAACCCAACCACATTCCTGCAGCATCTCACAAAATATCCACCAATATCCAAAAAATTCAAGAAAATTCCCTCCAAATTCTTCAAGTCTCCTCCAAATCCCACAAAATTCAAGACAAATCCTCAAAATCCCACAAAAATCCCACCAAATTCCAGAACCATCTCACAAAATCTCAACAAATTTCCACTAAATTCAAGAAAACTCTCACAAAGTTCTTGAAAGCCCCTCAAAATTCCAGAAAAATGCCACAAAATTCCCTACATCTTCTCAAAACCCAAACAAACTCCTGCAACATCTCACAAAATCTCCACCAATTTCCAAACAATTCAAGAAAAATCCCGCAAAATTCTTCAAGTCTCGTACAAATCCCAGAAAAATCCCACAAAATTCCAGAAACATCCCACCAAATCACCTCAATATCACCAAAAATTCTGGAAAAGCCTCACAAAATTGCAGAAAAATGCCACAAAATTCCCTAAACCTTCTCAAAACCCTACCCAATTCCTGCAACATCCCACAAAATCTCCAACAATTTCCACAAAATTCAAGAAAAATCCCTCAAAATTCACTGAATTTCCTCAATATCCCACCAAATTCCAGAACCATCTCACAAAATCTCAAAAAATTTCCACAAAATCTAAGAAAATTCCCGCAAAATTCTTCAAGTCTCCTCCAAATCCCACAAAATTCAAGAGAAATCCTCAAAATTCCACAAAAATCCCACAAAATTCCTTCCATCTTCTCAGAACCCAAACAAACTCCTGCAACATCTCACAAAATCTCCACCAATTTCCAAACAATTCAAGAAAAATCCCGCAAAATTCTTCAAGTCTCCTCCAAATACCACAAACATCCAACAAACATCTCAAAAACATCCCACAAACATCCCATAAAATTCAATAGAAATCCCACAAAATTCAAGAGAAATCCCACCAAATTCTGTACAAGCCCCACACAATTCCCTAAATCTTCTCAGAACCCAACCACATTCCTGCAACATCCCACAAAATCTCCAACAATTTCCACAAAATTCAAGAAAATTCCCTCCAAATTCACTGAATTTCCTCAATATCCAACCAAACTCCAGAACCATCTCACAAAATCTCAACAAATTTCCAAAAAATTCAAAAAAACTCTCACAAAGTTCTTGAAAGCCCCTCAAAATTCCAGAAAAATGCCACAAAATTCCCTACATCTTCTCAAAACATTACAAAATTCTACAGACATCTCACAAAATCTCCACACATTTCCACAAAATCTAAGAAAATTCCCGCAAAATTCTTCAAGTCTCCTCCAAATCCCACAAAATTCAAGAGAAATCCTCAAAATTCCACAAAAATCCAACAAAATTCCCTACATCTTCTCAAAATCCAAACAAATTCCTGAAACATCTCACAAAATCTCCACCAATTTCCACAACATTTAGGAAAAATCCCTCCAACTTCTTCAAGTCTCCTCCAAATCCCACAAAATTCAAGAGAATTCCTCAAAATTCCACAAAAATCCCACAAAATTCCTGCAACATCTCACAAAATCTCCGGAAATTTCCACAAAATTCAAGAAGACTCTCACAAAATACTTGAAAGCTGCTGAAAATTCCACGAATATCCCACAAAAATCCCTAAATCTTCTCAAAACCCAACCACATTCCTGCAGCATCTCACAAAATCTCCACCAATATCCAAAAAATTCAAGAAAATTCCCTCCAAATTCTTCAAGTCTCCTCCAAATCCCACAAAATTCAAGACAAATCCTCAAAATCCCACAAAAATCCCACCAAATTCCAGAACCATCTCACAAAATCTCAACAAATTTCCACTAAATTCAAGAAAACTCTCACAAAGTTCTTGAAAGCCCCTCAAAATTCCAGAAAAATGCCACAAAATTCCCTACATCTTCTCAAAACCCAAACAAACTCCTGCAACATCTCACAAAATCTCCACCAATTTCCAAACAATTCAAGAAAAATCCCGCAAAATTCTTCAAGTCTCGTACAAATCCCAGAAAAATCCCACAAAATTCCAGAAACATCCCACCAAATCACCTCAATATCACCAAACATTCTGGAAAAGCCTCACAAAATTGCAGAAAAATGCCACAAAATTCCCTAAACCTTCTCAAAACCCTACCCAATTCCTGCAACTTCCCACAAAATCTCCAACAATTTCCACAAAATTCAAGAAAAGTCCCTCAAAATTCACTGAATTTCCTCAATATCCCACCAAATTCCAGAACCATCTCACAAAATCTCAAAAAATTTCCACTAAATCTAAGAAAATTCCCTCCAAATTCTTCAAGTCTCCTCCAAATCCCACAAAATTCAAGAGAAATCCTCAAAATTCCACAAAAATCCCACAAAATTCCTTCCATCTTCTCAAAACCCAAACAAATTCCTGCAACATCTCACAAAATCTCCAACAATTTCCAAATATTTCAAGAAAAATCCCGCAAAATTCCTAAAAGTCTCCTCCAAATACCACAAACATCCTACAAACATCTCACAAACATCCCACAAACATCCCATAAAATTCAATAGAAATCCCACAAAATTCAAAAGAAATCGCACAAAATCCTGTACAAGCCCCACACAATTCCCTAAATCTTCTCAGAACCCAACCACATTCCTGCAACATCCCACAAAATCTCCAACAATTTCCACAAAATTCAAGAAAATTCCCTCCAAATTCACTGAATTTCCTCAATATCCCACCAAACTCCAGAACCATCTCACAAAATCTCAACAAATTTCCAAAAAATTCAAAAAAACTCTCACAAAGTTCTTGAAAGCCCCTCAAAATTCCAGAAAAATGCCACAAAATTCCCTACATCTTCTCAAAACATTACAAAATTCTACAGACATCTCACAAAATCTCCACACATTTCCACAAAATCTAAGAAAATTCCCGCAAAATTCTTCAAGTCTCCTCCAAATCCCACAAAATTCAAGAGAAATCCTCAAAATTCCACAAAAATCCAACAAAATTCCCTACATCTTCTCAAAATCCAAACAAATTCCTGAAACATCTCACAAAATCTCCACCAATTTCCACAACATTCAGGAAAAATCCCTCCAACTTCTTCAAGTCTCCTCCAAATCCCACAAAATTCAAGAGAATTCCTCAAAATTCCACAAAAATCCCACAAAATTCCTGCAACATCTCACAAAATCTCCGGAAATTTCCACAAAATTCAAGAAGACTCTCACAAAATACTTGAAAGCTGCTGAAAATTCCACGAATATCCCACAAAAATCCCTAAATCTTCTCAAAACCCAACCACATTCCTGCAGCATCTCACAAAATCTCCACCAATATCCAAAAAATTCAAGAAAATTCCCTCCAAATTCTTCAAGTCTCCTCCAAATCCCACAAAATTCAAGACAAATCCTCAAAATCCCACAAAAATCCCACCAAATTCCAGAACCATCTCACAAAATCTCAACAAATTTCCACTAAATTCAAGAAAACTCTCACAAAGTTCTTGAAAGCCCCTCAAAATTCCAGAAAAATGCCACAAAATTCCCTACATCTTCTCAAAACCCAAACAAACTCCTGCAACATCTCACAAAATCTCCAACAATTTCCAAACAATTCAAGAAAAATCCCGCAAAATTCTTCAAGTCTCGTACAAATCCCAGAAAAATCCCACAAAATTCCAGAAACATCCCACCAAATCACCTCAATATCACCAAACATTCTGGAAAAGCCTCACAAAATTGCAGAAAAATGCCACAAAATTCCATAAATCTTCTCAAAACCCTACCAAATTCCTGCAACATCTCACAAAATCTCCAACAATTTCCACAAAATTCAAGAAAAATCCCTCAAAATTCACTGAATTTCCTCAATATCCCACCAAATTCCAGAACCATCTCACAAAATCTCAACAAATTTCCACAAAATCTAAGAAAATTCCCTCCAAATTCTTCAAGTCTCCTCCAAATCCCACAAAATTCAAGACAAATCCTCAAAATTCCACAAAAATCCCACAAAATTCCTTCCATCTTCTCAGAACCCAAACAAACTCCTGCAACATCTCACAAAATCTCCACCAATTTCCAAACAATTCAAGAAAAATCCCGCAAAATTCTTCAAGTCTCCTCCAAATACCACAAACATCCCACAAACATCCCACAAACATCCCACAAACATCCCACAAAATTCAAGAGAAATCCCACAAAATTCAAAAGAAATCGCACAAAATCCTGTACAAGCCCCACACAATTCCCTAAATCTTCTCAGAACCCAACCACATTCCTGCAACATCCCACAAAATCTCCAACAATTTCCACAAAATTCAAGAAGACTCTCACAAAATACTTGAAAGCTGCTGAAAATTCCACGAATATCCCACAAAAATCCCTAAATCTTCTCAAAACCCAACCACATTCCTGCAGCATCTCACAAAATCTCCACCAATATCCAAAAAATTCAAGAAAATTCCCTCCAAATTCTTCAAGTCTCCTCCAAATCCCACAAAATTCAAGACAAATCCTCAAAATCCCACAAAAATCCCACCAAATTCCAGAACCATCTCACAAAATCTCAACAAATTTCCACTAAATTCAAGAAAACTCTCACAAAGTTCTTGAAAACCCCTCAAAATTCCAGAAAAATGCCACAAAATTCCCTACATCTTCTCAAAACCCAAACAAACTCCTGCAACATCTCACAAAATCTCCAACAATTTCCAAACAATTCAAGAAAAATCCCGCAAAATTCTTCAAGTCTCGTACGAATCCCAGAAAAATCCCACAAAATTCCAGAAACATCCCACCAAATCACCTCAATATCACCAAAAATTCTGGAAAAGCCTCACAAAATTGCAGAAAAATGCCACAAAATTCCCTAAACCTTCTCAAAACCCTACCAAATTCCTGCAACATCCCACAAAATTTCCAACAATTTCCACAAAATTCAAGAAAAATCCCTCAAAATTCACTGAATTTCCTCAATATCCAACCAAATTCCAGAACCATCTCACAAAATCTCAAAAAATTTCCACTAAATCTAAGAAAATTCCCTCCAAATTATTCAAGTCTCCTCCAAATCCCACAAAATTCAAGAGAAATCCTCAAAATTCCACAAAAATCCAACAAAATTCCTTCCATCTTCTCAAAACCCAAACAAATTCCTGCAACATCTCACAAAATCTCCAACAATTTCCAAACATTTCAAGAAAAATCCCACAAAATTCTTCAAGTCTCCTCCAAATACCACAAACATCCAACAAACATCTCAAAAACATCCCACAAACATCCCATAAAATTCAATAGAAATCCCACAAAATTCAAGAGAAATCCCACCAAATTCTGTACAAGCCCCACACAATTCCCTAAATCTTCTCAGAACCCAACCACATTCCTGCAACATCCCACAAAATCTCCAACAATTTCCACAAAATTCAAGAAAATTCCCTCCAAATTCACTGAATTTCCTCAATATCCAACCAAACTCCAGAACCATCTCACAAAATCTCAACAAATTTCCAAAAAATTCAAAAAAACTCTCACAAAGTTCTTGAAAGCCCCTCAAAATTCCAGAAAAATGCCACAAAATTCCCTACATCTTCTCAAAACATTACAAAATTCTACAGACATCTCACAAAATCTCCACACATTTCCACAAAATCTAAGAAAATTCCCGCAAAATTCTTCAAGTCTCCTCCAAATCCCACAAAATTCAAGAGAAATCCTCAAAATTCCACAAAAATCCAACAAAATTCCCTACATCTTCTCAAAATCCAAACAAATTCCTGAAACATCTCACAAAATCTCCACCAATTTCCACAACATTTAGGAAAAATCCCTCCAACTTCTTCAAGTCTCCTCCAAATCCCACAAAATTCAAGAGAATTCCTCAAAATTCCACAAAAATCCCACAAAATTCCTGCAACATCTCACAAAATCTCTGGAAATTTCCACAAAATTCAAGAAGACTCTCACAAAATACTTGAAAGCTGCTGAAAATTCCACGAATATCCCACAAAAATCCCTAAATCTTCTCAAAACCCAACCACATTCCTGCAGCATCTCACAAAATCTCCACCAATATCCAAAAAATTCAAGAAAATTCCCTCCAAATTCTTCAAGTCTCCTCCAAATCCCACAAAATTCAAGACAAATCCTCAAAATCCCACAAAAATCCCACCAAATTCCAGAACCATCTCACAAAATCTCAACAAATTTCCACTAAATTCAAGAAAACTCTCACAAAGTTCTTGAAAGCCCCTCAAAATTCCAGAAAAATGCCACAAAATTCCCTACATCTTCTCAAAACCCAAACAAACTCCTGCAACATCTCACAAAATCTCCAACAATTTCCAAACAATTCAAGAAAAATCCCGCAAAATTCTTCAAGTCTCGTACAAATCCCAGAAAAATCCCACAAAATTCCAGAAACATCCCACCAAATCACCTCAATATCACCAAACATTCTGGAAAAGCCTCACAAAATTGCAGAAAAATGCCACAAAATTCCATAAATCTTCTCAAAACCCTACCAAATTCCTGCAACATCTCACAAAATCTCCAACAATAGCCAAAAAATTCAAGAAAAATCCCTCAAAATTCACTGAATTTCCTCAATATCCCACCAAATTCCAGAACCATCTCACAAAATCTCAACAAATTTCCACAAAATCTAAGAAAATTCCGCAAAATTCTTCAAGTCTCCTCCAAATCCCACAAAATTCAAGACAAATCCTCAAAATTCCACAAAAATCCCACAAAATTCCTTCCATCTTCTCAGAACCCAAACAAACTCCTGCAACATCTCACAAAATCTCCACCAATTTCCAAACAATTCAAGAAAAATCCCGCAAAATTCTTCAAGTCTCCTCCAAATACCACAAACATCCCACAAACATCCCACAAACATCCCACAAACATCCCACAAACATCCCACAAAATTCAAGAGAAATCCCACAAAATTCAAAAGAAATCGCACAAAATCCTGTACAAGCCCCACACAATTCCCTAAATCTTCTCAGAACCCAACAACATTCCTGCAACATCCCACAAAATCTCCAACAATTTCCACAAAATTCAAGAAGACTCTCACAAAATACTTGAAAGCTGCTGAAAATTCCACAAATATCCCACAAAAATCCCTAAATCTTCTCAAAACCCAACCACATTCCTGCAGCATCTCACAAAATCTCCACCAATATCCAAAAAATTCAAGAAAATTCCCTCCAAATTCTTCAAGTCTCCTCCAAATCCCACAAAATTCAAGACAAATCCTCAAAATCCCACAAAAATCCCACCAAATTCCAGAACCATCTCACAAAATCTCAACAAATTTCCACTAAATTCAAGAAAACTCTCACAAAGTTCTTGAAAGCCCCTCAAAATTCCAGAAAAATGCCACAAAATTCCCTACATCTTCTCAAAACCCAAACAAACTCCTGCAACATCTCACAAAATCTCCAACAATTTCCAAACAATTCAAGAAAAATCCCGCAAAATTCTTCAAGTCTCGTACAAATCCCAGAAAAATCCCACAAAATTCCAGAAACATCCCACCAAATCACCTCAATATCACCAAAAATTCTGGAAAAGCCTCACAAAATTGCAGAAAAATGCCACAAAATTCCCTAAACCTTCTCAAAACCCTACCCAATTCCTGCAACATCCCACAAAATCTCCAACAATTTCCACAAAATTCAAGAAAAATCCCTCAAAATTCACTGAATTTCCTCAATATCCCACCAAATTCCAGAACCATCTCACAAAATCTCAACAAATTTCCACTAAATCTAAGAAAATTCTGCAAAATTCTTCAAGTCTCCTCCAAATCCCACAAAATTCAAGAGAAATCCTCAAAATTCCACAAAAATCCCACAAAATTCCTTCCATCTTCTCAAAACCCAAACAAATTCCTGCAACATCTCACAAAATCTCCACCAATTTCCAAACATTTCAAGAAAAATCCCGCAAAATTCCTAAAAGTCTCCTCCAAATACCACAAACATCCTACAAACATCTCAAAAACATCCCACAAACATCCCATAAAATTCAAGAGAAATCCCACAAAATTCAAGAGAAATCCCACCAAATTCTGTACAAGCCCCACACAATTCCCTAAATCTTCTCAGAACCCAACCACATTCCTGCAACATCCCACAAAATCTCCAACAATTTCCACAAAATTCAAGAAAATTCCCTCCAAATTCACTGAATTTCCTCAATATCCAACCAAACTCCAGAACCATCTCACAAAATCTCAACAAATTTACAAAAAATTCAAAAAAACTCTCACAAAGTTCTTGAAAGCCCCTCAAAATTCCAGAAAAATGCCACAAAATTCCCTACATCTTCTCAAAACATTACAAAATTCTACAGACATCTCACAAAATCTCCACACATTTCCACAAAATCTAAGAAAATTCCCTCCAAATTCTTCAAGTCTCCTCCAAATCCCACAAAATTCAAGAGAAATCCTCAAAATTCCACAAAAATCCAACAAAATTCCCTACATCTTCTCAAAATCCAAACAAATTCCTGAAACATCTCACAAAATCTCCACCAATTTCCACAACATTTAGGAAAAATCCCTCCAACTTCTTCAAGTCTCCTCCAAATCCCACAAAATTCAAGAGAATTCCTCAAAATTCCACAAAAATCCCACAAAATTCCTGCAACATCTCACAAAATCTCCGGAAATTTCCACAAAATTCAAGAAGACTCTCACAAAATACTTGAAAGCTGCTGAAAATTCCACGAAAATCCCACAAAAATCCCTAAATCTTCTCAAAACCCAACCACATTCCTGCAGCATCTCACAAAATCTCCACCAATATCCAAAAAATTCAAGAAAATTCCCTCCAAATTCTTCAAGTCTCCTCCAAATCCCACAAAATTCAAGACAAATCCTCAAAATCCCACAAAAATCCCACCAAATTCCAGAACCATCTCACAAAATCTCAACAAATTTCCACTAAATTCAAGAAAACTCTCACAAAGTTCTTGAAAGCCCCTCAAAATTCCAGAAAAATCCCACAAAATTCCAGAAACATCCCACCAAATCACCTCAATATCACCAAAAGTTCTGGAAAAGCCTCACAAAATTGCAGAAAAATGCCACAAAATTCCATAAATCTTCTCAAAACCCTACCAAATTCCTGCAACATCGCACAAAATCTCCACCAATAGCCAAAAAATTCAAGAAAAATCCCTCAAAATTCACTGTATTTCCTCAATATCCCACCAAATTCCAGAACCATCTCACAAAATCTCAACAAATTTCCACAAAATCTAAGAAAATTCCGCAAAATTCTTCAAGTCTCCTCCAAATCCCACAAAATTCAAGACAAATCCTCAAAATTCCACAAAAATCCCACAAAATTCCTTCCATCTTCTCAGAACCCAAACAAACTCCTGCAACATCTCACAAAATCTCCACCAATTTCCAAACAATTCAAGAAAAATCCCGCAAAATTCTTCAAGTCTCCTCCAAATACCACAAACATCCCACAAACATCCCACAAACATCCCACAAAATTCAAGAGAAATCCCACAAAATTCAAAAGAAATCGCACAAAATCCTGTACAAGCCCCACACAATTCCCTAAATCTTCTCAGAACCGAACAACATTCCTGCAACATCTCACAAAATCTCTGGAAATTTCCACAAAATTCAAGAAGACTCACACAAAATACTTGAAAGCTGCTGAAAATTCCACGAAAATCCCACAAAAATCCCTAAATCTTCTCAAAACCCAACCACATTCCTGCAGCATCTCACAAAATCTCCACCAATATCAAAAAAATTCAAGAAAATTCCCTCCAAATTCTTCAAGTCTCCTCCAAATCCCACAAAATTCAAGACAAATCCTCAAAATCCCACAAAAATCCCACCAAATTCCAGAACCATCTCACAAAATCTCAACAAATTTCCACTAAATTCAAGAAAACTCTCACAAAGTTCTTGAAAGCCCCTCAAAATCCCTGAAAAATCCCACAGACTTCCCTACATCTTCTCAAAACCCAAACAAACTCCTGCAACATCTCACAAAATCTCCACCAATTTCCAAACAATTCAAGAAAAATCCCGCAAAATTCTTCAAGTCTCGTACAAATCCCAGAAAAATCCCACAAAATTCCAGAAACATCCCACCAAATCACCTCAATATCACCAAAAGTTCTGGAAAAGCCTCACAAAATTGCAGAAAAATGCCACAAAATTCCCTAAACCTTCTCAAAACCCTACCCAATTCCTGCAACATCTCACAAAATCTCCACCAATATCCAAAAAATTCAAGAAAAATCCCTCAAAATTCACTGAATTTCCTCAATATCCCACCAAATTCCAGAACCATCTCACAAAATCTCAACAAATTTCCACAAAATCTAAGAAAATTCCCGCAAAATTCTTCAACTCTCCTCCAAATCCCACAAAATTCAAGAGAAATCCTCAAAATTCCACAAAAATCCCACAAAATTCCTTCCATCTTCTCAGAACCCAAACAAATTCCTGCAACATCTCACAAAATCTCCACCAATTTCCAAACATTTCAAGAAAAATCCCGCAAAATTCTTCAAGTCCCCTCCAAATACCACAAACATCCCACAAACATCCCACAAACATCCCACAAACATCCCATAAAATTCAAGAGAAATCCCACAAAATTCAAGAGAAATCCCACCAAATTCTGTACAAGCCCCACACAATTCCCTAAATCTTCTCAGAACCCAACCACATTCCTGCAACATCCCACAAAATCTCCAACAATTTCCACAAAATTCAAGAAAATTCCCTCCAAATT
The DNA here is from genome assembly GCF_971803275.1 of Cyanistes caeruleus. Taxonomy (NCBI): domain Eukaryota; kingdom Metazoa; phylum Chordata; class Aves; order Passeriformes; family Paridae; genus Cyanistes; species Cyanistes caeruleus. Next base: position 89,034,214 of record NC_141702.1, on the reverse strand, counting down.
CACTGAATTTCCTCAATATCCCACCAAACTCCAGAACCATCTCACAAAATCTCAACAAATTTCCAAAAAATTCAAAAAAACTCTCACAAAGTTCTTGAAAGCCCCTCAAAATTCCAGAAAAATGCCACAAAATTCCCTACATCTTCTCAAAACATTACAAAATTCTACAGACATCTCACAAAATCTCCACACATTTCCACAAAATCTAAGAAAATTCCCGCAAAATTCTTCAAGTCTCCTCCAAATCCCACAAAATTCAAGAGAAATCCTCAAAATTCCACAAAAATCCAACAAAATTCCCTACATCTTCTCAAAATCCAAACAAATTCCTGAAACATCTCACAAAATCTCCACCAATTTCCACAACATTTAGGAAAAATCCCTCCAACTTCTTCAAGTCTCCTCCAAATCCCACAAAATTCAAGAGAATTCCTCAAAATTCCACAAAAATCCCACAAAATTCCTGCAACATCTCACAAAATCTCCGGAAATTTCCACAAAATTCAAGAAGACTCTCACAAAATACTTGAAAGCTGCTGAAAATTCCACGAATATCCCACAAAAATCCCTAAATCTTCTCAAAACCCAACCACATTCCTGCAGCATCTCACAAAATCTCCACCAATATCCAAAAAATTCAAGAAAATTCCCTCCAAATTCTTCAAGTCTCCTCCAAATCCCACAAAATTCAAGACAAATCCTCAAAATCCCACAAAAATCCCACCAAATTCCAGAACCATCTCACAAAATCTCAACAAATTTCCACTAAATTCAAGAAAACTCTCACAAAGTTCTTGAAAGCCCCTCAAAATTCCAGAAAAATGCCACAAAATAACCTACATCTTCTCAAAACCCAAACAAACTCCTGCAACATCTCACAAAATCTCCACCAATTTCCAAACAATTCAAGAAAAATCCCGCAAAATTCTTCAAGTCTCGTACAAATCCCAGAAAAATCCCACAAAATTCCAGAAACATCCCACCAAATCACCTCAATATCACCAAAAGTTCTGGAAAAGCCTCACAAAATTGCAGAAAAATGCCACAAAATTCCCTAAACCTTCTCAAAACCCTACCCAATTCCTGCAACATCTCACAAAATCTCCACCAATATCCAAAAAATTCAAGAAAAATCCCTCAAAATTCACTGAATTTCCTCAATATCCCACCAAATTCCAGAACCATCTCACAAAATCTCAACAAATTTCCACAAAATCTAAGAAAATTCCCGCAAAATTCTTCAAGTCTCCTCCAAATCCCACAAAATTCAAGAGAAATCCTCAAAATTCCACAAAAATCCCACAAAATTCCTTCCATCTTCTCAGAACCCAAACAAATTCCTGCAACATCTCACAAAATCTCCACCAATTTCCAAACATTTCAAGAAAAATCCCGCAAAATTCTTCAAGTCTCCTCCAAATACCACAAACATCCTACAAACATCTCACAAACATCCCACAAACATCCCATAAAATTCAATAGAAATCCCACAAAATTCAAGAGAAATCCCACCAAATTCTGTACAAGCCCCACACAATTCCCTAAATCTTCTCAGAACCCAACCACATTCCTGCAACATCCCACAAAATCTCCAACAATTTCCACAAAATTCAAGAAAATTCCCTCCAAATTCACTGAATTTCCTCAATATCCCACCAAACTCCAGAAGCATCTCACAAAATCTCAACAAATTTCCAAAAAATTCAAAAAAACTCTCACAAAGTTCTTGAAAGCCCCTCAAAATTCCAGAAAAATGCCACAAAATTCCCTACATCTTCTCAAAACATTACAAAATTCTACAGACATCTCACAAAATCTCCACACATTTCCACAAAATCTAAGAAAATTCCCGCAAAATTCTTCAAGTCTCCTCCAAATCCCACAAAATTCAAGAGAAATCCTCAAAATTCCACAAAAATCCAACAAAATTCCCTACATCTTCTCAAAATCCAAACAAATTCCTGAAACATCTCACAAAATCTCCACCAATTTCCACAACATTTAGGAAAAATCCCTCCAACTTCTTCAAGTCTCCTCCAAATCCCACAAAATTCAAGAGAATTCCTCAAAATTCCACAAAAATCCCACAAAATTCCTGCAACATCTCACAAAATCTCCGGAAATTTCCACAAAATTCAAGAAGACTCTCACAAAATACTTGAAAGCTGCTGAAAATTCCACGAAAATCCCACAAAAATCCCTAAATCTTCTCAAAACCCAACCACATTCCTGCAGCATCTCACAAAATCTCCACCAATATCCAAAAAATTCAAGAAAATTCCCTCCAAATTCTTCAAGTCTCCTCCAAATCCCACAAAATTCAAGACAAATCCTCAAAATCCCACAAAAATCCCACCAAATTCCAGAACCATCTCACAAAATCTCAACAAATTTCCACTAAATTCAAGAAAACTCTCACAAAGTTCTTGAAAGCCCCTCAAAATCCCTGAAAAATCCCACAGACTTCCCTACATCTTCTCAAAACCCAAACAAACTCCTGCAACATCTCACAAAATCTCCACCAATTTCCAAACAATTCAAGAAAAATCCCGCAAAATTCTTCAAGTCTCGTACAAATCCCAGAAAAATCCCACAAAATTCCAGAAACATCCCACCAAATCACCTCAATATCACCAAAAGTTCTGGAAAAGCCTCACAAAATTGCAGAAAAATGCCACAAAATTCCCTAAACCTTCTCAAAACCCTACCCAATTCCTGCAACATCTCACAAAATCTCCACCAATATCCAAAAAATTCAAGAAAAATCCCTCAAAATTCACTGAATTTCCTCAATATCCCACCAAATTCCAGAACCATCTCACAAAATCTCAACAAATTTCCACAAAATCTAAGAAAATTCCCGCAAAATTCTTCAACTCTCCTCCAAATCCCACAAAATTCAAGAGAAATCCTCAAAATTCCACAAAAATCCCACAAAATTCCTTCCATCTTCTCAGAACCCAAACAAATTCCTGCAACATCTCACAAAATCTCCACCAATTTCCAAACATTTCAAGAAAAATCCCGCAAAATTCTTCAAGTCTCCTCCAAATACCACAAACATCCTACAAACATCTCACAAACATCCCACAAACATCCCATAAAATTCAATAGAAATCCCACAAAATTCAAGAGAAATCCCACCAAATTCTGTACAAGCCCCACACAATTCCCTAAATCTTCTCAGAACCCAACCACATTCCTGCAACATCCCACAAAATCTCCAACAATTTCCACAAAATTCAAGAAAATTCCCTCCAAATTCACTGAATTTCCTCAATATCCCACCAAACTCCAGAACCATCTCACAAAATCTCAACAAATTTCCAAAAAATTCAAAAAAACTCTCACAAAGTTCTTGAAAGCCCCTCAAAATTCCAGAAAAATGCCACAAAATTCCCTACATCTTCTCAAAACATTACAAAATTCTACAGACATCTCACAAAATCTCCACACATTTCCACAAAATCTAAGAAAATTCCCTCCAAATTCTTCAAGTCTCCTCCAAATCCCACAAAATTCAAGAGAAATCCTCAAAATTCCACAAAAATCCAACAAAATTCCCTACATCTTCTCAAAATCCAAACAAATTCCGGAAACATCTCACAAAATCTCCACCAATTTCCACAACATTTAGGAAAAATCCCTCCAACTTCTTCAAGTCTCCTCCAAATCCCACAAAATTCAAGAGAATTCCTCAAAATTCCACAAAAATCCCACAAAATTCCTGCAACATCTCACAAAATCTCCGGAAATTTCCACAAAATTCAAGAAGACTCTCACAAAATACTTGAAAGCTGCTGAAAATTCCACAAATATCCCACAAAAATCCCTAAATCTTCTCAAAACCCAACCACATTCCTGCAGCATCTCACAAAATCTCCACCAATATCCAAAAAATTCAGGAAAATTCCCTCCAAATTCTTCAAGTCTCCTCCAAATCCCACAAAATTCAAGACAAATCCTCAAAATCCCACAAAAATCCCACCAAATTCCAGAACCATCTCACAAAATCTCAACAAATTTCCACTAAATTCAAGAAAACTCTCACAAAGTTCTTGAAAGCCCCTCAAAATTCCAGAAAAATCCCACAAAATTCCAGAAACATCCCACCAAATCACCTCAATATCACCAAACATTCTGGAAAAGCCTCACAAAATTGCAGAAAAATGCCACAAAATTCCCTAAACCTTCTCAAAACCCTACCAAATTCCTGCAACATCTCACAAAATCTCCACCAATAGCCAAAAAATTCAAGAAAAATCCCTCAAAATTCACTGTATTTCCTCAATATCCCACCAAATTCCAGAACCATCTCACAAAATCTCAACAAATTTCCACAAAATCTAAGAAAATTCCGCAAAATTCTTCAAGTCTCCTCCAAATCCCACAAAATTCAAGAGAAATCCTCAAAATTCCACAAAAATCCCACAAAATTCCTTCCATCTTCTCAGAACCCAAACAAACTCCTGCAACATCTCACAAAATCTCCACCAATTTCCAAACATTTCAAGAAAAATCCCGCAAAATTCTTCAAGTCTCCTCCAAATACCACAAACATCCTACAAACATCCCACAAACATCCCACAATCATCCCATAAAATTCAATAGAAATCCCACAAAATTCAAGAGAAATCCCACCAAATTCTGTACAAGCCCCACACAATTCCCTAAATCTTCTCAGAACCCAACCACATTCCTGCAACATCCCACAAAATCTCCAACAATTTCCTCAAAATTCAAGAAAATTCCCTCCAAATTCACTGAATTTCCTCAATATCCCACCAAACTCCAGAACCATCTCACAAAATCTCAACAAATTTCCAAAAAATTCAAAAAAACTCTCACAAAGTTCTTGAAAGCCCCTCAAAATTCCAGAAAAATGCCACAAAATTCCCTACATCTTCTCAAAACATTACAAAATTCTACAGACATCTCACAAAATCTCCACACATTTCCACAAAATCTAAGAAAATTCCCGCAAAATTCTTCAAGTCTCCTCCAAATCCCACAAAATTCAAGAGAAATCCTCAAAATTCCACAAAAATCCAACAAAATTCCCTACATCTTCTCAAAATCCAAACAAATTCCTGAAACATCTCACAAAATCTCCACCAATTTCCACAACATTTAGGAAAAATCCCTCCAACTTCTTCAAGTCTCCTCCAAATCCCACAAAATTCAAGAGAATTCCTCAAAATTCCACAAAAATCCCACAAAATTCCTGCAACATCTCACAAAATCTCCGGAAATTTCCACAAAATTCAAGAAGACTCTCACAAAATACTTGAAAGCTGCTGAAAATTCCACAAATATCCCACAAAAATCCCTAAATCTTCTCAAAACCCAACCACATTCCTGCAGCATCTCACAAAATCTCCACCAATATCCAAAAAATTCAGGAAAATTCCCTCCAAATTCTTCAAGTCTCCTCCAAATCCCACAAAATTCAAGACAAATCCTCAAAATCCCACAAAAATCCCACCAAATTCCAGAACCATCTCACAAAATCTCAACAAATTTCCACTAAATTCAAGAAAACTCTCACAAAGTTCTTGAAAGCCCCTCAAAATTCCAGAAAAATGCCACAAACTTCCCTACATCTTCTCAAAACCCAAACAAACTCCTGCAACATCCCACAAAATCTCCACCAATTTCCAAACAATTCAAGAAAAATCCCGCAAAATTCTTCAAGTCTCGTACAAATCCCAGAAAAATCCCACAAAATTCCAGAAACATCCCACAAAATCACCTCAATATCACCAAACATTCTGGAAAAGCCTCACAAAATTGCAGAAAAATGCCACAAAATTCCCTAAACCTTCTCAAAACCCTACCAAATTCCTGCAACATCCCACAAAATCTCCAACAATTTCCACAAAATTCAAGAAAATTCCCTCCAAATTCACTGAATTTCCTCAATATCCCACCAAACTCCAGAACCATCTCACAAAATCTCAACAAATTTCCAAAAAATTCAAAAAAACTCTCACAAAGTTCTTGAAAGCCCCTCAAAATTCCAGAAAAATGCCACAAAATTCCCTACATCTTCTCAAAACATTACAAAATTCTACAGACATCTCACAAAATCTCCACACATTTCCACAAAATCTAAGAAAATTCCCGCAAAATTCTTCAAGTCTCCTCCAAATCCCACAAAATTCAAGAGAAATCCTCAAAATTCCACAAAAATCCAACAAAATTCCCTACATCTTCTCAAAATCCAAACAAATTCCTGAAACATCTCACAAAATCTCCACCAATTTCCACAACATTTAGGAAAAATCCCTCCAACTTCTTCAAGTCTCCTCCAAATCCCACAAAATTCAAGAGAATTCCTCAAAATTCCACAAAAATCCCACAAAATTCCTGCAACATCTCACAAAATCTCCGGAAATTTCCACAAAATTCAAGAAGACTCTCACAAAATACTTGAAAGCTGCTGAAAATTCCACGAAAATCCCACAAAAATCCCTAAATCTTCTCAAAACCCAACCACATTCCTGCAGCATCTCACAAAATCTCCGCCAATATCCAAAAAATTCAGGAAAATTCCCTCCAAATTCTTCAAGTCTCCTCCAAATCCCACAAAATTCAAGACAAATCCTCAAAATCCCACAAAAATCCCACCAAATTCCAGAACCATCTCACAAAATCTCAACAAATTTCCACTAAATTCAAGAAAACTCTCACAAAGTTCTTGAAAGCCCCTCAAAATTCCAGAAAAATGCCACAAAATAACCTACATCTTCTCAAAACCCAACCACATTCCTGCAACATCCCACAAAATCTCCAACAATTTCCACAAAATTCAAGAAAAATCCCGCAAAATTCTTCAAGTCTCGTACAAATCCCAGAAAAATCCCACAAAATTCCAGAAACATCCCACCAAATCACCTCAATATCACCAAACATTCTGGAAAAGCCTCACAAAATTGCAGAAAAATGCCACAAAATTCCCTAAACCTTCTCAAAACCCTACCCAATTCCTGCAACATCCCACAAAATCTCCAACAATTTCCACAAAATTCAAGAAAAATCCCTCAAAATTCACTGAATTTCCTCAATATCCCACCAAATTCCAGAACCATCTCACAAAATCTCAACAAATTTCCACAAAATCTAAGAAAATTCCGCAAAATTCTTCAAGTCTCCTCCAAATCCCACAAAATTCAAGACAAATCCTCAAAATTCCACAAAAATCCCACAGAATTCCTTCCATATTCTCAAAACCCAAACAAATTCCTGCAACATCTCACAAAATCTCCACCAATTTCCAAACATTTCAAGAAAAATCCCGCAAAATTCTTCAAGTCTCCTCCAAATACCACAAACATCCTACAAACATCTCACAAACATCCCACAATCATCCCATAAAATTCAATAGAAATCCCACAAAATTCAAGAGAAATCCCACCAAATTCTGTACAAGCCCCACACAATTCCCTAAATCTTCTCAGAACCCAACCACATTCCTGCAACATCCCACAAAATCTCCAACAATTTCCTCAAAATTCAAGAAAATTCCCTCCAAATTCACTGAATTTCCTCAATATCCCACCAAACTCCAGAACCATCTCACAAAATCTCAACAAATTTCCAAAAAATTCAAAAAAACTCTCACAAAGTTCTTGAAAGCCCCTCAAAATTCCAGAAAAATGCCACAAAATTCCCTACATCTTCTCAAAACATTACAAAATTCTACAGACATCTCACAAAATCTCCACACATTTCCACAAAATCTAAGAAAATTCCCGCAAAATTCTTCAAGTCTCCTCCAAATCCCACAAAATTCAAGAGAAATCCTCAAAATTCCACAAAAATCCAACAAAATTCCCTACATCTTCTCAAAATCCAAACAAATTCCTGAAACATCTCACAAAATCTCCACCAATTTCCACAACATTTAGGAAAAATCCCTCCAACTTCTTCAAGTCTCCTCCAAATCCCACAAAATTCAAGAGAATTCCTCAAAATTCCACAAAAATCCCACAAAATTCCTGCAACATCTCACAAAATCTCCGGAAATTCCCACAAAATTCAAGAAGACTCTCACAAAATACTTGAAAGCTGCTGAAAATTCCACAAATATCCCACAAAAATCCCTAAATCTTCTCAAAACCCAACCACATTCCTGCAGCATCTCACAAAATCTCCACCAATATCCAAAAAATTCAGGAAAATTCCCTCCAAATTCTTCAAGTCTCCTCCAAATCCCACAAAATTCAAGACAAATCCTCAAAATCCCACAAAAATCCCACCAAATTCCAGAACCATCTCACAAAATCTCAACAAATTTCCACTAAATTCAAGAAAACTCTCACAAAGTTCTTGAAAGCCCCTCAAAATTCCAGAAAAATGCCACAAAATAACCTACATCTTCTCAAAACCCAAACAAACTCCTGCAACATCCCACAAAATCTCCACCAATTTCCAAACAATTCAAGAAAAATCCCGCAAAATTCTTCAAGTCTCGTACAAATCCCAGAAAAATCCCACAAAATTCCAGAAACATCCCACAAAATCACCTCAATATCACCAAACATTCTGGAAAAGCCTCACAAAATTGCAGAAAAATGCCACAAAATTCCATAAACCTTCTCAAAACCCTACCCAATTCCTGCAACATCCCACAAAATCTCCAACAATTTCCACAAAATTCAAGAAAAATCCCTCAAAATTCACTGAATTTCCTCAATATCCCACCAAATTCCAGAACCATCTCACAAAATCTCAACAAATTTCCACAAAATCTAAGAAAATTCCGCAAAATTCTTCAAGTCTCCTCCAAATCCCACAAAATTCAAGACAAATCCTCAAAATTCCACAAAAATCCCACAAAATTCCTTCCATATTCTCAGAACCCAAACAAACTCCTGCAACATCTCACAAAATCTCCAACAATTTCCAAACAATTCAAGAAAAATCCCGCAAAATTCTTCAAGTCTCGTACAAATCCCAGAAAAATCCCACAAAATTCCAGAAACATCCCACAAAATCACCTCAATATCACCAAACATTCTGGAAAAGCCTCACAAAATTGCAGAAAAATGCCACAAAATTCCCTAAACCTTCTCAAAACCCTACCAAATTCCTGCAACATCCCACAAAATCTCCAACAATTTCCACAAAATTCAAGAAAATTCCCTCCAAATTCACTGAATTTCCTCAATATCCCACCAAACTCCAGAACCATCTCACAAAATCTCAACAAATTTCCAAAAAATTCAAAAAAACTCTCACAAAGTTCTTGAAAGCCCCTCAAAATTCCAGAAAAATGCCACAAAATTCCCTACATCTTCTCAAAACATTACAAAATTCTACAGACATCTCACAAAATCTCAACAAATTTCCACAAAATCTAAGAAAATTCCGCAAAATTCTTCAAGTCTCCTCCAAATCCCACAAAATTCAAGACAAATCCTCAAAATTCCACAAAAATCCCACAAAATTCCTTCCATATTCTCAGAACCCAAACAAACTCCTGCAACATCTCACAAAATCTCCAACAATTTCCAAACAATTTAAGAAAAATCCCGCAAAATTCTTCAAGTCTCGTACAAATCCCAGAAAAATCCCACAAAATTCCAGAAACATCCCACCAAATCACCTCAATATCACCAAACATTCTGGAAAAGCCTCACAAAATTGCAGAAAAATGCCACAAAATTCCCTAAACCTTCTCAAAACCCTACCAAATTCCTGCAACATCCCACAAAATCTCCAACAATTTCCACAAAATTCAAGAAAATTCCCTCCAAATTCACTGAATTTCCTCAATATCCCACCAAACTCCAGAACCGTCTCACAAAATCTCAACAAATTTCCAAAAAATTCAAAAAAACTCTCACAAAGTTCTTGAAAGCCCCTCAAAATTCCAGAAAAATGCCACAAAATTCCCTACATCTTCTCAAAACATTACAAAATTCTACAGACATCTCACAAAATCTCCACACATTTCCACAAAATCTAAGAAAATTCCCGCAAAATTCTTCAAGTCTCCTCCAAATCCCACAAAATTCAAGAGAAATCCTCAAAATTCCACAAAAATCCAACAAAATTCCCTACATCTTCTCAAAATCCAAACAAATTCCTGAAACATCTCACAAAATCTCCACCAATTTCCACAACATTTAGGAAAAATCCCTCCAACTTCTTCAAGTCTCCTCCAAATCCCACAAAATTCAAGAGAATTCCTCAAAATTCCACAAAAATCCCACAAAATTCCTGCAACATCTCACAAAATCTCCGGAAATTTCCACAAAATTCAAGAAGACTCTCACAAAATACTTGAAAGCTGCTGAAAATTCCACAAATATCCCACAAAAATCCCTAAATCTTCTCAAAACCCAACCACATTCCTGCAGCATCTCACAAAATCTCCACCAATATCCAAAAAATTCAGGAAAATTCCCTCCAAATTCTTCAAGTCTCCTCCAAATCCCACAAAATTCAAGACAAATCCTCAAAATCCCACAAAAATCCCACCAAATTCCAGAACCATCTCACAAAATCTCAACAAATTTCCACTAAATTCAAGAAAACTCTCACAAAGTTCTTGAAAGCCCCTCAAAATTCCAGAAAAATGCCACAAAATTCCCTACATCTTCTCAAAACCCAAACAAACTCCGGCAACATCTCACAAAATCTCCACCAATTTCCAAACAATTCAAGAAAAATCCCGCAAAATTCTTCAAGTCTCGTACAAATCCCAGAAAAATCCCACAAAATTCCAGAAACATCCCACCAAATCACCTCAATATCACCAAACATTCTGGAAAAGCCTCACAAAATTGCAGAAAAATGCCACAAAATTCCCTAAACCTTCTCAAAACCCTACCCAATTCCTGCAACATCCCACAAAATCTCCAACAATTTCCACAAAATTCAAGAAAAATCCCTCAAAATTCACTGAATTTCCTCAATATCCCACCAAATTCCAGAACCATCTCACAAAATCTCAACAAATTTCCACAAAATCTAAGAAAATTCCGCAAAATTCTTCAAGTCTCCTCCAAATCCCACAAAATTCAAGACAAATCCTCAAAATTCCACAAAAATCCCACAAAATTCCTTCCATATTCTCAGAACCCAAACAAACTCCTGCAACATCTCACAAAATCTCCAACAATTTCCAAACAATTCAAGAAAAATCCCGCAAAATTCTTCAAGTCTCGTACAAATCCCAGAAAAATCCCACAAAATTCCAGAAACATCCCACCAAATCACCTCAATATCACCAAACATTCTGGAAAAGCCTCACAAAATTGCAGAAAAATGCCACAAAATTCCCTAAACCTTCTCAAAACCCTACCAAATTCCTGCAACATCCCACAAAATCTCCAACAATTTCCACAAAATTCAAGAAAAATCCCTCAAAATTCACTGAATTTCCTCAATATCCCACCAAATTCCAGAACCATCTCACAAAATCTCAACAAATTTCCACATAATCTAAGAAAATTCCGCAAAATTCTTCAAGTCTCCTCCAAATCCCACAAAATTCAAGAGAAATCCTCAAAATTCCACAAAAATCCAACAAAATTCCTTCCATCTTCTCAAAACCCAAACAAATTCCTGCAACATCTCACAAAATCTCCACCAATTTCCAAACATTTCAAGAAAAGTCCCGCAAAATTCTTCAAGTCTCCTCCAAATACCACAAACATCCTACAAACATCTCACAAACATCCCACAAACATCCCATAAAATTCAATAGAAATCCCACAAAATTCAAGAGAAATCCCATGTACAAGCCCCACACAATTCCCTAAATCTTCTCAGAACCCAACCACATTCCTGCAACATCCCACAAAATCTCCAACAATTTCCACAAAATTCAAGAAAATTCCCTCCAAATTCACTGAATTTCCTCAATATCCCACCAAACTCCAGAACCATCTCACAAAATCTCAACAAATTTCCAAAAAATTCAAAAAAACTCTCACAAAGTTCTTGAAAGCCCCTCAAAATTCCAGAAAAATGCCACAAAATTCCCTACATCTTCTCAAAACATTACAAAATTCTACAGACATCTCACAAAATCTCCACACATTTCCACAAAATCTAAGAAAATTCCCGCAAAATTCTTCAAGTCTCCTCCAAATCCCACAAAATTCAAGAGAAATCCTCAAAATTCCACAAAAATCCAACAAAATTCCCTACATCTTCTCAAAATCCAAACAAATTCCTGAAACATCTCACAAAATCTCCACCAATTTCCACAACATTTAGGAAAAATCCCTCCAACTTCTTCAAGTCTCCTCCAAATCCCACAAAATTCAAGAGAATTCCTCAAAATTCCACAAAAATCCCACAAAATTCCTGCAACATCTCACAAAATCTCCGGAAATTTCCACAAAATTCAAGAAGACTCTCACAAAATACTTGAAAGCTGCTGAAAATTCCACAAATATCCCACAAAAATCCCTAAATCTTCTCAAAACCCAACCACATTCCTGCAGCATCTCACAAAATCTCCACCAATATCCAAAAAATTCAGGAAAATTCCCTCCAAATTCTTCAAGTCTCCTCCAAATCCCACAAAATTCAAGACAAATCCTCAAAATCCCACAAAAATCCCACCAAATTCCAGAACCATCTCACAAAATCTCAACAAATTTCCACTAAATTCAAGAAAACTCTCACAAAGTTCTTGAAAGCCCCTCAAAATTCCAGAAAAATGCCACAAACTTCCCTACATCTTCTCAAAACCCAAACAAACTCCGGCAACATCTCACAAAATCTCCACCAATTTCCAAACAATTCAAGAAAAATCCCGCAAAATTCTTCAAGTCTCGTACAAATCCCAGAAAAATCCCACAAAATTCCAGAAACATCCCACCAAATCACCTCAATATCACCAAACATTCTGGAAAAGCCTCACAAAATTGCAGAAAAATGCCACAAAATTCCCTAAACCTTCTCAAAACCCTACCCAATTCCTGCAACATCCCACAAAATCTCCAACAATTTCCACAAAATTCAAGAAAAATCCCTCAAAATTCACTGAATTTCCTCAATATCCCACCAAATTCCAGAACCATCTCACAAAATCTCAACAAATTTCCACAAAATCTAAGAAAATTCCGCAAAATTCTTCAAGTCTCCTCCAAATCCCACAAAATTCAAGAGAAATCCTCAAAATTCCACAAAAATCCCACAAAATTCCTTCCATCTTCTCAAAACCCAAACAAATTCCTGCAACATCTCACAAAATCTCCACCAATTTCCAAACATTTCAAGAAAAATCCCGCAAAATTCTTCAAGTCTCCTCCAAATACCACAAACATCCTACAAACATCTCACAAACATCCCACAATCATCCCATAAAATTCAATAGAAATCCCACAAAATTCAAGAGAAATCCCACCAAATTCTGTACAAGCCCCACACAATTCCCTAAATCTTCTCAGAACCCAACCACATTCCTGCAACATCCCACAAAATCTCCAACAATTTCCAAAAAATTCAAGAAAATTCCCTCCAAATTCACTGAATTTCCTCAATATCCCACCAAACTCCAGAACCATCTCACAAAATCTCAACAAATTTCCAAAAAATTCAAAAAAACTCTCACAAAGTTCTTGAAAGCCCCTCAAAATTCCAGAAAAATGCCACAAAATTCCCTACATCTTCTCAAAACATTACAAAATTCTACAGACATCTCACAAAATCTCCACACATTTCCACAAAATCTAAGAAAATTCCCGCAAAATTCTTCAAGTCTCCTCCAAATCCCACAAAATTCAAGAGAAATCCTCAAAATTCCACAAAAATCCAACAAAATTCCCTACATCTTCTCAAAATCCAAACAAATTCCTGAAACATCTCACAAAATCTCCACCAATTTCCACAACATTTAGGAAAAATCCCTCCAACTTCTTCAAGTCTCCTCCAAATCCCACAAAATTCAAGAGAATTCCTCAAAATTCCACAAAAATCCCACCAAATTCCTGCAACATCTCACAAAATCTCTGGAAATTTCCACAAAATTCAAGAAGACTCTCACAAAATACTTGAAAGCTGCTGAAAATTCCACAAATATCCCACAAAAATCCCTAAATCTTCTCAAAACCCAACCACATTCCTGCAGCATCTCACAAAATCTCCACCAATATCCAAAAAATTCAGGAAAATTCCCTCCAAATTCTTCAAGTCTCCTCCAAATCCCACAAAATTCAAGACAAATCCTCAAAATCCCACAAAAATCCCACCAAATTCCAGAACCATCTCACAAAATCTCAACAAATTTCCACTAAATTCAAGAAAACTCTCACAAAGTTCTTGAAAGCCCCTCAAAATTCCAGAAAAATGCCACAAACTTCCCTACATCTTCTCAAAACCCAAACAAACTCCTGCAACATCTCACAAAATCTCCACCAATTTCCAAACAATTCAAGAAAAATCCCGCAAAATTCCTCAAGTCTCGTACAAATCCCAGAAAAATCCCACAAAATTCCAGAAACATCCCACCAAATCACCTCAATATCACCAAAAAATTCTGGAAAAGCCTCACAAAATTGCAGAAAAATGCCACAAAATTCCCTAAACCTTCTCAAAACCCTACCCAATTCCTGCAACATCCCACAAAATCTCCAACAATTTCCACAAAATTCAAGAAAAATCCCTCAAAATTCACTGAATTTCCTCAATATCCCACCAAATTCCAGAACCATCTCACAAAATCTCAACAAATTTCCACAAAATCTAAGAAAATTCCGCAAAATTCTTCAAGTCTCCTCCAAATCCCACAAAATTCAAGACAAATCCTCAAAATTCCACAAAAATCCCACAAAATTCCTTCCATATTCTCAGAACCCAAACAAACTCCTGCAACATCTCACAAAATCTCCACCAATTTCCAAACAATTCAAGAAAAATCCCGCAAAATTCTTCAAGTCTCGTACAAATCCCAGAAAAATCCCACAAAATTCCAGAAACATCCCACCAAATCACCTCAATATCACCAAACATTCTGGAAAAGCCTCACAAAATTGCAGAAAAATGCCACAAAATTCCCTAAACCTTCTCAAAACCCTACCAAATTCCTGCAACATCCCACAAAATCTCCAACAATTTCCACAAAATTCAAGAAAAATCCCTCAAAATTCACTGAATTTCCTCAATATCCCACCAAATTCCAGAACCATCTCACAAAATCTCAACAAATTTCCACATAATCTAAGAAAATTCCGCAAAATTCTTCAAGTCTCCTCCAAATCCCACAAAATTCAAGAGAAATCCTCAAAATTCCACAAAAATCCAACAAAATTCCTTCCATCTTCTCAAAACCCAAACAAATTCCTGCAACATCTCACAAAATCTCCACCAATTTCCAAACATTTCAAGAAAAGTCCCGCAAAATTCTTCAAGTCTCCTCCAAATACCACAAACATCCTACAAACATCTCACAAACATCCCACAAACATCCCATAAAATTCAATAGAAATCCCACAAAATTCAAGAGAAATCCCATGTACAAGCCCCACACAATTCCCTAAATCTTCTCAGAACCCAACCACATTCCTGCAACATCCCACAAAATCTCCAACAATTTCCACAAAATTCAAGAAAATTCCCTCCAAATTCACTGAATTTCCTCAATATCCCACCAAACTCCAGAACCATCTCACAAAATCTCAACAAATTTCCAAAAAATTCAAAAAAACTCTCACAAAGTTCTTGAAAGCCCCTCAAAATTCCAGAAAAATGCCACAAAATTCCCTACATCTTCTCAAAACATTACAAAATTCTACAGACATCTCACAAAATCTCCACACATTTCCACAAAATCTAAGAAAATTCCCGCAAAATTCTTCAAGTCTCCTCCAAATCCCACAAAATTCAAGAGAAATCCTCAAAATTCCACAAAAATCCAACAAAATTCCCTACATCTTCTCAAAATCCAAACAAATTCCTGAAACATCTCACAAAATCTCCACCAATTTCCACAACATTTAGGAAAAATCCCTCCAACTTCTTCAAGTCTCCTCCAAATCCCACAAAATTCAAGAGAATTCCTCAAAATTCCACAAAAATCCCACAAAATTCCTGCAACATCTCACAAAATCTCCGGAAATTTCCACAAAATTCAAGAAGACTCTCACAAAATACTTGAAAGCTGCTGAAAATTCCACAAATATCCCACAAAAATCCCTAAATCTTCTCAAAACCCAACCACATTCCTGCAGCATCTCACAAAATCTCCACCAATATCCAAAAAATTCAGGAAAATTCCCTCCAAATTCTTCAAGTCTCCTCCAAATCCCACAAAATTCAAGACAAATCCTCAAAATCCCACAAAAATCCCACCAAATTCCAGAACCATCTCACAAAATCTCAACAAATTTCCACTAAATTCAAGAAAACTCTCACAAAGTTCTTGAAAGCCCCTCAAAATTCCAGAAAAATGCCACAAACTTCCCTACATCTTCTCAAAACCCAAACAAACTCCGGCAACATCTCACAAAATCTCCACCAATTTCCAAACAATTCAAGAAAAATCCCGCAAAATTCTTCAAGTCTCGTACAAATCCCAGAAAAATCCCACAAAATTCCAGAAACATCCCACAAAATCACCTCAATATCACCAAACATTCTGGAAAAGCCTCACAAAATTGCAGAAAAATGCCACAAAATTCCCTAAACCTTCTCAAAACCCTACCCAATTCCTGCAACATCCCACAAAATCTCCAACAATTTCCACAAAATTCAAGAAAAATCCCTCAAAATTCACTGAATTTCCTCAATATCCCACCAAATTCCAGAACCATCTCACAAAATCTCAACAAATTTCCACAAAATCTAAGAAAATTCCCGCAAAATTCTTCAAGTCTCCTCCAAATCCCACAAAATTCAAGAGAAATCCTCAAAATTCCACAAAAATCCAACAAAATTCCTTCCATCTTCTCAAAACCCAAACAAATTCCTGCAACATCTCACAAAATCTCCACCAATTTCCAAACATTTCAAGAAAAATCCCGCAAAATTCTTCAAGTCTCCTCCAAATACCACAAACATCCTACAAACATCTCACAAACATCCCACAATCATCCCATAAAATTCAATAGAAATCCCACAAAATTCAAGAGAAATCCCACCAAATTCTGTACAAGCCCCACACAATTCCCTAAATCTTCTCAGAACCCAACCACATTCCTGCAACATCCCACAAAATCTCCAACAATTTCCTCAAAATTCAAGAAAATTCCCTCCAAATTCACTGAATTTCCTCAATATCCCACCAAACTCCAGAACCATCTCACAAAATCTCAACAAATTTCCAAAAAATTCAAAAAAACTCTCACAAAATTCTTGAAAGCCCCTCAAAATTCCAGAAAAATGCCACAAAATTCCCTACATCTTCTCAAAACATTACAAAATTCTACAGACATCTCACAAAATCTCCACACATTTCCACAAAATCTAAGAAAATTCCCGCAAAATTCTTCAAGTCTCCTCCAAATCCCACAAAATTCAAGAGAAATCCTCAAAATTCCACAAAAATCCAACAAAATTCCCTACATCTTCTCAAAATCCAAACAAATTCCTGAAACATCTCACAAAATCTCCACCAATTTCCACAACATTTAGGAAAAATCCCTCCAACTTCTTCAAGTCTCCTCCAAATCCCACAAAATTCAAGAGAATTCCTCAAAATTCCACAAAAATCCCACCAAATTCCTGCAACATCTCACAAAATCTCCGGAAATTTCCACAAAATTCAAGAAGACTCTCACAAAATACTTGAAAGCTGCTGAAAATTCCACAAATATCCCACAAAAATCCCTAAATCTTCTCAAAACCCAACCACATTCCTGCAGCATCTCACAAAATCTCCACCAATATCCAAAAAATTCAGGAAAATTCCCTCCAAATTCTTCAAGTCTCCTCCAAATCCCACAAAATTCAAGACAAATCCTCAAAATCCCACAAAAATCCCACCAAATTCCAGAACCATCTCACAAAATCTCAACAAATTTCCACTAAATTCAAGAAAACTCTCACAAAGTTCTTGAAAGCCCCTCAAAATTCCAGAAAAATGCCACAAACTTCCCTACATCTTCTCAAAACCCAAACAAACTCCGGCAACATCTCACAAAATCTCCACCAATTTCCAAACAATTCAAGAAAAATCCCGCAAAATTCTTCAAGTCTCGTACAAATCCCAGAAAAATCCCACAAAATTCCAGAAACATCCCACCAAATCACCTCAATATCACCAAACATTCTGGAAAAGCCTCACAAAATTGCAGAAAAATGCCACAAAATTCCCTAAACCTTCTCAAAACCCTACCCAATTCCTGCAACATCCCACAAAATCTCCAACAATTTCCACAAAATTCAAGAAAAATCCCTCAAAATTCACTGAATTTCCTCAATATCCCACCAAATTCCAGAACCATCTCACAAAATCTCCACCAATATCCAAAAAATTCAAGAAAATTCCCTCCAAATTCTTCAAGTCTCCTCCAAATCCCACAAAATTCAAGACAAATCCTCAAAATCCCACAAAAATCCCACAAATTCCAGAATCATCTCACAAAATCTCAACAAATTTCCACTAAATTCAAGAAAACTCTCACAAAGTTCTTGAAAGCCCCTCAAAATTCCAGAAAAATGCCACAAAATAACCTACATCTTCTCAAAACCCAACCACATTCCTGCAACATCCCACAAAATCTCCAACAATTTCCACAAAATTCAAGAAAAATCCCGCAAAATTCTTCAAGTCTCGTACAAATCCCAGAAAAATCCCACAAAATTCCAGAAACATCCCACAAAATCACCTCAATATCACCAAACATTCTGGAAAAGCCTCACAAAATTGCAGAAAAATGCCACAAAATTCCCTAAACCTTCTCAAAACCCTACCCAATTCCTGCAACATCCCACAAAATCTCCAACAATTTCCACAAAATTCAAGAAAAATCCCTCAAAATTCACTGAATTTCCTCAATATCCCACCAAATTCCAGAACCATCTCACAAAATCTCAACAAATTTCCACAAAATCTAAGAAAATTCCGCAAAATTCTTCAAGTCTCCTCCAAATCCCACAAAATTCAAGACAAATCCTCAAAATTCCACAAAAATCCCACAAAATTCCTTCCATATTCTCAAAACCCAAACAAATTCCTGCAACATCTCACAAAATCTCCACCAATTTCCAAACATTTCAAGAAAAATCCCGCAAAATTCTTCAAGTCTCCTCCAAATACCACAAACATCCTACAAACATCTCACAAACATCCCACAATCATCCCATAAAATTCAATAGAAATCCCACAAAATTCAAGAGAAATCCCACCAAATTCTGTACAAGCCCCACACAATTCCCTAAATCTTCTCAGAACCCAACCACATTCCTGCAACATCCCACAAAATCTCCAACAATTTCCTCAAAATTCAAGAAAATTCCCTCCAAATTCACTGAATTTCCTCAATATCCCACCAAACTCCAGAACCGTCTCACAAAATCTCAACAAATTTCCAAAAAATTCAAAAAAACTCTCACAAAGTTCTTGAAAGCCCCTCAAAATTCCAGAAAAATGCCACAAAATTCCCTACATCTTCTCAAAACATTACAAAATTCTACAGACATCTCACAAAATCTCCACACATTTCCACAAAATCTAAGAAAATTCCCGCAAAATTCTTCAAGTCTCCTCCAAATCCCACAAAATTCAAGAGAAATCCTCAAAATTCCACAAAAATCCAACAAAATTCCCTACATCTTCTCAAAATCCAAACAAATTCCTGAAACATCTCACAAAATCTCCACCAATTTCCACAACATTTAGGAAAAATCCCTCCAACTTCTTCAAGTCTCCTCCAAATCCCACAAAATTCAAGAGAATTCCTCAAAATTCCACAAAAATCCCACAAAATTCCTGCAACATCTCACAAAATCTCCGGAAATTTCCACAAAATTCAAGAAGACTCTCACAAAATACTTGAAAGCTGCTGAAAATTCCACAAATATCCCACAAAAATCCCTAAATCTTCTTAAAACCCAACCACATTCCTGCAGCATCTCACAAAATCTCCACCAATATCCAAAAAATTCAGGAAAATTCCCTCCAAATTCTTCAAGTCTCCTCCAAATCCCACAAAATTCAAGACAAATCCTCAAAATCCCACAAAAATCCCACCAAATTCCAGAACCATCTCACAAAATCTCAACAAATTTCCACTAAATTCAAGAAAACTCTCACAAAGTTCTTGAAAGCCCCTCAAAATTCCAGAAAAATGCCACAAAATAACCTACATCTTCTCAAAACCCAACCACATTCCTGCAACATCCCACAAAATCTCCAACAATTTCCACAAAATTCAAGAAAAATCCCGCAAAATTCTTCAAGTCTCGTACAAATCCCAGAAAAATCCCACAAAATTCCAGAAACATCCCACCAAATCACCTCAATATCACCAAACATTCTGGAAAAGCCTCACAAAATTGCAGAAAAATGCCACAAAATTCCCTAAACCTTCTCAAAACCCTACCCAATTCCTGCAACATCCCACAAAATCTCCAACAATTTCCACAAAATTCAAGAAAAATCCCTCAAAATTCACTGTATTTCCTCAATATCCCACCAAATTCCAGAACCATCTCACAAAATCTCAACAAATTTCCACAAAATCTAAGAAAATTCCGCAAAATTCAAGTCTCCTCCAAATCCCACAAAATTCAAGAGAAATCCTCAAAATTCCACAAAAATCCCACAAAATTCCTTCCATCTTCTCAAAACCCAAACAAATTCCTGCAACATCTCACAAAATCTCCACCAATTTCCAAACATTTCAAGAAAAATCCCGCAAAATTCTTCAAGTCTCCTCCAAATCCCACAAACATCCTACAAACATCTCACAAACATCCCACAATCATCCCAAAAAATTCAATAGAAATCCCACAAAATTCAAGAGAAATCCCACCAAATTCTGTACAAGCCCCACACAATTCCCTAAATCTTCTCAGAACCCAACCACATTCCTGCAACATCCCACAAAATCTCCAACAATTTCCTCAAAATTCAAGAAAATTCCCTCCAAATTCACTGAATTTCCTCAATATCCCACCAAACTCCAGAACCGTCTCACAAAATCTCAACAAATTTCCAAAAAATTCAAAAAAACTCTCACAAAGTTCTTGAAAGCCCCTCAAAATTCCAGAAAAATGCCACAAAATTCCCTACATCTTCTCAAAACATTACAAAATTCTACAGACATCTCACAAAATCTCCACACATTTCCACAAAATCTAAGAAAATTCCCGCAAAATTCTTCAAGTCTCCTCCAAATCCCACAAAATTCAAGAGAAATCCTCAAAATTCCACAAAAATCCAACAAAATTCCCTACATCTTCTCAAAATCCAAACAAATTCCTGAAACATCTCACAAAATCTCCACCAATTTCCACAACATTTAGGAAAAATCCCTCCAACTTCTTCAAGTCTCCTCCAAATCCCACAAAATTCAAGAGAATTCCTCAAAATTCCACAAAAATCCCACAAAATTCCTGCAACATCTCACAAAATCTCCGGAAATTTCCACAAAATTCAAGAAGACTCTCACAAAATACTTGAAAGCTGCTGAAAATTCCACAAATATCCCACAAAAATCCCTAAATCTTCTCAAAACCCAACCACATTCCTGCAGCATCTCACAAAATCTCCACCAATATCCAAAAAATTCAGGAAAATTCCCTCCAAATTCTTCAAGTCTCCTCCAAATCCCACAAAATTCAAGACAAATCCTCAAAATCCCACAAAAATCCCACCAAATTCCAGAACCATCTCACAAAATCTCAACAAATTTCCACTAAATTCAAGAAAACTCTCACAAAGTTCTTGAAAGCCCCTCAAAATTCCAGAAAAATGCCACAAACTTCCCTACATCTTCTCAAAACCCAAACAAACTCCGGCAACATCTCACAAAATCTCCACCAATTTCCAAACAATTCAAGAAAAATCCCGCAAAATTCTTCAAGTCTCGTACAAATCCCAGAAAAATCCCACAAAATTCCAGAAACATCCCACCAAATCACCTCAATATCACCAAACATTCTGGAAAAGCCTCACAAAATTGCAGAAAAATGCCACAAAATTCCCTAAACCTTCTCAAAACCCTACCCAATTCCTGCAACATCCCACAAAATCTCCAACAATTTCCACAAAATTCAAGAAAAATCCCTCAAAATTCACTGAATTTCCTCAATATCCCACCAAATTCCAGAACCATCTCACAAAATCTCAACAAATTTCCACAAAATCTAAGAAAATTCTGCAAAATTCTTCAAGTCTTTTCCAAATCCCACAAAATTCAAGACAAATCCTCAAAATTCCACAAAAATCCCACAAAATTCCTTCCATATTCTCAGAACCCAAACAAACTCCTGCAACATCTCACAAAATCTCCAACAATTTCCAAACAATTAAAGAAAAATCCCGCAAAATTCTTCAAGTCTCGTACAAATCCCAGAAAAATCCCACAAAATTCCAGAAACATCCCACCAAATCACCTCAATATCACCAAACATTCTGGAAAAGCCTCACAAAATTGCAGAAATATGCCACAAAATTCCCTAAACCTTCTCAAAACCCTACCCAATTCCTGCAACATCCCACAAAATCTCCAACAATTTCCACAAAATTCAAGAAAAATCCCTCAAAATTCACTTTATTTCCTCAATATCCCACCAAATTCCAGAACCATCTCACAAAATCTCAACAAATTTCCACTAAATCTAAGAAAATTCCCGCAAAATTCTTCAAGTCTCCTCCAAATCCCACAAAATTCAAGAGAAATCCTCAAAATTCCACAAAAATCCAACAAAATTCCTTCCATCTTCTCAAAACCCAAATTCCTGCAACATCTCACAAAATCTCCACCAATTTCCAAACATTTCAAGAAAAATCCCGCAAAATTCTTCAAGTCTCCTCCAAATACCACAAACATCCTACAAACATCTCACAAACATCCCACAATCATCCCATAAAATTCAATAGAAATCCCACAAAATTCAAGAGAAATCCCACCAAATTCTGTACAAGCCCCACACAATTCCCTAAATCTTCTCAGAACCCAACCACATTCCTGCAACATCCCACAAAATCTCCAACAATTTCCTCAAAATTCAAGAAAATTCCCTCCAAATTCACTGAATTTCCTCAATATCCCACCAAACTCCAGAACCGTCTCACAAAATCTCAACAAATTTCCAAAAAATTCAAAAAAACTCTCACAAAATTCTTGAAAGCCCCTCAAAATTCCAGAAAAATGCCACAAAATTCCCTACATCTTCTCAAAACATTACAAAATTCTACAGACATCTCACAAAATCTCCACACATTTCCACAAAATCTAAGAAAATTCCCGCAAAATTCTTCAAGTCTCCTCCAAATCCCACAAAATTCAAGAGAAATCCTCAAAATTCCACAAAAATCCAACAAAATTCCCTACATCTTCTCAAAATCCAAACAAATTCCTGAAACATCTCACAAAATCTCCACCAATTTCCACAACATTTAGGAAAAATCCCTCCAACTTCTTCAAGTCTCCTCCAAATCCCACAAAATTCAAGAGAATTCCTCAAAATTCCACAAAAATCCCACCAAATTCCTGCAACATCTCACAAAATCTCCGGAAATTTCCACAAAATTCAAGAAGACTCTCACAAAATACTTGAAAGCTGCTGAAAATTCCACAAATATCCCACAAAAATCCCTAAATCTTCTCAAAACCCAACCACATTCCTGCAGCATCTCACAAAATCTCCACCAATATCCAAAAAATTCAGGAAAATTCCCTCCAAATTCTTCAAGTCTCCTCCAAATCCCACAAAATTCAAGACAAATCCTCAAAATCCCACAAAAATCCCACCAAATTCCAGAACCATCTCACAAAATCTCAACAAATTTCCACTAAATCTAAGAAAATTCCCTCCAAATTCTTCAAGTCTCCTCCAAATCCCACAAAATTCAAGACAAATCCTCAAAATTCCACAAAAATCCCACAAAATTCCTTCCATATTCTCAGAACCCAAACAAACTCCTGCAACATCTCACAAAATCTCCAACAATTTCCAAACAATTCAAGAAAAATCCCGCAAAATTCTTCAAGTCTCGTACAAATCCCAGAAAAATCCCACAAAATTCCAGAAACATCCCACCAAATCACCTCAATATCACCAAACATTCTGGAAAAGCCTCACAAAATTGCAGAAAAATGCCACAAAATTCCCTAAACCTTCTCAAAACCCTACCAAATTCCTGCAACATCCCACAAAATCTCCAACAATTTCCACAAAATTCAAGAAAAATCCCTCAAAATTCACTGAATTTCCTCAATATCCCACCAAATTCCAGAACCATCTCACAAAATCTCAACAAATTTCCACATAATCTAAGAAAATTCCGCAAAATTCTTCAAGTCTCCTCCAAATCCCACAAAATTCAAGAGAAATCCTCAAAATTCCACAAAAATCCAACAAAATTCCTTCCATCTTCTCAAAACCCAAACAAATTCCTGCAACATCTCACAAAATCTCCACCAATTTCCAAACATTTCAAGAAAAGTCCCGCAAAATTCTTCAAGTCTCCTCCAAATACCACAAACATCCTACAAACATCTCACAAACATCCCACAAACATCCCATAAAATTCAATAGAAATCCCACAAAATTCAAGAGAAATCCCACCAAATTCTGTACAAGCCCCACACAATTCCCTAAATCTTCTCAGAACCCAACCACATTCCTGCAACATCCCACAAAATCTCCAACAATTTCCACAAAATTCAAGAAAATTCCCTCCAAATTCACTGAATTTCCTCAATATCCCACCAAACTCCAGAACCATCTCACAAAATCTCAACAAATTTCCAAAAAATTCAAAAAAACTCTCACAAAGTTCTTGAAAGCCCCTCAAAATTCCAGAAAAATGCCACAAAATTCCCTACATCTTCTCAAAACATTACAAAATTCTACAGACATCTCACAAAATCTCCACACATTTCCACAAAATCTAAGAAAATTCCCGCAAAATTCTTCAAGTCTCCTCCAAATCCCACAAAATTCAAGAGAAATCCTCAAAATTCCACAAAAATCCAACAAAATTCCCTACATCTTCTCAAAATCCAAACAAATTCCTGAAACATCTCACAAAATCTCCACCAATTTCCACAACATTTAGGAAAAATCCCTCCAACTTCTTCAAGTCTCCTCCAAATCCCACAAAATTCAAGAGAATTCCTCAAAATTCCACAAAAATCCCACAAAATTCCTGCAACATCTCACAAAATCTCCGGAAATTTCCACAAAATTCAAGAAGACTCTCACAAAATACTTGAAAGCTGCTGAAAATTCCACGAATATCCCACAAAAATCCCTAAATCTTCTCAAAACCCAACCACATTCCTGCAGCATCTCACAAAATCTCCACCAATATCCAAAAAATTCAGGAAAATTCCCTCCAAATTCTTCAAGTCTCCTCCAAATCCCACAAAATTCAAGACAAATCCTCAAAATCCCACAAAAATCCCACCAAATTCCAGAACCATCTCACAAAATCTCAACAAATTTCCACTAAATTCAAGAAAACTCTCACAAAGTTCTTGAAAGCCCCTCAAAATTCCAGAAAAATGCCACAAAATTCCCTACATCTTCTCAAAACATTACAAAATTCTACAGACATCTCACAAAATCTCCACACATTTCCACAAAATCTAAGAAAATTCCCGCAAAATTCTTCAAGTCTCCTCCAAATCCCACAAAATTCAAGAGAAATCCTCAAAATTCCACAAAAATCCAACAAAATTCCCTACATCTTCTCAAAATCCAAACAAATTCCTGAAACATCTCACAAAATCTCCACCAATTTCCACAACATTTAGGAAAAATCCCTCCAACTTCTTCAAGTCTCCTCCAAATCCCACAAAATTCAAGAGAATTCCTCAAAATTCCACAAAAATCCCACCAAATTCCTGCAACATCTCACAAAATCTCCGGAAATTTCCACAAAATTCAAGAAGACTCTCACAAAATACTTGAAAGCTGCTGAAAATTCCACAAATATCCCACAAAAATCCCTAAATCTTCTCAAAACCCAACCACATTCCTGCAGCATCTCACAAAATCTCCACCAATATCCAAAAAATTCAGGAAAATTCCCTCCAAATTCTTCAAGTCTCCTCCAAATCCCACAAAATTCAAGACAAATCCTCAAAATCCCACAAAAATCCCACCAAATTCCAGAACCATCTCACAAAATCTCAACAAATTTCCACTAAATCTAAGAAAATTCCCTCCAAATTCTTCAAGTCTCCTCCAAATCCCACAAAATTCAAGACAAATCCTCAAAATTCCACAAAAATCCCACAAAATTCCTTCCATATTCTCAGAACCCAAACAAACTCCTGCAACATCTCACAAAATCTCCAACAATTTCCAAACAATTCAAGAAAAATCCCGCAAAATTCTTCAAGTCTCGTACAAATCCCAGAAAAATCCCACAAAATTCCAGAAACATCCCACCAAATCACCTCAATATCACCAAACATTCTGGAAAAGCCTCACAAAATTGCAGAAAAATGCCACAAAATTCCCTAAACCTTCTCAAAACCCTACCAAATTCCTGCAACATCCCACAAAATCTCCAACAATTTCCACAAAATTCAAGAAAAATCCCTCAAAATTCACTGAATTTCCTCAATATCCCACCAAATTCCAGAACCATCTCACAAAATCTCAACAAATTTCCACATAATCTAAGAAAATTCCGCAAAATTCTTCAAGTCTCCTCCAAATCCCACAAAATTCAAGAGAAATCCTCAAAATTCCACAAAAATCCAACAAAATTCCTTCCATCTTCTCAAAACCCAAACAAATTCCTGCAACATCTCACAAAATCTCCACCAATTTCCAAACATTTCAAGAAAAGTCCCGCAAAATTCTTCAAGTCTCCTCCAAATACCACAAACATCCTACAAACATCTCACAAACATCCCACAAACATCCCATAAAATTCAATAGAAATCCCACAAAATTCAAGAGAAATCCCACCAAATTCTGTACAAGCCCCACACAATTCCCTAAATCTTCTCAGAACCCAACCACATTCCTGCAACATCCCACAAAATCTCCAACAATTTCCACAAAATTCAAGAAAATTCCCTCCAAATTCACTGAATTTCCTCAATATCCCACCAAACTCCAGAACCATCTCACAAAATCTCAACAAATTTCCAAAAAATTCAAAAAAACTCTCACAAAGTTCTTGAAAGCCCCTCAAAATTCCAGAAAAATGCCACAAAATTCCCTACATCTTCTCAAAACATTACAAAATTCTACAGACATCTCACAAAATCTCCACACATTTCCACAAAATCTAAGAAAATTCCCGCAAAATTCTTCAAGTCTCCTCCAAATCCCACAAAATTCAAGAGAAATCCTCAAAATTCCACAAAAATCCAACAAAATTCCCTACATCTTCTCAAAATCCAAACAAATTCCTGAAACATCTCACAAAATCTCCACCAATTTCCACAACATTTAGGAAAAATCCCTCCAACTTCTTCAAGTCTCCTCC
Organism: Cyanistes caeruleus; assembly: GCF_971803275.1. Taxonomy (NCBI): domain Eukaryota; kingdom Metazoa; phylum Chordata; class Aves; order Passeriformes; family Paridae; genus Cyanistes; species Cyanistes caeruleus. The sequence goes on along the minus strand of NC_141702.1, from coordinate 89,006,625 downwards.
AAATCCCACAAAATTCAAGAGAATTCCTCAAAATTCCACAAAAATCCCACAAAATTCCTGCAACATCTCACAAAATCTCCGGAAATTTCCACAAAATTCAAGAAGACTCTCACAAAATACTTGAAAGCTGCTGAAAATTCCACGAATATCCCACAAAAATCCCTAAATCTTCTCAAAACCCAACCACATTCCTGCAGCATCTCACAAAATCTCCACCAATATCCAAAAAATTCAGGAAAATTCCCTCCAAATTCTTCAAGTCTCCTCCAAATCCCACAAAATTCAAGACAAATCCTCAAAATCCCACAAAAATCCCACCAAATTCCAGAACCATCTCACAAAATCTCAACAAATTTCCACTAAATTCAAGAAAACTCTCACAAAGTTCTTGAAAGCCCCTCAAAATTCCAGAAAAATGCCACAAAATTCCCTACATCTTCTCAAAACCCAAACAAACTCCGGCAACATCTCACAAAATCTCCACCAATTTCCAAACAATTCAAGAAAAATCCCGCAAAATTCTTCAAGTCTCGTACAAATCCCAGAAAAATCCCACAAAATTCCAGAAACATCCCACCAAATCACCTCAATATCACCAAACATTCTGGAAAAGCCTCACAAAATTGCAGAAAAATGCCACAAAATTCCCTAAACCTTCTCAAAACCCTACCCAATTCCTGCAACATCCCACAAAATCTCCAACAATTTCCACAAAATTCAAGAAAAATCCCTCAAAATTCACTGAATTTCCTCAATATCCCACCAAATTCCAGAACCATCTCACAAAATCTCAACAAATTTCCACAAAATTCAAGAAAATTCCCTCCAAATTCTTCAAGTCTCCTCCAAATCCCACAAAATTCAAGACAAATCCTCAAAATCCCACAAAAATCCCACCAAACTCCAGAACCATCTCACAAAATCTCAACAAATTTCCAAAAAATTCAAAAAAACTCTCACAAAGTTCTTGAAAGCCCCTCAAAATTCCAGAAAAATGCCACAAAATTCCCTACATCTTCTCAAAACATTACAAAATTCTACAGACATCTCACAAAATCTCCACACATTTCCACAAAATCTAAGAAAATTCCCGCAAAATTCTTCAAGTCTCCTCCAAATCCCACAAAATTCAAGAGAAATCCTCAAAATTCCACAAAAATCCAACAAAATTCCCTACATCTTCTCAAAATCCAAACAAATTCCTGAAACATCTCACAAAATCTCCACCAATTTCCACAACATTTAGGAAAAATCCCTCCAACTTCTTCAAGTCTCCTCCAAATCCCACAAAATTCAAGAGAATTCCTCAAAATTCCACAAAAATCCCACAAAATTCCTGCAACATCTCACAAAATCTCCGGAAATTTCCACAAAATTCAAGAAGACTCTCACAAAATACTTGAAAGCTGCTGGAAATTCCACAAATATCCCACAAAAATCCCTAAATCTTCTCAAAACCCAACCACATTCCTGCAGCATCTCACAAAATCTCCGCCAATATCCAAAAAATTCAGGAAAATTCCCTCCAAATTCTTCAAGTCTCCTCCAAATCCCACAAAATTCAAGACAAATCCTCAAAATCCCACAAAAATCCCACCAAATTCCAGAACCATCTCACAAAATCTCAACAAACTTCAACTAAATTCAAGAAAACTCTCACAAAGTTCTTGAAAGCCCCTCAAAATTCCAGAAAAATGCCACAAAATAACCTACATCTTCTCAAAACCCAACCACATTCCTGCAACATCCCACAAAATCCCCAACAATTTCCACAAAATTCAAGAAAAATCCCGCAAAATTCTTCAAGTCTCGTACAAGTCCCAGAAAAATCCCACAAAATTCCAGAAACATCCCACCAAATCACCTCAATATCACCAAACATTCTGGAAAAGCCTCACAAAATTGCAGAAAAATGCCACAAAATTCCCTAAACCTTCTCAAAACCCTACCCAATTCCTGCAACATCCCACAAAATCTCCAACAATTTCCACAAAATTCAAGAAAAATCCCTCAAAATTCACTGAATTTCCTCAATATCCCACCAAATTCCAGAACCATCTCACAAAATCTCAACAAATTTCCACAAAATCTAAGAAAATTCCCTCCAAATTCTTCAAGTCTCCTCCAAATCCCACAAAATTCAAGAGAAATCCTCAAAATTCCACAAAAATCCAACAAAATTCCTTCCATCTTCTCAAAACCCAAACAAATTCCTGCAACATCTCACAAAATCTCCACCAATTTCCAAACATTTCAAGAAAAATCCCGCAAAATTCTTCAAGTCTCCTCCAAATACCACAAACATCCTACAAACATCTCACAAACATCCCACAATCATCCCATAAAATTCAATAGAAATCCCACAAAATTCAAGAGAAATCCCACCAAATTCTGTACAAGCCCCACACAATTCCCTAAATCTTCTCAGAACCCAACCACATTCCTGCAACATCCCACAAAATCTCCAACAATTTCCTCAAAATTCAAGAAAATTCCCTCCAAATTCACTGAATTTCCTCAATATCCCACCAAACTCCAGAACCATCTCACAAAATCTCAACAAATTTCCAAAAAATTCAAAAAAACTCTCACAAAGTTCTTGAAAGCCCCTCAAAATTCCAGAAAAATGCCACAAAATTCCCTACATCTTCTCAAAACATTACAAAATTCTACAGACATCTCACAAAATCTCCACACATTTCCACAAAATCTAAGAAAATTCCCGCAAAATTCTTCAAGTCTCCTCCAAATCCCACAAAATTCAAGAGAAATCCTCAAAATTCCACAAAAATCCAACAAAATTCCCTACATCTTCTCAAAATCCAAACAAATTCCTGAAACATCTCACAAAATCTCCACACATTTCCACAACATTTAGGAAAAATCCCTCCAACTTCTTCAAGTCTCCTCCAAATCCCACAAAATTCAAGAGAATTCCTCAAAATTCCACAAAAATCCCACAAAATTCCTGCAACATCTCACAAAATCTCCGGAAATTTCCACAAAATTCAAGAAGACTCTCACAAAATACTTGAAAGCTGCTGAAAATTCCACAAATATCCCACAAAAATCCCTAAATCTTCTCAAAACCCAACCACATTCCTGCAGCATCTCACAAAATCTCCACCAATATCCAAAAAATTCAGGAAAATTCCCTCCAAATTCTTCAAGTCTCCTCCAAATCCCACAAAATTCAAGACAAATCCTCAAAATCCCACAAAAATCCCACCAAATTCCAGAACCATCTCACAAAATCTCAACAAATTTCCACTAAATTCAAGAAAACTCTCACAAAGTTCTTGAAAGCCCCTCAAAATTCCAGAAAAATGCCACAAACTTCCCTACATCTTCTCAAAACCCAAACAAACTCCGGCAACATCTCACAAAATCTCCACCAATTTCCAAACAATTCAAGAAAAATCCCGCAAAATTCTTCAAGTCTCGTACAAATCCCAGAAAAATCCCACAAAATTCCAGAAACATCCCACCAAATCACCTCAATATCACCAAACATTCTGGAAAAGCCTCACAAAATTGCAGAAAAATGCCACAAAATTCCCTAAACCTTCTCAAAACCCTACCCAATTCCTGCAACATCCCACAAAATCTCCAACAATTTCCACAAAATTCAAGAAAAATCCCTCAAAATTCACTGAATTTCCTCAATATCCCACCAAATTCCAGAACCATCTCACAAAATCTCAACAAATTTCCACAAAATCTAAGAAAATTCCGCAAAATTCTTCAAGTCTCCTCCAAATCCCACAAAATTCAAGACAAATCCTCAAAATTCCACAAAAATCCCACAAAATTCCTTCCATATTCTCAGAACCCAAACAAACTCCTGCAACATCTCACAAAATCTCCAACAATTTCCAAACAATTAAAGAAAAATCCCGCAAAATTCTTCAAGTCTCGTACAAATCCCAGAAAAATCCCACAAAATTCCAGAAACATCCCACCAAATCACCTCAATATCACCAAACATTCTGGAAAAGCCTCACAAAATTGCAGAAATATGCCACAAAATTCCCTAAACCTTCTCAAAACCCTACCCAATTCCTGCAACATCCCACAAAATCTCCAACAATTTCCACAAAATTCAAGAAAAATCCCTCAAAATTCACTGAATTTCCTCAATATCCCACCAAATTCCAGAACCATCTCACAAAATCTCAAAAAATTTCCACTAAATCTAAGAAAATTCCCGCAAAATTCTTCAAGTCTCCTCCAAATCCCACAAAATTCAAGAGAAATCCTCAAAATTCCACAAAAATCCAACAAAATTCCTTCCATCTTCTCAAAACCCAAATTCCTGCAACATCTCACAAAATCTCCACCAATTTCCAAACATTTCAAGAAAAATCCCGCAAAATTCTTCAAGTCTCCTCCAAATACCACAAACATCCTACAAACATCTCACAAACATCCCACAATCATCCCATAAAATTCAATAGAAATCCCACAAAATTCAAGAGAAATCCCACCAAATTCTGTACAAGCCCCACACAATTCCCTAAATCTTCTCAGAACCCAACCACATTCCTGCAACATCCCACAAAATCTCCAACAATTTCCTCAAAATTCAAGAAAATTCCCTCCAAATTCACTGAATTTCCTCAATATCCCACCAAACTCCAGAACCATCTCACAAAATCTCAACAAATTTCCAAAAAATTCAAAAAAACTCTCACAAAGTTCTTGAAAGCCTTTCAAAATTCCAGAAAAATGCCACAAAATTCCCTACATCTTCTCAAAACATTACAAAATTCTACAGACATCTCACAAAATCTCCACACATTTCCACAAAATCTAAGAAAATTCCCGCAAAATTCTTCAAGTCTCCTCCAAATCCCACAAAATTCAAGAGAAATCCTCAAAATTCCACAAAAATCCAACAAAATTCCCTACATCTTCTCAAAATCCAAACAAATTCCTGAAACATCTCACAAAATCTCCACACATTTCCACAACATTTAGGAAAAATCCCTCCAACTTCTTCAAGTCTCCTCCAAATCCCACAAAATTCAAGAGAATTCCTCAAAATTCCACAAAAATCCCACAAAATTCCTGCAACATCTCACAAAATCTCCGGAAATTTCCACAAAATTCAAGAAGACTCTCACAAAATACTTGAAAGCTGCTGAAAATTCCACAAATATCCCACAAAAATCCCTAAATCTTCTCAAAACCCAACCACATTCCTGCAGCATCTCACAAAATCTCCACCAATATCCAAAAAATTCAGGAAAATTCCCTCCAAATTCTTCAAGTCTCCTCCAAATCCCACAAAATTCAAGACAAATCCTCAAAATCCCACAAAAATCCCACCAAATTCCAGAACCATCTCACAAAATCTCAACAAATTTCCACTAAATTCAAGAAAACTCTCACAAAGTTCTTGAAAGCCCCTCAAAATTCCAGAAAAATGCCACAAACTTCCCTACATCTTCTCAAAACCCAAACAAACTCCGGCAACATCTCACAAAATCTCCACCAATTTCCAAACAATTCAAGAAAAATCCCGCAAAATTCTTCAAGTCTCGTACAAATCCCAGAAAAATCCCACAAAATTCCAGAAACATCCCACCAAATCACCTCAATATCACCAAACATTCTGGAAAAGCCTCACAAAATTGCAGAAAAATGCCACAAAATTCCCTAAACCTTCTCAAAACCCTACCCAATTCCTGCAACATCCCACAAAATCTCCAACAATTTCCACAAAATTCAAGAAAAATCCCTCAAAATTCACTGAATTTCCTCAATATCCCACCAAATTCCAGAACCATCTCACAAAATCTCAACAAATTTCCACAAAATCTAAGAAAATTCCGCAAAATTCTTCAAGTCTCCTCCAAATCCCACAAAATTCAAGACAAATCCTCAAAATTCCACAAAAATCCCACAAAATTCCTTCCATCTTCTCAGAACCCAAACAAACTCCTGCAACATCTCACAAAATCTCCAACAATTTCCAAACAATTCAAGAAAAATCCCGCAAAATTCTTCAAGTCTCGTACAAATCCCAGAAAAATCCCACAAAATTCCAGAAACATCCCACCAAATCACCTCAATATCACCAAAAATTCTGGAAAAGCCTCACAAAATTGCAGAAAAATGCCACAAAATTCCCTAAACCTTCTCAAAACCCTACCAAATTCCTGCAACATCCCACAAAATCTCCAACAATTTCCACAAAATTCAAGAAAATTCCCTCCAGATTCACTGAATTTCCTCAATATCCCACCAAACTCCAGAACCATCTCACAAAATCTCAACAAATTTCCAAAAAATTCAAAAAAACTCTCACAAAGTTCTTGAAAGCCCCTCAAAATTCCAGAAAAATGCCACAAAATTCCCTACATCTTCTCAAAACATTACAAAATTCTACAGACATCTCACAAAATCTCCACACATTTCCACAAAATCTAAGAAAATTCCCGCAAAATTCTTCAAGTCTCCTCCAAATCCCACAAAATTCAAGAGAAATCCTCAAAATTCCACAAAAATCCAACAAAATTCCCTACATCTTCTCAAAATCCAAACAAATTCCTGAAACATCTCACAAAATCTCCACCAATTTCCACAACATTTAGGAAAAATCCCTCCAACTTCTTCAAGTCTCCTCCAAATCCCACAAAATTCAAGAGAATTCCTCAAAATTCCACAAAAATCCCACCAAATTCCTGCAACATCTCACAAAATCTCCGGAAATTTCCACAAAATTCAAGAAGACTCTCACAAAATACTTGAAAGCTGCTGGAAATTCCACAAATATCCCACAAAAATCCCTAAATCTTCTCAAAACCCAACCACATTCCTGCAGCATCTCACAAAATCTCCGCCAATATCCAAAAAATTCAGGAAAATTCCCTCCAAATTCTTCAAGTCTCCTCCAAATCCCACAAAATTCAAGACAAATCCTCAAAATCCCACAAAAATCCCACCAAATTCCAGAACCATCTCACAAAATCTCAACAAATTTCCACTAAATTCAAGAAAACTCTCACAAAGTTCTTGAAAGCCCCTCAAAATTCCAGAAAAATGCCACAAAATAACCTACATCTTCTCAAAACCCAACCACATTCCTGCAACATTCCACTAAATCTCCAACAATTTCCACAAAATTCAAGAAAAATCCCGCAAAATTCTTCAAGTCTCGTACAAATCCCAGAAAAATCCCACAAAATTCCAGAAACATCCCACAAAATCACCTCAATATCACCAAACATTCTGGAAAAGCCTCACAAAATTGCAGAAAAATGCCACAAAATTCCCTAAACCTTCTCAAAACCCTACCCAATTCCTGCAACATCCCACAAAATCTCCAACAATTTCCACAAAATTCAAGAAAAATCCCTCAAAATTCACTGTATTTCCTCAATATCCCACCAAATTCCAGAACCATCTCACAAAATCTCAACAAATTTCCACTAAATCTAAGAAAATTCCGCAAAATTCTTCAAGTCTCCTCCAAATCCCACAAAATTCAAGAGAAATCCTCAAAATTCCACAAAAATCCCACAAAATTCCTTCCATCTTCTCAAAACCCAAACAAATTCCTGCAACATCTCACAAAATCTCCACCAATTTCCAAACATTTCAAGAAAAATCCCGCAAAATTCTTCAAGTCTCCTCCAAATACCACAAACATCCTACAAACATCTCACAAACATCCCACAAACATCCCATAAAATTCAATAGAAATCCCACAAAATTCAAGAGAAATCCCACCAAATTCTGTACAAGCCCCACACAATTCCCTAAATCTTCTCAGAACCCAACCACATTCCTGCAACATCCCACAAAATCTCCAACAATTTCCTCAAAATTCAAGAAAATTCCCTCCAAATTCACTGAATTTCCTCAATATCCCACCAAACTCCAGAACCATCTCACAAAATCTCAACAAATTTCCAAAAAATTCAAAAAAACTCTCACAAAGTTCTTGAAAGCCCCTCAAAATTCCAGAAAAATGCCACAAAATTCCCTACATCTTCTCAAAACATTACAAAATTCTACAGACATCTCACAAAATCTCCACACATTTCCACAAAATCTAAGAAAATTCCCGCAAAATTCTTCAAGTCTCCTCCAAATCCCACAAAATTCAAGAGAATTCCTCAAAATTCCACAAAAATCCCACCAAATTCCTGCAACATCTCACAAAATCTCCGGAAATTTCCACAAAATTCAAGAAGACTCTCACAAAATACTTGAAAGCTGCTGGAAATTCCACAAATATCCCACAAAAATCCCTAAATCTTCTCAAAACCCAACCACATTCCTGCAGCATCTCACAAAATCTCCGCCAATATCCAAAAAATTCAGGAAAATTCCCTCCAAATTCTTCAAGTCTCCTCCAAATCCCACAAAATTCAAGACAAATCCTCAAAATCCCACAAAAATCCCACCAAATTCCAGAACCATCTCACAAAATCTCAACAAATTTCCACTAAATTCAAGAAAACTCTCACAAAGTTCTTGAAAGCCCCTCAAAATTCCAGAAAAATGCCACAAAATAACCTACATCTTCTCAAAACCCAACCACATTCCTGCAACATCCCACAAAATCTCCAACAATTTCCACAAAATTCAAGAAAAATCCCGCAAAATTCTTCAAGTCTCGTACAAATCCCAGAAAAATCCCACAAAATTCCAGAAACATCCCACCAAATCACCTCAATATCACCAAACATTCTGGAAAAGCCTCACAAAATTGCAGAAAAATGCCACAAAATTCCCTAAACCTTCTCAAAACCCTACCCAATTCCTGCAACATCCCACAAAATCTCCAACAATTTCCACAAAATTCAAGAAAAATCCCTCAAAATTCACTGTATTTCCTCAATATCCCACCAAATTCCAGAACCATCTCACAAAATCTCAACAAATTTCCACAAAATCTAAGAAAATTCCGCAAAATTCTTCAAGTCTCCTCCAAATCCCACAAAATTCAAGAGAAATCCTCAAAATTCCACAAAAATCCCACAAAATTCCTTCCATCTTCTCAAAACCCAAACAAATTCCTGCAACATCTCACAAAATCTCCACCAATTTCCAAACATTTCAAGAAAAATCCCGCAAAATTCTTCAAGTCTCCTCCAAATACCACAAACATCCTACAAACATCTCACAAACATCCCACAAACATCCCATAAAATTCAATAGAAATCCCACAAAATTCAAGAGAAATCCCACCAAATTCTGTACAAGCCCCACACAATTCCCTAAATCTTCTCAGAACCCAACCACATTCCTGCAACATCCCACAAAATCTCCAACAATTTCCACAAAATTCAAGAAAATTCCCTCCAAATTCACTGAATTTCCTCAATATCCCACCAAACTCCAGAACCATCTCACAAAATCTCAACAAATTTCCAAAAAATTCAAAAAAACTCTCACAAAGTTCTTGAAAGCCCCTCAAAATTCCAGAAAAATGCCACAAAATTCCCTACATCTTCTCAAAACATTACAAAATTCTACAGACATCTCACAAAATCTCCACACATTTCCACAAAATCTAAGAAAATTCCCGCAAAATTCTTCAAGTCTCCTCCAAATCCCACAAAATTCAAGAGAAATCCTCAAAATTCCACAAAAATCCAACAAAATTCCCTACATCTTCTCAAAATCCAAACAAATTCCTGAAACATCTCACAAAATCTCCACCAATTTCCACAACATTTAGGAAAAATCCCTCCAACTTCTTCAAGTCTCCTCCAAATCCCACAAAATTCAAGAGAATTCCTCAAAATTCCACAAAAATCCCACAAAATTCCTGCAACATCTCACAAAATCTCCGGAAATTTCCACAAAATTCAAGAAGACTCTCACAAAATACTTGAAAGCTGCTGGAAATTCCACAAATATCCCACAAAAATCCCTAAATCTTCTCAAAACCCAACCACATTCCTGCAGCATCTCACAAAATCTCCGCCAATATCCAAAAAATTCAGGAAAATTCCCTCCAAATTCTTCAAGTCTCCTCCAAATCCCACAAAATTCAAGACAAATCCTCAAAATCCCACAAAAATCCCACCAAATTCCAGAACCATCTCACAAAATCTCAACAAACTTCAACTAAATTCAAGAAAACTCTCACAAAGTTCTTGAAAGCCCCTCAAAATTCCAGAAAAATGCCACAAAATAACCTACATCTTCTCAAAACCCAACCACATTCCTGCAACATCCCACAAAATCCCCAACAATTTCCACAAAATTCAAGAAAAATCCCGCAAAATTCTTCAAGTCTCGTACAAGTCCCAGAAAAATCCCACAAAATTCCAGAAACATCCCACCAAATCACCTCAATATCACCAAACATTCTGGAAAAGCCTCACAAAATTGCAGAAAAATGCCACAAAATTCCCTAAACCTTCTCAAAACCCTACCCAATTCCTGCAACATCCCACAAAATCTCCAACAATTTCCACAAAATTCAAGAAAAATCCCTCAAAATTCACTGAATTTCCTCAATATCCCACCAAATTCCAGAACCATCTCACAAAATCTCAACAAATTTCCACAAAATCTAAGAAAATTCCCTCCAAATTCTTCAAGTCTCCTCCAAATCCCACAAAATTCAAGAGAAATCCTCAAAATTCCACAAAAATCCAACAAAATTCCTTCCATCTTCTCAAAACCCAAACAAATTCCTGCAACATCTCACAAAATCTCCACCAATTTCCAAACATTTCAAGAAAAATCCCGCAAAATTCTTCAAGTCTCCTCCAAATACCACAAACATCCTACAAACATCTCACAAACATCCCACAATCATCCCATAAAATTCAATAGAAATCCCACAAAATTCAAGAGAAATCCCACCAAATTCTGTACAAGCCCCACACAATTCCCTAAATCTTCTCAGAACCCAACCACATTCCTGCAACATCCCACAAAATCTCCAACAATTTCCTCAAAATTCAAGAAAATTCCCTCCAAATTCACTGAATTTCCTCAATATCCCACCAAACTCCAGAACCATCTCACAAAATCTCAACAAATTTCCAAAAAATTCAAAAAAACTCTCACAAAGTTCTTGAAAGCCCCTCAAAATTCCAGAAAAATGCCACAAAATTCCCTACATCTTCTCAAAACATTACAAAATTCTACAGACATCTCACAAAATCTCCACACATTTCCACAAAATCTAAGAAAATTCCCGCAAAATTCTTCAAGTCTCCTCCAAATCCCACAAAATTCAAGAGAAATCCTCAAAATTCCACAAAAATCCAACAAAATTCCCTACATCTTCTCAAAATCCAAACAAATTCCTGAAACATCTCACAAAATCTCCACCAATTTCCACAACATTTAGGAAAAATCCCTCCAACTTCTTCAAGTCTCCTCCAAATCCCACAAAATTCAAGAGAATTCCTCAAAATTCCACAAAAATCCCACAAAATTCCTGCAACATCTCACAAAATCTCCGGAAATTTCCACAAAATTCAAGAAGACTCTCACAAAATACTTGAAAGCTGCTGAAAATTCCACAAATATCCCACAAAAATCCCTAAATCTTCTCAAAACCCAACCACATTCCTGCAGCATCTCACAAAATCTCCACCAATATCCAAAAAATTCAGGAAAATTCCCTCCAAATTCTTCAAGTCTCCTCCAAATCCCACAAAATTCAAGACAAATCCTCAAAATCCCACAAAAATCCCACCAAATTCCAGAACCATCTCACAAAATCTCAACAAATTTCCACTAAATTCAAGAAAACTCTCACAAAGTTCTTGAAAGCCCCTCAAAATTCCAGAAAAATGCCACAAACTTCCCTACATCTTCTCAAAACCCAAACAAACTCCGGCAACATCTCACAAAATCTCCACCAATTTCCAAACAATTCAAGAAAAATCCCGCAAAATTCTTCAAGTCTCGTACAAATCCCAGAAAAATCCCACAAAATTCCAGAAACATCCCACCAAATCACCTCAATATCACCAAACATTCTGGAAAAGCCTCACAAAATTGCAGAAAAATGCCACAAAATTCCCTAAACCTTCTCAAAACCCTACCCAATTCCTGCAACATCCCACAAAATCTCCAACAATTTCCACAAAATTCAAGAAAAATCCCTCAAAATTCACTGAATTTCCTCAATATCCCACCAAATTCCAGAACCATCTCACAAAATCTCAACAAATTTCCACAAAATCTAAGAAAATTCCGCAAAATTCTTCAAGTCTCCTCCAAATCCCACAAAATTCAAGACAAATCCTCAAAATTCCACAAAAATCCCACAAAATTCCTTCCATCTTCTCAGAACCCAAACAAACTCCTGCAACATCTCACAAAATCTCCAACAATTTCCAAACAATTCAAGAAAAATCCCGCAAAATTCTTCAAGTCTCGTACAAATCCCAGAAAAATCCCACAAAATTCCAGAAACATCCCACCAAATCACCTCAATATCACCAAAAATTCTGGAAAAGCCTCACAAAATTGCAGAAAAATGCCACAAAATTCCCTAAACCTTCTCAAAACCCTACCAAATTCCTGCAACATCCCACAAAATCTCCAACAATTTCCACAAAATTCAAGAAAATTCCCTCCAGATTCACTGAATTTCCTCAATATCCCACCAAACTCCAGAACCATCTCACAAAATCTCAACAAATTTCCAAAAAATTCAAAAAAACTCTCACAAAGTTCTTGAAAGCCCCTCAAAATTCCAGAAAAATGCCACAAAATTCCCTACATCTTCTCAAAACATTACAAAATTCTACAGACATCTCACAAAATCTCCACACATTTCCACAAAATCTAAGAAAATTCCCGCAAAATTCTTCAAGTCTCCTCCAAATCCCACAAAATTCAAGAGAAATCCTCAAAATTCCACAAAAATCCAACAAAATTCCCTACATCTTCTCAAAATCCAAACAAATTCCTGAAACATCTCACAAAATCTCCACCAATTTCCACAACATTTAGGAAAAATCCCTCCAACTTCTTCAAGTCTCCTCCAAATCCCACAAAATTCAAGAGAATTCCTCAAAATTCCACAAAAATCCCACCAAATTCCTGCAACATCTCACAAAATCTCCGGAAATTTCCACAAAATTCAAGAAGACTCTCACAAAATACTTGAAAGCTGCTGGAAATTCCACAAATATCCCACAAAAATCCCTAAATCTTCTCAAAACCCAACCACATTCCTGCAGCATCTCACAAAATCTCCGCCAATATCCAAAAAATTCAGGAAAATTCCCTCCAAATTCTTCAAGTCTCCTCCAAATCCCACAAAATTCAAGACAAATCCTCAAAATCCCACAAAAATCCCACCAAATTCCAGAACCATCTCACAAAATCTCAACAAATTTCCACTAAATTCAAGAAAACTCTCACAAAGTTCTTGAAAGCCCCTCAAAATTCCAGAAAAATGCCACAAAATAACCTACATCTTCTCAAAACCCAACCACATTCCTGCAACATTCCACTAAATCTCCAACAATTTCCACAAAATTCAAGAAAAATCCCGCAAAATTCTTCAAGTCTCGTACAAATCCCAGAAAAATCCCACAAAATTCCAGAAACATCCCACAAAATCACCTCAATATCACCAAACATTCTGGAAAAGCCTCACAAAATTGCAGAAAAATGCCACAAAATTCCCTAAACCTTCTCAAAACCCTACCCAATTCCTGCAACATCCCACAAAATCTCCAACAATTTCCACAAAATTCAAGAAAAATCCCTCAAAATTCACTGTATTTCCTCAATATCCCACCAAATTCCAGAACCATCTCACAAAATCTCAACAAATTTCCACAAAATCTAAGAAAATTCCGCAAAATTCTTCAAGTCTCCTCCAAATCCCACAAAATTCAAGAGAAATCCTCAAAATTCCACAAAAATCCCACAAAATTCCTTCCATCTTCTCAAAACCCAAACAAATTCCTGCAACATCTCACAAAATCTCCACCAATTTCCAAACATTTCAAGAAAAATCCCGCAAAATTCTTCAAGTCTCCTCCAAATACCACAAACATCCTACAAACATCTCACAAACATCCCACAAACATCCCATAAAATTCAATAGAAATCCCACAAAATTCAAGAGAAATCCCACCAAATTCTGTACAAGCCCCACACAATTCCCTAAATCTTCTCAGAACCCAACCACATTCCTGCAACATCCCACAAAATCTCCAACAATTTCCTCAAAATTCAAGAAAATTCCCTCCAAATTCACTGAATTTCCTCAATATCCCACCAAACTCCAGAACCATCTCACAAAATCTCAACAAATTTCCAAAAAATTCAAAAAAACTCTCACAAAGTTCTTGAAAGCCCCTCAAAATTCCAGAAAAATGCCACAAAATTCCCTACATCTTCTCAAAACATTACAAAATTCTACAGACATCTCACAAAATCTCCACACATTTCCACAAAATCTAAGAAAATTCCCGCAAAATTCTTCAAGTCTCCTCCAAATCCCACAAAATTCAAGAGAAATCCTCAAAATTCCACAAAAATCCAACAAAATTCCCTACATCTTCTCAAAATCCAAACAAATTCCTGAAACATCTCACAAAATCTCCACACATTTCCACAACATTTAGGAAAAATCCCTCCAACTTCTTCAAGTCTCCTCCAAATCCCACAAAATTCAAGAGAATTCCTCAAAATTCCACAAAAATCCCACAAAATTCCTGCAACATCTCACAAAATCTCCGGAAATTTCCACAAAATTCAAGAAGACTCTCACAAAATACTTGAAAGCTGCTGAAAATTCCACAAATATCCCACAAAAATCCCTAAATCTTCTCAAAACCCAACCACATTCCTGCAGCATCTCACAAAATCTCCACCAATATCCAAAAAATTCAGGAAAATTCCCTCCAAATTCTTCAAGTCTCCTCCAAATCCCACAAAATTCAAGAGAATTCCTCAAAATTCCACAAAAATCCCACCAAATTCCTGCAACATCTCACAAAATCTCCGGAAATTTCCACAAAATTCAAGAAGACTCTCACAAAATACTTGAAAGCTGCTGGAAATTCCACAAATATCCCACAAAAATCCCTAAATCTTCTCAAAACCCAACCACATTCCTGCAGCATCTCACAAAATCTCCGCCAATATCCAAAAAATTCAGGAAAATTCCCTCCAAATTCTTCAAGTCTCCTCCAAATCCCACAAAATTCAAGACAAATCCTCAAAATCCCACAAAAATCCCACCAAATTCCAGAACCATCTCACAAAATCTCAACAAATTTCCACTAAATTCAAGAAAACTCTCACAAAGTTCTTGAAAGCCCCTCAAAATTCCAGAAAAATGCCACAAAATAACCTACATCTTCTCAAAACCCAACCACATTCCTGCAACATCCCACAAAATCTCCAACAATTTCCACAAAATTCAAGAAAAATCCCGCAAAATTCTTCAAGTCTCGTACAAATCCCAGAAAAATCCCACAAAATTCCAGAAACATCCCACCAAATCACCTCAATATCACCAAACATTCTGGAAAAGCCTCACAAAATTGCAGAAAAATGCCACAAAATTCCCTAAACCTTCTCAAAACCCTACCCAATTCCTGCAACATCCCACAAAATCTCCAACAATTTCCACAAAATTCAAGAAAAATCCCTCAAAATTCACTGTATTTCCTCAATATCCCACCAAATTCCAGAACCATCTCACAAAATCTCAACAAATTTCCACAAAATCTAAGAAAATTCCGCAAAATTCTTCAAGTCTCCTCCAAATCCCACAAAATTCAAGAGAAATCCTCAAAATTCCACAAAAATCCCACAAAATTCCTTCCATCTTCTCAAAACCCAAACAAATTCCTGCAACATCTCACAAAATCTCCACCAATTTCCAAACATTTCAAGAAAAATCCCGCAAAATTCTTCAAGTCTCCTCCAAATACCACAAACATCCTACAAACATCTCACAAACATCCCACAAACATCCCATAAAATTCAATAGAAATCCCACAAAATTCAAGAGAAATCCCACCAAATTCTGTACAAGCCCCACACAATTCCCTAAATCTTCTCAGAACCCAACCACATTCCTGCAACATCCCACAAAATCTCCAACAATTTCCTCAAAATTCAAGAAAATTCCCTCCAAATTCACTGAATTTCCTCAATATCCCACCAAACTCCAGAACCATCTCACAAAATCTCAACAAATTTCCAAAAAATTCAAAAAAACTCTCACAAAGTTCTTGAAAGCCCCTCAAAATTCCAGAAAAATGCCACAAAATTCCCTACATCTTCTCAAAACATTACAAAATTCTACAGACATCTCACAAAATCTCCACACATTTCCACAAAATCTAAGAAAATTCCCGCAAAATTCTTCAAGTCTCCTCCAAATCCCACAAAATTCAAGAGAAATCCTCAAAATTCCACAAAAATCCAACAAAATTCCCTACATCTTCTCAAAATCCAAACAAATTCCTGAAACATCTCACAAAATCTCCACACATTTCCACAACATTTAGGAAAAATCCCTCCAACTTCTTCAAGTCTCCTCCAAATCCCACAAAATTCAAGAGAATTCCTCAAAATTCCACAAAAATCCCACAAAATTCCTGCAACATCTCACAAAATCTCCGGAAATTTCCACAAAATTCAAGAAGACTCTCACAAAATACTTGAAAGCTGCTGAAAATTCCACAAATATCCCACAAAAATCCCTAAATCTTCTCAAAACCCAACCACATTCCTGCAGCATCTCACAAAATCTCCGCCAATATCCAAAAAATTCAGGAAAATTCCCTCCAAATTCTTCAAGTCTCCTCCAAATCCCACAAAATTCAAGACAAATCCTCAAAATCCCACAAAAATCCCACCAAATTCCAGAACCATCTCACAAAATCTCAACAAATTTCCACTAAATTCAAGAAAACTCTCACAAAGTTCTTGAAAGCCCCTCAAAATTCCAGAAAAATGCCACAAAATAACCTACATCTTCTCAAAACCCAACCACATTCCTGCAACATTCCACTAAATCTCCAACAATTTCCACAAAATTCAAGAAAAATCCCGCAAAATTCTTCAAGTCTCGTACAAATCCCAGAAAAATCCCACAAAATTCCAGAAACATCCCACCAAATCACCTCAATATCACCAAACATTCTGGAAAAGCCTCACAAAATTGCAGAAAAATGCCACAAAATTCCCTAAACCTTCTCAAAACCCTACCCAATTCCTGCAACATCCCACAAAATCTCCAACAATTTCCACAAAATTCAAGAAAAATCCCTCAAAATTCACTGTATTTCCTCAATATCCCACCAAATTCCAGAACCATCTCACAAAATCTCAACAAATTTCCACAAAATCTAAGAAAATTCCGCAAAATTCTTCAAGTCTCCTCCAAATCCCACAAAATTCAAGAGAAATCCTCAAAATTCCACAAAAATCCCACAAAATTCCTTCCATCTTCTCAAAACCCAAACAAATTCCTGCAACATCTCACAAAATCTCCACCAATTTCCAAACATTTCAAGAAAAATCCCGCAAAATTCTTCAAGTCTCCTCCAAATACCACAAACATCCTACAAACATCTCACAAACATCCCACAAACATCCCATAAAATTCAATAGAAATCCCACAAAATTCAAGAGAAATCCCACCAAATTCTGTACAAGCCCCACACAATTCCCTAAATCTTCTCAGAACCCAACCACATTCCTGCAACATCCCACAAAATCTCCAACAATTTCCTCAAAATTCAAGAAAATTCCCTCCAAATTCACTGAATTTCCTCAATATCCCACCAAACTCCAGAACCATCTCACAAAATCTCAACAAATTTCCAAAAAATTCAAAAAAACTCTCACAAAGTTCTTGAAAGCCCCTCAAAATTCCAGAAAAATGCCACAAAATTCCCTACATCTTCTCAAAACATTACAAAATTCTACAGACATCTCACAAAATCTCCACACATTTCCACAAAATCTAAGAAAATTCCCGCAAAATTCTTCAAGTCTCCTCCAAATCCCACAAAATTCAAGAGAAATCCTCAAAATTCCACAAAAATCCAACAAAATTCCCTACATCTTCTCAAAATCCAAACAAATTCCTGAAACATCTCACAAAATCTCCACCAATTTCCACAACATTTAGGAAAAATCCCTCCAACTTCTTCAAGTCTCCTCCAAATCCCACAAAATTCAAGAGAATTCCTCAAAATTCCACAAAAATCCCACCAAATTCCTGCAACATCTCACAAAATCTCCGGAAATTTCCACAAAATTCAAGAAGACTCTCACAAAATACTTGAAAGCTGCTGAAAATTCCACAAATATCCCACAAAAATCCCTAAATCTTCTCAAAACCCAACCACATTCCTGCAGCATCTCACAAAATCTCCACCAATATCCAAAAAATTCAGGAAAATTCCCTCCAAATTCTTCAAGTCTCCTCCAAATCCCACAAAATTCAAGACAAATCCTCAAAATCCCACAAAAATCCCACCAAATTCCAGAACCATCTCACAAAATCTCAACAAATTTCCACTAAATTCAAGAAAACTCTCACAAAGTTCTTGAAAGCCCCTCAAAATTCCAGAAAAATGCCACAAAATAACCTACATCTTCTCAAAACCCAAACAAACTCCGGCAACATCTCACAAAATCTCCACCAATTTCCAAACAATTCAAGAAAAATCCCGCAAAATTCTTCAAGTCTCCTACAAATCCCAGAAAAATCCCACAAAATTCCAGAAACATCCCACCAAATCACCTCAATATCACCAAACATTCTGGAAAAGCCTCACAAAATTGCAGAAAAATGCCACAAAATTCCCTAAACCTTCTCAAAACCCTACCCAATTCCTGCAACATCCCACAAAATCTCCAACAATTTCCACAAAATTCAAGAAAATTCCCTCAAAATTCACTGAATTTCCTCAATATCCCACCAAATTCCAGAACCATCTCACAAAATCTCAACAAATTTCCACAAAATCTAAGAAAATTCCGCAAAATTCTTCAAGTCTCCTCCAAATCCCACAAAATTCAAGACAAATCCTCAAAATTCCACAAAAATCCAACAAAATTCCTTCCATCTTCTCAGAACCTAAACAAACTCCTGCAACATCTCACAAAATCTCCACCAATTTCCAAACAATTCAAGAAAAATCCCACAAAATTCTTCAAGTCTCCTCCAAATCCCACAAACATCCCACAAACATCCCACAAACATCCCACAAACATCCCACAAAATTCAAGAGAAATCCCGCAAAATTCAAAAGAAATCGCACAAAATCCTGTACAAGCCCCACACAATTCCCTAAATCTTCTCAGAACCCAACAACATTCCTGCAACATCCCACAAAATCTCTGGAAATTTCCAAAAAATTCAAGAAGACTCACACAAAAAACTTGAAAGCTGCTGAAAATTCCACGAAAATCCCACAAAAATCCCTAAATCTTCTCAAAACCCAACCACATTCCTGCAGCATCTCACAAAATCTCCACCAATATCCAAAAAATTCAAGAAAATTCCCTCCAAATTCTTCAAGTCTCCTCCAAATCCCACAAAATTCAAGACAAATCCTCAAAATCCCACAAAAATCCCACCAAATTCCAGAACCATCTCACAAAATCTCAACAAATTTCCACTAAATTCAAGAAAACTCTCACAAAGTTCTTGAAAGCCCCTCAAAATTTCAGAAAAATGCCACAAAATAACCTACATCTTCTCAAAACCCAACCACATTCCTGCAACATCCCACAAAATCTCCAACAATTTCCACAAAATTCAAGAAAAATCCCGCAAAATTCTTCAAGTCTCGTACAAATCCCAGAAAAATCCCACAAAATTCCAGAAACATCCCACCAAATCACCTCAATATCACCAAACATTCTGGAAAAGCCTCACAAAATTGCAGAAAAATGCCACAAAATTCCCTAAACCTTCTCAAAACCCTACCCAATTCCTGCAACATCCCACAAAATCTCCAACAATTTCCACAAAATTCAAGAAAAATCCCTCAAAATTCACTGAATTTCCTCAATATCCCACCAAATTCCAGAACCATCTCACAAAATCTCAACAAATTTCCACTAAATCTAAGAAAATTCCCGCAAGATTCTTCAAGTCTCCTCCAAATCCCACAAAATTCAAGACAAATCCTCAAAATTCCACAAAAATCCCACAAAATTCCTTCCATCTTCTCAAAACCCAAACAAATTCCTGCAACATCTCACAAAATCTCCACCAATTTCCAAACATTTCAAGAAAAATCCCGCAAAATTCTTCAAGTCTCCTCCAAATACCACAAACATCCTACAAACATCTCACAAACATCCCACAAACATCCCATAAAATTCAATAGAAATCCCACAAAATTCAAGAGAAATCCCACCAAATTCTGTACAAGCCCCACACAATTCCCTAAATCTTCTCAGAACCCAACCACATTCCTGCAACATCCCACAAAATCTCCAACAATTTCCTCAAAATTCAAGAAAATTCCCTCCAAATTCACTGAATTTCCTCAATATCCCACCAAACTCCAGAACCATCTCACAAAATCTCAACAAATTTCCAAAAAATTCAAAAAAACTCTCACAAAGTTCTTGAAAGCCCCTCAAAATTCCAGAAAAATGCCACAAAATTCCCTACATCTTCTCAAAACATTACAAAATTCTACAGACATCTCACAAAATCTCCACACATTTCCACAAAATCTAAGAAAATTCCCGCAAAATTCTTCAAGTCTCCTCCAAATCCCACAAAATTCAAGAGAAATCCTCAAAATTCCACAAAAATCCAACAAAATTCCCTACATCTTCTCAAAATCCAAACAAATTCCTGAAACATCTCACAAAATCTCCACCAATTTCCACAACATTTAGGAAAAATCCCTCCAACTTCTTCAAGTCTCCTCCAAATCCCACAAAATTCAAGAGAATTCCTCAAAATTCCACAAAAATCCCACAAAATTCCTGCAACATCTCACAAAATCTCCGGAAATTTCCACAAAATTCAAGAAGACTCTCACAAAATACTTGAAAGCTGCTGAAAATTCCACAAATATCCCACAAAAATCCCTAAATCTTCTCAAAACCCAACCACATTCCTGCAGCATCTCACAAAATCTCCACCAATATCCAAAAAATTCAGGAAAATTCCCTCCAAATTCTTCAAGTCTCCTCCAAATCCCACAAAATTCAAGACAAATCCTCAAAATCCCACAAAAATCCCACCAAATTCCAGAACCATCTCACAAAATCTCAACAAATTTCCACTAAATTCAAGAAAACTCTCACAAAGTTCTTGAAAGCCCCTCAAAATTCCAGAAAAATGCCACAAAATAACCTACATCTTCTCAAAACCCAAACAAACTCCGGCAACATCTCACAAAATCTCCACCAATTTCCAAACAATTCAAGAAAAATCCCGCAAAATTCTTCAAGTCTCCTACAAATCCCAGAAAAATCCCACAAAATTCCAGAAACATCCCACCAAATCACCTCAATATCACCAAACATTCTGGAAAAGCCTCACAAAATTGCAGAAAAATGCCACAAAATTCCCTAAACCTTCTCAAAACCCTACCCAATTCCTGCAACATCCCACAAAATCTCCAACAATTTCCACAAAATTCAAGAAAATTCCCTCAAAATTCACTGAATTTCCTCAATATCCCACCAAATTCCAGAACCATCTCACAAAATCTCAACAAATTTCCACAAAATCTAAGAAAATTCCGCAAAATTCTTCAAGTCTCCTCCAAATCCCACAAAATTCAAGACAAATCCTCAAAATTCCACAAAAATCCAACAAAATTCCTTCCATCTTCTCAGAACCTAAACAAACTCCTGCAACATCTCACAAAATCTCCACCAATTTCCAAACAATTCAAGAAAAATCCCGCAGAATTCTTCAAGTCTCCTCCAAATCCCACAAACATCCCACAAACATCCCACAAACATCCCACAAACATCCCACAAAATTCAAGAGAAATCCCGCAAAATTCAAAAGAAATCGCACAAAATCCTGTACAAGCCCAACACAATTCCCTAAATCTTCTCAGAACCCAACCACATTCCTGCAACATCCCACAAAATCTCCAACAATTTCCACAAAATTCAAGAAGACTCTCACAAAATACTTGAAAGCTGCTGAAAATTCCACGAAAATCCCACAAAAATCCCTAAATCTTCTCAAAACCCAACCACATTCCTGCAGCATCTCACAAAATCTCCACCAATATCCAAAAAATTCAAGAAAATTCCCTCCAAATTCTTCAAGTCTCCTCCAAATCCCACAAAATTCAAGACAAATCCTCAAAATCCCACAAAAATCCCACCAAATTCCAGAACCATCTCACAAAATCTCAACAAATTTCCACTAAATTCAAGAAAACTCTCACAAAGTTCTTGAAAGCCCCTCAAAATTCCACAAAAATGCCACAAAATTCCCTACATCTTCTCAAAACCCAAACAAACTCCTGCAACATCTCACAAAATCTCCACCAATTTCCAAACAATTCAAGAAAAATCCCGCAAAATTCTTCAAGTCTCGTACAAATCCCAGAAAAATCCCACAAAATTCCAGAAACATCCCACCAAATCACCTCAATATCACCAAACATTCTGGAAAAGCCTCACAAAATTGCAGAAAAATGCCACAAAATTCCATAAATCTTCTCAAAACCCTACCAAATTCCTGCAACATCCCACAAAATCTCCACCAATAGCCAAAAAATTCAAGAAAAATCCCTCAAAATTCACTTTATTTCCTCAATATCCCACCAAATTCCAGAACCATCTCACAAAATCTCAACAAATTTCCACAAAATCTAAGAAAATTCCGCAAAATTCTTCAAGTCTCCTCCAAATCCCACAAAATTCAAGACAAATCCTCAAAATTCCACAAAAATCCCACAAAATTCCTTCCATCTTCTCAGAACCCAAACAAACTCCTGCAACATCTCACAAAATCTCCACCAATTTCCAAACAATTCAAGAAAAATCCCGCAGAATTCTTCAAGTCTCCTCCAAATACCACAAACATCCCACAAACATCCCACAAACATCCCACAAAATTCAAGAGAAATCCCACAAAATTCAAAAGAAATCGCACAAAATCCTGTACAAGCCCCACACAATTCCCTAAATCTTCTCAGAACCCAACAACATTCCTGCAACATCCCACAAAATCTCTGGAAATTTCCAAAAAATTCAAGAAGACTCACACAAAAAACTTGAAAGCTGCTGAAAATTCCACGAAAATCCCACAAAAATCCCTAAATCTTCTCAAAACCCAACCACATTCCTGCAGCATCTCACAAAATCTCCACCAATATCCAAAAAATTCAAGAAAATTCCCTCCAAATTCTTCAAGTCTCCTCCAAATCCCACAAAATTCAAGACAAATCCTCAAAATCCCACAAAAATCCCACCAAATTCCAGAACCATCTCACAAAATCTCAACAAATTTCCACTAAATTCAAGAAAACTCTCACAAAGTTCTTGAAAGCCCCTCAAAATTTCAGAAAAATGCCACAAAATAACCTACATCTTCTCAAAACCCAACCACATTCCTGCAACATCCCACAAAATCTCCAACAATTTCCACAAAATTCAAGAAAAATCCCGCAAAATTCTTCAAGTCTCGTACAAATCCCAGAAAAATCCCACAAAATTCCAGAAACATCCCACCAAATCACCTCAATATCACCAAACATTCTGGAAAAGCCTCACAAAATTGCAGAAAAATGCCACAAAATTCCCTAAACCTTCTCAAAACCCTACCCAATTCCTGCAACATCCCACAAAATCTCCAACAATTTCCACAAAATTCAAGAAAAATCCCTCAAAATTCACTGAATTTCCTCAATATCCCACCAAATTCCAGAACCATCTCACAAAATCTCAACAAATTTCCACAAAATCTAAGAAAATTCCCACAAAATTCATCAAGTCTCCTCCAAATCCCACAAAATTCAAGAGAAATCCTCAAAATTCCACAAAAATCCAACAAAATTCCTTCCATCTTCTCAGAACCCAAACAAACTCCTGCAACATCTCACAAAATCTCCACCAATTTCCAAACATTTCAAGAAAATTCCCGCAAAATTCTTCAAGTCTCCTCCAAATACCACAAACATCCTACAAACATCTCACAAACATCCCACAAACATCCCATAAAATTCAATAGAAATCCCACAAAATTCAAGAGAAATCCCACCAAATTCTGTACAAGCCCCACACAATTCCCTAAATCTTCTCAGAACCCAACCACATTCCTGCAACATCCCACAAAATCTCCAACAATTTCCACAAAATTCAAGAAAATTCCCTCCAAATTCACTGAATTTCCTCAATATCCCACCAAACTCCAGAACCATCTCACAAAATCTCAACAAATTTCCAAAAAATTCAAAAAAACTCTCACAAAGTTCTTGAAAGCCCCTCAAAATTCCAGAAAAATGCCACAAAGTTCCCTACATCTTCTCAAAACATTACAAAATTCTACAGACATCTCACAAAATCTCCACACATTTCCACAAAATCTAAGAAAATTCCCGCAAAATTCTTCAAGTCTCCTCCAAATCCCACAAAATTCAAGAGAAATCCTCAAAATTCCACAAAAATCCAACAAAATTCCCTACATCTTCTCAAAATCCAAACAAATTCCTGAAACATCTCACAAAATCTCCACCAATTTCCACAACATTTAGGAAAAATCCCTCCAACTTCTTCAAGTCTCCTCCAAATCCCACAAAATTCAAGAGAATTCCTCAAAATTCCACAAAAATCCCACCAAATTCCTGCAACATCTCACAAAATCTCCGGAAATTTCCACAAAATTCAAGAAGACTCTCACAAAATACTTGAAAGCTGCTGAAAATTCCACGAATATCCCACAAAAATCCCTAAATCTTCTCAAAACCCAACCACATTCCTGCAGCATCTCACAAAATCTCCACCAATATCCAAAAAATTCAAGAAAATTCCCTCCAAATTCTTCAAGTCTCCTCCAAATCCCACAAAATTCAAGACAAATCCTCAAAATCCCACAAAAATCCCACCAAATTCCAGAACCATCTCACAAAATCTCAACAAATTTCCACTAAATTCAAGAAAACTCTCACAAAGTTCTTGAAAGCCCCTCAAAATTCCAGAAAAATGCCACAAAATAACCTACATCTTCTCAAAACCCAACCACATTCCTGCAACATCCCACAAAATCTCCAACAATTTCCACAAAATTCAAGAAAAATCCCGCAAAATTCTTCAAGTCTCGTACAAATCCCAGAAAAATCCCACAAAATTCCAGAAACATCCCACCAAATCACCTCAATATCACCAAACATTCTGGAAAAGCCTCACAAAATTGCAGAAAAATGCCACAAAATTCCCTAAACCTTCTCAAAACCCTACCCAATTCCTGCAACATCCCACAAAATCTCCAACAATTTCCGCAAAATTCAAGAAAAATCCCTCCAAATTCACTGAATTTCCTCAATATCCCACCAAACTCCAGAACCATCTCACAAAATCTCAACAAATTTCCAAAAAATTCAAAAAAACTCTCACAAAGTTCTTGAAAGCCCCTCAAAATTCCAGAAAAATGCCACAAAATTCTATACATCTTCTCAAAATATTACAAAATTCTACAGACATCTCACAAAATCTCCACACATTTCCACAAAATCTAAGAAAATTCCCGCAAAATTCTTCAAGTCTCCTCCAAATCCCACAAAATTCAAGAGAAATCCTCAAAATTCCACAAAAATCCAACAAAATTCCCTACATCTTCTCAAAACCCAACCACATTCCTGCAGCATCTCACAATATCTCCACCAATATCCAAAAAATTCAAGAAAATTCCCTCCAAATTCTTCAAGTCTCCTCCAAATCCCACAAAATTCAAGACAAATCCTCAAAATCCCACAAAAATCCCACCAAATTCCAGAACCATCTCAAAAATCTCAACAAATTTCCACTAAATTCAAGAAAACTCTCACAAAGTTCTTGAAAGCCCCTCAAAATTCCAGAAAAATGCCACAAAATAACCTACATCTTCTCAAAACCCAAACAAACTCCTGCAACATCTCACAAAATCTCCACCAATTTCCAAACAATTCAAGAAAAATCCCGCAAAATTCTTCAAGTCTCGTACAAATCCCAGAAAAATCCCACAAAATTCCAGAAACATCCCACCAAATCACCTCAATATCACCAAACATTCTGGAAAAGCCTCACAAAATTGCAGAAAAATGCCACAAAATTCCCTAAACCTTCTCAAAACCCTACCCAATTCCTGCAACATCCCACAAAATCTCCAACAATTTCCACAAAATTGAAGAAAAATCCCTCAAAATTCACTGAATTTCCTCAATATCCCACCAAATTCCAGAACCATCTCACAAAATCTCAACAAATTTCCACAAAATCTAAGAAAATTCCGCAAAATTCTTCAAGTCTCCTCCAAATCCCACAAAATTCAAGAGAAATCCTCAAAATTCCACAAAAATCCAACAAAATTCCTTCCATCTTCTCAGAACCTAAACAAACTCCTGCAACATCTCACAAAATCTCCACCAATTTCCAAACAATTCAAGAAAAATCCCACAAAATTCTTCAAGTCTCCTCCAAATACCACAAACATCCCACAAACATCCCACAAACATCCCACAAACATCCCACAAAATTCAAGAGAAATCCCGCAAAATTCAAAAGAAATCGCACAAAATCCTGTACAAGCCCCAAACAATTCCCTAAATCTTCTCAGAACCCAACCACATTCCTGCAACATCCCACAAAATCTCCAACAATTTCCACAAAATTCAAGAAGACTCTCACAAAATACTTGAAAGCTGCTGAAAATTCCACGAAAATCCCACAAAAATCCCTAAATCTTCTCAAAACCCAACCACATTCCTGCAGCATCTCACAAAATCTCCACCAATATCCAAAAAATTCAAGAAAATTCCCTCCAAATTCTTCAAGTCTCCTCCAAATCCCACAAAATTCAAGACAAATCCTCAAAATCCCACAAAAATCCCACCAAATTCCAGAACCATCTCACAAAATCTCAACAAATTTCCACTAAATTCAAGAAAACTCTCACAAAGTTCTTGAAAGCCCCTCAAAATTCCAGAAAAATGCCACAAAATAACCTACATCTTCTCAAAACCCAAACAAACTCCTGCAACATCTCACAAAATCTCCACCAATTTCCAAACAATTCAAGAAAAATCCCGCAAAATTCTTCAAGTCTCGTACAAATCCCAGAAAAATCCCACAAAATTCCAGAAACATCCCACCAAATCACCTCAATATCACCAAACATTCTGGAAAAGCCTCACAAAATTGCAGAAAAATGCCACAAAATTCCATAAATCTTCTCAAAACCCTACCAAATTCCTGCAACATCTCACAAAATCTCCACCAATAGCCAAAAAATTCAAGAAAAATCCCTCAAAATTCACTTTATTTCCTCAATATCCCACCAAATTCCAGAACCATCTCACAAAATCTCAACAAATTTCCACAAAATCTAAGAAAATTCCGCAAAATTCTTCAAGTCTTCTCCAAATCCCACAAAATTCAAGACAAATCCTCAAAATTCCACAAAAATCCCACAAAATTCCTTCCATCTTCTCAGAACCCAAACAAACTCCTGCAACATCTCACAAAATCTCCACCAATTTCCAAACAATTCAAGAAAAATCCCGCAGAATTCTTCAAGTCTCCTCCAAATACCACAAACATCCCAAAAACAACCCACAAGCATCCCAAAAATTCAAGAGAAATCCCACAAAATTCAAAAGAAATCGCACAAAATCCTGTACAAGCCCCACACAATTCCCTAAATCTTCTCAGAACCCAACAACATTCCTGCAACATCCCACAAAATCTCTGGAAATTTCCACAAAATTCAAGAAGACTCACACAAAAAACTTGAAAGCTGCTGAAAATTCCACGAAAATCCCACAAAAATCCCTAAATCTTCTCAAAACCCAACCACATTCCTGCAGCATCTCACAAAATCTCCACCAATATCCAAAAAATTCAAGAAAATTCCCTCCAAATTCTTCAAGTCTCCTCCAAATCCCACAAAATTCAAGAGAATTCCTCAAAATTCCACAAAAATCCCACCAAATTCCTGCAACATCTCAGAAAATCTCAACAAATTTCCACTAAATTCACGAAAACTCTCACAAAAAACTTGAAAGCTGCTGAAAATTCCACGAATATCTCACAAAAATCCCTAAATCTTCTCAAAACCCAACCACATTCCTGCAGCATCTCACAAAATCTCCACCAATATCCAAAAAATTCAAGAAAATTCCCTCCAAATTCTTCAAGTCTCCTCCAAATCCCACAAAATTCAAGACAAATCCTCAAAATCCCACAAAAATCCCACCAAATTCCAGAACCATCTCACAAAATCTCAACAAATTTCCACTAAATTCAAGAAAACTCTCACAAAGTTCTTGAAAGCCCCTCAAAATTCCAGAAAAATGCCACAAACTTCCCTACATCTTCTCAAAACCCAAACAAACTCCTGCAACATCTCACAAAATCTCCACCAATTTCCAAACAATTCAAGAAAAATCCCGCAAAATTCTTCAAGTCTCCTACAAATCTCAGAAAAATCCCACAAAATTCCAGAAACATCCCACCAAATCACCTCAGTATCACCAAACATTCTGGAAAAGCCTCACAAAATTGCAGAAAAATGCCACAAAATTCCATAAATCTTCTCAAAACCCTACCAAATTCCTGCAACATCTCACAAAATCTCCACCAATAGCCAAAAAATTCAAGAAAAATCCCTCAAAATTCACTTTATTTCCTCAATATCCCACCAAATTCCAGAACCATCTCACAAAATCTCAACAAATTTCCACAAAATCTAAGAAAATTCCGCAAAATTCTTCAAGTCTCCTCCAAATCCCACAAAATTCAAGAGAAATCCTCAAAATTCCACAAAAATCCCACCAAACCTCCACAAGTTTCCACAGAATCTAAGAAAAATTCCTCAAAATTCTTCAAGTCTCCTCAAAACCACAC
This sequence comes from Cyanistes caeruleus, assembly GCF_971803275.1. Taxonomy (NCBI): domain Eukaryota; kingdom Metazoa; phylum Chordata; class Aves; order Passeriformes; family Paridae; genus Cyanistes; species Cyanistes caeruleus. The sequence continues at coordinate 88,977,600 of NC_141702.1, read as the reverse complement.
AAAGTCCTTCAAAAAGGCCTACCAAATTCCAGAAATATCTTGCAGAATTCCCTAAATCTTCTCAAAACTCTTCCAAATTCCAGAAAAATCCCACCAAATCTCCACAAATTCCCACAGAATACATGAAAAATCCCTGATAATTCGTCAGTTCTCTACAGAATCTCACCAAATTCCAGAAGAGTCCCTCAAAGTTCCACAAACATTCCACAAAATCTCCCCAGTATCCAATAAAATTCCAGGAAAAATCCCACAAAATTCCCTAAATCTTCTCAAAACACGACCAAATTCCAGAAAAATATCCCACCAAATCTCCACAAATTCCCACAAAATACATGAAAAATCCCTCAAGATCCCTAAATCGCCTCAATATCCCACAAAATCCCACAAAAATCACACAAAACCTCCACAAGTTTCCACAAAATCTAAGAAAATTTCCTCAAAATTCTTCAAGTCGCCTCAAAACCACACAAAGTCCTTGAAAAGGCCCACCAAATTCCAGAAAAATCCCACAGAATCTCCACAAATTCCCACAAAATCTAAAACAAATTCCTCAAAATTCTTCAAGCCTCCTCAGAATCCCACACAATTCCAGAAAAAACCCACAAAATTCCAGAGAAGTCCCACAAAACTCCCTAAATCATTTCAAAACCCTACCAATTCACAGGAATGTCCCACAAAATCTCCACCAATTCCCAGAACATCCCACAAAAATCTCACAAAAATCCCTAAATCTTCTGAAAACTCGACCAAATTCCAGAAACGCCCCATAAAATCAGCACAGTTTCCCACAAAATTCAAGAAAAAACACCACAAAATTCCCTAAATCTTTTCAAAATACCACAAAATTCTTGAAAAGCCCCACCAGATTCCAGAAACATCCCACAAAATTTCCTCAAAACCCAACAAAATCCCAGAAAAATCACACAAAATTCCCTAAATCTTCTCAAAACACGGCCAAAATCCACAAAAATCTCACCAAATCTCCACAAATTCCCACAGAATACATGAAAAATCCCTGATAATTTGTCAGTTCTCTACAGAATCTCACCAAATTCCAGAAGAGTCCCTCAAAGTTCCACAAACATTCCACAAAATCTCCCCAGTATCCAATAAAATTCCAGGAAAAATCCCACAAAATTCCCTAAATCTTCTCAAAACACGACCAAATTCTAGAAAAATATCCCACCAAATCTCCACAAATTCCCACAAAATACATGAAAAATCCCTCAAGATCCCTAAATCGCCTCAATATCCCACAAAATCCCACAAAAATCACACAAAACCTCCACAAGTTTCCACAGAATCTAAGAAAAATTCCTCAAAATTCTTCAAGTCTCCTCAAAACCACACAAAGTCCTTGAAAAGGCCTACCAAATTCCAGAAAAATCTTACAGAATTCCCTAAATCTTCTCAAAACTCTACCAAATTCCAGAAAAATCCCACCAAATCTCCACAAATTCCCAGAGAATACATGAAAAATCCCTGATAATTCGTCAGTTCTCTACAGAATCTCACCAAATTCCAGAGAAGTCCCTCAAAGTTCCACAAACATCCCACAAAATCTCCCCAGTATCCAACAAAATTCCAGGAAAAATCCCACAAAATTCCCTAAATCTTCTCAAAACACAACCAAATTCTAGAAAAATATCCCACCGAATCTCCACAAATTCCCACAGAATACATGAAAAATCCCTGATAATTCTTCAGTTCTCTACAGAATCTCACCAAATTCCAGAAGAGTCCCTCAAAGTTCCACAAACATTCCACAAAATCTCCCCAGTATCCAATAAAATTCCAGGAAAAATCCCACAAAATTCCCTAAATCTTCTCAAAACACGACCAAATTCTAGAAAAATATCCCACCAAATCTCCACAAAATCCCACAAAATACATGAAAAATCCCTCAAGATCCCTAAATCGCCTCAATATCCCACAAAATCCCACAAAAATCACACAAAACCTCCACAAGTTTCCACAAAATCTAAGAAAATTTCCTCAAAATTCTTCAAGTCTCCTCAAAACCACACAAAGTCCTTGAAAAGGCCCACCAAATTCCAGAAAAATCCCACAGAATCTCCACAAATTCCCACAAAATCTAAAACAAATTCCTCAAAATTCTTCAAGCCTCCTCAGAATCCCACACAATTCCAGAAAAAACCCACAAAATTCCAGAGAAGTCCCACAAAACTCCCTAAATCATTTCAAAACCCTACCAATTCACAGGAATGTCCCACAAAATCTCCACCAATTCCCAGAACATCCCACAAAAATCTCACAAAAATCCCTAAATCTTCTGAAAACTCGACCAAATTCCAGAAACGCCCCATAAAATCAGCACAGTTTCCCACAAAATTCAAGAAAAAACACCACAAAATTCCCTAAATCTTTTCAAAATACCACAAAATTCTTGAAAAGCCCCACCAAATTCCAGAAACATCCCACAAAATTTCCTCAAAACCCAACAAAATCCCAGAAAAATCACACAAAATTCCCTAAATCTTCTCAAAACACGGCCAAAATCCACAAAAATCTCACCAAATCTCCACAAATTCCCACAGAATACATGAAAAATCCCTGATAATTTGTCAGTTCTCTACAGAATCTCACCAAATTCCAGAAGAGTCCCTCAAAGTTCCACAAACATTCCACAAAATCTCCCCAGTATCCAATAAAATTCCAGGAAAAATCCCACAAAATTCCCTAAATCTTCTCAAAACACGACCAAATTCTAGAAAAATATCCCACCAAATCTCCACAAATTCCCACAAAATACATGAAAAATCCCTCAAGATCCCTAAATCGCCTCAATATCCCACAAAATCACACAAAAATCACACAAAACCTCCACAAGTTTCCACAGAATCTAAGAAAAATTCCTCAAAATTCTTCAAGTCTCCTCAAAACCACACAAAGTCCTTGAAAAGGCCTACCAAATTCCAGAAAAATCTTACAGAATTCCCTAAATCTTCTCAAAACTCTACCAAATTCCAGAAAAATCCCACCAAATCTCCACAAATTCCCAGAGAATACATGAAAAATCCCTGATAATTCGTCAGTTCTCTACAGAATCTCACCAAATTCCAGAGAAGTCCCTCGAAGTTCCACAAACATCCCACAAAATCTCCCCAGTATCCAACAAAATTCCAGGAAAAATCCCACAAAATTCCCTAAATCTTCTCAAAACACAACCAAATTCTAGAAAAATATCCCACCGAATCTCCACAAATTCCCACAGAATACATGAAAAATCCCTGATAATTCTTCAGTTCTCTACAGAATCTCACCAAATTCCAGAAAAGTCCCTCGAAGTTCCACAAACATCCCACAAAATCTCCCTAGTATCCAACAAAATTCCAGGAAAAATCCCACAAAATTCCCTAAATCTTCTCAAAACATGACCAAATTCTAGAAAAATATCTCACCAAATCTCCACAAAATCCCACAAAATACATGAAAAATCCCTCAAAATCCCTAAATCGCCTCAATATCCCACAAAATCACACAAAAATCACACAAAACCTCCACAAGTTTCCACAAAATATAAAAAAAAATCCTCAAAATTCTTCAAGTCTCCTCAAAACCACACAAAGTCCTTCAAAAAGGCCCACCAAATTCCAGAAAAATCTTACAGAATTCCCTAAATCTTCTCAAAACTCTACCAAATTCCACAAAAACCCCACCAAATCTCCACAAATTCCCACAGAATACATGAAAAATCCCTGATAATTCTTCAGTTCTCTACAGAATCTCACCAAATTCCAGAAAAGTCCCTCAAAGTTCCACAAACATCCCACAAAATCTCCCCAGTATCCAACAAAATTCCAGGAAAAATCCCACAAAATTCCCTAAATCTTCTCAAAACACGGCCAAAATCCACAAAAATCCCACCAAATCTCCACAAATTCCCACAGAATACATGAAAAATCCCTGATAATTCTTCAGTTCTCTACAGAATCTCACCAAATTCCAGAAAAGTCCCTCGAAGTTCCAGAAACATCCCACAAAATCTCCCCAGTATCCAATAAAATTCCAGGAAAAATCCCACGAAATTCCCTAAATCTTCTCAAAACACGACCAAATTCTAGAAAAATATCCCACCAAATCACCACAAATTCCCACAAAATACATGAAAAATCCCTCAAGATCCCGAAATCGCCTCAATATCCCACAAAATCCCACAAAAATCCCACAAAACCTCCACAAGTTTCCACAAAATCTAAGAAAAATTCCTCAAAATTCTTCAAGTCTCCTCAAAACCACACAAAGTCCTTGAAAAGGCCCACCAAATTCCAGAAAAATCCCACAGAATCTCCACAAATTCCCACAAAATCTAAAACAAATTCCTCATAATTCTTCAACTCTCCTCAGAATCCCACACAATTCCAGAAAAAACCCACAAAATTCCAGAGAAGTCCCACAAAACTCCCTAAATCATTTCAAAACCCTACCAATTCACAGGAATGTCCCACAAAATCTCCACCAATTCCCAGAACATCCCACAAAAATCTCACAAAAATCCCTAAATCTTCTGAAAACTCGAAAACACGGCCAAAATCCACAAATATCCCACCAAATCTCCACAAATTCCCACAGAATACATGAAAAATCCCTGATAATTCGTCAGTTCTCTACAGAATCTCACCAAATTCCAGAAAAGTCCCTCAAAGTTCCACAAACATCCCACAAAATCTCCCCAGTATCCAACAAAATTCCAGGAAAAATCCCACAAAATTCCCTAAATCTTCTCAAAACACGACCAAATTCTAGAAAAATATCCCACCAAATCTCCACAAAATCCCACAAAATACATGAAAAATCCCTCAAAATCCCTAAATCGCCTCAATATCCCACAAAATCCCACAAAAATCACACAAAACCTCCACAAGTTTCCGCAAAATCTAAGAAAAATTCCTCAAAATTCTTCAAGTCTCCTCAAAACCACACAAAGTCCTTGAAAAGGCCTACCAAATTCCAGAAAAATCCCACAGAATCTCCACAAATTCCCACAAAATCTAAAACAAATTCCTCAAAATTCAAGTCTCCTCAGAATCCCACACAATTCCAGAAAAAACCCACAAAATTCCAGAGAAGTCCCACAAAACTCCCTAAATCATTTCAAAACCCTACCAATTCACAGGAATGTCCCACAAAATCTCCACCAATTCCCAGAACATCCCACAAAAATCTCACAAAAATCCCTAAATATTCTGAAAACTCGAAAACACGGCCAAAATCCACAAAAATCCCACCAAATCTCCACAAATTCCCACAGAATACATGAAAAATCCCTGATAATTCTTCAGTTCTCTACAGAATCTCACCAAATTCCAGAAAAGTCCCTCAAAGTTCCACAAACATCCCACAAAATCTCCCCAGTATCCAACAAAATTCCAGGAAAGATCCCACAAAATTCCCTAAATCATCTCAAAACACGACCAAATTCTAGAAAAATATCCCACCAAATCTCCACAAAATCCCACAAAATACATGAAAAATCCCTCAAGATCCCTAAATCGCCTCAATATCCCACAAAATCCCACAAAAATCCCACAAAACCTCCACAAGTTTCCTCAAAATCTAAGAAAAATTCCTCAAAATTCTTCAAGTCTCCTCAAAACCACACAAAGTCCTTCAAAAAGGCCCACCAAATTCCAGAAAAATCTTACAGAATTCCCTAAATCTTCTCAAAACTCTTCCAAATTCCAGAAAAATCCCACCAAATCTCCACAAATTCCCACGGAATACATGAAAAATCCCTGATAATTCTTCAGTTCTCTACAGAATCTCACCAAATTCCAGAAAAGTCCCTCAAAGTTCCACAAACATCCCACAAAATCTCCCCAGTATCCAACAAAATTCCAGGAAAAATCCCACAAAATTCCCTAAATCTTCTCAAAACACGGCCAAAATCCACAAAAATCCCACCAAATCTCCACAAATTCCCACAGAATACATGAAAAATCCCTGATAATTTGTCAGTTCTCTACAGAATCTAACCAAATTCCAGAAAAGTCCCTCAAAGTTCCACAAACATCCCACAAAATCTCCCCAGTATCCAACAAAATTCCAGGAAAAATCCCACAAAATTCCCTAAATCTTCTCAAAACACGACCAAATTCTAGAAAAATATCCCACCAAATCTCCACAAAATCCCACAAAATACATGAAAAATCCCTCAAAATCCCTAAATCGCCTCAATATCCCACAAAATCCCACAAAAATCCCACAAAACCTCCACAAGTTTCCACAAAATCTAAGAAAAATTCCTCAAAATTCTTCAAGTCTCCTCAAAACCACACAAAGTCCTTGAAAAGGCCCACCAAATTCCAGAAAAATCCCACAGAATCTCCACAAATTCCCACAAAATCTAAAACAAATTCCTCAAAATTCTTCAAGCCTCCTCAGAATCCCACACAATTCCAGAAAAAACCCACAAAATTCCAGAGAAGTCCCACAAAACTCCCTAAATCATTTCAAAACCCTACCAATTCACAGGAATGTCCCACAAAATCTCCACCAATTCCCAGAACATCCCACAAAAATCTCACAAAAATCCCTAAATCTTCTGAAAACTCGAAAACACGGCCAAAATCCACAAAAATCCCACCAAATCTCCACAAATTCCCACAGAATACATGAAAAATCCCTGATAATTCTTCAGTTCTCTACAGAATCTCACCAAATTCCAGAAAAGTCCCTCAAAGTTCCACAAACATCCCACAAAATCTCCCCAGTATCCAACAAAATTCCAGGAAAAATCCCACAAAATTCCCTAAATCTTCTCAAAACACGACCAAATTCTAGAAAAATATCCCACCAAATCACCACAAATTCCCACAAAATACATGAAAAATCCCTCAAGATCCCTAAATCGCCTCAATATCCCACAAAATCACACAAAAATCACACAAAACCTCCACAAGTTTCCACAAAATCTAAGAAAAATTCCTCAAAATACTTCAAGTCTCCTCAAAACCACACAAAGTCCTTGAAAAGGCCTACCAAATTCCCGTAAAATCCCACAGAATCTCCACAAATTCCCACAAAATCAAAAACAAATTCCTCAAAATTCAAGTCTCCTCAGAATCCAACACAATTCCAGAAAAAACCCACAAAATTCCAGAGAAGTCCCACAAAACTCCCTAAATCATTTCAAAACCCTACCAATTCACAGGAATGTCCCACAAAATCTCCACCAATTCCCAGAACATCCCACAAAAATCTCACAAAAATCCCTAAATCTTCTGAAAACTCGAAAACACGGCCAAAATCCACAAAAATCACACCAAATCTCCACAAATTCCCACAGAATACATGAAAAATCCCTGATAATTCTTCAGTTCCCTACAGAATCTCACCAAATTCCAGAAAAGTCCCTCAAAGTTCCACAAACATCCCACAAAATCTCCCCAGTATCCAACAAAATTCCAGGAAAAATCCCACAAAATTCCCTAAATCTTCTCAAAACACGGCCAAAATCCACAAAAATCCCACCAAATCTCCACAAATTCCCACAGAATACATGAAAAATCCCTGATAATTCTTCAGTTCTCTACAGAATCTCACCAAATTCCAGAAAAGTCCCTCAAAGTTCCACAAACATCCCACAAAATCTCCCCAGTATCCAACAAAATTCCAGGAAAAATCCCACAAAATTCCCTAAATCTTCTCAAAACACGACCAAATTCTAGAAAAATATCCCACCAAATCTCCACAAAATCCCACAAAATACATGAAAAATCCCTCAAGATCCCTAAATCGCCTCAATATCCCACAAAATCCCACAAAAATCCCACAAAACCTCCACAAGTTTCCTCAAAATCTAAGAAAAATTCCTCAAAATTCTTCAAGTCTCCTCAAAACCACACAAAGTCCTTCAAAAAGGCCCACCAAATTCCAGAAAAATCTTACAGAATTCCCTAAATCTTCTCAAAACTCTTCCAAATTCCAGAAAAATCCCACCAAATCTCCACAAATTCCCACGGAATACATGAAAAATCCCTGATAATTCTTCAGTTCTCTACAGAATCTCACCAAATTCCAGAAAAGTCCCTCAAAGTTCCACAAACATCCCACAAAATCTCCCCAGTATCCAACAAAATTCCAGGAAAAATTCCACAAAATTCCCTAAATCTTCTCAAAACACGGCCAAAATCCACAAAAATCCCACCAAATCTCCACAAATTCCCACAGAATACATGAAAAATCCCTGATAATTCTTCAGTTCTCTACAGAATCTCACCAAATTCCAGAAAAGTCCCTCAAAGTTCCACAAACATCCCACAAAATCTCCCCAGTATCCAACAAAATTCCAGGAAAAATCCCACAAAATTCCCTAAATCTTCTCAAAACACGGCCAAAATCCACAAAAATCCCACCAAATCTCCACAAATTCCCACAGAATACATGAAAAATCCCTGATAATTCTTCAGTTCTCTACAGAATCTCACCAAATTCCAGAAAAGTCCCTCAAAGTTCCACAAACATCCCACAAAATCTCCCCAGTATCCAACAAAATTCCAGGAAAAATCCCACAAAATTCCCTAAATCTTCTCAAAACACGACCAAATTCTAGAAAAATATCCCACCAAATCACCACAAATTCCCACAAAATACATGAAAAATCCCTCAAGATCCCTAAATCGCCTCAATATCCCACAAAATCCCACAAAAATCCCACAAAACCTCCACAAGTTTCCTCAAAATCTAAGAAAAATTCCTCAAAATTCTTCAAGTCTCCTCAAAACCACACAAAGTCCTTCAAAAAGGCCCACCAAATTCCAGAAAAATCTTACAGAATTCCCTAAATCTTCTCAAAACTCTACCAAATTCCAGAAAAATCCCACCAAATCTCCACAAATTCCCACGGAATACATGAAAAATCCCTGATAATTCTTCAGTTCTCTACAGAATCTCACCAAATTCCAGAAAAGTCCCTCAAAGTTCCACAAACATCCCACAAAATCTCCCCAGTATCCAACAAAATTCCAGGAAAAATCCCTCAAAATTCCCTAAATCTTCTCAAAACACGGCCAAAATCCAGAAAAATCCCACCAAATCTCCACAAATTCCCACAGAATACATGAAAAATCCCTGATAATTCTTCAGTTCTCTACAGAATCTCACCAAATTCCAGAAAAGTCCCTCCAAGTTCCACAAACATCCCACAAAATCTCCCCAGTACCCAACAAAATTCCAGGAAAAATCCCACAAAATTCCCTAAATCGCCTCAAAACACGACCAAATTCTAGAAAAATATCCCACCAAATCACCACAAATTCCCACAAAATACATGAAAAATCCCTCAAGATCCCTAAATCGCCTCAATATCTCACAAAATCCCACAAAAATCCCACAAAACCTCCACAAGTTTCCACAAAATCTAAGAAAAATTCCTCAAAATTCTTCAAGTCTCCTCAAAACCACACAAAGTCCTTGAAATGGCCTACCAAATTCCAGTAAAATCCCACAGAATCTCCACAAATTCCCACAAAATCTAAAACAAATTCCTCAAAATTCAAGTCTCCTCAGAATCCCACACAATTCCAGAAAAAACCCACAAAATTCCAGAGAAGTCCCACAAAACTCCCTAAATCATTTCAAAACCCTACCAATTCACAGGAATGTCCCACAAAATCTCCACCAATTCCCAGAACATCCCACAAAAATCTCACAAAAATCCCTAAATCTTCTGAAAACTCGAAAACACGGCCAAAATCCACAAAAATCCCACCAAATCTCCACAAATTCCCACAGAATACATGAAAAATCCCTGATAATTCGTCAGTTCTCTACAGAATCTCACCAAATTCCAGAAAAGTCCCTCAAAGTTCCACAAACATCCCACAAAATCTCCCCAGTATCCAACAAAATTCCAGGAAAAATCCCACAAAATTCCCTAAATCTTCTCAAAACACGGCCAAAATCCACAAAAATCCCACCAAATCTCCACAAATTCCCACAGAATACATGAAAAATCCCTGATAATTCTTCAGTTCTCTACAGAATCTCACCAAATTCCAGAAAAGTCCCTCAAAGTTCCACAAACATCCCACAAAATCTCCCCAGTATCCAACAAAATTCCAGGAAAAATCCCACAAAATTCCCTAAATCTTCTCAAAACACGACCAAATTCTAGAAAAATATCCCACCAAATCTCCACAAAATCCCACAAAATACATGAAAAATCCCTCAAGATCCCTAAATCGCCTCAATATCCCACAAAATCCCACAAAAATCCCACAAAACCTCCACAAGTTTCCTCAAAATCTAAGAAAAATTCCTCAAAATTCTTCAAGTCTCCTCAAAACCACACAAAGTCCTTCAAAAAGGCCCACCAAATTCCAGAAAAATCTTACAGAATTCCCTAAATCTTCTCAAAACTCTTCCAAATTCCAGAAAAATCCCACCAAATCTCCACAAATTCCCACGGAATACATGAAAAATCCCTGATAATTCTTCAGTTCTCTACAGAATCTCACCAAATTCCAGAAAAGTCCCTCAAAGTTCCACAAACATCCCACAAAATCTCCCCAGTATCCAACAAAATTCCAGGAAAAATCCCACAAAATTCCCTAAATCTTCTCAAAACACGGCCAAAATCCACAAAAATCCCACCAAATCTCCACAAATTCCCACAGAATACATGAAAAATCCCTGATAATTCTTCAGTTCTCTACAGAATCTCACCAAATTCCAGAAAAGTCCCTCAAAGTTCCACAAACATCCCACAAAATCTCCCCAGTATCCAACAAAATTCCAGGAAAAATCCCACAAAATTCCCTAAATCTTCTCAAAACACGACCAAATTCTAGAAAAATATCCCACCAAATCTCCACAAAATCCCACAAAATACATGAAAAATCCCTCAAGATCCCTAAATCGCCTCAATATCCCACAATATCCCACAAAAATCCCACAAAACCTCCACAAGTTTCCTCAAAATCTAAGAAAAATTCCTCAAAATTCTTCAAGTCTCCTCAAAACCACACAAAGTCCTTCAAAAAGGCCCACCAAATTCCAGAAAAATCTTACAGAATTCCCTAAATCTTCTCAAAACTCTTCAAAATTCCAGAAAAATCCCACCAAATCTCCACAAATTCCCACGGAATACATGAAAAATCCCTGATAATTCTTCAGTTCTCTACAGAATCTCACCAAATTCCAGAAAAGTCCCTCAAAGTTCCACAAACATCCCACAAAATCTCCCCAGTATCCAACAAAATTCCAGGAAAAATCCCACAAAATTCCCTAAATCTTCTCAAAACACGACCAAATTCTAGAAAAATATCCCACCAAATCTCCACAAAATCCCACAAAATACATGAAAAATCCCTCAAGATCCCTAAATCGCCTCAATATCCCACAAAATCCCACAAAAATCCCACAAAACCTCCACAAGTTTCCTCAAAATCTAAGAAAAATTCCTCAAAATTCTTCAAGTCTCCTCAAAACCACACAAAGTCCTTCAAAAAGGCCCACCAAATTCCAGAAAAATCTTACAAAATTCCCTAAATCTTCTCAAAACTCTTCCAAATTCCAGAAAAATCCCACCAAATCTCCACAAATTCCCACGGAATACATGAAAAATCCCTGATAATTCTTCAGTTCTCTACAGAATCTCACCAAATTCCAGAAAAGTCCCTCAAAGTTCCACAAACATCCCACAAAATCTCCCCAGTATCCAACAAAATTCCAGGAAAAATCCCACAAAATTCCCTAAATCTTCTCAAAACACGGCCAAAATCCACAAAAATCCCACCAAATCTCCACAAATTCCCACAGAATACATGAAAAATCCCTGATAATTCGTCAGTTCTCTACAGAATCTCACCAAATTCCAGAAGAGTCCCTCAAAGTTCCACAAACATCCCACAAAATCTCCCCAGTATCCAACAAAATTCCAGGAAAAATCCCACAAAATTCCCTAAATCTTCTCCAAACACGACCAAATTCTAGAAAAATATCCCACCAAATCACCACAAATTCCCACAAAATACATGAAAAATCCCTCAAGATCCCTAAATCGCCTCAATATCCCACAAAATCCCACAAAAATCACACAAAACCACCACAAGTTTCCACAAAATCTAAGAAAAATTCCTCAAAATTCTTCAAGTCTCCTCAAAACCACACAAAGTCCTTGAAAAGGCCCACCAAATTCCAGAAAAATCCCACAGAATCTCCACAAATTCCCACAAAATCTAAAACAAATTCCTCAAAATTCTTCAACTCTCCTCAGAATCCCACACAATTCCAGAAAAAACCCACAAAATTCCAGAGAAGTCCCACAAAACTCCCTAAATCATTTCAAAACCCTACCAATTCACAGGAATGTCCCACAAAATCTCCACCAATTCCCAGAACATCCCACAAAAATCTCACAAAAATCCCTAAATCTTCTGAAAACTCGAAAACACGGCCAAAATCCACAAAAATCCCACCAAATCTCCACAAATTCCCACAGAATACATGAAAAATCCCTGATAATTCTTCAGTTCTCTACAGAATCTCACCAAATTCCAGAAAAGTCCCTCAAAGTTCCACAAACATCCCACAAAATCTCCCCAGTATCCAACAAAATTCCAGGAAAAATCCCACAAAATTCCCTAAATCTTCTCAAAACACGGCCAAAATCCACAAAAATCCCACCAAATCTCCACAAATTCCCACAGAATACATGAAAAATCCCTGATAATTCTTCAGTTCTCTACAGAATCTCACCAAATTCCAGAAAAGTCCCTCAAAGTTCCAGAAACATCCCACAAAATCTCCCCAGTATCCAACAAAATTCCAGGAAAAATCCCACAAAATTCCCTAAATCTTCTCAAAACACGACCAAATTCTAGAAAAATATCCCACCAAATCACCACAAATTCCCACAAAATACATGAAAAATCCCTCAAAATCCCTAAATCGCCTCAATATCCCACAAAATCACACAAAAATCACACAAAACCTCCACAAGTTTCCACAAAATCTAAGAAAAATTCCTCAAAATACTTCAAGTCTCCTCAAAACCACACAAAGTCCTTGAAAAGGCCTACCAAATTCCCGTAAAATCCCACAGAATCTCCACAAATTCCCACAAAATCAAAAACAAATTCCTCAAAATTCAAGTCTCCTCAGAATCCAACACAATTCCAGAAAAAACCCACAAAATTCCAGAGAAGTCCCACAAAACTCCCTAAATCATTTCAAAACCCTACCAATTCACAGGAATGTCCCACAAAATCTCCACCAATTCCCAGAACATCCCACAAAAATCTCACAAAAATCCCTAAATCTTCTGAAAACTCGAAAACACGGCCAAAATCCACAAAAATCCCACCAAATCTCCACAAATTCCCACAGAATACATGAAAAATCCCTGATAATTCGTCAGTTCCCTACAGAATCTCACCAAATTCCAGAAAAGTCCCTCAAAGTTCCACAAACATCCCACAAAATCTCCCCAGTATCCAACAAAATTCCAGGAAAAATCCCACAAAATTCCCTAAATCTTCTCAAAACACGGCCAAAATCCACAAAAATCCCACCAAATCTCCACAAATTCCCACAGAATACATGAAAAATCCCTGATAATTCTTCAGTTCTCTACAGAATCTCACCAAATTCCAGAAAAGTCCCTCAAAGTTCCACAAACATCCCACAAAATCTCCCCAGTATCCAACAAAATTCCAGGAAAAATCCCACAAAATTCCCTAAATCTTCTCAAAACACGACCAAATTCTAGAAAAATATCCCACCAAATCTCCACAAAATCCCACAAAATACATGAAAAATCCCTCAAGATCCCTAAATCGCCTCAATATCCCACAAAATCCCACAAAAATCCCACAAAACCTCCACAAGTTTCCTCAAAATCTAAGAAAAATTCCTCAAAATTCTTCAAGTCTCCTCAAAACCACACAAAGTCCTTCAAAAAGGCCCACCAAATTCCAGAAAAATCTTACAGAATTCCCTAAATCTTCTCAAAACACGGCCAAAATCCACAAAAATCCCACCAAATCTCCACAAATTCCCACAGAATACATGAAAAATCCCTGATAATTCTTCAGTTCTCTACAGAATCTCACCAAATTCCAGAAAAGTCCCTCAAAGTTCCAGAAACATCCCACAAAATCTCCCCAGTATCCAACAAAATTCCAGGAAAAATCCCACAAAATTCCCTAAATCTTCTCAAAACACGGCCATAATCCACAAAAATCCCACCAAATCTCCACAAATTCCCACAGAATACATGAAAAATCCCTGATAATTCTTCAGTTCTCTACAGAATCTCACCAAATTCCAGAAAAGTCCCTCAAAGTTCCACAAACATCCCACAAAATCTCCCCAGTATCCAACAAAATTCCAGGAAAAATCCCACAAAATTCCCTAAATCTTCTCAAAACACGACCAAATTCTAGAAAAATATCCCACCAAATCACCACAAATTCCCACAAAATACATGAAAAATCCCTCAAGATCCCTAAATCGCCTCAATATCCCACAAAATCCCACAAAAATCCCACAAAACCTCCACAAGTTTCCTCAAAATCTAAGAAAAATTCCTCAAAATTCTTCAAGTCTCCTCAAAACCACACAAAGTCCTTCAAAAAGGCCCACCAAATTCCAGAAAAATCTTACAGAATTCCCTAAATCTTCTCAAAACTCTTCCAAATTCCAGAAAAATCCCACCAAATCTCCACAAATTCCCACGGAATACATGAAAAATCCCTGATAATTCTTCAGTTCTCTACAGAATCTCACCAAATTCCAGAAAAGTCCCTCAAAGTTCCACAAACATCCCACAAAATCTCCCCAGTATCCAACAAAATTCCAGGAAAAATCCCTCAAAATTCCCTAAATCTTCTCAAAACACGGCCAAAATCCAGAAAAATCCCACCAAATCTCCACAAATTCCCACAGAATACATGAAAAATCCCTGATAATTCTTCAGTTCTCTACAGAATCTCACCAAATTCCAGAAAAGTCCCTCCAAGTTCCACAAACATCCCACAAAATCTCCCCAGTACCCAACAAAATTCCAGGAAAAATCCCACAAAATTCCCTAAATCTTCTCAAAACACGACCAAATTCTAGAAAAATATCCCACCAAATCACCACAAATTCCCACAAAATACATGAAAAATCCCTCAAGATCCCTAAATCGCCTCAATATCTCACAAAATCCCACAAAAATCCCACAAAACCTCCACAAGTTTCCACAAAATCTAAGAAAAATTCCTCAAAATTCTTCAAGTCTCCTCAAAACCACACAAAGTCCTTGAAATGGCCTACCAAATTCCAGTAAAATCCCACAGAATCTCCACAAATTCCCACAAAATCTAAAACAAATTCCTCAAAATTCAAGTCTCCTCAGAATCCCACACAATTCCAGAAAAAACCCACAAAATTCCAGAGAAGTCCCACAAAACTCCCTAAATCATTTCAAAACCCTACCAATTCACAGGAATGTCCCACAAAATCTCCACCAATTCCCAGAACATCCCACAAAAATCTCACAAAAATCCCTAAATCTTCTGAAAACTCGAAAACACGGCCAAAATCCACAAAAATCCCACCAAATCTCCACAAATTCCCACAGAATACATGAAAAATCCCTGATAATTCGTCAGTTCTCTACAGAATCTCACCAAATTCCAGAAAAGTCCCTCAAAGTTCCACAAACATCCCACAAAATCTCCCCAGTATCCAACAAAATTCCAGGAAAAATCCCACAAAATTCCCTAAATCTTCTCAAAACACGGCCAAAATCCACAAAAATCCCACCAAATCTCCACAAATTCCCACAGAATACATGAAAAATCCCTGATAATTCTTCAGTTCTCTACAGAATCTCACCAAATTCCAGAAAAGTCCCTCAAAGTTCCACAAACATCCCACAAAATCTCCCCAGTATCCAACAAAATTCCAGGAAAAATCCCACAAAATTCCCTAAATCTTCTCAAAACACGACCAAATTCTAGAAAAATATCCCACCAAATCTCCACAAAATCCCACAAAATACATGAAAAATCCCTCAAGATCCCTAAATCGCCTCAATATCCCACAAAATCCCACAAAAATCACACAAAACCTCCACAAGTTTCCTCAAAATCTAAGAAAAATTCCTCCAAATTCTTCAAGTCTCCTCAAAACCACACAAAGTCCTTCAAAAAGGCCCACCAAATTCCAGAAAAATCTTACAGAATTCCCTAAATCTTCTCAAAACTCTTCCAAATTCCAGAAAAATCCCACCAAATCTCCACAAATTCCCACGGAATACATGAAAAATCCCTGATAATTCTTCAGTTCTCTACAGAATCTCACCAAATTCCAGAAAAGTCCCTCAAAGTTCCACAAACATCCCACAAAATCTCCCCAGTATCCAACAAAATTCCAGGAAAAATCCCACAAAATTCCCTAAATCTTCTCAAAACACGGCCAAAATCCACAAAAATCCCACCAAATCTCCACAAATTCCCACAGAATACATGAAAAATCCCTGATAATTCTTCAGTTCTCTACAGAATCTCACCAAATTCCAGAAAAGTCCCTCAAAGTTCCACAAACATCCCACAAAATCTCCCCAGTATCCAACAAAATTCCAGGAAAAATCCCACAAAATTCCCTAAATCTTCTCAAAACACGACCAAATTCTAGAAAAATATCCCACCAAATCTCCACAAAATCCCACAAAATACATGAAAAATCCCTCAAGATCCCTAAATCGCCTCAATATCCCACAAAATCCCACAAAAATCCCACAAAACCTCCACAAGTTTCCTCAAAATCTAAGAAAAATTCCTCCAAATTCTTCAAGTCTCCTCAAAACCACACAAAGTCCTTCAAAAAGGCCCACCAAATTCCAGAAAAATCTTACAGAATTCCCTAAATCTTCTCAAAACTCTTCCAAATTCCAGAAAAATCCCACCAAATCTCCACAAATTCCCACGGAATACATGAAAAATCCCTGATAATTCTTCAGTTCTCTACAGAATCTCACCAAATTCCAGAAAAGTCCCTCAAAGTTCCACAAACATCCCACAAAATCTCCCCAGTATCCAACAAAATTCCAGGAAAAATCCCACAAAATTCCCTAAATCTTCTCAAAACACGACCAAATTCTAGAAAAATATCCCACCAAATCTCCACAAAATCCCACAAAATACATGAAAAATCCCTCAAGATCCCTAAATCGCCTCAATATCCCACAAAATCCCACAAAAATCCCACAAAACCTCCACAAGTTTCCTCAAAATCTAAGAAAAATTCCTCAAAATTCTTCAAGTCTCCTCAAAACCACACAAAGTCCTTCAAAAAGGCCCACCAAATTCCAGAAAAATCTTACAGAATTCCCTAAATCTTCTCAAAACTCTTCCAAATTCCAGAAAAATCCCACCAAATCTCCACAAATTCCCACGGAATACATGAAAAATCCCTGATAATTCTTCAGTTCTCTACAGAATCTCACCAAATTCCAGAAAAGTCCCTCAAAGTTCCACAAACATCCCACAAAATCTCCCCAGTATCCAACAAAATTCCAGGAAAAATCCCACAAAATTCCCTAAATCTTCTCAAAACACGGCCAAAATCCACAAAAATCCCACCAAATCTCCACAAATTCCCACAGAATACATGAAAAATCCCTGATAATTCGTCAGTTCTCTACAGAATCTCACCAAATTCCAGAAAAGTCCCTCAAAGTTCCACAAACATCCCACAAAATCTCCCCAGTATCCAACAAAATTCCAGGAAAAATCCCACAAAATTCCCTAAATCTTCTCAAAACACGACCAAATTCTAGAAAAATATCCCACCAAATCTCCACAAAATCCCACAAAATACATGAAAAATCCCTCAAAATCCCTAAATCGCCTCAATATCCCACAAAATCCCACAAAAATCCCACAAAACCTCCACAAGTTTCCACAAAATCTAAGAAAAATTCCTCAAAATTCTTCAAGTCTCCTCAAAACCACACAAAGTCCTTGAAAAGGCCCACCAAATTCCAGAAAAATCCCACAGAATCTACACAAATTCCCACAAAATCTAAAACAAATTCCTCAAAATTCTTCAAGCCTCCTCAGAATCCCACACAATTCCAGAAAAAACCCACAAAATTCCAGAGAAGTCCCACAAAACTCCCTAAATCATTTCAAAACCCTACCAATTCACAGGAATGTCCCACAAAATCTCCACCAATTCCCAGAACATCCCACAAAAATCTCACAAAAATCCCTAAATCTTCTGAAAACTCGAAAACACGGCCAAAATCCACAAAAATCCCACCAAATCTCCACAAATTCCCACAGAATACATGAAAAATCCCTGATAATTCTTCAGTTCTCTACAGAATCTCACCAAATTCCAGAAAAGTCCCTCAAAGTTCCACAAACATCCCACAAAATCTCCCCAGTATCCAACAAAATTCCAGGAAAAATCCCACAAAATTCCCTAAATCTTCTCAAAACACGGCCAAAATCCACAAAAATCCCACCAAATCTCCACAAATTCCCACAGAATACATGAAAAATCCCTGATAATTCTTCAGTTCTCTACAGAATCTCACCAAATTCCAGAAAAGTCCCTCAAAGTTCCACAAACATCCCACAAAATCTCCCCAGTATCCAACAAAATTCCAGGAAAAATCCCACAAAATTCCCTAAATCTTCTCAAAACACGACCAAATTCTAGAAAAATATCCCACCAAATCACCACAAATTCCCACAAAATACATGAAAAATCCCTCAAAATCCCTAAATCGCCTCAATATCCCACAAAATCACACAAAAATCCCACAAAACCTCCACAAGTTTCCACAAAATCTAAGAAAAATTCCTCAAAATACTTCAAGTCTCCTCAAAACCACACAAAGTCCTTGAAAAGGCCTACCAATTTCCCGTAAAATCCCACAGAATCTCCACAAATTCCCACAAAATCAAAAACAAATTCCTCAAAATTCAAGTCTCCTCAGAATCCAACACAATTCCAGAAAAAACCCACAAAATTCCAGAGAAGTCCCACAAAACTCCCTAAATCATTTCAAAACCCTACCAATTCACAGGAATGTCCCACAAAATCTCCACCAATTCCCAGAACATCCCACAAAAATCTCACAAAAATCCCTAAATCTTCTGAAAACTCGAAAACACGGCCAAAATCCACAAAAATCCCACCAAATCTCCACAAATTCCCACAGAATACATGAAAAATCCCTGATAATTCGTCAGTTCCCTACAGAATCTCACCAAATTCCAGAAAAGTCCCTCAAAGTTCCACAAACATCCCACAAAATCTCCCCAGTATCCAACAAAATTCCAGGAAAAATCCCACAAAATTCCCTAAATCTTCTCAAAACACGGCCAAAATCCACAAAAATCCCACCAAATCTCCACAAATTCCCACAGAATACATGAAAAATCCCTGATAATTCTTCAGTTCTCTACAGAATCTCACCAAATTCCAGAAAAGTCCCTCAAAGTTCCACAAACATCCCACAAAATCTCCCCAGTATCCAACAAAATTCCAGGAAAAATCCCACAAAATTCCCTAAATCTTCTCAAAACACGACCAAATTCTAGAAAAATATCCCACCAAATCTCCACAAAATCCCACAAAATACATGAAAAATCCCTCAAGATCCCTAAATCGCCTCAATATCCCACAAAATCCCACAAAAATCCCACAAAACCTCCACAAGTTTCCTCAAAATCTAAGAAAAATTCCTCCAAATTCTTCAAGTCTCCTCAAAACCACACAAAGTCCTTCAAAAAGGCCCACCAAATTCCAGAAAAATCTTACAGAATTCCCTAAATCTTCTCAAAACACGGCCAAAATCCACAAAAATCCCACCAAATCTCCACAAATTCCCACAGAATACATGAAAAATCCCTGATAATTCTTCAGTTCTCTACAGAATCTCACCAAATTCCAGAAAAGTCCCTCAAAGTTCCAGAAACATCCCACAAAATCTCCCCAGTATCCAACAAAATTCCAGGAAAAATCCCACAAAATTCCCTAAATCTTCTCAAAACACGGCCATAATCCACAAAAATCCCACCAAATCTCCACAAATTCCCACAGAATACATGAAAAATCCCTGATAATTCTTCAGTTCTCTACAGAATCTCACCAAATTCCAGAAAAGTCCCTCAAAGTTCCACAAACATCCCACAAAATCTCCCCAGTATCCAACAAAATTCCAGGAAAAATCCCACAAAATTCCCTAAATCTTCTCAAAACACGACCAAATTCTAGAAAAATATCCCACCAAATCTCCACAAAATCCCACAAAATACATGAAAAATCCCTCAAGATCCCTAAATCGCCTCAATATCCCACAAAATCCCACAAAAATCACACAAAACCTCCACAAGTTTCCTCAAAATCTAAGAAAAATTCCTCCAAATTCTTCAAGTCTCCTCAAAACCACACAAAGTCCTTCAAAAAGGCCCACCAAATTCCAGAAAAATCTTACAGAATTCCCTAAATCTTCTCAAAACTCTTCCAAATTCCAGAAAAATCCCACCAAATCTCCACAAATTCCCACGGAATACATGAAAAATCCCTGATAATTCTTCAGTTCTCTACAGAATCTCACCAAATTCCAGAAAAGTCCCTCAAAGTTCCACAAACATCCCACAAAATCTCCCCAGTATCCAACAAAATTCCAGGAAAAATCCCACAAAATTCCCTAAATCTTCTCAAAACACGGCCAAAATCCACAAAAATCCCACCAAATCTCCACAAATTCCCACAGAATACATGAAAAATCCCTGATAATTCTTCAGTTCTCTACAGAATCTCACCAAATTCCAGAAAAGTCCCTCAAAGTTCCACAAACATCCCACAAAATCTCCCCAGTATCCAACAAAATTCCAGGAAAAATCCCACAAAATTCCCTAAATCTTCTCAAAACACGACCAAATTCTAGAAAAATATCCCACCAAATCTCCACAAAATCCCACAAAATACATGAAAAATCCCTCAAGATCCCTAAATCGCCTCAATATCCCACAAAATCCCACAAAAATCCCACAAAACCTCCACAAGTTTCCTCAAAATCTAAGAAAAATTCCTCCAAATTCTTCAAGTCTCCTCAAAACCACACAAAGTCCTTCAAAAAGGCCCACCAAATTCCAGAAAAATCTTACAGAATTCCCTAAATCTTCTCAAAACTCTTCCAAATTCCAGAAAAATCCCACCAAATCTCCACAAATTCCCACGGAATACATGAAAAATCCCTGATAATTCTTCAGTTCTCTACAGAATCTCACCAAATTCCAGAAAAGTCCCTCAAAGTTCCACAAACATCCCACAAAATCTCCCCAGTATCCAACAAAATTCCAGGAAAAATCCCACAAAATTCCCTAAATCTTCTCAAAACACGACCAAATTCTAGAAAAATATCCCACCAAATCTCCACAAAATCCCACAAAATACATGAAAAATCCCTCAAGATCCCTAAATCGCCTCAATATCCCACAAAATCCCACAAAAATCCCACAAAACCTCCACAAGTTTCCTCAAAATCTAAGAAAAATTCCTCAAAATTCTTCAAGTCTCCTCAAAACCACACAAAGTCCTTCAAAAAGGCCCACCAAATTCCAGAAAAATCTTACAGAATTCCCTAAATCTTCTCAAAACTCTTCCAAATTCCAGAAAAATCCCACCAAATCTCCACAAATTCCCACGGAATACATGAAAAATCCCTGATAATTCTTCAGTTCTCTACAGAATCTCACCAAATTCCAGAAAAGTCCCTCAAAGTTCCACAAACATCCCACAAAATCTCCCCAGTATCCAACAAAATTCCAGGAAAAATCCCACAAAATTCCCTAAATCTTCTCAAAACACGGCCAAAATCCACAAAAATCCCACCAAATCTCCACAAATTCCCACAGAATACATGAAAAATCCCTGATAATTCGTCAGTTCTCTACAGAATCTCACCAAATTCCAGAAAAGTCCCTCAAAGTTCCACAAACATCCCACAAAATCTCCCCAGTATCCAACAAAATTCCAGGAAAAATCCCACAAAATTCCCTAAATCTTCTCAAAACACGACCAAATTCTAGAAAAATATCCCACCAAATCTCCACAAAATCCCACAAAATACATGAAAAATCCCTCAAAATCCCTAAATCGCCTCAATATCCCACAAAATCCCACAAAAATCCCACAAAACCTCCACAAGTTTCCACAAAATCTAAGAAAAATTCCTCAAAATTCTTCAAGTCTCCTCAAAACCACACAAAGTCCTTGAAAAGGCCCACCAAATTCCAGAAAAATCCCACAGAATCTACACAAATTCCCACAAAATCTAAAACAAATTCCTCAAAATTCTTCAAGCCTCCTCAGAATCCCACACAATTCCAGAAAAAACCCACAAAATTCCAGAGAAGTCCCACAAAACTCCCTAAATCATTTCAAAACCCTACCAATTCACAGGAATGTCCCACAAAATCTCCACCAATTCCCAGAACATCCCACAAAAATCTCACAAAAATCCCTAAATCTTCTGAAAACTCGAAAACACGGCCAAAATCCACAAAAATCCCACCAAATCTCCACAAATTCCCACAGAATACATGAAAAATCCCTGATAATTCTTCAGTTCTCTACAGAATCTCACCAAATTCCAGAAAAGTCCCTCAAAGTTCCACAAACATCCCACAAAATCTCCCCAGTATCCAACAAAATTCCAGGAAAAATCCCACAAAATTCCCTAAATCTTCTCAAAACACGGCCAAAATCCACAAAAATCCCACCAAATCTCCACAAATTCCCACAGAATACATGAAAAATCCCTGATAATTCTTCAGTTCTCTACAGAATCTCACCAAATTCCAGAAAAGTCCCTCAAAGTTCCACAAACATCCCACAAAATCTCCCCAGTATCCAACAAAATTCCAGGAAAAATCCCACAAAATTCCCTAAATCTTCTCAAAACACGACCAAATTCTAGAAAAATATCCCACCAAATCACCACAAATTCCCACAAAATACATGAAAAATCCCTCAAAATCCCTAAATCGCCTCAATATCCCACAAAATCACACAAAAATCACACAAAACCTCCACAAGTTTCCACAAAATCTAAGAAAAATTCCTCAAAATACTTCAAGTCTCCTCAAAACCACACAAAGTCCTTGAAAAGGCCTACCAATTTCCCGTAAAATCCCACAGAATCTCCACAAATTCCCACAAAATCAAAAACAAATTCCTCAAAATTCAAGTCTCCTCAGAATCCAACACAATTCCAGAAAAAACCCACAAAATTCCAGAGAAGTCCCACAAAACTCCCTAAATCATTTCAAAACCCTACCAATTCACAGGAATGTCCCACAAAATCTCCACCAATTCCCAGAACATCCCACAAAAATCTCACAAAAATCCCTAAATCTTCTGAAAACTCGAAAACACGGCCAAAATCCACAAAAATCCCACCAAATCTCCACAAATTCCCACAGAATACATGAAAAATCCCTGATAATTCGTCAGTTCCCTACAGAATCTCACCAAATTCCAGAAAAGTCCCTCAAAGTTCCACAAACATCCCACAAAATCTCCCCAGTATCCAACAAAATTCCAGGAAAAATCCCACAAAATTCCCTAAATCTTCTCAAAACACGGCCAAAATCCACAAAAATCCCACCAAATCTCCACAAATTCCCACAGAATACATGAAAAATCCCTGATAATTCTTCAGTTCTCTACAGAATCTCACCAAATTCCAGAAAAGTCCCTCAAAGTTCCACAAACATCCCACAAAATCTCCCCAGTATCCAACAAAATTCCAGGAAAAATCCCACAAAATTCCCTAAATCTTCTCAAAACACGACCAAATTCTAGAAAAATATCCCACCAAATCTCCACAAAATCCCACAAAATACATGAAAAATCCCTCAAGATCCCTAAATCGCCTCAATATCCCACAAAATCCCACAAAAATCCCACAAAACCTCCACAAGTTTCCTCAAAATCTAAGAAAAATTCCTCCAAATTCTTCAAGTCTCCTCAAAACCACACAAAGTCCTTCAAAAAGGCCCACCAAATTCCAGAAAAATCTTACAGAATTCCCTAAATCTTCTCAAAACACGGCCAAAATCCACAAAAATCCCACCAAATCTCCACAAATTCCCACAGAATACATGAAAAATCCCTGATAATTCTTCAGTTCTCTACAGAATCTCACCAAATTCCAGAAAAGTCCCTCAAAGTTCCACAAACATCCCACAAAATCTCCCCAGTATCCAACAAAATTCCAGGAAAAATCCCACAAAATTCCCTAAATCTTCTCAAAACACGGCCATAATCCACAAAAATCCCACCAAATCTCCACAAATTCCCACAGAATACATGAAAAATCCCTGATAATTCTTCAGTTCTCTACAGAATCTCACCAAATTCCAGAAAAGTCCCTCAAAGTTCCACAAACATCCCACAAAATCTCCCCAGTATCCAACAAAATTCCAGGAAAAATCCCACAAAATTCCCTAAATCTTCTCAAAACACGACCAAATTCTAGAAAAATATCCCACCAAATCACCACAAATTCCCACAAAATACATGAAAAATCCCTCAAGATCCCTAAATCGCCTCAATATCCCACAAAATCCCACAAAAATCACACAAAACCTCCACAAGTTTCCTCAAAATCTAAGAAAAATTCCTCAAAATTCTTCAAGTCTCCTCAAAACCACACAAAGTCCTTCAAAAAGGCCCACCAAATTCCAGAAAAATCTTACAGAATTCCCTAAATCTTCTCAAAACTCTACCAAATTCCAGAAAAATCCCACCAAATCTCCACAAATTCCCACGGAATACATGAAAAATCCCTGATAATTCTTCAGTTCTCTACAGAATCTCACCAAATTCCAGAAAAGTCCCTCAAAGTTCCACAAACATCCCACAAAATCTCCCCAGTATCCAACAAAATTCCAGGAAAAATCCCTCAAAATTCCCTAAATCTTCTCAAAACACGGCCAAAATCCAGAAAAATCCCACCAAATCTCCACAAATTCCCACAGAATACATGAAAAATCCCTGATAATTCTTCAGTTCTCTACAGAATCTCACCAAATTCCAGAAAAGTCCCTCCAAGTTCCACAAACATCCCACAAAATCTCCCCAGTACCCAACAAAATTCCAGGAAAAATCCCACAAAATTCCCTAAATCGCCTCAAAACACGACCAAATTCTAGAAAAATATCCCACCAAATCACCACAAATTCCCACAAAATACATGAAAAATCCCTCAAGATCCCTAAATCGCCTCAATATCCCACAAAAATCCCACAAAACCTCCACAAGTTTCCACAAAATCTAAGAAAAATTCCTCAAAATTCTTCAAGTCTCCTCAAAACCACACAAAGTCCTTGAAATGGCCTACCAAATTCCAGTAAAATCCCACAGAATCTCCACAAATTCCCACAAAATCTAAAACAAATTCCTCAAAATTCAAGTCTCCTCAGAATCCCACACAATTCCAGAAAAAACCCACAAAATTCCAGAGAAGTCCCACAAAACTCCCTAAATCATTTCAAAACCCTACCAATTCACAGGAATGTCCCACAAAATCTCCACCAATTCCCAGAACATCCCACAAAAATCTCACAAAAATCCCTAAATCTTCTGAAAACTCGAAAACACGGCCAAAATCCACAAAAATCCCACCAAATCTCCACAAATTCCCACAGAATACATGAAAAATCCCTGATAATTCTTCAGTTCTCTACAGAATCTCACCAAATTCCAGAAAAGTCCCTCAAAGTTCCACAAACATCCCACAAAATCTCCCCAGTATCCAACAAAATTCCAGGAAAAATCCCACAAAATTCCCTAAATCTTCTCAAAACACGGCCAAAATCCACAAAAATCCCACCAAATCTCCACAAATTCCCACAGAATACATGAAAAATCCCTGATAATTCTTCAGTTCTCTACAGAATCTCACCAAATTCCAGAAAAGTCCCTCAAAGTTCCACAAACATCCCACAAAATCTCCCCAGTATCCAACAAAATTCCAGGAAAAATCCCACAAAATTCCCTAAATCTTCTCAAAACACGACCAAATTCTAGAAAAATATCCCACCAAATCTCCACAAAATCCCACAAAATACATGAAAAATCCCTCAAGATCCCTAAATCGCCTCAATATCCCACAAAATCCCACAAAAATCCCACAAAACCTCCACAAGTTTCCTCAAAATCTAAGAAAAATTCCTCAAAATTCTTCAAGTCTCCTCAAAACCACACAAAGTCCTTCAAAAAGGCCCACCAAATTCCAGAAAAATCTTACAGAATTCCCTAAATCTTCTCAAAACTCTTCCAAATTCCAGAAAAATCCCACCAAATCTCCACAAATTCCCACGGAATACATGAAAAATCCCTGATAATTCTTCAGTTCTCTACAGAATCTCACCAAATTCCAGAAAAGTCCCTCAAAGTTCCACAAACATCCCACAAAATCTCCCCAGTATCCAACAAAATTCCAGGAAAAATCCCACAAAATTCCCTAAATCTTCTCAAAACACGGCCAAAATCCACAAAAATCCCACCAAATCTCCACAAATTCCCACAGAATACATGAAAAATCCCTGATAATTCGTCAGTTCTCTACAGAATCTCACCAAATTCCAGAAAAGTCCCTCAAAGTTCCACAAACATCCCACAAAATCTCCCCAGTATCCAACAAAATTCCAGGAAAAATCCCACAAAATTCCCTAAATCTTCTCAAAACACGACCAAATTCTAGAAAAATATCCCACCAAATCTCCACAAAATCCCACAAAATACATGAAAAATCCCTCAAAATCCCTAAATCGCCTCAATATCCCACAAAATCCCACAAAAATCCCACAAAACCTCCACAAGTTTCCACAAAATCTAAGAAAAATTCCTCAAAATTCTTCAAGTCTCCTCAAAACCACACAAAGTCCTTGAAAAGGCCCACCAAATTCCAGAAAAATCCCACAGAATCTACACAAATTCCCACAAAATCTAAAACAAATTCCTCAAAATTCTTCAAGCCTCCTCAGAATCCCACACAATTCCAGAAAAAACCCACAAAATTCCAGAGAAGTCCCACAAAACTCCCTAAATCATTTCAAAACCCTACCAATTCACAGGAATGTCCCACAAAATCTCCACCAATTCCCAGAACATCCCACAAAAATCTCACAAAAATCCCTAAATCTTCTGAAAACTCGAAAACACGGCCAAAATCCACAAAAATCCCACCAAATCTCCACAAATTCCCACAGAATACATGAAAAATCCCTGATAATTCTTCAGTTCTCTACAGAATCTCACCAAATTCCAGAAAAGTCCCTCAAAGTTCCACAAACATCCCACAAAATCTCCCCAGTATCCAACAAAATTCCAGGAAAAATCCCACAAAATTCCCTAAATCTTCTCAAAACACGGCCAAAATCCACAAAAATCCCACCAAATCTCCACAAATTCCCACAGAATACATGAAAAATCCCTGATAATTCTTCAGTTCTCTACAGAATCTCACCAAATTCCAGAAAAGTCCCTCAAAGTTCCACAAACATCCCACAAAATCTCCCCAGTATCCAACAAAATTCCAGGAAAAATCCCACAAAATTCCCTAAATCTTCTCAAAACACGACCAAATTCTAGAAAAATATCCCACCAAATCACCACAAATTCCCACAAAATACATGAAAAATCCCTCAAAATCCCTAAATCGCCTCAATATCCCACAAAATCACACAAAAATCACACAAAACCTCCACAAGTTTCCACAAAATCTAAGAAAAATTCCTCAAAATACTTCAAGTCTCCTCAAAACCACACAAAGTCCTTGAAAAGGCCTACCAATTTCCCGTAAAATCCCACAGAATCTCCACAAATTCCCACAAAATCAAAAACAAATTCCTCAAAATTCAAGTCTCCTCAGAATCCAACACAATTCCAGAAAAAACCCACAAAATTCCAGAGAAGTCCCACAAAACTCCCTAAATCATTTCAAAACCCTACCAATTCACAGGAATGTCCCACAAAATCTCCACCAATTCCCAGAACATCCCACAAAAATCTCACAAAAATCCCTAAATCTTCTGAAAACTCGAAAACACGGCCAAAATCCACAAAAATCCCACCAAATCTCCACAAATTCCCACAGAATACATGAAAAATCCCTGATAATTCGTCAGTTCCCTACAGAATCTCACCAAATTCCAGAAAAGTCCCTCAAAGTTCCACAAACATCCCACAAAATCTCCCCAGTATCCAACAAAATTCCAGGAAAAATCCCACAAAATTCCCTAAATCTTCTCAAAACACGGCCAAAATCCACAAAAATCCCACCAAATCTCCACAAATTCCCACAGAATACATGAAAAATCCCTGATAATTCTTCAGTTCTCTACAGAA
The DNA here is from genome assembly GCF_971803275.1 of Cyanistes caeruleus. NCBI lineage: Eukaryota > Metazoa > Chordata > Aves > Passeriformes > Paridae > Cyanistes > Cyanistes caeruleus. The sequence goes on along the minus strand of NC_141702.1, from coordinate 88,949,205 downwards.
TCTCACCAAATTCCAGAAAAGTCCCTCAAAGTTCCACAAACATCCCACAAAATCTCCCCAGTATCCAACAAAATTCCAGGAAAAATCCCACAAAATTCCCTAAATCTTCTCAAAACACGACCAAATTCTAGAAAAATATCCCACCAAATCTCCACAAAATCCCACAAAATACATGAAAAATCCCTCAAGATCCCTAAATCGCCTCAATATCCCACAAAATCCCACAAAAATCCCACAAAACCTCCACAAGTTTCCTCAAAATCTAAGAAAAATTCCTCCAAATTCTTCAAGTCTCCTCAAAACCACACAAAGTCCTTCAAAAAGGCCCACCAAATTCCAGAAAAATCTTACAGAATTCCCTAAATCTTCTCAAAACACGGCCAAAATCCACAAAAATCCCACCAAATCTCCACAAATTCCCACAGAATACATGAAAAATCCCTGATAATTCTTCAGTTCTCTACAGAATCTCACCAAATTCCAGAAAAGTCCCTCAAAGTTCCAGAAACATCCCACAAAATCTCCCCAGTATCCAACAAAATTCCAGGAAAAATCCCACAAAATTCCCTAAATCTTCTCAAAACACGGCCATAATCCACAAAAATCCCACCAAATCTCCACAAATTCCCACAGAATACATGAAAAATCCCTGATAATTCTTCAGTTCTCTACAGAATCTCACCAAATTCCAGAAAAGTCCCTCAAAGTTCCACAAACATCCCACAAAATCTCCCCAGTATCCAACAAAATTCCAGGAAAAATCCCACAAAATTCCCTAAATCTTCTCAAAACACGACCAAATTCTAGAAAAATATCCCACCAAATCACCACAAATTCCCACAAAATACATGAAAAATCCCTCAAGATCCCTAAATCGCCTCAATATCCCACAAAATCCCACAAAAATCACACAAAACCTCCACAAGTTTCCTCAAAATCTAAGAAAAATTCCTCAAAATTCTTCAAGTCTCCTCAAAACCACACAAAGTCCTTCAAAAAGGCCCACCAAATTCCAGAAAAATCTTACAGAATTCCCTAAATCTTCTCAAAACTCTACCAAATTCCAGAAAAATCCCACCAAATCTCCACAAATTCCCACGGAATACATGAAAAATCCCTGATAATTCTTCAGTTCTCTACAGAATCTCACCAAATTCCAGAAAAGTCCCTCAAAGTTCCACAAACATCCCACAAAATCTCCCCAGTATCCAACAAAATTCCAGGAAAAATCCCTCAAAATTCCCTAAATCTTCTCAAAACACGGCCAAAATCCAGAAAAATCCCACCAAATCTCCACAAATTCCCACAGAATACATGAAAAATCCCTGATAATTCTTCAGTTCTCTACAGAATCTCACCAAATTCCAGAAAAGTCCCTCCAAGTTCCACAAACATCCCACAAAATCTCCCCAGTACCCAACAAAATTCCAGGAAAAATCCCACAAAATTCCCTAAATCGCCTCAAAACACGACCAAATTCTAGAAAAATATCCCACCAAATCACCACAAATTCCCACAAAATACATGAAAAATCCCTCAAGATCCCTAAATCGCCTCAATATCCCACAAAAATCCCACAAAACCTCCACAAGTTTCCACAAAATCTAAGAAAAATTCCTCAAAATTCTTCAAGTCTCCTCAAAACCACACAAAGTCCTTGAAATGGCCTACCAAATTCCAGTAAAATCCCACAGAATCTCCACAAATTCCCACAAAATCTAAAACAAATTCCTCAAAATTCAAGTCTCCTCAGAATCCCACACAATTCCAGAAAAAACCCACAAAATTCCAGAGAAGTCCCACAAAACTCCCTAAATCATTTCAAAACCCTACCAATTCACAGGAATGTCCCACAAAATCTCCACCAATTCCCAGAACATCCCACAAAAATCTCACAAAAATCCCTAAATCTTCTGAAAACTCGAAAACACGGCCAAAATCCACAAAAATCCCACCAAATCTCCACAAATTCCCACAGAATACATGAAAAATCCCTGATAATTCTTCAGTTCTCTACAGAATCTCACCAAATTCCAGAAAAGTCCCTCAAAGTTCCACAAACATCCCACAAAATCTCCCCAGTATCCAACAAAATTCCAGGAAAAATCCCACAAAATTCCCTAAATCTTCTCAAAACACGGCCAAAATCCACAAAAATCCCACCAAATCTCCACAAATTCCCACAGAATACATGAAAAATCCCTGATAATTCTTCAGTTCTCTACAGAATCTCACCAAATTCCAGAAAAGTCCCTCAAAGTTCCACAAACATCCCACAAAATCTCCCCAGTATCCAACAAAATTCCAGGAAAAATCCCACAAAATTCCCTAAATCTTCTCAAAACACGACCAAATTCTAGAAAAATATCCCACCAAATCACCACAAATTCCCACAAAATACATGAAAAATCCCTCAAAATCCCTAAATCGCCTCAATATCCCACAAAATCCCACAAAAATCCCACAAAACCTCCACAAGTTTCCTCAAAATCTAAGAAAAATTCCTCCAAATTCTTCAAGTCTCCTCAAAACCACACAAAGTCCTTCAAAAAGGCCCACCAAATTCCAGAAAAATCTTACAGAATTCCCTAAATCTTCTCAAAACTCTTCCAAATTCCAGAAAAATCCCACCAAATCTCCACAAATTCCCACGGAATACATGAAAAATCCCTGATAATTCTTCAGTTCTCTACAGAATCTCACCAAATTCCAGAAAAGTCCCTCAAAGTTCCACAAACATCCCACAAAATCTCCCCAGTATCCAACAAAATTCCAGGAAAAATCCCACAAAATTCCCTAAATCTTCTCAAAACTCGGCCAAAATCCACAAAAATCCCACCAAATCTCCACAAATTCCCACAGAATACATGAAAAATCCCTGATAATTCTTCAGTTCTCTACAGAATCTCACCAAATTCCAGAAAAGTCCCTCAAAGTTCCACAAACATCCCACAAAATCTCCCCAGTATCCAACAAAATTCCAGGAAAAATCCCACAAAATTCCCTAAATCTTCTCAAAACACGACCAAATTCTAGAAAAATATCCCACCAAATCTCCACAAAATCCCACAAAATACATGAAAAATCCCTCAAGATCCCTAAATCGCCTCAATATCCCACAAAATCCCACAAAAATCCCACAAAACCTCCACAAGTTTCCTCAAAATCTAAGAAAAATTCCTCAAAATTCTTCAAGTCTCCTCAAAACCACACAAAGTCCTTCAAAAAGGCCCACCAAATTCCAGAAAAATCTTACAGAATTCCCTAAATCTTCTCAAAACTCTTCCAAATTCCAGAAAAATCCCACCAAATCTCCACAAATTCCCACGGAATACATGAAAAATCCCTGATAATTCTTCAGTTCTCTACAGAATCTCACCAAATTCCAGAAAAGTCCCTCAAAGTTCCACAAACATCCCACAAAATCTCCCCAGTATCCAACAAAATTCCAGGAAAAATCCCACAAAATTCCCTAAATCTTCTCAAAACACGGCCAAAATCCACAAAAATCCCACCAAATCTCCACAAATTCCCACAGAATACATGAAAAATCCCTGATAATTCGTCAGTTCTCTACAGAATCTCACCAAATTCCAGAAAAGTCCCTCAAAGTTCCACAAACATCCCACAAAATCTCCCCAGTATCCAACAAAATTCCAGGAAAAATCCCACAAAATTCCCTAAATCTTCTCAAAACACGACCAAATTCTAGAAAAATATCCCACCAAATCTCCACAAAATCCCACAAAATACATGAAAAATCCCTCAAAATCCCTAAATCGCCTCAATATCCCACAAAATCCCACAAAAATCCCACAAAACCTCCACAAGTTTCCACAAAATCTAAGAAAAATTCCTCAAAATTCTTCAAGTCTCCTCAAAACCACACAAAGTCCTTGAAAAGGCCCACCAAATTCCAGAAAAATTCCACAGAATCTACACAAATTCCCACAAAATCTAAAACAAATTCCTCAAAATTCTTCAAGCCTCCTCAGAATCCCACACAATTCCAGAAAAAACCCACAAAATTCCAGAGAAGTCCCACAAAACTCCCTAAATCATTTCAAAACCCTACCAATTCACAGGAATGTCCCACAAAATCTCCACCAATTCCCAGAACATCCCACAAAAATCTCACAAAAATCCCTAAATCTTCTGAAAACTCGAAAACACGGCCAAAATCCACAAAAATCCCACCAAATCTCCACAAATTCCCACAGAATACATGAAAAATCCCTGATAATTCTTCAGTTCTCTACAGAATCTCACCAAATTCCAGAAAAGTCCCTCAAAGTTCCACAAACATCCCACAAAATCTCCCCAGTATCCAACAAAATTCCAGGAAAAATCCCACAAAATTCCCTAAATCTTCTCAAAACACGGCCAAAATCCACAAAAATCCCACCAAATCTCCACAAATTCCCACAGAATACATGAAAAATCCCTGATAATTCTTCAGTTCTCTACAGAATCTCACCAAATTCCAGAAAAGTCCCTCCAAGTTCCAGAAACATCCCACAAAATCTCCCCAGTATCCAACAAAATTCCAGGAAAAATCCCACAAAATTCCCTAAATCTTCTCAAAACACGACCAAATTCTAGAAAAATATCCCACCAAATCTCCACAAAATCCCACAAAATACATGAAAAATCCCTCAAGATCCCTAAATCGCCTCAATATCCCACAAAATCCCACAAAAATCCCACAAAACCTCCACAAGTTTCCTCAAAATCTAAGAAAAATTCCTCCAAATTCTTCAAGTCTCCTCAAAACCACACAAAGTCCTTCAAAAAGGCCCACCAAATTCCAGAAAAATCTTACAGAATTCCCTAAATCTTCTCAAAACTCTTCCAAATTCCAGAAAAATCCCACCAAATCTCCACAAATTCCCACGGAATACATGAAAAATCCCTGATAATTCTTCAGTTCTCTACAGAATCTCACCAAATTCCAGAAAAGTCCCTCAAAGTTCCACAAACATCCCACAAAATCTCCCCAGTATCCAACAAAATTCCAGGAAAAATCCCACAAAATTCCCTAAATCTTCTCAAAACACGGCCAAAATCCACAAAAATCCCACCAAATCTCCACAAATTCCCACAGAATACATGAAAAATCCCTGATAATTCTTCAGTTCTCTACAGAATCTCACCAAATTCCAGAAAAGTCCCTCAAAGTTCCAGAAACATCCCACAAAATCTCCCCAGTATCCAACAAAATTCCAGGAAAAATCCCACAAAATTCCCTAAATCTTCTCAAAACACGACCAAATTCTAGAAAAATATCCCACCAAATCTCCACAAAATCCCACAAAATACATGAAAAATCCCTCAAGATCCCTAAATCGCCTCAATATCCCACAAAATCCCACAAAAATCCCACAAAACCTCCACAAGTTTCCTCAAAATCTAAGAAAAATTCCTCCAAATTCTTCAAGTCTCCTCAAAACCACACAAAGTCCTTCAAAAAGGCCCACCAAATTCCAGAAAAATCTTACAGAATTCCCTAAATCTTCTCAAAACTCTTCCAAATTCCAGAAAAATCCCACCAAATCTCCACAAATTCCCACGGAATACATGAAAAATCCCTGATAATTCTTCAGTTCTCTACAGAATCTCACCAAATTCCAGAAAAGTCCCTCAAAGTTCCACAAACATCCCACAAAATCTCCCCAGTATCCAACAAAATTCCAGGAAAAATCCCACAAAATTCCCTAAATCTTCTCAAAACACGGCCAAAATCCACAAAAATCCCACCAAATCTCCACAAATTCCCACAGAATACATGAAAAATCCCTGATAATTCGTCAGTTCTCTACAGAATCTCACCAAATTCCAGAAAAGTCCCTCAAAGTTCCACAAACATCCCACAAAATCTCCCCAGTATCCAACAAAATTCCAGGAAAAATCCCACAAAATTCCCTAAATCTTCTCAAAACACGACCAAATTCTAGAAAAATATCCCACCAAATCTCCACAAAATCCCACAAAATACATGAAAAATCCCTCAAAATCCCTAAATCGCCTCAATATCCCACAAAATCCCACAAAAATCCCACAAAACCTCCACAAGTTTCCACAAAATCTAAGAAAAATTCCTCAAAATTCTTCAAGTCTCCTCAAAACCACACAAAGTCCTTGAAAAGGCCCACCAAATTCCAGAAAAATCCCACAGAATCTACACAAATTCCCACAAAATCTAAAACAAATTCCTCAAAATTCTTCAAGCCTCCTCAGAATCCCACACAATTCCAGAAAAAACCCACAAAATTCCAGAGAAGTCCCACAAAACTCCCTAAATCATTTCAAAACCCTACCAATTCACAGGAATGTCCCACAAAATCTCCACCAATTCCCAGAACATCCCACAAAAATCTCACAAAAATCCCTAAATCTTCTGAAAACTCGAAAACACGGCCAAAATCCACAAAAATCCCACCAAATCTCCACAAATTCCCACAGAATACATGAAAAATCCCTGATAATTCTTCAGTTCTCTACAGAATCTCACCAAATTCCAGAAAAGTCCCTCAAAGTTCCACAAACATCCCACAAAATCTCCCCAGTATCCAACAAAATTCCAGGAAAAATCCCACAAAATTCCCTAAATCTTCTCAAAACACGGCCAAAATCCACAAAAATCCCACCAAATCTCCACAAATTCCCACAGAATACATGAAAAATCCCTGATAATTCTTCAGTTCTCTACAGAATCTCACCAAATTCCAGAAAAGTCCCTCAAAGTTCCACAAACATCCCACAAAATCTCCCCAGTATCCAACAAAATTCCAGGAAAAATCCCACAAAATTCCCTAAATCTTCTCAAAACACGACCAAATTCTAGAAAAATATCCCACCAAATCACCACAAATTCCCACAAAATACATGAAAAATCCCTCAAAATCCCTAAATCGCCTCAATATCCCACAAAATCACACAAAAATCACACAAAACCTCCACAAGTTTCCACAAAATCTAAGAAAAATTCCTCAAAATACTTCAAGTCTCCTCAAAACCACACAAAGTCCTTGAAAAGGCCTACCAAATTCCAGAAAAATCCCACAGAATCTCCACAAATTCCCACAAAATCAAAAACAAATTCCTCAAAATTCTTCAACTCTCCTCAGAATCCAACACAATTCCAGAAAAAACCCACAAAATTCCAGAGAAGTCCCACAAAACTCCCTAAATCATTTCAAAACCCTACCAATTCACAGGAATGTCCCACAAAATCTCCACCAATTCCCAGAACATCCCACAAAAATCTCACAAAAATCCCTAAATCTTCTGAAAACTCGAAAACACGGCCAAAATCCACAAAAATCCCACCAAATCTCCACAAATTCCCACAGAATACATGAAAAATCCCTGATAATTCGTCAGTTCTCTACAGAATCTCACCAAATTCCAGAAAAGTCCCTCAAAGTTCCACAAACATCCCACAAAATCTCCCCAGTATCCAACAAAATTCCAGGAAAAATCCCACAAAATTCCCTAAATCTTCTCAAAACACGGCCAAAATCCACAAAAATCCCACCAAATCTCCACAAATTCCCACAGAATACATGAAAAATCCCTGATAATTCTTCAGTTCTCTACAGAATCTCACCAAATTCCAGAAAAGTCCCTCAAAGTTCCACAAACATCCCACAAAATCTCCCCAGTATCCAACAAAATTCCAGGAAAAATCCCACAAAATTCCCTAAATCTTCTCAAAACACGACCAAATTCTAGAAAAATATCCCACCAAATCTCCACAAAATCCCACAAAATACATGAAAAATCCCTCAAGATCCCTAAATCGCCTCAATATCCCACAAAATCCCACAAAAATCCCACAAAACCTCCACAAGTTTCCTCAAAATCTAAGAAAAATTCCTCCAAATTCTTCAAGTCTCCTCAAAACCACACAAAGTCCTTCAAAAAGGCCCACCAAATTCCAGAAAAATCTTACAGAATTCCCTAAATCTTCTCAAAACTCTTCCAAATTCCAGAAAAATCCCACCAAATCTCCACAAATTCCCACGGAATACATGAAAAATCCCTGATAATTCTTCAGTTCTCTACAGAATCTCACCAAATTCCAGAAAAGTCCCTCAAAGTTCCACAAACATCCCACAAAATCTCCCCAGTATCCAACAAAATTCCAGGAAAAATCCCACAAAATTCCCTAAATCTTCTCAAAACACGGCCAAAATCCACAAAAATCCCACCAAATCTCCACAAATTCCCACAGAATACATGAAAAATCCCTGATAATTCGTCAGTTCTCTACAGAATCTCACCAAATTCCAGAAAAGTCCCTCAAAGTTCCACAAACATCCCACAAAATCTCCCCAGTATCCAACAAAATTCCAGGAAAAATCCCACAAAATTCCCTAAATCTTCTCAAAACACGACCAAATTCTAGAAAAATATCCCACCAAATCTCCACAAAATCCCACAAAATACATGAAAAATCCCTCAAAATCCCTAAATCGCCTCAATATCCCACAAAATCCCACAAAAATCCCACAAAACCTCCACAAGTTTCCTCAAAATCTAAGAAAAATTCCTCAAAATTCTTCAAGTCTCCTCAAAACCACACAAAGTCCTTGAAAAGGCCCACCAAATTCCAGAAAAATCCCACAGAATCTACACAAATTCCCACAAAATCTAAAACAAATTCCTCAAAATTCTTCAAGCCTCCTCAGAATCCCACACAATTCCAGAAAAAACCCACAAAATTCCAGAGAAGTCCCACAAAACTCCCTAAATCATTTCAAAACCCTACCAATTCACAGGAATGTCCCACAAAATCTCCACCAATTCCCAGAACATCCCACAAAAATCTCACAAAAATCCCTAAATCTTCTGAAAACTCGAAAACACGGCCAAAATCCACAAAAATCCCACCAAATCTCCACAAATTCCCACAGAATACATGAAAAATCCCTGATAATTCTTCAGTTCTCTACAGAATCTCACCAAATTCCAGAAAAGTCCCTCAAAGTTCCACAAACATCCCACAAAATCTCCCCAGTATCCAACAAAATTCCAGGAAAAATCCCACAAAATTCCCTAAATCTTCTCAAAACACGACCAAATTCTAGAAAAATATCCCACCAAATCACCACAAATTCCCACAAAATACATGAAAAATCCCTCAAAATCCCTAAATCGCCTCAATATCCCACAAAATCACACAAAAATCACACAAAACCTCCACAAGTTTCCACAAAATCTAAGAAAAATTCCTCAAAATACTTCAAGTCTCCTCAAAACCACACAAAGTCCTTGAAAAGGCCCACCAAATTCCAGAAAAATCCCACAGAATCTCCACAAATTCCCACAAAATCAAAAACAAATTCCTCAAAATTCAAGTCTCCTCAGAATCCAACACAATTCCAGAAAAAACCCACAAAATTCCAGAGAAGTCCCACAAAACTCCCTAAATCATTTCAAAACCCTACCAATTCACAGGAATGTCCCACAAAATCTCCACCAATTCCCAGAACATCCCACAAAAATCTCACAAAAATCCCTAAATCTTCTGAAAACTCGAAAACACGGCCAAAATCCACAAAAATCCCACCAAATCTCCACAAATTCCCACAGAATACATGAAAAATCCCTGATAATTCTTCAGTTCTCTACAGAATCTCACCAAATTCCAGAAAAGTCCCTCAAAGTTCCAGAAACATCCCACAAAATCTCCCCAGTATCCAACAAAATTCCAGGAAAAATCCCACAAAATTCCCTAAATCTTCTCAAAACACGACCAAATTCTAGAAAAATATCCCACCAAATCTCCACAAAATCCCACAAAATACATGAAAAATCCCTCAAGATCCCTAAATCGCCTCAATATCCCACAAAATCCCACAAAAATCCCACAAAACCTCCACAAGTTTCCTCAAAATCTAAGAAAAATTCCTCCAAATTCTTCAAGTCTCCTCAAAACCACACAAAGTCCTTCAAAAAGGCCCACCAAATTCCAGAAAAATCTTACAGAATTCCCTAAATCTTCTCAAAACTCTTCCAAATTCCAGAAAAATCCCACCAAATCTCCACAAATTCCCACGGAATACATGAAAAATCCCTGATAATTCTTCAGTTCTCTACAGAATCTCACCAAATTCCAGAAAAGTCCCTCAAAGTTCCACAAACATCCCACAAAATCTCCCCAGTATCCAACAAAATTCCAGGAAAAATCCCACAAAATTCCCTAAATCTTCTCAAAACACGGCCAAAATCCACAAAAATCCCACCAAATCTCCACAAATTCCCACAGAATACATGAAAAATCCCTGATAATTCGTCAGTTCTCTACAGAATCTCACCAAATTCCAGAAAAGTCCCTCAAAGTTCCACAAACATCCCACAAAATCTCCCCAGTATCCAACAAAATTCCAGGAAAAATCCCACAAAATTCCCTAAATCTTCTCAAAACACGACCAAATTCTAGAAAAATATCCCACCAAATCTCCACAAAATCCCACAAAATACATGAAAAATCCCTCAAAATCCCTAAATCGCCTCAATATCCCACAAAATCCCACAAAAATCCCACAAAACCTCCACAAGTTTCCTCAAAATCTAAGAAAAATTCCTCAAAATTCTTCAAGTCTCCTCAAAACCACACAAAGTCCTTGAAAAGGCCCACCAAATTCCAGAAAAATCCCACAGAATCTACACAAATTCCCACAAAATCTAAAACAAATTCCTCAAAATTCTTCAAGCCTCCTCAGAATCCCACACAATTCCAGAAAAAACCCACAAAATTCCAGAGAAGTCCCACAAAACTCCCTAAATCATTTCAAAACCCTACCAATTCACAGGAATGTCCCACAAAATCTCCACCAATTCCCAGAACATCCCACAAAAATCTCACAAAAATCCCTAAATCTTCTGAAAACTCGAAAACACGGCCAAAATCCACAAAAATCCCACCAAATCTCCACAAATTCCCACAGAATACATGAAAAATCCCTGATAATTCTTCAGTTCTCTACAGAATCTCACCAAATTCCAGAAAAGTCCCTCAAAGTTCCACAAACATCCCACAAAATCTCCCCAGTATCCAACAAAATTCCAGGAAAAATCCCACAAAATTCCCTAAATCTTCTCAAAACACGACCAAATTCTAGAAAAATATCCCACCAAATCACCACAAATTCCCACAAAATACATGAAAAATCCCTCAAAATCCCTAAATCGCCTCAATATCCCACAAAATCACACAAAAATCACACAAAACCTCCACAAGTTTCCACAAAATCTAAGAAAAATTCCTCAAAATACTTCAAGTCTCCTCAAAACCACACAAAGTCCTTGAAAAGGCCTACCAAATTCCAGAAAAATCCCACAGAATCTCCACAAATTCCCACAAAATCAAAAACAAATTCCTCAAAATTCAAGTCTCCTCAGAATCCAACACAATTCCAGAAAAAACCCACAAAATTCCAGAGAAGTCCCACAAAACTCCCTAAATCATTTCAAAACCCTACCAATTCACAGGAATGTCCCACAAAATCTCCACCAATTCCCAGAACATCCCACAAAAATCTCACAAAAATCCCTAAATCTTCTGAAAACTCGAAAACACGGCCAAAATCCACAAAAATCCCACCAAATCTCCACAAATTCCCACAGAATACATGAAAAATCCCTGATAATTCTTCAGTTCTCTACAGAATCTCACCAAATTCCAGAAAAGTCCCTCAAAGTTCCACAAACATCCCACAAAATCTCCCCAGTATCCAACAAAATTCCAGGAAAAATCCCACAAAATTCCCTAAATCTTCTCAAAACTCTACCAAATTCCAGAAAAATATCCCACCAAATCTCCACAAATTCCCACAAAATACATGAAAAATCCCTGATAATTCTTCAGTTCTCTACAGAATCTCACCAAATTCCAGAAAAGTCCCTCAAAGTTCCACAAACATCCCACAAAATCTCCCCAGTATCCAACAAAATTCCAGGAAAAATCCCACAAAATTCCCTAAATCTTCTCAAAACACGGCCAAAATCCACAAAAATCCCACCAAATCTCCACAAATTCCCACAGAATACATGAAAAATCCCTGATAATTCTTCAGTTCTCTACAGAATCTCACCAAATTCCAGAAAAGTCCCTCAAAGTTCCAGAAACATCCCACAAAATCTCCCAAGTATCCAACAAAATTCCAGGAAAAATCCCACAAAATTCCCTAAATCTTCTCAAAACACGACCAAATTCTAGAAAAATATCCCACCAAATCTCCACAAAATCCCACAAAATACATGAAAAATCCCTCAAGATCCCTAAATCGCCTCAATATCCCACAAAATCCCACAAAAATCCCACAAAACCTCCACAAGTTTCCTCAAAATCTAAGAAAAATTCCTCCAAATTCTTCAAGTCTCCTCAAAACCACACAAAGTCCTTCAAAAGGGCCCACCAAATTCCAGAAAAATCTTACAGAATTCCCTAAATCTTCTCAAAACTCTTCCAAATTCCAGAAAAATCCCACCAAATCTCCACAAATTCCCACGGAATACATGAAAAATCCCTGATAATTCTTCAGTTCTCTACAGAATCTCACCAAATTCCAGAAAAGTCCCTCAAAGTTCCACAAACATCCCACAAAATCTCCCCAGTATCCAACAAAATTCCAGGAAAAATCCCACAAAATTCCCTAAATCTTCTCAAAACACGGCCAAAATCCACAAAAATCCCACCAAATCTCCACAAATTCCCACAGAATACATGAAAAATCCCTGATAATTCGTCAGTTCTCTACAGAATCTCACCAAATTCCAGAAAAGTCCCTCAAAGTTCCACAAACATCCCACAAAATCTCCCCAGTATCCAACAAAATTCCGGGAAAAATCCCACAAAATTCCCTAAATCTTCTCAAAACACGACCAAATTCTAGAAAAATATCCCACCAAATCTCCACAAAATCCCACAAAATACATGAAAAATCCCTCAAAATCCCTAAATCGCCTCAATATCCCACAAAATCCCACAAAAATCCCACAAAACCTCCACAAGTTTCCACAAAATCTAAGAAAAATTCCTCAAAATTCTTCAAGTCTCCTCAAAACCACACAAAGTCCTTGAAAAGGCCCACCAAATTCCAGAAAAATCCCACAGAATCTCCACAAATTCCCACAAAATCTAAAACAAATTCCTCAAAATTCTTCAAGCCTCCTCAGAATCCCACACAATTCCAGAAAAAACCCACAAAATTCCAGAGAAGTCCCACAAAACTCCCTAAATCATTTCAAAACCCTACCAATTCACAGGAATGTCCCACAAAATCTCCACCAATTCCCAGAACATCCCACAAAAATCTCACAAAAATCCCTAAATCTTCTGAAAACTCGAAAACACGGCCAAAATCCACAAAAATCCCACCAAATCTCCACAAATTCCCACAGAATACATGAAAAATCCCTGATAATTCTTCAGTTCTCTACAGAATCTCACCAAATTCCAGAAAAGTCCCTCAAAGTTCCACAAACATCCCACAAAATCTCCCCAGTATCCAACAAAATTCCAGGAAAAATCCCACAAAATTCCCTAAATCTTCTCAAAACACGGCCAAAATCCACAAAAATCCCACCAAATCTCCACAAATTCCCACAGAATACATGAAAAATCCCTGATAATTCTTCAGTTCTCTACAGAATCTCACCAAATTCCAGAAAAGTCCCTCAAAGTTCCACAAACATCCCACAAAATCTCCCCAGTATCCAACAAAATTCCAGGAAAAATCCCACAAAATTCCCTAAATCTTCTCAAAACACGACCAAATTCTAGAAAAATATCCCACCAAATCACCACAAATTCCCACAAAATACATGAAAAATCCCTCAAAATCCCTAAATCGCCTCAATATCCCACAAAATCACACAAAAATCACACAAAACCTCCACAAGTTTCCACAAAATCTAAGAAAAATTCCTCAAAATACTTCAAGTCTCCTCAAAACCACACAAAGTCCTTGAAAAGGCCTACCAAATTCCAGAAAAATCCCACAGAATCTCCACAAATTCCCACAAAATCAAAAACAAATTCCTCAAAATTCAAGTCTCCTCAGAATCCAACACAATTCCAGAAAAAACCCACAAAATTCCAGAGAAGTCCCACAAAACTCCCTAAATCATTTCAAAACCCTACCAATTCACAGGAATGTCCCACAAAATCTCCACCAATTCCCAGAACATCCCACAAAAATCTCACAAAAATCCCTAAATCTTCTGAAAACTCGAAAACACGGCCAAAATCCACAAAAATCCCACCAAATCTCCACAAATTCCCACAGAATACATGAAAAATCCCTGATAATTCGTCAGTTCCCTACAGAATCTCACCAAATTCCAGAAAAGTCCCTCAAAGTTCCACAAACATCCCACAAAATCTCCCCAGTATCCAACAAAATTCCAGGAAAAATCCCACAAAATTCCCTAAATCTTCTCAAAACACGACCAAATTCTAGAAAAATATCCCACCAAATCTCCACAAAATCCCACAAAATACATGAAAAATCCCTCAAGATCCCTAAATCGCCTCAATATCCCACAAAATCCCACAAAAATCCCACAAAACCTCCACAAGTTTCCTCAAAATCTAAGAAAAATTCCTCCAAATTCTTCAAGTCTCCTCAAAACCACACAAAGTCCTTCAAAAAGGCCCACCAAATTCCAGAAAAATCTTACAGAATTCCCTAAATCTTCTCAAAACTCTTCCAAATTCCAGAAAAATCCCACCAAATCTCCACAAATTCCCACGGAATACATGAAAAATCCCTGATAATTCTTCAGTTCTCTACAGAATCTCACCAAATTCCAGAAAAGTCCCTCAAAGTTCCACAAACATCCCACAAAATCTCCCCAGTATCCAACAAAATTCCAGGAAAAATCCCACAAAATTCCCTAAATCTTCTCAAAACACGGCCAAAATCCACAAAAATCCCACCAAATCTCCACAAATTCCCACAGAATACATGAAAAATCCCTGATAATTCGTCAGTTCTCTACAGAATCTCACCAAATTCCAGAAAAGTCCCTCAAAGTTCCACAAACATCCCACAAAATCTCCCCAGTATCCAACAAAATTCCAGGAAAAATCCCACAAAATTCCCTAAATCTTCTCAAAACACGACCAAATTCTAGAAAAATATCCCACCAAATCTCCACAAAATCCCACAAAATACATGAAAAATCCCTCAAAATCCCTAAATCGCCTCAATATCCCACAAAATCCCACAAAAATCCCACAAAACCTCCACAAGTTTCCACAAAATCTAAGAAAAATTCCTCAAAATTCTTCAAGTCTCCTCAAAACCACACAAAGTCCTTGAAAAGGCCCACCAAATTCCAGAAAAATCCCACAGAATCTACACAAATTCCCACAAAATCTAAAACAAATTCCTCAAAATTCTTCAAGCCTCCTCAGAATCCCACACAATTCCAGAAAAAACCCACAAAATTCCAGAGAAGTCCCACAAAACTCCCTAAATCATTTCAAAACCCTACCAATTCACAGGAATGTCCCACAAAATCTCCACCAATTCCCAGAACATCCCACAAAAATCTCACAAAAATCCCTAAATCTTCTGAAAACTCGAAAACACGGCCAAAATCCACAAAAATCCCACCAAATCTCCACAAATTCCCACAGAATACATGAAAAATCCCTGATAATTCTTCAGTTCTCTACAGAATCTCACCAAATTCCAGAAAAGTCCCTCAAAGTTCCACAAACATCCCACAAAATCTCCCCAGTATCCAACAAAATTCCAGGAAAAATCCCACAAAATTCCCTAAATCTTCTCAAAACTCTACCAAATTCCAGAAAAATATCCCACCAAATCTCCACAAATTCCCACAAAATACATGAAAAATCCCTGATAATTCTTCAGTTCTCTACAGAATCTCACCAAATTCCAGAAAAGTCCCTCAAAGTTCCACAAACATCCCACAAAATCTCCCCAGTATCCAACAAAATTCCAGGAAAAATCCCACAAAATTCCCTAAATCTTCTCAAAACACGGCCAAAATCCACAAAAATCCCACCAAATCTCCACAAATTCCCACAGAATACATGAAAAATCCCTGATAATTCTTCAGTTCTCTACAGAATCTCACCAAATTCCAGAAAAGTCTTTCCAAGTTCCAGAAACATCCCACAAAATCTCCCCAGTATCCAACAAAATTCCAGGAAAAATCCCACAAAATTCCCTAAATCTTCTCAAAACACGACCAAATTCTAGAAAAATATCCCACCAAATCTCCACAAAATCCCACAAAATACATGAAAAATCCCTCAAGATCCCTAAATCGCCTCAATATCCCACAAAATCCCACAAAAATCCCACAAAACCTCCACAAGTTTCCTCAAAATCTAAGAAAAATTCCTCCAAATTCTTCAAGTCTCCTCAAAACCACACAAAGTCCTTCAAAAGGGCCCACCAAATTCCAGAAAAATCTTACAGAATTCCCTAAATCTTCTCAAAACTCTTCCAAATTCCAGAAAAATCCCACCAAATCTCCACAAATTCCCACGGAATACATGAAAAATCCCTGATAATTCTTCAGTTCTCTACAGAATCTCACCAAATTCCAGAAAAGTCCCTCAAAGTTCCACAAACATCCCACAAAATCTCCCCAGTATCCAACAAAATTCCAGGAAAAATCCCACAAAATTCCCTAAATCTTCTCAAAACACGGCCAAAATCCACAAAAATCCCACCAAATCTCCACAAATTCCCACAGAATACATGAAAAATCCCTGATAATTCGTCAGTTCTCTACAGAATCTCACCAAATTCCAGAAAAGTCCCTCAAAGTTCCACAAACATCCCACAAAATCTCCCCAGTATCCAACAAAATTCCAGGAAAAATCCCACAAAATTCCCTAAATCTTCTCAAAACACGACCAAATTCTAGAAAAATATCCCACCAAATCTCCACAAAATCCCACAAAATACATGAAAAATCCCTCAAAATCCCTAAATCGCCTCAATATCCCACAAAATCCCACAAAAATCCCACAAAACCTCCACAAGTTTCCACAAAATCTAAGAAAAATTCCTCAAAATTCTTCAAGTCTCCTCAAAACCACACAAAGTCCTTGAAAAGGCCCACCAAATTCCAGAAAAATCCCACAGAATCTACACAAATTCCCACAAAATCTAAAACAAATTCCTCAAAATTCTTCAAGCCTCCTCAGAATCCCACACAATTCCAGAAAAAACCCACAAAATTCCAGAGAAGTCCCACAAAACTCCCTAAATCATTTCAAAACCCTACCAATTCACAGGAATGTCCCACAAAATCTCCACCAATTCCCAGAACATCCAACAAAAATCTCACAAAAATCCCTAAATCTTCTGAAAACTCGAAAACACGGCCAAAATCCACAAAAATCCCACCAAATCTCCACAAATTCCCACAGAATACATGAAAAATCCCTGATAATTCTTCAGTTCTCTACAGAATCTCACCAAATTCCAGAAAAGTCCCTCAAAGTTCCACAAACATCCCACAAAATCTCCCCAGTATCCAACAAAATTCCAGGAAAAATCCCACAAAATTCCCTAAATCTTCTCAAAACACGGCCAAAATCCACAAAAATCCCACCAAATCTCCACAAATTCCCACAGAATACATGAAAAATCCCTGATAATTCTTCAGTTCTCTACAGAATCTCACCAAATTCCAGAAAAGTCCCTCAAAGTTCCACAAACATCCCACAAAATCTCCCCAGTATCCAACAAAATTCCAGGAAAAATCCCACAAAATTCCCTAAATCTTCTCAAAACACGACCAAATTCTAGAAAAATATCCCACCAAATCACCACAAATTCCCACAAAATACATGAAAAATCCCTCAAAATCCCTAAATCGCCTCAATATCCCACAAAATCACACAAAAATCACACAAAACCTCCACAAGTTTCCACAAAATCTAAGAAAAATTCCTCAAAATACTTCAAGTCTCCTCAAAACCACACAAAGTCCTTGAAAAGGCCTACCAAATTCCAGAAAAATCCCACAGAATCTCCACAAATTCCCACAAAATCAAAAACAAATTCCTCAAAATTCAAGTCTCCTCAGAATCCAACACAATTCCAGAAAAAACCCACAAAATTCCAGAGAAGTCCCACAAAACTCCCTAAATCATTTCAAAACCCTACCAATTCACAGGAATGTCCCACAAAATCTCCACCAATTCCCAGAACATCCCACAAAAATCTCACAAAAATCCCTAAATCTTCTGAAAACTCGAAAACACGGCCAAAATCCACAAAAATCCCACCAAATCTCCACAAATTCCCACAGAATACATGAAAAATCCCTGATAATTCTTCAGTTCCCTACAGAATCTCACCAAATTCCAGAAAAGTCCCTCAAAGTTCCACAAACATCCCACAAAATCTCCCCAGTATCCAACAAAATTCCAGGAAAGATCCCACAAAATTCCCTAAATCATCTCAAAACACGACCAAATTCTAGAAAAATATCCCACCAAATCTCCACAAAATCCCACAAAATACATGAAAAATCCCTCAAAATCCCTAAATCGCCTCAATATCCCACAAAATCCCACAAAAATCCCACAAAACCTCCACAAATTTCCACAAAATCTAAGAAAAATTCCTCAAAATTCTTCAAGTCTCCTCAAAACCACACAAAGTCCTTGAAAAGGCCCACCAAATTCCAGAAAAATCCCACAGAATCTACACAAATTCCCACAAAATATAAAACAAATTCCTCAAAATTCTTCAAGCCTCCTCAGAATCCAACACAATTCCAGAAAAAACCCACAAAATTCCAGATAAGTCCCACAAAACTCCCTAAATCATTTCAAAACCCTACCAATTCACAGGAATGTCCCACAAAATCTCCACCAATTCCCAGAACATCCCACAAAAATCTCACAAAAATCCCTAAATCTTCTGAAAACTCGAAAACACGGCCAAAATCCACAAAAATCCCACCAAATCTCCACAAATTCCCACAGAATACATGAAAAATCCCTGATAATTCTTCAGTTCTCTACAGAATCTCACCAAATTCCAGAAAAGTCCCTCAAAGTTCCAGAAACATCCCACAAAATCTCCCCAGTATCCAACAAAATTCCAGGAAAAATCCCACAAAATTCCCTAAATCTTCTCAAAACACGACCAAATTCTAGAAAAATATCCCACCAAATCTCCACAAAATCCCACAAAATACATGAAAAATCCCTCAAGATCCCTAAATCGCCTCAATATCCCACAAAATCCCACAAAAATCCCACAAAACCTCCACAAGTTTCCTCAAAATCTAAGAAAAATTCCTCCAAATTCTTCAAGTCTCCTCAAAACCACACAAAGTCCTTCAAAAAGGCCCACCAAATTCCAGAAAAATCTTACAGAATTCCCTAAATCTTCTCAAAACTCTTCCAAATTCCAGAAAAATCCCACCAAATCTCCACAAATTCCCACGGAATACATGAAAAATCCCTGATAATTCTTCAGTTCTCTACAGAATCTCACCAAATTCCAGAAAAGTCCCTCAAAGTTCCACAAACATCCCACAAAATCTCCCCAGTATCCAACAAAATTCCAGGAAAAATCCCACAAAATTCCCTAAATCTTCTCAAAACACGGCCAAAATCCACAAAAATCCCACCAAATCTCCACAAAATCCCACAAAATACATGAAAAATCCCTCAAGATCCCTAAATCGCCTCAATATCCCACAAAATTCCACGAAAATCCCACAAAACCTCCACAAGTTTCCTCAAAATCTAAGAAAAATTCCTCCAAATTCTTCAAGTCTCCTCAAAACCACACAAAGTCCTTCAAAAGGGCCCACCAAATTCCAGAAAAATCTTACAGAATTCCCTAAATCTTCTCAAAACTCTTCCAAATTCCAGAAAAATCCCACCAAATCTCCACAAATTCCCACGGAATACATGAAAAATCCCTGATAATTCTTCAGTTCTCTACAGAATCTCACCAAATTCCAGAAAAGTCCCTCAAAGTTCCACAAACATCCCACAAAATCTCCCCAGTATCCAACAAAATTCCAGGAAAAATCCCACAAAATTCCCTAAATCTTCTCAAAACACGGCCAAAATCCACAAAAATCCCACCAAATCTCCACAAATTCCCACAGAATACATGAAAAATCCCTGATAATTCGTCAGTTCTCTACAGAATCTCACCAAATTCCAGAAAAGTCCCTCAAAGTTCCACAAACATCCCACAAAATCTCCCCAGTATCCAACAAAATTCCAGGAAAAATCCCACAAAATTCCCTAAATCTTCTCAAAACACGACCAAATTCTAGAAAAATATCCCACCAAATCTCCACAAAATCCCACAAAATACATGAAAAATCCCTCAAAATCCCTAAATCGCCTCAATATCCCACAAAATCCCACAAAAATCCCACAAAACCTCCACAAGTTTCCACAAAATCTAAGAAAAATTCCTCAAAATTCTTCAAGTCTCCTCAAAACCACACAAAGTCCTTGAAAAGGCCCACCAAATTCCAGAAAAATCCCACAGAATCTACACAAATTCCCACAAAATCTAAAACAAATTCCTCAAAATTCTTCAAGCCTCCTCAGAATCCCACACAATTCCAGAAAAAACCCACAAAATTCCAGAGAAGTCCCACAAAACTCCCTAAATCATTTCAAAACCCTACCAATTCACAGGAATGTCCCACAAAATCTCCACCAATTCCCAGAACATCCAACAAAAATCTCACAAAAATCCCTAAATCTTCTGAAAACTCGAAAACACGGCCAAAATCCACAAAAATCCCACCAAATCTCCACAAATTCCCACAGAATACATGAAAAATCCCTGATAATTCTTCAGTTCTCTACAGAATCTCACCAAATTCCAGAAAAGTCCCTCAAAGTTCCACAAACATCCCACAAAATCTCCCCAGTATCCAACAAAATTCCAGGAAAAATCCCACAAAATTCCCTAAATCTTCTCAAAACACGGCCAAAATCCACAAAAATCCCACCAAATCTCCACAAATTCCCACAGAATACATGAAAAATCCCTGATAATTCTTCAGTTCTCTACAGAATCTCACCAAATTCCAGAAAAGTCCCTCAAAGTTCCACAAACATCCCACAAAATCTCCCCAGTATCCAACAAAATTCCAGGAAAAATCCCACAAAATTCCCTAAATCTTCTCAAAACACGACCAAATTCTAGAAAAATATCCCACCAAATCACCACAAATTCCCACAAAATACATGAAAAATCCCTCAAAATCCCTAAATCGCCTCAATATCCCACAAAATCACACAAAAATCACACAAAACCTCCACAAGTTTCCACAAAATCTAAGAAAAATTCCTCAAAATACTTCAAGTCTCCTCAAAACCACACAAAGTCCTTGAAAAGGCCTACCAAATTCCAGAAAAATCCCACAGAATCTCCACAAATTCCCACAAAATCAAAAACAAATTCCTCAAAATTCAAGCCTCCTCAGAATCCAACACAATTCCAGAAAAAACCCACAAAATTCCAGAGAAGTCCCACAAAACTCCCTAAATCATTTCAAAACCCTACCAATTCACAGGAATGTCCCACAAAATCTCCACCAATTCCCAGAACATCCCACAAAAATCTCACAAAAATCCCTAAATCTTCTGAAAACTCGAAAACACGGCCAAAATCCACAAAAATCCCACCAAATCTCCACAAATTCCCACAGAATACATGAAAAATCCCTGATAATTCTTCAGTTCTCTACAGAATCTCACCAAATTCCAGAAAAGTCCCTCAAAGTTCCACAAACATCCCACAAAATCTCCCCAGTATCCAACAAAATTCCAGGAAAAATCCCACAAAATTCCCTAAATCTTCTCAAAACACGGCCAAAATCCACAAAAATCCCACCAAATCTCCACAAATTCCCACAGAATACATGAAAAATCCCTGATAATTCTTCAGTTCTCTACAGAATCTCACCAAATTCCAGAAAAGTCCCTCAAAGTTCCACAAACATCCCACAAAATCTCCCCAGTATCCAACAAAATTCCAGGAAAAATCCCACAAAATTCCCTAAATCTTCTCAAAACACGACCAAATTCTAGAAAAATATCCCACCAAATCACCACAAATTCCCACAAAATACATGAAAAATCCCTCAAAATCCCTAAATCGCCTCAATATCCCACAAAATCACACAAAAATCACACAAAACCTCCACAAGTTTCCACAAAATCTAAGAAAAATTCCTCAAAATACTTCAAGTCTCCTCAAAACCACACAAAGTCCTTGAAAAGGCCTACCAAATTCCAGAAAAATCCCACAGAATCTCCACAAATTCCCACAAAATCAAAAACAAATTCCTCAAAATTCAAGTCTCCTCAGAATCCCACACAATTCCAGAAAAAACCCACAAAATTCCAGAGAAGTCCCACAAAACTCCCTAAATCATTTCAAAACCCTACCAATTCACAGGAATGTCCCACAAAATCTCCACCAATTCCCAGAACATCCCACAAAAATCTCACAAAAATCCCTAAATCTTCTGAAAACTCGAAAACACGGCCAAAATCCACAAAAATCCCACCAAATCTCCACAAATTCCCACAGAATACATGAAAAATCCCTGATAATTCTTCAGTTCTCTACAGAATCTCACCAAATTCCAGAAAAGTCCCTCAAAGTTCCACAAACATCCCACAAAATCTCCCCAGTATCCAACAAAATTCCAGGAAAAATCCCACAAAATTCCCTAAATCTTCTCAAAACTCTACCAAATTCCAGAAAAATATCCCACCAAATCTCCACAAATTCCCACAAAATACATGAAAAATCCCTGATAATTCTTCAGTTCTCTACAGAATCTCACCAAATTCCAGAAAAGTCCCTC
This sequence comes from Cyanistes caeruleus, assembly GCF_971803275.1. NCBI lineage: Eukaryota > Metazoa > Chordata > Aves > Passeriformes > Paridae > Cyanistes > Cyanistes caeruleus. The sequence goes on along the minus strand of NC_141702.1, from coordinate 88,926,327 downwards.
AAAGTTCCACAAACATCCCACAAAATCTCCCCAGTATCCAACAAAATTCCAGGAAAAATCCCACAAAATTCCCTAAATCTTCTCAAAACACGGCCAAAATCCACAAAAATCCCACCAAATCTCCACAAATTCCCACAGAATACATGAAAAATCCCTGATAATTCTTCAGTTCTCTACAGAATCTCACCAAATTCCAGAAAAGTCCCTCCAAGTTCCAGAAACATCCCACAAAATCTCCCCAGTATCCAACAAAATTCCAGGAAAAATCCCACAAAATTCCCTAAATCTTCTCAAAACACGACCAAATTCTAGAAAAATATCCCACCAAATCTCCACAAAATCCCACAAAATACATGAAAAATCCCTCAAGATCCCTAAATCGCCTCAATATCCCACAAAATCCCACAAAAATCCCACAAAACCTCCACAAGTTTCCTCAAAATCTAAGAAAAATTCCTCCAAATTCTTCAAGTCTCCTCAAAACCACACAAAGTCCTTCAAAAGGGCCCACCAAATTCCAGAAAAATCTTACAGAATTCCCTAAATCTTCTCAAAACTCTTCCAAATTCCAGAAAAATCCCACCAAATCTCCACAAATTCCCACGGAATACATGAAAAATCCCTGATAATTCTTCAGTTCTCTACAGAATCTCACCAAATTCCAGAAAAGTCCCTCAAAGTTCCACAAACATCCCACAAAATCTCCCCAGTATCCAACAAAATTCCAGGAAAAATCCCACAAAATTCCCTAAATCTTCTCAAAACACGGCCAAAATCCACAAAAATCCCACCAAATCTCCACAAATTCCCACAGAATACATGAAAAATCCCTGATAATTCGTCAGTTCTCTACAGAATCTCACCAAATTCCAGAAAAGTCCCTCAAAGTTCCACAAACATCCCACAAAATCTCCCCAGTATCCAACAAAATTCCAGGAAAAATCCCACAAAATTCCCTAAATCTTCTCAAAACACGACCAAATTCTAGAAAAATATCCCACCAAATCTCCACAAAATCCCACAAAATACATGAAAAATCCCTCAAAATCCCTAAATCGCCTCAATATCCCACAAAATCCCACAAAAATCCCACAAAACCTCCACAAGTTTCCACAAAATCTAAGAAAAATTCCTCAAAATTCTTCAAGTCTCCTCAAAACCACACAAAGTCCTTGAAAAGGCCCACCAAATTCCAGAAAAATCCCACAGAATCTACACAAATTCCCACAAAATCTAAAACAAATTCCTCAAAATTCTTCAAGCCTCCTCAGAATCCCACACAATTCCAGAAAAAACCCACAAAATTCCAGAGAAGTCCCACAAAACTCCCTAAATCATTTCAAAACCCTACCAATTCACAGGAATGTCCCACAAAATCTCCACCAATTCCCAGAACATCCAACAAAAATCTCACAAAAATCCCTAAATCTTCTGAAAACTCGAAAACACGGCCAAAATCCACAAAAATCCCACCAAATCTCCACAAATTCCCACAGAATACATGAAAAATCCCTGATAATTCTTCAGTTCTCTACAGAATCTCACCAAATTCCAGAAAAGTCCCTCAAAGTTCCACAAACATCCCACAAAATCTCCCCAGTATCCAACAAAATTCCAGGAAAAATCCCACAAAATTCCCTAAATCTTCTCAAAACACGGCCAAAATCCACAAAAATCCCACCAAATCTCCACAAATTCCCACAGAATACATGAAAAATCCCTGATAATTCTTCAGTTCTCTACAGAATCTCACCAAATTCCAGAAAAGTCCCTCAAAGTTCCACAAACATCCCACAAAATCTCCCCAGTATCCAACAAAATTCCAGGAAAAATCCCACAAAATTCCCTAAATCTTCTCAAAACACGACCAAATTCTAGAAAAATATCCCACCAAATCACCACAAATTCCCACAAAATACATGAAAAATCCCTCAAAATCCCTAAATCGCCTCAATATCCCACAAAATCACACAAAAATCACACAAAACCTCCACAAGTTTCCACAAAATCTAAGAAAAATTCCTCAAAATACTTCAAGTCTCCTCAAAACCACACAAAGTCCTTGAAAAGGCCTACCAAATTCCAGAAAAATCCCACAGAATCTCCACAAATTCCCACAAAATCAAAAACAAATTCCTCAAAATTCAAGTCTCCTCAGAATCCAACACAATTCCAGAAAAAACCCACAAAATTCCAGAGAAGTCCCACAAAACTCCCTAAATCATTTCAAAACCCTACCAATTCACAGGAATGTCCCACAAAATCTCCACCAATTCCCAGAACATCCCACAAAAATCTCACAAAAATCCCTAAATCTTCTGAAAACTCGAAAACACGGCCAAAATCCACAAAAATCCCACCAAATCTCCACAAATTCCCACAGAATACATGAAAAATCCCTGATAATTCTTCAGTTCCCTACAGAATCTCACCAAATTCCAGAAAAGTCCCTCAAAGTTCCACAAACATCCCACAAAATCTCCCCAGTATCCAACAAAATTCCAGGAAAGATCCCACAAAATTCCCTAAATCATCTCAAAACACGACCAAATTCTAGAAAAATATCCCACCAAATCTCCACAAAATCCCACAAAATACATGAAAAATCCCTCAAAATCCCTAAATCGCCTCAATATCCCACAAAATCCCACAAAAATCCCACAAAACCTCCACAAATTTCCACAAAATCTAAGAAAAATTCCTCAAAATTCTTCAAGTCTCCTCAAAACCACACAAAGTCCTTGAAAAGGCCCACCAAATTCCAGAAAAATCCCACAGAATCTACACAAATTCCCACAAAATCTAAAACAAATTCCTCAAAATTCTTCAAGCCTCCTCAGAATCCAACACAATTCCAGAAAAAACCCACAAAATTCCAGATAAGTCCCACAAAACTCCCTAAATCATTTCAAAACCCTACCAATTCACAGGAATGTCCCACAAAATCTCCACCAATTCCCAGAACATCCCACAAAAATCTCACAAAAATCCCTAAATCTTCTGAAAACTCGAAAACACGGCCAAAATCCACAAAAATCCCACAAAATCTCCACAAATTCCCACAGAATACATGAAAAATCCCTGATAATTCTTCAGTTCTCTACAGAATCTCACCAAATTCCAGAAAAGTCCCTCAAAGTTCCACAAACATCCCACAAAATCTCCCCAGTATCCAACAAAATTCCAGGAAAAATCCCACAAAATTCCCTAAATCTTCTCAAAACACGGCCAAAATCCACAAAAATCCCACCAAATCTCCACAAATTCCCACAGAATACATGAAAAATCCCTGATAATTCTTCAGTTCTCTACAGAATCTCACCAAATTCCAGAAAAGTCCCTCAAAGTTCCACAAACATCCCACAAAATCTCCCCAGTATCCAACAAAATTCCAGGAAAAATCCCACAAAATTCCCTAAATCTTCTCAAAACACGACCAAATTCTAGAAAAATATCCCACCAAATCACCACAAATTCCCACAAAATACATGAAAAATCCCTCAAAATCCCTAAATCGCCTCAATATCCCACAAAATCCCACAAAAATCACACAAAACCTCTACAAGTTTCCACAAAATCTAAGAAAAATTCCTCAAAATTCTTCAAGTCTCCTCAAAACCACACAAAGTCCTTGAAAAGGCCCACCAAATTCCAGAAAAATCCCACAGAATCTACACAAATTCCCACAAAATCTAAAACAAATTCCTCAAAATTCTTCAAGCCACCTCAGAATCCCACACAATTCCAGAAAAAACCCACAAAATTCCAGAGAAGTCCCACAAAACTCCCTAAATCATTTCAAAACCCTACCAATTCACAGGAATGTCCCACAAAATCTCCACCAATTCCCAGAACATCCCACAAAAATCTCACAAAAATCCCTAAATCTTCTGAAAACTCGAAAACACGGCCAAAATCCAGAAAAATCCCACCAAATCTCCACAAATTCCCACAGAATACATGAAAAATCCCTGATAATTCGTCAGTTCCCTACAGAATCTCACCAAATTCCAGAAAAGTCCCTCAAAGTTCCACAAACATCCCACAAAATCTCCCCAGTATCCAACAAAATTCCAGGAAAAATCCCACAAAATTCCCTAAATCTTCTCAAAACACGACCAAATTCTAGAAAAATATCCCACCAAATCTCCACAAAATCCCACAAAATACATGAAAAATCCCTCAAAATCCCTAAATCGCCTCAATATCCCACAAAATCCCACAAAAATCCCACAAAACCTCTACAAGTTTCCACAAAATCTAAGAAAAATTCCTCAAAATTCTTCAAGTCTCCTCAAAACCACACAAAGTCCTTGAAAAGGCCCACCAAATTCCAGAAAAATCCCACAGAATCTACAAAAAATCCCACAAAATCTAAAACAAATTCCTCAAAATTCTTCAAGCCTCCTCAGAATCCCACACAATTCCAGAAAAAACCCACAAAATTCCAGAGAAGTCCCACAAAACTCCCTAAATCATTTCAAAACCCTACCAATTCACAGGAATGTCCCACAAAATCTCCACCAATTCCCAGAACATCCCACAAAAATCCCACAAAAATCCCTAAATCTTCTGAAAACTCGAAAACACGGACAAAATCCACAAAAATCCCACCAAATCTCCACAAATTCCCACAGAATACATGAAAAATCCCTGATAATTCGTCTGTTCTCTACAGAATCTCACCAAATTCCAGATGAGTCCCTCAAAGTTCCACAAACATCCCACAAAATCTCCCCAGTATCCAACAAAATTCCAGGAAAAATCCCACAAAATTCCCTAAATCTTCTCAAAACACGGCCATAATCCACAAAAATCCCACCAAATCTCCACAAATTCCCACAGAATACATGAAAAATCCCTGATAATTCTTCAGTTCTCTACAGAATCTCACCAAATTCCAGAAAAGTCCCTCAAAGTTCCAGAAACATCCCACAAAATCTCCCCAGTATCCAACAAAATTCCAGGAAAAATCCCACAAAATTCCCTAAATCTTCTCAAAACACGACCAAATTCTAGAAAAATATCCCACCAAATCTCCACAAAATCCCACAAAATACATGAAAAATCCCTCAAGATCCCTAAATCGCCTCAATATCCCACAAAATCCCACAAAAATCACACAAAACCTCCACAAGTTTCCTCAAAATCTAAGAAAAATTCCTCCAAATTCTTCAAGTCTCCTCAAAACCACACAAAGTCCTTCAAAAAGGCCCACCAAATTCCAGAAAAATCTTACAGAATTCCCTAAATCTTCTCAAAACTCTTCCAAATTCCAGAAAAATCCCACCAAATCTCCACAAATTCCCACGGAATACATGAAAAATCCCTGATAATTCTTCAGTTCTCTACAGAATCTCACCAAATTCCAGAAAAGTCCCTCAAAGTTCCACAAACATCCCACAAAATCTCCCCAGTATCCAACAAAATTCCAGGAAAAATCCCACAAAATTCTCTAAATCTTCTCAAAACACGGCCAAAATCCACAAAAATCCCACCAAATCTCCACAAATTCCCACAGAATACATGAAAAATCCCTGATAATTTGTCAGTTCTCTACAGAATCTCACCAAATTCCAGAAAAGTCCCTCAAAGTTCCACAAACATCCCACAAAATCTCCCCAGTATCGAACAAAATTCCAGGAAAAATCCCACAAAATTCCCTAAATCTTCTCAAAACACGACCAAATTCTAGAAAAATATCCCACCAAATCTCCACAAAATCCCACAAAATACATGAAAAATCTTTCAAAATCCCTAAATCGCCTCAATATCCCACAAAATCCCACAAAAATCCCACAAAACCTCCACAAGTTTCCACAAAATCTAAGAAAAATTCCTCAAAATTCTTCAAGTCTCCTCAAAACCACACAAAGTCCTTGAAAAGGCCCACCAAATTCCAGAAAAATCCCACAGAATCTACACAAATTCCCACAAAATCTAAAACAAATTCCTCAAAATTCTTCAAGCCTCCTCAGAATCCCACACAATTCCAGAAAAAACCCACAAAATTCCAGAGAAGTCCCACAAAACTCCCTAAATCATTTCAAAACCCTACCAATTCACAGGAATGTCCCACAAAATCTCCACCAATTCCCAGAACATCCCACAAAAATCTCACAAAAATCCCTAAATCTTCTGAAAACTCGAAAACACGGCCAAAATCCACAAAAATCCCACCAAATCTCCACAAATTCCCACAGAATACATGAAAAATCCCTGATAATTCTTCAGTTCTCTACCGAATCTCACCAAATTCCAGAAAAGTCCCTCAAAGTTCCACAAACATCCCATAAAATCTCCCCAGTTACCAACAAAATTCCAGGAAAAATCCCACAAAATTCCCTAAATCTTCTCAAAACACGGCCAAAATCCACAAAAATCCCACCAAATCTCCACAAATTCCCACAGAATACATGAAAAATCCCTGATAATTCGTCAGTTCTCTACAGAATCTCACCAAATTCCAGAAGAGTCCCTCAAAGTTCCACAAACATCCCACAAAATCTCCCCAGTATCCAACAAAATTCCAGGAAAAATCCCACAAAATTCCCTAAATCTTCTCCAAACACGACCAAATTCTAGAAAAATATCCCACCAAATCACCACAAATTCCCACAAAATACATGAAAAATCCCTCAAAATCCCTAAATCGCCTCAATATCCCACAAAATCACACAAAAATCACACAAAACCTCCACAAGTTTCCACAAAATCTAAGAAAAATTCCTCAAAATACTTCAAGTCTCCTCAAAACCACACAAAGTCCTTGAAAAGGCCTACCAAATTCCAGTAAAATCCCACAGAATCTCCACAAATTCCCACAAAATCTAAAACAAATTCCTCAAAATTCAAGTCTCCTCAGAATCCCACACAATTCCAGAAAAAACCCACAAAATTCCAGAGAAGTCCCACAAAACTCCCTAAATCATTTCAAAACCCTACCAATTCACAGGAATGTCCCACAAAATCTCCACCAATTCCCAGAACATCCCACAAAAATCTCACAAAAATCCCTAAATCTTCTGAAAACTCGAAAACACGGCCAAAATCCACAAAAATCCCACCAAATCTCCACAAATTCCCACAGAATACATGAAAAATCCCTGATAATTCTTCAGTTCCCTACAGAATCTCACCAAATTCCAGAAAAGTCCCTCAAAGTTCCACAAACATCCCACAAAATCTCCCCAGTATCCAACAAAATTCCAGGAAAGATCCCACAAAATTCCCTAAATCATCTCAAAACACGACCAAATTCTAGAAAAATATCCCACCAAATCTCCACAAAATCCCACAAAATACATGAAAAATCCCTCAAAATCCCTAAATCGCCTCAATATCCCACAAAATCCCACAAAAATCCCACAAAACCTCCACAAATTTCCACAAAATCTAAGAAAAATTCCTCAAAATTCTTCAAGTCTCCTCAAAACCACACAAAGTCCTTGAAAAGGCCCACCAAATTCCAGAAAAATCCCACAGAATCTACACAAATTCCCACAAAATATAAAACAAATTCCTCAAAATTCTTCAAGCCTCCTCAGAATCCAACACAATTCCAGAAAAAACCCACAAAATTCCAGATAAGTCCCACAAAACTCCCTAAATCATTTCAAAACCCTACCAATTCACAGGAATGTCCCACAAAATCTCCACCAATTCCCAGAACATCCCACAAAAATCTCACAAAAATCCCTAAATCTTCTGAAAACTCGAAAACACGGCCAAAATCCACAAAAATCCCACAAAATCTCCACAAATTCCCACAGAATACATGAAAAATCCCTGATAATTCTTCAGTTCTCTACAGAATCTCACCAAATTCCAGAAAAGTCCCTCAAAGTTCCACAAACATCCCACAAAATCTCCCCAGTATCCAACAAAATTCCAGGAAAAATCCCACAAAATTCCCTAAATCTTCTCAAAACACGGCCAAAATCCACAAAAATCCCACCAAATCTCCACAAATTCCCACAGAATACATGAAAAATCCCTGATAATTCTTCAGTTCTCTACAGAATCTCACCAAATTCCAGAAAAGTCCCTCAAAGTTCCACAAACATCCCACAAAATCTCCCCAGTATCCAACAAAATTCCAGGAAAAATCCCACAGAATTCCCTAAATCTTCTCAAAACACGACCAAATTCTAGAAAAATATCCCACCAAATCTCCACAAAATCCCACAAAATACATGAAAAATCCCTCAAGATCCCTAAATCGCCTCAATATCCCACAAAATCCCACAAAAATCACACAAAACCTCCACAAGTTTCCTCAAAATCTAAGAAAAATTCCTCCAAATTCTTCAAGTCTCCTCAAAACCACACAAAGTCCTTCAAAAAGGCCCACCAAATTCCAGAAAAATCTTACAGAATTCCCTAAATCTTCTCAAAACTCTTCCAAATTCCAGAAAAATCCCACCAAATCTCCACAAATTCCCACGGAATACATGAAAAATCCCTGATAATTCTTCAGTTCTCTACAGAATCTCACCAAATTCCAGAAAAGTCCCTCAAAGTTCCACAAACATCCCACAAAATCTCCCCAGTATCCAACAAAATTCCAGGAAAAATCCCACAAAATTCCCTAAATCTTCTCAAAACACGGCCAAAATCCACAAAAATCCCACCAAATCTCCACAAATTCCCACAGAATACATGAAAAATCCCTGATAATTTGTCAGTTCTCTACAGAATCTCACCAAATTCCAGAAAAGTCCCTCAAAGTTCCACAAACATCCCACAAAATCTCCCCAGTATCCAACAAAATTCCAGGAAAAATCCCACAAAATTCCCTAAATCTTCTCAAAACACGACCAAATTCTAGAAAAATATCCCACCAAATCACCACAAATTCCCACAAAATACATGAAAAATCCCTCAAAATCCCTAAATCGCCTCAATATCCCACAAAATCCCACAAAAATCCCACAAAACCTCCACAAGTTTCCACAAAATCTAAGAAAAATTCCTCAAAATTCTTCAAGTCTCCTCAAAACCACACAAAGTCCTTGAAAAGGCCCACCAAATTCCAGAAAAATCCCACAGAATCTACACAAATTCCCACAAAATCTAAAACAAATTCCTCAAAATTCTTCAAGCCTCCTCAGAATCCAACACAATTCCAGAAAAAACCCACAAAATTCCAGAGAAGTCCCACAAAACTCCCTAAATCATTTCAAAACCCTACCAATTCACAGGAATGTCCCACAAAATCTCCACCAATTCCCAGAACATCCCACAAAAATCTCACAAAAATCCCTAAATCTTCTGAAAACTCGAAAACACGGCCAAAATCCACAAAAATCCCACCAAATCTCCACAAATTCCCACAGAATACATGAAAAATCCCTGATAATTCTTCAGTTCTCTACAGAATCTCACCAAATTCCAGAAAAGTCCCTCAAAGTTCCACAAACATCCCACAAAATCTCCCCAGTATCCAACAAAATTCCAGGAAAAATCCCACAAAATTCCCTAAATCTTCTCAAAACACGGCCAAAATCCACAAAAATCCCACCAAATCTCCACAAATTCCCACAGAATACATGAAAAATCCCTGATAATTCTTCAGTTCTCTACAGAATCTCACCAAATTCCAGAAAAGTCCCTCAAAGTTCCACAAACATCCCACAAAATCTCCCCAGTATCCAACAAAATTCCAGGAAAAATCCCACAAAATTCCCTAAATCTTCTCCAAACACGACCAAATTCTAGAAAAATATCCCACCAAATCACCACAAATTCCCACAAAATACATGAAAAATCCCTCAAAATCCCTAAATCGCCTCAATATCCCACAAAATCACACAAAAATCACACAAAACCTCCACAAGTTTCCACAAAATCTAAGAAAAATTCCTCAAAATACTTCAAGTCTCCTCAAAACCACACAAAGTCCTTGAAAAGGCCTACCAAATTCCAGTAAAATCCCACAGAATCTCCACAAATTCCCACAAAATCTAAAACAAATTCCTCAAAATTCAAGTCTCCTCAGAATCCCACACAATTCCAGAAAAAACCCACAAAATTCCAGAGAAGTCCCACAAAACTCCCTAAATCATTTCAAAACCCTACCAATTCACAGGAATGTCCCACAAAATCTCCACCAATTCCCAGAACATCCCACAAAAATCTCACAAAAATCCCTAAATCTTCTGAAAACTCGAAAACACGGCCAAAATCCACAAAAATCCCACCAAATCTCCACAAATTCCCACAGAATACATGAAAAATCCCTGATAATTCGTCAGTTCTCTACAGAATCTCACCAAATTCCAGAAGAGTCCCTCAAAGTTCCACAAACATCCCACAAAATCTCCCCAGTATCCAACAAAATTCCAGGAAAAATCCCACAAAATTCCCTAAATCTTCTCCAAACACGACCAAATTCTAGAAAAATCCCACCAAATCTCCACAAATTCCCACAGAATACATGAAAAATCCCTGATAATTCTTCAGTTCTCTACAGAATCTCACCAAATTCCAGAAAAGTCCCTCAAAGTTCCACAAACATCCCACAAAATCTCCCCAGTATCCAACAAAATTCCAGGAAAAATCCCACAGAATTCCCTAAATCTTCTCAAAACACGACCAAATTCTAGAAAAATATCCCACCAAATCTCCACAAAATCCCACAAAATACATGAAAAATCCCTCAAGATCCCTAAATCGCCTCAATATCCCACAAAATCCCACAAAAATCACACAAAACCTCCACAAGTTTCCTCAAAATCTAAGAAAAATTCCTCCAAATTCTTCAAGTCTCCTCAAAACCACACAAAGTCCTTCAAAAAGGCCCACCAAATTCCAGAAAAATCTTACAGAATTCCCTAAATCTTCTCAAAACTCTTCCAAATTCCAGAAAAATCCCACCAAATCTCCACAAATTCCCACGGAATACATGAAAAATCCCTGATAATTCTTCAGTTCTCTACAGAATCTCACCAAATTCCAGAAAAGTCCCTCAAAGTTCCACAAACATCCCACAAAATCTCCCCAGTATCCAACAAAATTCCAGGAAAAATCCCACAAAATTCCCTAAATCTTCTCAAAACACGGCCAAAATCCACAAAAATCCCACCAAATCTCCACAAATTCCCACAGAATACATGAAAAATCCCTGATAATTTGTCAGTTCTCTACAGAATCTCACCAAATTCCAGAAAAGTCCCTCAAAGTTCCACAAACATCCCACAAAATCTCCCCAGTATCCAACAAAATTCCAGGAAAAATCCCACAAAATTCCCTAAATCTTCTCAAAACACGACCAAATTCTAGAAAAATATCCCACCAAATCACCACAAATTCCCACAAAATACATGAAAAATCCCTCAAAATCCCTAAATCGCCTCAATATCCCACAAAATCCCACAAAAATCCCACAAAACCTCCACAAGTTTCCACAAAATCTAAGAAAAATTCCTCAAAATTCTTCAAGTCTCCTCAAAACCACACAAAGTCCTTGAAAAGGCCCACCAAATTCCAGAAAAATCCCACAGAATCTACACAAATTCCCACAAAATCTAAAACAAATTCCTCAAAATTCTTCAAGCCTCCTCAGAATCCAACACAATTCCAGAAAAAACCCACAAAATTCCAGAGAAGTCCCACAAAACTCCCTAAATCATTTCAAAACCCTACCAATTCACAGGAATGTCCCACAAAATCTCCACCAATTCCCAGAACATCCCACAAAAATCTCACAAAAATCCCTAAATCTTCTGAAAACTCGAAAACACGGCCAAAATCCACAAAAATCCCACCAAATCTCCACAAATTCCCACAGAATACATGAAAAATCCCTGATAATTCTTCAGTTCTCTACAGAATCTCACCAAATTCCAGAAAAGTCCCTCAAAGTTCCACAAACATCCCACAAAATCTCCCCAGTATCCAACAAAATTCCAGGAAAAATCCCACAAAATTCCCTAAATCTTCTCAAAACACGGCCAAAATCCACAAAAATCCCACCAAATCTCCACAAATTCCCACAGAATACATGAAAAATCCCTGATAATTCTTCAGTTCTCTACAGAATCTCACCAAATTCCAGAAAAGTCCCTCAAAGTTCCACAAACATCCCACAAAATCTCCCCAGTATCCAACAAAATTCCAGGAAAAATCCCACAAAATTCCCTAAATCTTCTCAAAACACGACCAAATTCTAGAAAAATATCCCACCAAATCACCACAAATTCCCACAAAATACATGAAAAATCCCTCAAAATCCCTAAATCGCCTCAATATCCCACAAAATCACACAAAAATCACACAAAACCTCCACAAGTTTCCACAAAATCTAAGAAAAATTCCTCAAAATACTTCAAGTCTCCTCAAAACCACACAAAGTCCTTGAAAAGGCCTACCAAATTCCAGAAAAATCCCACAGAATCTCCACAAATTCCCACAAAATCAAAAACAAATTCCTCAAAATTCAAGTCTCCTCAGAATCCAACACAATTCCAGAAAAAACCCACAAAATTCCAGAGAAGTCCCACAAAACTCCCTAAATCATTTCAAAACCCTACCAATTCACAGGAATGTCCCACAAAATCTCCACCAATTCCCAGAACATCCCACAAAAATCTCACAAAAATCCCTAAATCTTCTGAAAACTCGAAAACACGGCCAAAATCCACAAAAATCCCACCAAATCTCCACAAATTCCCACAGAATACATGAAAAATCCCTGATAATTCGTCAGTTCTCTACAGAATCTCACCAAATTCCAGAAAAGTCCCTCAAAGTTCCACAAACATCCCACAAAATCTCCCCAGTATCCAACAAAATTCCAGGAAAAATCCCACAAAATTCCCTAAATCTTCTCAAAACACGGCCAAAATCCACAAAAATCCCACCAAATCTCCACAAATTCCCACAGAATACATGAAAAATCCCTGATAATTCTTCAGTTCTCTACAGAATCTCACCAAATTCCAGAAAAGTCCCTCAAAGTTCCACAAACATCCCACAAAATCTCCCCAGTATCCAACAAAATTCCAGGAAAAATCCCACAAAATTCCCTAAATCTTCTCAAAACACGACCAAATTCTAGAAAAATATCCCACCAAATCACCACAAATTCCCACAAAATACATGAAAAATCCCTCAAAATCCCTAAATCGCCTCAATATCTTACAAAATCCCACAAAAATCCCACAAAACCTCTACAAGTTTCCACAAAATCTAAGAAAAATTCCTCAAAATTCTTCAAGTCTCCTCAAAACCACACAAAGTCCTTGAAAAGGCCCACCAAATTCCAGAAAAATCCCACAGAATCTACACAAATTCCCACAAAATCTAAAACAAATTCCTCAAAATTCTTCAAGCCTCCTCAAAATCCCACACAATTCCAGAAAAAACCCACAAAATTCCAGAGAAGTCCCACAAAACTCCCTAAATCATTTCAAAACCCTACCAATTCACAGGAATGTCCCACAAAATCTCCACCAATTCCCAGAACATCCCACAAAAATCTCACAAAAATCCCTAAATCTTCTGAAAACTCGAAAACACGGCCAAAATCCAGAAAAATCCCACCAAATCTCCACAAATTCCCACAGAATACATGAAAAATCCCTGATAATTCTTCAGTTCTCTACAGAATCTCACCAAATTCCAGAAAAGTCCCTCCAAGTTCCACAAACATCCCACAAAATCTCCCCAGTATCCAACAAAATTCCAGGAAAAATCCCACAAAATTCCCTAAATCGCCTCAAAACACGACCAAATTCTAGAAAAATATCCCACCAAATCACCACAAATTCCCACAAAATACATGAAAAATCCCTCAAGATCCCTAAATCGCCTCAATATCCCACAAAATCCCACAAAAATCCCACAAAACCTCCACAAGTTTCCACAAAATCTAAGAAAAATTCCTCAAAATTCTTCAAGTCTCCTCAAAACCACACAAAGTCCTTGAAAAGGCCTACCAAATTCCAGTAAAATCCCACAGAATCTCCACAAATTCCCACAAAATCTAAAACAAATTCCTCAAAATTCAAGTCTCCTCAGAATCCCACACAATTCCAGAAAAAACCCACAAAATTCCAGAGAAGTCCCACAAAACTCCCTAAATCATTTCAAAACCCTACCAATTCACAGGAATGTCCCACAAAATCTCCACCAATTCCCAGAACATCCCACAAAAATCTCACAAAAATCCCTAAATCTTCTGAAAACTCGAAAACACGGCCAAAATCCACAAAAATCCCACCAAATCTCCACAAATTCCCACAGAATACATGAAAAATCCCTGATAATTCGTCAGTTCTCTACAGAATCTCACCAAATTCCAGAAAAGTCCCTCAAAGTTCCACAAACATCCCACAAAATCTCCCCAGTATCCAACAAAATTCCAGGAAAAATCCCACAAAATTCCCTAAATCTTCTCAAAACACGGCCAAAATCCACAAAAATCCCACCAAATCTCCACAAATTCCCACAGAATACATGAAAAATCCCTGATAATTCTTCAGTTCTCTACAGAATCTCACCAAATTCCAGAAAAGTCCCTCAAAGTTCCACAAACATCCCACAAAATCTCCCCAGTATCCAACAAAATTCCAGGAAAAATCCCACAGAATTCCCTAAATCTTCTCAAAACACGACCAAATTCTAGAAAAATATCCCACCAAATCTCCACAAAATCCCACAAAATACATGAAAAATCCCTCAAGATCCCTAAATCGCCTCAATATCCCACAAAATCCCACAAAAATCCCACAAAACCTCCACAAGTTTCCTCAAAATCTAAGAAAAATTCCTCCAAATTCTTCAAGTCTCCTCAAAACCACACAAAGTCCTTCAAAAAGGCCCACCAAATTCCAGAAAAATCTTACAGAATTCCCTAAATCTTCTCAAAACTCTTCCAAATTCCAGAAAAATCCCACCAAATCTCCACAAATTCCCACGGAATACATGAAAAATCCCTGATAATTCTTCAGTTCTCTACAGAATCTCACCAAATTCCAGAAAAGTCCCTCAAAGTTCCACAAACATCCCACAAAATCTCCCCAGTATCCAACAAAATTCCAGGAAAAATCCCACAAAATTCCCTAAATCTTCTCAAAACACGGCCAAAATCCACAAAAATCCCACCAAATCTCCACAAATTCCCACAGAATACATGAAAAATCCCTGATAATTCTTCAGTTCTCTACAGAATCTCACCAAATTCCAGAAAAGTCCCTCAAAGTTCCACAAACATCCCACAAAATCTCCCCAGTATCCAACAAAATTCCAGGAAAAATCCCACAAAATTCCCTAAATCTTCTCAAAACACGACCAAATTCTAGAAAAATATCCCACCAAATCACCACAAATTCCCACAAAATACATGAAAAATCCCTCAAAATCCCTAAATCGCCTCAATATCCCACAAAATCCCACAAAAATCCCACAAAACCTCTACAAGTTTCCACAAAATCTAAGAAAAATTCCTCAAAATTCTTCAAGTCTCCTCAAAACCACACAAAGTCCTTGAAAAGGCCCACCAAATTCCAGAAAAATCCCACAGAATCTACACAAATTCCCACAAAATCTAAAACAAATTCCTCAAAATTCTTCAAGCCTCCTCAGAATCCCACACAATTCCAGAAAAAACCCACAAAATTCCAGAGAAGTCCCACAAAACTCCCTAAATCATTTCAAAACCCTACCAATTCACAGGAATATCCCACAAAATCTCCACCAATTCCCAGAACATCCCACAAAAATCTCACAAAAATCCCTAAATCTTCTGAAAACTCGAAAACACGGCCAAAATCCACAAAAATCCCACCAAATCTCCACAAATTCCCACAGAATACATGAAAAATCCCTGATAATTCGTCAGTTCCCTACAGAATCTCACCAAATTCCAGAAAAGTCCCTCAAAGTTCCACAAACATCCCACAAAATCTCCCCAGTATCCAACAAAATTCCAGGAAAAATCCCACAAAATTCCCTAAATCTTCTCAAAACACGACCAAATTCTAGAAAAATATCCCACCAAATCTCCACAAAATCCCACAAAATACATGAAAAATCCCTCAAAATCCCTAAATCGCCTCAATATCCCACAAAATCCCACAAAAATCCCACAAAACCTCCACAAGTTTCCACAAAATCTAAGAAAAATTCCTCAAAATTCTTCAAGTCTCCTCAAAACCACACAAAGTCCTTGAAAAGGCCCACCAAATTCCAGAAAAATCCCACAGAATCTACACAAATTCCCACAAAATCTAAAACAAATTCCTCAAAATTCTTCAAGCCTCCTCAGAATCCCACACAATTCCAGAAAAAACCCACAAAATTCCAGAGAAGTCCCACAAAACTCCCTAAATCATTTCAAAACCCTACCAATTCACAGGAATGTCCCACAAAATCTCCACCAATTCCCAGAACATCCCACAAAAATCTCACAAAAATCCCTAAATCTTCTGAAAACTCGAAAACACGGCCAAAATCCACAAAAATCCCACCAAATCTCCACAAATTCCCACAGAATACATGAAAAATCCCTGATAATTCGTCAGTTCTCTACAGAATCTCACCAAATTCCAGAAAAGTCCCTCAAAGTTCCACAAACATCCCACAAAATCTCCCCAGTATCCAACAAAATTCCAGGAAAAATCCCACAAAATTCCCTAAATCTTCTCAAAACACGGCCAAAATCCACAAAAATCCCACCAAATCTCCACAAATTCCCACAGAATACATGAAAAATCCCTGATAATTCTTCAGTTCTCTACAGAATCTCACCAAATTCCAGAAAAGTCCCTCAAAGTTCCACAAACATCCCACAAAATCTCCCCAGTATCCAACAAAATTCCAGGAAAAATCCCACAAAATTCCCTAAATCTTCTCAAAACACGGCCAAATTCTAGAAAAATATCCCACCAAATCTCCACAAAATCCCACAAAATACATGAAAAATCCCTCAAAATCCCTAAATCGCCTCAATATCCCACAAAATCCCACAAAAATCACACAAAACCTCCACAAGTTTCCACAAAATCTAAGAAAAATTCCTCAAAATTCATCAAGTCTCCTCAAAACCACACAAAGTCCTTGAAAAGGCCCACCAAAATCCAGAAAAATCCCACAGAATCTCCACAAATTCCCACAAAAATCTAAAACAAATTCCTCAAAATTCTTCAATTCTCCTCAGAATCCCACACAATTCCAGAAAAAACCCACAAAATTCCAGAGAAGTCCCACAAAACTCCCTAAATCATTTCAAAACCCTTCCAATTCACAGGAATGACCCACAAAATCTCCACCAATTCCCAGAACATCCCACAAAAATCTCACAAAAATCCCTAAATCTTCTGAAAACTCGAAAACACGGCCAAAATCCACAAAAATCCCACCAAATCTCCACAAATTCCCACAGAATACATGAAAAATCCCTGATAATTCTTCAGTTCTCTACAGAATCTCACCAAATTCCAGAAGAGTCCCTCAAAGTTCCACAAACATCCCACAAAATCTCCCCAGTATCCAACAAAATTCCAGGAAAAATCCCACAAAATTCCCTAAATCTTCTCCAAACACGACCAAATTCTAGAAAAATATCCCACCAAATCACCACAAATTCCCACAAAATACATGAAAAATCCCTCAAGATCCCTAAATCGCCTCAATATCCCACAAAATCCCACAAAAATCCCACAAAACCACCACAAGTTTCCACAAAATCTAAGAAAAATTCCTCAAAATTCTTCAAGTCTCCTCAAAACCACACAAAGTCCTTGAAAAGGCCCACCAAATTCCAGAAAAATCCCACAGAATCTCCACAAATTCCCACAAAATCTAAAACAAATTCCTCAAAATTCTTCAAGCCTCCTCAGAATCCCACACAATTCCAGAAAAAACCCACAAAATTCCAGAGAAGTCCCACAAAACTCCCTAAATCATTTCAAAACCCTACCAATTCACAGGAATGTCCCACAAAATCTCCACCAATTCCCAGAACATCCCACAAAAATCCCACAAAAATCCCTAAATCTTCTGAAAACTCGAAAACACGGACAAAATCCACAAAAATCCCACCAAATCTCCACAAATTCCCACAGAATACATGAAAAATCCCTGATAATTCGTCTGTTCTCTACAGAATCTCACCAAATTCCAGATGAGTCCCTCAAAGTTCCACAAACATCCCACAAAATCTCCCCAGTATCCAACAAAATTCCAGGAAAAATCCCACAAAATTCCCTAAATCTTCTCAAAACACGGCCATAATCCACAAAAATCCCACCAAATCTCCACAAATTCCCACAGAATACATGAAAAATCCCTGATAATTCTTCAGTTCTCTACAGAATCTCACCAAATTCCAGAAAAGTCCCTCAAAGTTCCAGAAACATCCCACAAAATCTCCCCAGTATCCAACAAAATTCCAGGAAAAATCCCACAAAATTCCCTAAATCTTCTCAAAACACGACCAAATTCTAGAAAAATATCCCACCAAATCTCCACAAAATCCCACAAAATACATGAAAAATCCCTCAAGATCCCTAAATCGCCTCAATATCCCACAAAATCCCACAAAAATCACACAAAACCTCCACAAGTTTCCTCAAAATCTAAGAAAAATTCCTCCAAATTCTTCAAGTCTCCTCAAAACCACACAAAGTCCTTCAAAAAGGCCCACCAAATTCCAGAAAAATCTTACAGAATTCCCTAAATCTTCTCAAAACTCTTCCAAATTCCAGAAAAATCCCACCAAATCTCCACAAATTCCCACGGAATACATGAAAAATCCCTGATAATTCTTCAGTTCTCTACAGAATCTCACCAAATTCCAGAAAAGTCCCTCAAAGTTCCACAAACATCCCACAAAATCTCCCCAGTATCCAACAAAATTCCAGGAAAAATCCCACAAAATTCTCTAAATCTTCTCAAAACACGGCCAAAATCCACAAAAATCCCACCAAATCTCCACAAATTCCCACAGAATACATGAAAAATCCCTGATAATTTGTCAGTTCTCTACAGAATCTCACCAAATTCCAGAAAAGTCCCTCAAAGTTCCACAAACATCCCACAAAATCTCCCCAGTATCGAACAAAATTCCAGGAAAAATCCCACAAAATTCCCTAAATCTTCTCAAAACACGACCAAATTCTAGAAAAATATCCCACCAAATCTCCACAAAATCCCACAAAATACATGAAAAATCTTTCAAAATCCCTAAATCGCCTCAATATCCCACAAAATCCCACAAAAATCCCACAAAACCTCCACAAGTTTCCACAAAATCTAAGAAAAATTCCTCAAAATTCTTCAAGTCTCCTCAAAACCACACAAAGTCCTTGAAAAGGCCCACCAAATTCCAGAAAAATCCCACAGAATCTACACAAATTCCCACAAAATCTAAAACAAATTCCTCAAAATTCTTCAAGCCTCCTCAGAATCCCACACAATTCCAGAAAAAACCCACAAAATTCCAGAGAAGTCCCACAAAACTCCCTAAATCATTTCAAAACCCTACCAATTCACAGGAATGTCCCACAAAATCTCCACCAATTCCCAGAACATCCCACAAAAATCTCACAAAAATCCCTAAATCTTCTGAAAACTCGAAAACACGGCCAAAATCCACAAAAATCCCACCAAATCTCCACAAATTCCCACAGAATACATGAAAAATCCCTGATAATTCTTCAGTTCTCTACCGAATCTCACCAAATTCCAGAAAAGTCCCTCAAAGTTCCACAAACATCCCATAAAATCTCCCCAGTTACCAACAAAATTCCAGGAAAAATCCCACAAAATTCCCTAAATCTTCTCAAAACACGGCCAAAATCCACAAAAATCCCACCAAATCTCCACAAATTCCCACAGAATACATGAAAAATCCCTGATAATTCGTCAGTTCTCTACAGAATCTCACCAAATTCCAGAAGAGTCCCTCAAAGTTCCACAAACATCCCACAAAATCTCCCCAGTATCCAACAAAATTCCAGGAAAAATCCCACAAAATTCCCTAAATCTTCTCCAAACACGACCAAATTCTAGAAAAATATCCCACCAAATCACCACAAATTCCCACAAAATACATGAAAAATCCCTCAAAATCCCTAAATCGCCTCAATATCCCACAAAATCACACAAAAATCACACAAAACCTCCACAAGTTTCCACAAAATCTAAGAAAAATTCCTCAAAATACTTCAAGTCTCCTCAAAACCACACAAAGTCCTTGAAAAGGCCTACCAAATTCCAGTAAAATCCCACAGAATCTCCACAAATTCCCACAAAATCTAAAACAAATTCCTCAAAATTCAAGTCTCCTCAGAATCCCACACAATTCCAGAAAAAACCCACAAAATTCCAGAGAAGTCCCACAAAACTCCCTAAATCATTTCAAAACCCTACCAATTCACAGGAATGTCCCACAAAATCTCCACCAATTCCCAGAACATCCCACAAAAATCTCACAAAAATCCCTAAATCTTCTGAAAACTCGAAAACACGGCCAAAATCCACAAAAATCCCACCAAATCTCCACAAATTCCCACAGAATACATGAAAAATCCCTGATAATTCGTCAGTTCTCTACAGAATCTCACCAAATTCCAGAAAAGTCCCTCAAAGTTCCACAAACATCCCACAAAATCTCCCCAGTATCCAACAAAATTCCAGGAAAAATCCCACAAAATTCCCTAAATCTTCTCAAAACACGGCCAAAATCCACAAAAATCCCACCAAATCTCCACAAATTCCCACAGAATACATGAAAAATCCCTGATAATTCTTCAGTTCTCTACAGAATCTCACCAAATTCCAGAAAAGTCCCTCAAAGTTCCACAAACATCCCACAAAATCTCCCCAGTATCCAACAAAATTCCAGGAAAAATCCCACAGAATTCCCTAAATCTTCTCAAAACACGACCAAATTCTAGAAAAATATCCCACCAAATCTCCACAAAATCCCACAAAATACATGAAAAATCCCTCAAGATCCCTAAATCGCCTCAATATCCCACAAAATCCCACAAAAATCACACAAAACCTCCACAAGTTTCCTCAAAATCTAAGAAAAATTCCTCCAAATTCTTCAAGTCTCCTCAAAACCACACAAAGTCCTTCAAAAAGGCCCACCAAATTCCAGAAAAATCTTACAGAATTCCCTAAATCTTCTCAAAACTCTTCCAAATTCCAGAAAAATCCCACCAAATCTCCACAAATTCCCACGGAATACATGAAAAATCCCTGATAATTCTTCAGTTCTCTACAGAATCTCACCAAATTCCAGAAAAGTCCCTCAAAGTTCCACAAACATCCCACAAAATCTCCCCAGTATCCAACAAAATTCCAGGAAAAATCCCACAAAATTCCCTAAATCTTCTCAAAACACGGCCAAAATCCACAAAAATCCCACCAAATCTCCACAAATTCCCACAGAATACATGAAAAATCCCTGATAATTTGTCAGTTCTCTACAGAATCTCACCAAATTCCAGAAAAGTCCCTCAAAGTTCCACAAACATCCCACAAAATCTCCCCAGTATCCAACAAAATTCCAGGAAAAATCCCACAAAATTCCCTAAATCTTCTCAAAACACGACCAAATTCTAGAAAAATATCCCACCAAATCACCACAAATTCCCACAAAATACATGAAAAATCCCTCAAAATCCCTAAATCGCCTCAATATCCCACAAAATCCCACAAAAATCCCACAAAACCTCCACAAGTTTCCACAAAATCTAAGAAAAATTCCTCAAAATTCTTCAAGTCTCCTCAAAACCACACAAAGTCCTTGAAAAGGCCCACCAAATTCCAGAAAAATCCCACAGAATCTACACAAATTCCCACAAAATCTAAAACAAATTCCTCAAAATTCTTCAAGCCTCCTCAGAATCCAACACAATTCCAGAAAAAACCCACAAAATTCCAGAGAAGTCCCACAAAACTCCCTAAATCATTTCAAAACCCTACCAATTCACAGGAATGTCCCACAAAATCTCCACCAATTCCCAGAACATCCCACAAAAATCTCACAAAAATCCCTAAATCTTCTGAAAACTCGAAAACACGGCCAAAATCCACAAAAATCCCACCAAATCTCCACAAATTCCCACAGAATACATGAAAAATCCCTGATAATTCTTCAGTTCTCTACAGAATCTCACCAAATTCCAGAAAAGTCCCTCAAAGTTCCACAAACATCCCACAAAATCTCCCCAGTATCCAACAAAATTCCAGGAAAAATCCCACAAAATTCCCTAAATCTTCTCAAAACACGGCCAAAATCCACAAAAATCCCACCAAATCTCCACAAATTCCCACAGAATACATGAAAAATCCCTGATAATTCTTCAGTTCTCTACAGAATCTCACCAAATTCCAGAAAAGTCCCTCAAAGTTCCACAAACATCCCACAAAATCTCCCCAGTATCCAACAAAATTCCAGGAAAAATCCCACAAAATTCCCTAAATCTTCTCAAAACACGACCAAATTCTAGAAAAATATCCCACCAAATCACCACAAATTCCCACAAAATACATGAAAAATCCCTCAAAATCCCTAAATCGCCTCAATATCCCACAAAATCACACAAAAATCACACAAAACCTCCACAAGTTTCCACAAAATCTAAGAAAAATTCCTCAAAATACTTCAAGTCTCCTCAAAACCACACAAAGTCCTTGAAAAGGCCTACCAAATTCCAGAAAAATCCCACAGAATCTCCACAAATTCCCACAAAATCAAAAACAAATTCCTCAAAATTCAAGTCTCCTCAGAATCCAACACAATTCCAGAAAAAACCCACAAAATTCCAGAGAAGTCCCACAAAACTCCCTAAATCATTTCAAAACCCTACCAATTCACAGGAATGTCCCACAAAATCTCCACCAATTCCCAGAACATCCCACAAAAATCTCACAAAAATCCCTAAATCTTCTGAAAACTCGAAAACACGGCCAAAATCCACAAAAATCCCACCAAATCTCCACAAATTCCCACAGAATACATGAAAAATCCCTGATAATTCGTCAGTTCTCTACAGAATCTCACCAAATTCCAGAAAAGTCCCTCAAAGTTCCACAAACATCCCACAAAATCTCCCCAGTATCCAACAAAATTCCAGGAAAAATCCCACAAAATTCCCTAAATCTTCTCAAAACACGGCCAAAATCCACAAAAATCCCACCAAATCTCCACAAATTCCCACAGAATACATGAAAAATCCCTGATAATTCTTCAGTTCTCTACAGAATCTCACCAAATTCCAGAAAAGTCCCTCAAAGTTCCACAAACATCCCACAAAATCTCCCCAGTATCCAACAAAATTCCAGGAAAAATCCCACAAAATTCCCTAAATCTTCTCAAAACACGACCAAATTCTAGAAAAATATCCCACCAAATCACCACAAATTCCCACAAAATACATGAAAAATCCCTCAAAATCCCTAAATCGCCTCAATATCCCACAAAATCCCACAAAAATCCCACAAAACCTCTACAAGTTTCCACAAAATCTAAGAAAAATTCCTCAAAATTCTTCAAGTCTCCTCAAAACCACACAAAGTCCTTGAAAAGGCCCACCAAATTCCAGAAAAATCCCACAGAATCTACACAAATTCCCACAAAATCTAAAACAAATTCCTCAAAATTCTTCAAGCCTCCTCAGAATCCCACACAATTCCAGAAAAAACCCACAAAATTCCAGAGAAGTCCCACAAAACTCCCTAAATCATTTCAAAACCCTACCAATTCACAGGAATATCCCACAAAATCTCCACCAATTCCCAGAACATCCCACAAAAATCTCACAAAAATCCCTAAATCTTCTGAAAACTCGAAAACACGGCCAAAATCCACAAAAATCCCACCAAATCTCCACAAATTCCCACAGAATACATGAAAAATCCCTGATAATTCGTCAGTTCCCTACAGAATCTCACCAAATTCCAGAAAAGTCCCTCAAAGTTCCACAAACATCCCACAAAATCTCCCCAGTATCCAACAAAATTCCAGGAAAAATCCCACAAAATTCCCTAAATCTTCTCAAAACACGACCAAATTCTAGAAAAATATCCCACCAAATCTCCACAAAATCCCACAAAATACATGAAAAATCCCTCAAAATCCCTAAATCGCCTCAATATCCCACAAAATCCCACAAAAATCCCACAAAACCTCCACAAGTTTCCACAAAATCTAAGAAAAATTCCTCAAAATTCTTCAAGTCTCCTCAAAACCACACAAAGTCCTTGAAAAGGCCCACCAAATTCCAGAAAAATCCCACAGAATCTACACAAATTCCCACAAAATCTAAAACAAATTCCTCAAAATTCTTCAAGCCTCCTCAGAATCCCACACAATTCCAGAAAAAACCCACAAAATTCCAGAGAAGTCCCACAAAACTCCCTAAATCATTTCAAAACCCTACCAATTCACAGGAATGTCCCACAAAATCTCCACCAATTCCCAGAACATCCCACAAAAATCTCACAAAAATCCCTAAATCTTCTGAAAACTCGAAAACACGGCCAAAATCCACAAAAATCCCACCAAATCTCCACAAATTCCCACAGAATACATGAAAAATCCCTGATAATTCGTCAGTTCTCTACAGAATCTCACCAAATTCCAGAAAAGTCCCTCAAAGTTCCACAAACATCCCACAAAATCTCCCCAGTATCCAACAAAATTCCAGGAAAAATCCCACAAAATTCCCTAAATCTTCTCAAAACACGGCCAAAATCCACAAAAATCCCACCAAATCTCCACAAATTCCCACAGAATACATGAAAAATCCCTGATAATTCTTCAGTTCTCTACAGAATCTCACCAAATTCCAGAAAAGTCCCTCAAAGTTCCACAAACATCCCACAAAATCTCCCCAGTATCCAACAAAATTCCAGGAAAAATCCCACAAAATTCCCTAAATCTTCTCAAAACACGGCCAAATTCTAGAAAAATATCCCACCAAATCTCCACAAAATCCCACAAAATACATGAAAAATCCCTCAAAATCCCTAAATCGCCTCAATATCCCACAAAATCCCACAAAAATCACACAAAACCTCCACAAGTTTCCACAAAATCTAAGAAAAATTCCTCAAAATTCATCAAGTCTCCTCAAAACCACACAAAGTCCTTGAAAAGGCCCACCAAAATCCAGAAAAATCCCACAGAATCTCCACAAATTCCCACAAAAATCTAAAACAAATTCCTCAAAATTCTTCAATTCTCCTCAGAATCCCACACAATTCCAGAAAAAACCCACAAAATTCCAGAGAAGTCCCACAAAACTCCCTAAATCATTTCAAAACCCTTCCAATTCACAGGAATGACCCACAAAATCTCCACCAATTCCCAGAACATCCCACAAAAATCTCACAAAAATCCCTAAATCTTCTGAAAACTCGAAAACACGGCCAAAATCCACAAAAATCCCACCAAATCTCCACAAATTCCCACAGAATACATGAAAAATCCCTGATAATTCTTCAGTTCTCTACAGAATCTCACCAAATTCCAGAAGAGTCCCTCAAAGTTCCACAAACATCCCACAAAATCTCCCCAGTATCCAACAAAATTCCAGGAAAAATCCCACAAAATTCCCTAAATCTTCTCCAAACACGACCAAATTCTAGAAAAATATCCCACCAAATCACCACAAATTCCCACAAAATACATGAAAAATCCCTCAAGATCCCTAAATCGCCTCAATATCCCACAAAATCCCACAAAAATCACACAAAACCACCACAAGTTTCCACAAAATCTAAGAAAAATTCCTCAAAATTCTTCAAGTCTCCTCAAAACCACACAAAGTCCTTGAAAAGGCCCACCAAATTCCAGTAAAATCCCACAGAATCTCCACAAATTCCCACAAAATCTAAAACAAATTCCTCAAAATTCAAGTCTCCTCAGAATCCCACACAATTCCAGAAAAAACCCACAAAATTCCAGAGAAGTCCCACAAAACTCCCTAAATCATTTCAAAACCCTACCAATTCACAGGAATGTCCCACAAAATCTCCACCAATTCCCAGAACATCCCACAAAAATCTCACAAAAATCCCTAAATCTTCTGAAAACTCGAAAACACGGCCAAAATCCACAAAAATCCCACCAAATCTCCACAAATTCCCACAGAATACATGAAAAATCCCTGATAATTCGTCAGTTCTCTACAGAATCTCACCAAATTCCAGAAAAGTCCCTCAAAGTTCCACAAACATCCCACAAAATCTCCCCAGTATCCAACAAAATTCCAGGAAAAATCCCACAAAATTCCCTAAATCTTCTCAAAACACGACCAAATTCTAGAAAAATATCCCACCAAATCTCCACAAATTCCCACAAAATACATGAAAAATCCCTCAAGATCCCTAAATCGCCTCAATATCTCACAAAATCCCACAAAAATCACACAAAACCTCCACAAGTTTCCTCAAAATCTAAGAAAAATTCCTCAAAATTCTTCAAGTCTCCTCAAAACCACACAAAGTCCTTCAAAAAGGCCCACCAAATTCCAGAAAAATCTTACAGAATTCCCTAAATCTTCTCAAAACTCTACCAAATTCCAGAAAAATCCCACCAAATCTCCACAAATTCCCACGGAATACATGAAAAATCCCTGATAATTCTTCAGTTCTCTACAGAATCTCACCAAATTCCAGAAAAGTCCCTCAAAGTTCCACAAACATCCCACAAAATCTCCCCAGTATCCAACAAAATTCCAGGAAAAATCCCTCAAAATTCCCTAAATCTTCTCAAAACACGGCCAAAATCCAGAAAAATCCCACCAAATCTCCACAAATTCCCACAGAATACATGAAAAATCCCTGATAATTCTTCAGTTCTCTACAGAATCTCACCAAATTCCAGAAAAGTCCCTCCAAGTTCCACAAACATCCCACAAAATCTCCCCAGTATCCAACAAAATTCCAGGAAAAATCCCACAAAATTCCCTAAATCGCCTCAAAACACGACCAAATTCTAGAAAAATATCCCACCAAATCACCACAAATTCCCACAAAATACATGAAAAATCCCTCAAGATCCCTAAATCGCCTCAATATCCCACAAAATCCCACAAAAATCCCACAAAACCTCCACAAGTTTCCACAAAATCTAAGAAAAATTCCTCAAAATTCTTCAAGTCTCCTCAAAACCACACAAAGTCCTTGAAAAGGCCTACCAAATTCCAGTAAAATCCCACAGAATCTCCACAAATTCCCACAAAATCTAAAACAAATTCCTCAAAATTCAAGTCTCCTCAGAATCCCACACAATTCCAGAAAAAACCCACAAAATTCCAGAGAAGTCCCACAAAACTCCCTAAATCATTTCAAAACCCTACCAATTCACAGGAATGTCCCACAAAATCTCCACCAATTCCCAGAACATCCCACAAAAATCTCACAAAAATCCCTAAATCTTCTGAAAACTCGAAAACACGGCCAAAATCCACAAAAATCCCACCAAATCTCCACAAATTCCCACAGAATACATGAAAAATCCCTGATAATTCTTCAGTTCTCTACAGAATCTCACCAAATTCCAGAAAAGTCCCTCAAAGTTCCACAAACATCCCACAAAATCTCCCCAGTATCCAACAAAATTCCAGGAAAAATCCCACAAAATTCCCTAAATCTTCTCCAAACACGACCAAATTCTAGAAAAATATCCCACCAAATCACCACAAATTCCCACAAAATACATGAAAAATCCCTCAAGATCCCTAAATCGCCTCAATATCCCACAAAATCCCACAAAAATCACACAAAACCACCACAAGTTTCCACAAAATCTAAGAAAAATTCCTCAAAATTCTTCAAGTCTCCTCAAAACCACACAAAGTCCTTGAAAAGGCCCACCAAATTCCAGAAAAATCCCACAGAATCTCCACAAATTCCCACAAAATCTAAAACAAATTCCTCAAAATTCTTCAACTCTCCTCAGAATCCCACACAATTCCAGAAAAAACCCACAAAATTCCAGAGAAGTCCCACAAAACTCCCTAAATCATTTCAAAACCCTACCAATTCACAGGAATGTCCCACAAAATCTCCACCAATTCCCAGAACATCCCACAAAAATCTCACAAAAATCCCTAAATCTTCTGAAAACTCGAAAACACGGCCAAAATCCACAAAAATCCCACCAAATCTCCACAAATTCCCACAGAATACATGAAAAATCCCTGATAATTCGTCAGTTCTCTACAGAATCTCACCAAATTCCAGAAAAGTCCCTCAAAGTTCCACAAACATCCCACAAAATCTCCCCAGTATCCAACAAAATTCCAGGAAAAATCCCACAAAATTCCCTAAATCTTCTCAAAACACGACCAAATTCTAGAAAAATATCCCACCAAATCTCCACAAAATCCCACAAAATACATGAAAAATCCCTCAAAATCCCTAAATCGCCTCAATATCCCACAAAATCCCACAAAAATCCCACAAACCCTCTACAAGTTTCCACAAAATCTAAGAAAAATTCCTCAAAATTCTTCAAGTCTCCTCAAAACCACACAAAGTCCTTGAAAAGGCCCACCAAATTCCAGTAAAATCCCACAGAATCTCCACAAATTCCCACAAAATCTAAAACAAATTCCTCAAAATTCAAGTCTCCTCAGAATCCCACACAATTCCAGAAAAAACCCACAAAATTCCAGAGAAGTCCCACAAAACTCCCTAAATCATTTCAAAACCCTACCAATTCACAGGAATGTCCCACAAAATCTCCACCAATTCCCAGAACATCCCACAAAAATCTCACAAAAATCCCTAAATCTTCTGAAAACTCGAAAACACGGCCAAAATCCACAAAAATCCCACCAAATCTCCACAAATTCCCACAGAATACATGAAAAATCCCTGATAATTCTTCAGTTCTCTACAGAATCTCACCAAATTCCAGAAAAGTCCCTCAAAGTTCCACAAACATCCCACAAAATCTCCCCAGTATCCAACAAAATTCCAGGAAAAATCCCACAAAATTCCCTAAATCTTCTCAAAACACGACCAAATTCTAGAAAAATATCCCACCAAATCTCCACAAAATCCCACAAAATACATGAAAAATCCCTCAAAATCCCTAAATCGCCTCAATATCCCACAAAATCCCACAAAAATCCCACAAAACCTCCACAAGTTTCCACAAAATCTAAGAAAAATTCCTCAAAATTCTTCAAGTCTCCTCAAAACCACACAAAGTCCTTGAAAAGGCCCACCAAATTCCAGAAAAATCCCACAGAATCTACACAAATTCCCACAAAATCTAAAACAAATTCCTCAAAATTCTTCAAGCCTCCTCAGAATCCCACACAATTCCAGAAAAAACCCACAAAATTCCAGAGAAGTCCCACAAAACTCCCTAAATCATTTCAAAACCCTACCAATTCACAGGAATGTCCCACAAAATCTCCACCAATTCCCAGAACATCCCACAAAAATCTCACAAAAATCCCTAAATCTTCTGAAAACTCGAAAACACGGCCAAAATCCACAAAAATCCCACCAAATCTCCACAAATTCCCACAGAATACATGAAAAATCCCTGATAATTCGTCAGTTCTCTACAGAATCTCACCAAATTCCAGAAAAGTCCCTCAAAGTTCCACAAACATCCCACAAAATCTCCCCAGTATCCAACAAAATTCCAGGAAAAATCCCACAAAATTCCCTAAATCTTCTCAAAACACGGCCAAAATCCACAAAAATCCCACCAAATCTCCACAAATTCCCACAGAATACATGAAAAATCCCTGATAATTCTTCAGTTCTCTACAGAATCTCACCAAATTCCAGAAAAGTCCCTCAAAGTTCCACAAACATCCCACAAAATCTCCCCAGTATCCAACAAAATTCCAGGAAAAATCCCTCAAAATTCCCTAAATCTTCTCAAAACACGGCCAAAATCCAGAAAAATCCCACCAAATCTCCACAAATTCCCACAGAATACATGAAAAATCCCTGATAATTCTTCAGTTCTCTACAGAATCTCACCAAATTCCAGAAAAGTCCCTCCAAGTTCCACAAACATCCCACAAAATCTCCCCAGTATCCAACAAAATTCCAGGAAAAATCCCACAAAATTCCCTAAATCGCCTCAAAACACGACCAAATTCTAGAAAAATATCCCACCAAATCACCACAAATTCCCACAAAATACATGAAAAATCCCTCAAGATCCCTAAATCGCCTCAATATCCCACAAAATCCCACAAAAATCCCACAAAACCTCCACAAGTTTCCACAAAATCTAAGAAAAATTCCTCAAAATTCTTCAAGTCTCCTCAAAACCACACAAAGTCCTTGAAAAGGCCTACCAAATTCCAGTAAAATCCCACAGAATCTCCACAAATTCCCACAAAATCTAAAACAAATTCCTCAAAATTCAAGTCTCCTCAGAATCCCACACAATTCCAGAAAAAACCCACAAAATTCCAGAGAAGTCCCACAAAACTCCCTAAATCATTTCAAAACCCTACCAATTCACAGGAATGTCCCACAAAATCTCCACCAATTCCCAGAACATCCCACAAAAATCTCACAAAAATCCCTAAATCTTCTGAAAACTCGAAAACACGGCCAAAATCCACAAAAATCCCACCAAATCTCCACAAATTCCCACAGAATACATGAAAAATCCCTGATAATTCTTCAGTTCTCTACAGAATCTCACCAAATTCCAGAAAAGTCCCTCAAAGTTCCACAAACATCCCACAAAATCTCCCCAGTATCCAACAAAATTCCAGGAAAAATCCCACAAAATTCCCTAAATCTTCTCCAAACACGACCAAATTCTAGAAAAATATCCCACCAAATCACCACAAATTCCCACAAAATACATGAAAAATCCCTCAAGATCCCTAAATCGCCTCAATATCCCACAAAATCCCACAAAAATCACACAAAACCACCACAAGTTTCCACAAAATCTAAGAAAAATTCCTCAAAATTCTTCAAGTCTCCTCAAAACCACACAAAGTCCTTGAAAAGGCCCACCAAATTCCAGAAAAATCCCACAGAATCTCCACAAATTCCCACAAAATCTAAAACAAATTCCTCAAAATTCTTCAACTCTCCTCAGAATCCCACACAATTCCAGAAAAAACCCACAAAATTCCAGAGAAGTCCCACAAAACTCCCTAAATCATTTCAAAACCCTACCAATTCACAGGAATGTCCCACAAAATCTCCACCAATTCCCAGAACATCCCACAAAAATCTCACAAAAATCCCTAAATCTTCTGAAAACTCGAAAACACGGCCAAAATCCACAAAAATCCCACCAAATCTCCACAAATTCCCACAGAATACATGAAAAATCCCTGATAATTCGTCAGTTCTCTACAGAATCTCACCAAATTCCAGAAAAGTCCCTCAAAGTTCCACAAACATCCCACAAAATCTCCCCAGTATCCAACAAAATTCCAGGAAAAATCCCACAAAATTCCCTAAATCTTCTCAAAACACGACCAAATTCTAGAAAAATATCCCACCAAATCTCCACAAAATCCCACAAAATACATGAAAAATCCCTCAAAATCCCTAAATCGCCTCAATATCCCACAAAATCCCACAAAAATCCCACAAACCCTCTACAAGTTTCCACAAAATCTAAGAAAAATTCCTCAAAATTCTTCAAGTCTCCTCAAAACCACACAAAGTCCTTGAAAAGGCCCACCAAATTCCAGTAAAATCCCACAGAATCTCCACAAATTCCCACAAAATCTAAAACAAATTCCTCAAAATTCAAGTCTCCTCAGAATCCCACACAATTCCAGAAAAAACCCACAAAATTCCAGAGAAGTCCCACAAAACTCCCTAAATCATTTCAAAACCCTACCAATTCACAGGAATGTCCCACAAAATCTCCACCAATTCCCAGAACATCCCACAAAAATCTCACAAAAATCCCTAAATCTTCTGAAAACTCGACCAAATTCCAGAAACGCTCCATAAAATCAGCACAGTTTCCCTCAAAATTCAAGAAAAAACACCACAAAATTCCCTAAATCTTTTCAAAATACCACAAAATTCTTCAAAAGCCCCACCAAATTCCAGAAACATCCCACAAAATGTCCTCAATACCCAACAAAATCCCAGAAAAATCCCACAAAATTCCCTAAATCTTCTCAAAACACGGCCAAAATCCACAAAAATCCCACCAAATCTCCACAAATTCCCACAGAATACATGAAAAATCCCTGATAATTTGTCAGTTCTCTACAGAATCTCACCAAATTCCAGAAAAGTCCCTCAAAGTTCCACAAACATCCCACAAAATCTCCCCAGTATCCAACAAAATTCCAGGAAAAATCCCACAAAATTCCCTAAATCTTCTCAAAACACGACCAAATTCTAGAAAAATATCCCACCAAATCTCCACAAAATCCCACAAAATACATGAAAAATCCCTCAAAATCCCTAAATCGCCTCAATATCCCACAAAATCCCACAAAAATCCCACAAACCCTCTACAAGTTTCCACAAAATCTAAGAAAAATTCCTCAAAATTCTTCAAGTCTCCTCAAAACCACACAAAGTCCTTGAAAAGGCCCACCAAATTCCAGTAAAATCCCACAGAATCTACACAAATTCCCACAAAATCTAAAACAAATTCCTCAAAATTCAAGTCTCCTCAGAATCCCACACAATTCCAGAAAAAACCCACAAAATTCCAGAGAAGTCCCACAAAACTCCCTAAATCATTTCAAAACCCTACCAATTCACAGGAATGTCCCACAAAATCTCCACCAATTCCCAGAACATCCCACAAAAATCTCACAAAAATCCCTAAATCTTCTGAAAACTCGAAAACACGGCCAAAATCCACAAAAATCCCACCAAATCTCCACAAATTCCCACAGAATACATGAAAAATCCCTGATAATTCTTCAGTTCTCTACAGAATCTCACCAAATTCCAGAAGAGTCCCTCAAAGTTCCACAAACATCCCACAAAATCTCCCCAGTATCCAACAAAATTCCAGGAAAAATCCCACAAAATTCCCTAAATCTTCTCAAAACACGGCCAAATTCTAGAAAAATATCCCACCAAATCTCCACAAAATCCCACAAAATACATGAAAAATCCCTCAAAATCCCTAAATCGCCTCAATATCCCACAAAATCCCACAAAAATCACACAAAACCTCCACAAGTTTCCACAAAATCTAAGAAAAATTCCTCAAAATTCATCAAGTCTCCTCAAAACCACACAAAGTCCTTGAAAAGGCCCACCAAAATCCAGAAAAATCCCACAGAATCTCCACAAATTCCCACAAAAATCTAAAACAAATTCCTCAAAATTCTTCAATTCTCCTCAGAATCCCACACAATTCCAGAAAAAACCCACAAAATTCCAGAGAAGTCCCACAAAACTCCCTAAATCATTTCAAAACCCTTCCAATTCACAGGAATGACCCACAAAATCTCCACCAATTCCCAGAACATCCCACAAAAATCTCACAAAAATCCCTAAATCTTCTGAAAACTCGAAAACACGGCCAAAATCCACAAAAATCCCACCAAATCTCCACAAATTCCCACAGAATACATGAAAAATCCCTGATAATTCTTCAGTTCTCTACAGAATCTCACCAAATTCCAGAAGAGTCCCTCAAAGTTCCACAAACATCCCACAAAATCTCCCCAGTATCCAACAAAATTCCAGGAAAAATCCCACAAAATTCCCTAAATCTTCTCCAAACACGACCAAATTCTAGAAAAATATCCCACCAAATCACCACAAATTCCCACAAAATACATGAAAAATCCCTCAAGATCCCTAAATCGCCTCAATATCCCACAAAATCCCACAAAAATCACACAAAACCACCACAAGTTTCCACAAAATCTAAGAAAAATTCCTCAAAATTCTTCAAGTCTCCTCAAAACCACACAAAGTCCTTGAAAAGGCCCACCAAATTCCAGAAAAATCCCACAGAATCTCCACAAATTCCCACAAAATCTAAAACAAATTCCTCAAAATTCAAGTCTCCTCAGAATCCCACACAATTCCAGAAAAAACCCACAAAATTCCAGAGAAGTCCCACAAAACTCCCTAAATCATTTCAAAACCCTACCAATTCACAGGAATGTCCCACAAAATCTCCACCAATTCCCAGAACATCCCACAAAAATCTCACAAAAATCCCTAAATCTTCTGAAAACTCGAAAACACGGCCAAAATCCACAAAAATCCCACCAAATCTCCACAAATTCCCACAGAATACATGAAAAATCCCTGATAATTTGTCAGTTCTCTACAGAATCTCACCAAATTCCAGAAAAGTCCCTCAAAGTTCCACAAACATCCCACAAAATCTCCCCAGTATCCAACAAAATTCCAGGAAAAATCCCACAAAATTCCCTAAATCTTCTCAAAACACGACCAAATTCTAGAAAAATATCCCACCAAATCTCCACAAAATCCCACAAAATACATGAAAAATCCCTCAAAATCCCTAAATCGCCTCAATATCCCACAAAATCCCACAAAATCCCACAAACCCTCTACAAGTTTCCACAAAATCTAAGAAAAATTCCTCAAAATTCTTCAAGTCTCCTCAAAACCACACAAAGTCCTTGAAAAGGCCCACCAAATTCCAGTAAAATCCCACAGAATCTCCACAAATTCCCACAAAATCTAAAACAAATTCCTCAAAATTCAAGTCTCCTCAGAATCCCACACAATTCCAGAAAAAACCCACAAAATTCCAGAGAAGTCCCACAAAACTCCCTAAATCATTTCAAAACCCTACCAATTCACAGGAATGTCCCACAAAATCTCCACCAATTCCCAGAACATCCCACAAAAATCTCACAAAAATCCCTAAATCTTCTGAAAACTCGACCAAATTCCAGAAACGCTCCATAAAATCAGCACAGTTTCCCTCAAAATTCAAGAAAAAACACCACAAAATTCCCTAAATCTTTTCAAAATACCACAAAATTCTTCAAAAGCCCCACCAAATTCCAGAAACATCCCACAAAATGTCCTCAATACCCAACAAAATCCCAGAAAAATCACACAAAATTCCCTAAATCTTCTCAAAACTCTACAAAATTCCAGAAAAATCCCACCAAATCTCCACAAATTCCCACAGAATACATGAAAAATCCCTGATAATTCGTCAGTTCTCTACAGAATCTCACCAAATTCCAGAAAAGTCCCTCAAAGTTCCACAAACATCCCACAAAATCTCCCCAGTATCCAACAAAATTCCAGGAAAAATCCCACAAAATTCCCTAAATCTTCTCAAAACACGGCCAAAATCCACAAAAATCCCACCAAATCTCCACAAATTCCCACAGAATACATGAAAAATCCCTGATAATTTGTCAGTTCTCTACAGAATCTCACCAAATTCCAGAAAAGTCCCTCAAAGTTCCACAAACATCCCACAAAATCTCCCCAGTATCCAACAAAATTCCAGGAAAAATCCCACAAAATTCCCTAAATCTTCTCAAAACACGGCCAAATTCTAGAAAAATATCCCACCAAATCTCCACAAAATCCCACAAAATACATGAAAAATCCCTCAAAATCCCTAAATCGCCTCAATATCCCACAAAATCCCACAAAAATCACACAAAACCTCCACAAGTTTCCACAAAATCTAAGAAAAATTCCTCAAAATTCATCAAGTCTCCTCAAAACCACACAAAGTCCTTGAAAAGGCCCACCAAAATCCAGAAAAATCCCACAGAATCTCCACAAATTCCCACAAAAATCTAAAACAAATTCCTCAAAATTCTTCAAGTCTCCTCAGAATCCCACACAATTCCAGAAAAAACCCACAAAATTCCAGAGAAGTCCCACAAAACTCCCTAAATCATTTCAAAACCCTTCCAATTCACAGGAATGACCCACAAAATCTCCACCAATTCCCAGAACATCCCACAAAAATCTCACAAAAATCCCTAAATCTTCTGAAAACTCGAAAACACGGCCAAAATCCACAAAAATCCCACCAAATCTCCACAAATTCCCACAGAATACATGAAAAATCCCTGATAATTCTTCAGTTCTCTACAGAATCTCACCAAATTCCAGAAGAGTCCCTCAAAGTTCCACAAACATCCCACAAAATCTCCCCAGTATCCAACAAAATTCCAGGAAAAATCCCACAAAATTCCCTAAATCTTCTCAAAACACGACCAAATTCTAGAAAAATATCCCACCAAATCACCACAAATTCCCACAAAATACATGAAAAATCCCTCAAGATCCCTAAATCGCCTCAATATCCCACAAAATCCCACAAAAATCACACAAAACCACCACAAGTTTCCACAAAATCTAAGAAAAATTCCTCAAAATTCTTCAAGTCTCCTCAAAACCACACAAAGTCCTTGAAAAGGCCCACCAAAATCCAGAAAAATCCCACAGAATCTCCACAAATTCCCACAAAATCTAAAACAAATTCCTCAAAATTCTTCAACTCTCCTCAGAATCCCACACAATTCCAGAAAAAACCCACAAAATTCCAGAGAAGTCCCACAAAACTCCCTAAATCATTTCAAAACCCTACCAATTCACAGGAATGTCCCACAAAATCTCCACCAATTCCCAGAACATCCCACAAAAATCTCACAAAAATCCCTAAATCTTCTGAAAACTCGAAAACACGGCCAAAATCCACAAAAATCCCACCAAATCTCCACAAATTCCCACAGAATACATGAAAAATCCCTGATAATTCGTCAGTTCTCTACAGAATCTCACCAAATTCCAGAAAAGTCCCTCAAAGTTCCACAAACATCCCACAAAATCTCCCCAGTATCCAACAAAATTCCAGGAAAAATCCCACAAAATTCCCTAAATCTTCTCAAAACACGGCCAAAATCCACAAAAATCCCACCAAATCTCCACAAATTCCCACAGAATACATGAAAAATCCCTGATAATTCTTCAGTTCTCTACAGAATCTCACCAAATTCCAGAAAAGTCCCTCAAAGTTCCACAAACATCCCACAAAATCTCCCCAGTATCCAACAAAATTCCAGGAAAAATCCCACAAAATTCCCTAAATCTTCTCAAAACACGACCAAATTCTAGAAAAATATCCCACCAAATCTCCACAAAATCCCACAAAATACATGAAAAATCCCTCAAGATCCCTAAATCGCCTCAATATCCCACAAAATCCCACAAAAATCCCACAAAACCTCCACAAGTTTCCTCAAAATCTAAGAAAAATTCCTCCAAATTCTTCAAGTCTCCTCAAAACCACACAAAGTCCTTCAAAAAGGCCCACCAAATTCCAGAAAAATCTTACAGAATTCCCTAAATCTTCTCAAAACTCTTCCAAATTCCAGAAAAATCCCACCAAATCTCCACAAATTCCCACGGAATACATGAAAAATCCCTGATAATTCTTCAGTTCTCTACAGAATCTCACCAAATTCCAGAAAAGTCCCTCAAAGTTCCACAAACATCCCACAAAATCTCCCCAGTATCCAACAAAATTCCAGGAAAAATCCCACAAAATTCCCTAAATCTTCTCAAAACACGGCCAAAATCCACAAAAATCCCACCAAATCTCCACAAATTCCCACAGAATACATGAAAAATCCCTGATAATTTGTCAGTTCTCTACAGAATCTCACCAAATTCCAGAAAAGTCCCTCAAAGTTCCACAAACATCCCACAAAATCTCCCCAGTATCCAACAAAATTCCAGGAAAAATCCCACAAAATTCCCTAAATCTTCTCAAAACACGACCAAATTCTAGAAAAATATCCCACCAAATCTCCACAAAATCCCACAAAATACATGAAAAATCCCTCAAAATCCCTAAAT
Organism: Cyanistes caeruleus; assembly: GCF_971803275.1. Taxonomy (NCBI): domain Eukaryota; kingdom Metazoa; phylum Chordata; class Aves; order Passeriformes; family Paridae; genus Cyanistes; species Cyanistes caeruleus. Next base: position 88,888,539 of record NC_141702.1, on the reverse strand, counting down.
CGCCTCAATATCCCACAAAATCCCACAAAAATCCCACAAACCCTCTACAAGTTTCCACAAAATCTAAGAAAAATTCCTCAAAATTCTTCAAGTCTCCTCAAAACCACACAAAGTCCTTGAAAAGGCCCACCAAATTCCAGTAAAATCCCACAGAATCTACACAAATTCCCACAAAATCTAAAACAAATTCCTCAAAATTCAAGTCTCCTCAGAATCCCACACAATTCCAGAAAAAACCCACAAAATTCCAGAGAAGTCCCACAAAACTCCCTAAATCATTTCAAAACCCTACCAATTCACAGGAATGTCCCACAAAATCTCCACCAATTCCCAGAACATCCCACAAAAATCTCACAAAAATCCCTAAATCTTCTGAAAACTCGAAAACACGGCCAAAATCCACAAAAATCCCACCAAATCTCCACAAATTCCCACAGAATACATGAAAAATCCCTGATAATTCTTCAGTTCTCTACAGAATCTCACCAAATTCCAGAAAAGTCCCTCAAAGTTCCACAAACATCCCACAAAATCTCCCCAGTATCCAACAAAATTCCAGGAAAAATCCCACAAAATTCCCTAAATCTTCTCAAAACACGGCCAAATTCTAGAAAAATATCCCACCAAATCTCCACAAAATCCCACAAAATACATGAAAAATCCCTCAAAATCCCTAAATCGCCTCAATATCCCACAAAATCCCACAAAAATCACACAAAACCTCCACAAGTTTCCACAAAATCTAAGAAAAATTCCTCAAAATTCATCAAGTCTCCTCAAAACCACACAAAGTCCTTGAAAAGGCCCACCAAAATCCAGAAAAATCCCACAGAATCTCCACAAATTCCCACAAAAATCTAAAACAAATTCCTCAAAATTCTTCAATTCTCCTCAGAATCCCACACAATTCCAGAAAAAACCCACAAAATTCCAGAGAAGTCCCACAAAACTCCCTAAATCATTTCAAAACCCTTCCAATTCACAGGAATGACCCACAAAATCTCCACCAATTCCCAGAACATCCCACAAAAATCTCACAAAAATCCCTAAATCTTCTGAAAACTCGAAAACACGGCCAAAATCCACAAAAATCCCACCAAATCTCCACAAATTCCCACAGAATACATGAAAAATCCCTGATAATTCTTCAGTTCTCTACAGAATCTCACCAAATTCCAGAAAAGTCCCTCAAAGTTCCACAAACATCCCACAAAATCTCCCCAGTATCCAACAAAATTCCAGGAAAAATCCCACAAAATTCCCTAAATCTTCTCAAAACACGGCCAAAATCCACAAAAATCCCACCAAATCTCCACAAATTCCCACAGAATACATGAAAAATCCCTGATAATTCGTCAGTTCTCTACAGAATCTCACCAAATTCCAGAAAAGTCCCTCAAAGTTCCACAAACATCCCACAAAATCTCCCCAGTATCCAACAAAATTCCAGGAAAAATCCCACAAAATTCCCTAAATCTTCTCAAAACACGACCAAATTCTAGAAAAATATCCCACCAAATCTCCACAAAATCCCACAAAATACATGAAAAATCCCTCAAAATCCCTAAATCGCCTCAATATCCCACAAAATCCCACAAAAATCCCACAAACCCTCTACAAGTTTCCACAAAATCTAAGAAAAATTCCTCAAAATTCTTCAAGTCTCCTCAAAACCACACAAAGTCCTTGAAAAGGCCCACCAAATTCCAGTAAAATCCCACAGAATCTCCACAAATTCCCACAAAATCTAAAACAAATTCCTCAAAATTCAAGTCTCCTCAGAATCCCACACAATTCCAGAAAAAACCCACAAAATTCCAGAGAAGTCCCACAAAACTCCCTAAATCATTTCAAAACCCTACCAATTCACAGGAATGTCCCACAAAATCTCCACCAATTCCCAGAACATCCCACAAAAATCTCACAAAAATCCCTAAATCTTCTGAAAACTGGAAAACACGGCCAAAATCCACAAAAATCCCACCAAATCTCCACAAATTCCCACAGAATACATGAAAAATCCCTGATAATTCGTCAGTTCTCTACAGAATCTCACCAAATTCCAGAAAAGTCCCTCAAAGTTCCACAAACATCCCACAAAATCTCCCCAGTATCCAACAAAATTCCAGGAAAAATCCCACAAAATTCCCTAAATCTTCTCAAAACACGACCAAATTCTAGAAAAATATCCCACCAAATCTCCACAAATTCCCACAAAATACATGAAAAATCCCTCAAGATCCCTAAATCGCCTCAATATCCCACAAAATCCCACAAAAATCACACAAAACCTCCACAAGTTTCCTCAAAATCTAAGAAAAATTCCTCAAAATTCTTCAAGTCTCCTCAAAACCACACAAAGTCCTTCAAAAAGGCCCACCAAATTCCAGAAAAATCTTACAGAATTCCCTAAATCTTCTCAAAACACGGCCAAAATCCACAAAAATCCCACCAAATCTCCACAAATTCCCACGGAATACATGAAAAATCCCTGATAATTCTTCAGTTCTCTACAGAATCTCACCAAATTCCAGAAAAGTCCCTCAAAGTTCCACAAACATCCCACAAAATCTCCCCAGTATCCAACAAAATTCCAGGAAAAATCCCTCAAAATTCCCTAAATCTTCTCAAAACACGGCCAAAATCCACAAAAATCCCACCAAATCTCCACAAATTCCCACAGAATACATGAAAAATCCCTGATAATTTGTCAGTTCTCTACAGAATCTCACCAAATTCCAGAAAAGTCCCTCCAAGTTCCACAAACATCCCACAAAATCTCCCCAGTATCCAACAAAATTCCAGGAAAAATCCCACAAAATTCCAAAAATCGCCTCAAAACACGACCAAATTCTAGAAAAATATCCCACCAAATCACCACAAATTCCCACAAAATACATGAAAAATCCCTCAAGATCCCTAAATCGCCTCAATATCCCACAAAATCCCACAAAAATCCCACAAAACCTCCACAAGTTTCCACAAAATCTAAGAAAAATTCCTCAAAATTCTTCAAGTCTCCTCAAAACCACACAAAGTCCTTGAAAAGGCCTACCAAATTCCAGTAAAATCCCACAGAATCTCCACAAATTCCCACAAAATCTAAAACAAATTCCTCAAAATTCAAGTCTCCTCAGAATCCCACACAATTCCAGAAAAAACCCACAAAATTCCAGAGAAGTCCCACAAAACTCCCTAAATCATTTCAAAACCCTACCAATTCACAGGAATGTCCCACAAAAATCTCACAAAAATCCCTAAATCTTCTGAAAACTCGAAAACACGGCCAAAATCCACAAAAATCCCACCAAATCTCCACAAATTCCCACAGAATACATGAAAAATCCCTGATAATTCGTCAGTTCTCTACAGAATCTCACCAAATTCCAGAAAAGTCCCTCAAAGTTCCACAAACATCCCACAAAATCTCCCCAGTATCCAACAAAATTCCAGGAAAAATCCCACAAAATTCCCTAAATCTTCTCAAAACACGGCCAAAATCCACAAAAATCCCACCAAATCTCCACAAATTCCCACAGAATACATGAAAAATCCCTGATAATTCTTCAGTTCTCTACAGAATCTCACCAAATTCCAGAAAAGTCCCTCAAAGTTCCACAAACATCCCACAAAATCTCCCCAGTATCCAACAAAATTCCAGGAAAAATCCCACAAAATTCCCTAAATCTTCTCAAAACACGACCAAATTCTAGAAAAATATCCCACCAAATCTCCACAAAATCCCACAAAATACATGAAAAATCCCTCAAGATCCCTAAATCGCCTCAATATCCCACAAAATCCCACAAAAATCCCACAAAACCTCCACAAGTTTCCTCAAAATCTAAGAAAAATTCCTCAAAATTCTTCAAGTCTCCTCAAAACCACACAAAGTCCTTCAAAAAGGCCCACCAAATTCCAGAAAAATCTTACAGAATTCCCTAAATCTTCTCAAAACTCTTCCAAATTCCAGAAAAATCCCACCAAATCTCCACAAATTCCCACGGAATACATGAAAAATCCCTGATAATTCTTCAGTTCTCTACAGAATCTCACCAAATTCCAGAAAAGTCCCTCAAAGTTCCACAAACATCCCACAAAATCTCCCCAGTATCCAACAAAATTCCAGGAAAAATCCCACAAAATTCCCTAAATCTTCTCAAAACACGGCCAAAATCCACAAAAATCCCACCAAATCTCCACAAATTCCCACAGAATACATGAAAAATCCCTGATAATTCTTCAGTTCTCTACAGAATCTCACCAAATTCCAGAAAAGTCCCTCAAAGTTCCACAAACATCCCACAAAATCTCCCCAGTATCCAACAAAATTCCAGGAAAAATCCCACAAAATTCCCTAAATCTTCTCAAAACACGACCAAATTCTAGAAAAATATCCCACCAAATCTCCACAAAATCCCACAAAATACATGAAAAATCCCTCAAAATCCCTAAATCGCCTCAATATCCCACAAAATCCCACAAAAATCCCACAAACCCTCTACAAGTTTCCACAAAATCTAAGAAAAATTCCTCAAAATTCTTCAAGTCTCCTCAAAACCACACAAAGTCCTTGAAAAGGCCCACCAAATTCCAGTAAAATCCCACAGAATCTCCACAAATTCCCACAAAATCTAAAACAAATTCCTCAAAATTCAAGTCTCCTCAGAATCCCACACAATTCCAGAAAAAACCCACAAAATTCCAGAGAAGTCCCACAAAACTCCCTAAATCATTTCAAAACCCTACCAATTCACAGGAATGTCCCACAAAATCTCCACCAATTCCCAGAACATCCCACAAAAATCTCACAAAAATCCCTAAATCTTCTGAAAACTCGAAAACACGGCCAAAATCCACAAAAATCCCACCAAATCTCCACAAATTCCCACAGAATACATGAAAAATCCCTGATAATTCTTCAGTTCTCTACAGAATCTCACCAAATTCCAGAAAAGTCCCTCAAAGTTCCACAAACATCCCACAAAATCTCCCCAGTATCCAACAAAATTCCAGGAAAAATCCCACAAAATTCCCTAAATCTTCTCAAAACACGGCCAAATTCTAGAAAAATATCCCACCAAATCTCCACAAAATCCCACAAAATACATGAAAAATCCCTCAAAATCCCTAAATCGCCTCAATATCCCACAAAATCCCACAAAAATCACACAAAACCTCCACAAGTTTCCACAAAATCTAAGAAAAATTCCTCAAAATTCATCAAGTCTCCTCAAAACCACGCAAAGTCCTTGAAAAGGCCCACCAAAATCCAGAAAAATCCCACAGAATCTCCACAAATTCCCACAAAAATCTAAAACAAATTCCTCAAAATTCTTCAAGTCTCCTCAGAATCCCACACAATTCCAGAAAAAACCCACAAAATTCCAGAGAAGTCCCACAAAACTCCCTAAATCATTTCAAAACCCTTCCAATTCACAGGAATGTCCCACAAAATCTCCACCAATTCCCAGAACATCCCACAAAAATCTCACAAAAATCCCTAAATCTTCTGAAAACTCGAAAACACGGCCAAAATCCACAAAAATCCCACCAAATCTCCACAAATTCCCACAGAATACATGAAAAATCCCTGATAATTCTTCAGTTCTCTACAGAATCTCACCAAATTCCAGAAGAGTCCCTCAAAGTTCCACAAACATCCCACAAAATCTCCCCAGTATCCAACAAAATTCCAGGAAAAATCCCACAAAATTCCCTAAATCTTCTCCAAACACGACCAAATTCTAGAAAAATATCCCACCAAATCACCACAAATTCCCACAAAATACATGAAAAATCCCTCAAGATCCTTAAATCGCCTCAATATCCCACAAAATCCCACAAAAATCACACAAAACCACCACAAGTTTCCACAAAATCTAAGAAAAATTCCTCAAAATTCTTCAAGTCTCCTCAAAACCACACAAAGTCCTTGAAAAGGCCCACCAAATTCCAGAAAAATCCCACAGAATCTACACAAATTCCCACAAAATCTAAAACAAATTCCTCAAAATTCTTCAACTCTCCTCAGAATCCCACACAATTCCAGAAAAAACACACAAAATTCCAGAGAAGTCCCACAAAACTCCCTAAATCATTTCAAAACCCTACCAATTCACAGGAATGTCCCACAAAATCTCCACCAATTCCCAGAACATCCCACAAAAATCTCACAAAAATCCCTAAATCTTCTGAAAACTCGAAAACACGGCCAAAATCCAGAAAAATCCCACCAAATCTCCACAAATTCCCACAGAATACATGAAAAATCCCTGATAATTCGTCAGTTCTCTACAGAATCTCACCAAATTCCAGAAAAGTCCCTCAAAGTTCCACAAACATCCCACAAAATCTCCCCAGTATCCAACAAAATTCCAGGAAAAATCCCACAAAATTCCCTAAATCTTCTCAAAACACGACCAAATTCTAGAAAAATATCCCACCAAATCTCCACAAAATCCCACAAAATACATGAAAAATCCCTCAAAATCCCTAAATCGCCTCAATATCCCACAAAATCCCACAAAAATCCCACAAACCCTCTACAAGTTTCCACAAAATCTAAGAAAAATTCCTCAAAATTCTTCAAGTCTCCTCAAAACCACACAAAGTCCTTGAAAAGGCCCACCAAATTCCAGTAAAATCCCACAGAATCTCCACAAATTCCCACAAAAATCTAAAACAAATTCCTCAAAATTCAAGTCTCCTCAGAATCCCACACAATTCCAGAAAAAACCCACAAAATTCCAGAGAAGTCCCACAAAACTCCCTAAATCATTTCAAAACCCTACCAATTCACAGGAATGTCCCACAAAATCTCCACCAATTCCCAGAACATCCCACAAAAATCTCACAAAAATCCCTAAATCTTCTGAAAACTCGACCAAATTCCAGAAACGCTCCATAAAATCAGCACAGTTTCCCTCAAAATTCAAGAAAAAACACCACAAAATTCCCTAAATCTTTTCAAAATACCACAAAATTCTTGAAAAGCCCCACCAAATTCCAGAAACATCCCACAAAATGTCCTCAATACCCAACAAAATCCCAGAAAAATCACACAAAATTCCCTAAATCTTCTCAAAACTCTACCAAATTCCAGAAAAATCCCACCAAATCTCCACAAATTCCCACAGAATACATGAAAAATCCCTGATAATTCGTCAGTTCTCTACAGAATCTCACCAAATTCCAGAAAAGTCCCTCAAAGTTCCACAAACATCCCACAAAATCTCCCCAGTATCCAACAAAATTCCAGGAAAAATCCCACAAAATTCCCTAAATCTTCTCAAAACACGGCCAAAATCCACAAAAATCCCACCAAATCTCCACAAATTCCCACAGAATACATGAAAAATCCCTGATAATTTGTCAGTTCTCTACAGAATCTCACCAAATTCCAGAAAAGTCCCTCAAAGTTCCACAAACATCCCACAAAATCTCCCCAGTATCCAACAAAATTCCAGGAAAAATCCCACAAAATTCCCTAAATCTTCTCAAAACACGACCAAATTCTAGAAAAATATCCCACCAAATCTCCACAAAATCCCACAAAATATATGAAAAATCCCTCAAAATCCCTAAATCGCCTCAATATCCCACAAAATCCCACAAAAATCCCACAAACCCTCTACAAGTTTCCACAAAATCTAAGAAAAATTCCTCAAAATTCTTCAAGTCTCCTCAAAACCACACAAAGTCCTTGAAAAGGCCCACCAAATTCCAGTAAAATCCCACAGAATCTACACAAATTCCCACAAAATCTAAAACAAATTCCTCAAAATTCAAGTCTCCTCAGAATCCCACACAATTCCAGAAAAAACCCACAAAATTCCAGAGAAGTCCCACAAAACTCCCTAAATCATTTCAAAACCCTACCAATTCACAGGAATGTCCCACAAAATCTCCACCAATTCCCAGAACATCCCACAAAAATCTCACAAAAATCCCTAAATCTTCTGAAAACTCGAAAACACGGCCAAAATCCACAAAAATCCCACCAAATCTCCACAAATTCCCACAGAATACATGAAAAATCCCTGATAATTCTTCAGTTCTCTACAGAATCTCACCAAATTCCAGAAAAGTCCCTCAAAGTTCCACAAACATCCCACAAAATCTCCCCAGTATCCAACAAAATTCCAGGAAAAATCCCACAAAATTCCCTAAATCTTCTCAAAACACGGCCAAATTCTAGAAAAATATCCCACCAAATCTCCACAAAATCCCACAAAATACATGAAAAATCCCTCAAAATCCCTAAATCGCCTCAATATCCCACAAAATCCCACAAAAATCACACAAAACCTCCACAAGTTTCCACAAAATCTAAGAAAAATTCCTCAAAATTCTTCAAGTCTCCTCAAAACCACACAAAGTCCTTGAAAAGGCCCACCAAATTCCAGTAAAATCCCACAGAATCTCCACAAATTCCCACAAAAATCTAAAACAAATTCCTCAAAATTCTTCAATTCTCCTCAGAATCCCACACAATTCCAGAAAAAACCCACAAAATTCCAGAGAAGTCCCACAAAACTCCCTAAATCATTTCAAAACCCTTCCAATTCACAGGAATGACCCACAAAATCTCCACCAATTCCCAGAACATCCCACAAAAATCTCACAAAAATCCCTAAATCTTCTGAAAACTCGAAAACACGGCCAAAATCCACAAAAATCCCACCAAATCTCCACAAATTCCCACAGAATACATGAAAAATCCCTGATAATTCGTCAGTTCTCTACAGAATCTCACCAAATTCCAGAAAAGTCCCTCAAAGTTCCACAAACATCCCACAAAATCTCCCCAGTATCCAACAAAATTCCAGGAAAAATCCCACAAAATTCCCTAAATCTTCTCAAAACACGACCAAATTCTAGAAAAATATCCCACCAAATCTCCACAAAATCCCACAAAATACATGAAAAATCCCTCAAAATCCCTAAATCGCCTCAATATCCCACAAAATCCCACAAAAATCCCACAAACCCTCTACAAGTTTCCACAAAATCTAAGAAAAATTCCTCAAAATTCTTCAAGTCTCCTCAAAACCACACAAAGTCCTTGAAAAGGCCCACCAAATTCCAGTAAAATCCCACAGAATCTCCACAAATTCCCACAAAAATCTAAAACAAATTCCTCAAAATTCAAGTCTCCTCAGAATCCCACACAATTCCAGAAAAAACCCACAAAATTCCAGAGAAGTCCCACAAAACTCCCTAAATCATTTCAAAACCCTACCAATTCACAGGAATGTCCCACAAAATCTCCACCAATTCCCAGAACATCCCACAAAAATCTCACAAAAATCCCTAAATCTTCTGAAAACTCGCCCAAATTCCAGGAACGCTCCATAAAATCAGCACAGTTTCCCTCAAAATTCAAGAAAAAACACCACAAAATTCCCTAAATCTTTTCAAAATACCACAAAATTCTTCAAAAGCCCCACCAAATTCCAGAAACATCCCACAAAATGTCCTCAATACCCAACAAAATCCCAGAAAAATCACACAAAATTCCCTAAATCTTCTCAAAACTCTACCAAATTCCAGAAAAATCCCACCAAATCTCCACAAATTCCCACAGAATACATGAAAAATCCCTGATAATTCGTCAGTTCTCTACAGAATCTCACCAAATTCCAGAAAAGTCCCTCAAAGTTCCACAAACATCCCACAAAATCTCCCCAGTATCCAACAAAATTCCAGGAAAAATCCCACAAAATTCCCTAAATCTTCTCAAAACACGGCCAAAATCCACAAAAATCCCACCAAATCTCCACAAATTCCCACAGAATACATGAAAAATCCCTGATAATTTGTCAGTTCTCTACAGAATCTCACCAAATTCCAGAAAAGTCCCTCAAAGTTCCACAAACATCCCACAAAATCTCCCCAGTATCCAACAAAATTCCAGGAAAAATCCCACAAAATTCCCTAAATCTTCTCAAAACACGGCCAAATTCTAGAAAAATATCCCACCAAATCTCCACAAAATCCCACAAAATACATGAAAAATCCCTCAAAATCCCTAAATCGCCTCAATATCCCACAAAATCCCACAAAAATCACACAAAACCTCCACAAGTTTCCACAAAATCTAAGAAAAATTCCTCAAAATACATCAAGTCTCCTCAAAACCACACAAAGTCCTTGAAAAGGCCCACCAAAATCCAGAAAAATCCCACAGAATCTCCACAAATTCCCACAAAAATCTAAAACAAATTCCTCAAAATTCTTCAAGTCTCCTCAGAATCCCACACAATTCCAGAAAAAACCCACAAAATTCCAGAGAAGTCCCACAAAACTCCCTAAATCATTTCAAAACCCTTCCAATTCACAGGAATGACCCACAAAATCTCCACCAATTCCCAGAACATCCCACAAAAATCTCACAAAAATCCCTAAATCTTCTGAAAACTCGAAAACACGGACAAAATCCACAAAAATCCCACCAAATCTCCACAAATTCCCACAGAATACATGAAAAATCCCTGATAATTCTTCAGTTCTCTACAGAATCTCACCAAATTCCAGAAAAGTCCCTCAAAGTTCCACAAACATCCCACAAAATCTCCCCAGTATCCAACAAAATTCCAGGAAAAATCCCACAAAATTCCCTAAATCTTCTCAAAACACGGCCAAATTCTAGAAAAATATCCCACCAAATCTCCACAAAATCCCACAAAATACATGAAAAATCCCTCAAAATCCCTAAATCGCCTCAATATCCCACAAAATCCCACAAAAATCACACAAAACCTCCACAAGTTTCCACAAAATCTAAGAAAAATTCCTCAAAATTCATCAAGTCTCCTCAAAACCACACAAAGTCCTTGAAAAGGCCCACCAAAATCCAGAAAAATCCCACAGAATCTCCACAAATTCCCACAAAAATCTAAAACAAATTCCTCAAAATTCTTCAATTCTCCTCAGAATCCCACACAATTCCAGAAAAAACCCACAAAATTCCAGAGAAGTCCCACAAAACTCCCTAAATCATTTCAAAACCCTTCCAATTCACAGGAATGACCCACAAAATCTCCACCAATTCCCAGAACATCCCACAAAAATCTCACAAAAATCCCTAAATCTTCTGAAAACTCGAAAACACGGCCAAAATCCACAAAAATCCCACCAAATCTCCACAAATTCCCACAGAATACATGAAAAATCCCTGATAATTCTTCAGTTCTCTACAGAATCTCACCAAATTCCAGAAGAGTCCCTCAAAGTTCCACAAACATCCCACAAAATCTCCCCAGTATCCAACAAAATTCCAGGAAAAATCCCACAAAATTCCCTAAATCTTCTCCAAACACGACCAAATTCTAGAAAAATATCCCACCAAATCACCACAAATTCCCACAAAATACATGAAAAATCCCTCAAGATCCCTAAATCGCCTCAATATCCCACAAAATCCCACAAAAATCACACAAAACCACCACAAGTTTCCACAAAATCTAAGAAAAATTCCTCAAAATTCTTCAAGTCGCCTCAAAACCACACAAAGTCCTTGAAAAGGCCCACCAAATTCCAGAAAAATCCCACAGAATCTCCACAAATTCCCACAAAATCTAAAACAAATTCCTCAAAATTCTTCAACTCTCCTCAGAATCCCACACAATTCCAGAAAAAACCCACAAAATTCCAGAGAAGTCCCACAAAACTCCCTAAATCATTTCAAAACCCTACCAATTCACAGGAATGTCCCACAAAATCTCCACCAATTCCCAGAACATCCCACAAAAATCTCACAAAAATCCCTAAATCTTCTGAAAACTCGAAAACACGGCCAAAATCCACAAAAATCCCACCAAATCTCCACAAATTCCCACAGAATACATGAAAAATCCCTGATAATTCGTCAGTTCTCTACAGAATCTCACCAAATTCCAGAAAAGTCCCTCAAAGTTCCACAAACATCCCACAAAATCTCCCCAGTATCCAACAAAATTCCAGGAAAAATCCCACAAAATTCCCTAAATCTTCTCAAAACACGACCAAATTCTAGAAAAATATCCCACCAAATCTCCACAAAATCCCACAAAATACATGAAAAATCCCTCAAAATCCCTAAATCGCCTCAATATCCCACAAAATCCCACAAAAATCCCACAAACCCTCTACAAGTTTCCACAAAATCTAAGAAAAATTCCTCAAAATTCTTCAAGTCTCCTCAAAACCACACAAAGTCTTTGAAAAGGCCCACCAAATTCCAGTAAAATCCCACAGAATCTCCACAAATTCCCACAAAAATCTAAAACAAATTCCTCAAAATTCAAGTCTCCTCAGAATCCCACACAATTCCAGAAAAAACCCACAAAATTCCAGAGAAGTCCCACAAAACTCCCTAAATCATTTCAAAACCCTACCAATTCACAGGAATGTCCCACAAAATCTCCACCAATTCCCAGAACATCCCACAAAAATCTCACAAAAATCCCTAAATCTTCTGAAAACTCGACCAAATTCCAGAAACGCTCCATAAAATCAGCACAGTTTCCCTCAAAATTCAAGAAAAAACACCACAAAATTCCCTAAATCTTTTCAAAATACCACAAAATTCTTGAAAAGCCCCACCAAATTCCAGAAACATCCCACAAAATGTACTCAATACCCAACAAAATCCCAGAAAAATCACACAAAATTCCCTAAATCTTCTCAAAACTCTACCAAATTCCAGAAAAATCCCACCAAATCTCCACAAATTCCCACAGAATACATGAAAAATCCCTGATAATTCGTCAGTTCTCTACAGAATCTCACCAAATTCCAGAAAAGTCCCTCAAAGTTCCACAAACATCCCACAAAATCTCCCCAGTATCCAACAAAATTCCAGGAAAAATCCCACAAAATTCCCTAAATCTTCTCAAAACACGGCCAAAATCCACAAAAATCCCACCAAATCTCCACAAATTCCCACAGAATACATGAAAAATCCCTGATAATTTGTCAGTTCTCTACAGAATGTCACCAAATTCCAGAAAAGTCCCTCAAAGTTCCACAAACATCCCACAAAATCTCCCCAGTATCCAACAAAATTCCAGGAAAAATCCCACAAAATTCCCTAAATCTTCTCAAAACACGACCAAATTCTAGAAAAATATCCCACCAAATCTCCACAAAATCCCACAAAATACATGAAAAATCCCTCAAAATCCCTAAATCGCCTCAATATCCCACAAAATCCCACAAAAATCCCACAAACCCTCCACAAGTTTCCACAAAATCTAAGAAAAATTCCTCAAAATTCTTCAAGTCTCCTCAAAACCACACAAAGTCCTTGAAAAGGCCCACCAAATTCCAGTAAAATCCCACAGAATCTACACAAATTCCCACAAAATCTAAAACAAATTCCTCAAAATTCAAGTCTCCTCAGAATCCCACACAATTCCAGAAAAAACCCACAAAATTCCAGAGAAGTCCCACAAAACTCCCTAAATCATTTCAAAACCCTACCAATTCACAGGAATGTCCCACAAAATCTCCACCAATTCCCAGAACATCCCACAAAAATCTCACAAAAATCCCTAAATCTTCTGAAAACTCGAAAACACGGCCAAAATCCACAAAAATCCCACCAAATCTCCACAAATTCCCACAGAATACATGAAAAATCCCTGATAATTCTTCAGTTCTCTACAGAATCTCACCAAATTCCAGAAGAGTCCCTCAAAGTTCCACAAACATCCCACAAAATCTCCCCAGTATCCAACAAAATTCCAGGAAAAATCCCACAAAATTCCCTAAATCTTCTCCAAACACGACCAAATTCTAGAAAAATATCCCACCAAATCACCACAAATTCCCACAAAATACATGAAAAATCCCTCAAGATCCCTAAATCGCCTCAATATCCCACAAAATCCCACAAAAATCACACAAAACCACCACAAGTTTCCACAAAATCTAAGAAAAATTCCTCAAAATTCTTCAAGTCTCCTCAAAACCACACAAAGTCCTTGAAAAGGCCCACCAAATTCCAGAAAAATCCCACAGAATCTCCACAAATTCCCACAAAATCTAAAACAAATTCCTCAAAATTCTTCAACTCTCCTCAGAATCCCACACAATTCCAGAAAAAACCCACAAAATTCCAGAGAAGTCCCACAAAACTCCCTAAATCATTTCAAAACCCTACCAATTCACAGGAATGTCCCACAAAATCTCCACCAATTCCCAGAACATCCCACAAAAATCTCACAAAAATCCCTAAATCTTCTGAAAACTCGAAAACACGGCCAAAATCCACAAAAATCCCACCAAATCTCCACAAATTCCCACAGAATACATGAAAAATCCCTGATAATTCGTCAGTTCTCTACAGAATCTCACCAAATTCCAGAAAAGTCCCTCAAAGTTCCACAAACATCCCACAAAATCTCCCCAGTATCCAACAAAATTCCAGGAAAAATCCCACAAAATTCCCTAAATCTTCTCAAAACACGACCAAATTCTAGAAAAATATCCCACCAAATCTCCACAAAATCCCACAAAATACATGAAAAATCCCTCAAAATCCCTAAATCGCCTCAATATCCCACAAAATCCCACAAAAATCCCACAAACCCTCTACAAGTTTCCACAAAATCTAAGAAAAATTCCTCAAAATTCTTCAAGTCTCCTCAAAACCACACAAAGTCCTTGAAAAGGCCCACCAAATTCCAGTAAAATCCCACAGAATCTACACAAATTCCCACAAAATCTAAAACAAATTCCTCAAAATTCAAGTCTCCTCAGAATCCCACACAATTCCAGAAAAAACCCACAAAATTCCAGAGAAGTCCCACAAAACTCCCTAAATCATTTCAAAACCCTACCAATTCACAGGAATGTCCCACAAAATCTCCACCAATTCCCAGAACATCCCACAAAAATCTCACAAAAATCCCTAAATCTTCTGAAAACTCGAAAACACGGCCAAAATCCACAAAAATCCCACCAAATCTCCACAAATTCCCACAGAATACATGAAAAATCCCTGATAATTCTTCAGTTCTCTACAGAATCTCACCAAATTCCAGAAAAGTCCCTCAAAGTTCCACAAACATCCCACAAAATCTCCCCAGTATCCAACAAAATTCCAGGAAAAATCCCACAAAATTCCCTAAATCTTCTCAAAACACGACCAAATTCTAGAAAAATATCCCACCAAATCACCACAAATTCCCACAAAATACATGAAAAATCCCTCAAGATCCCTAAATCGCCTCAATATCCCACAAAATCCCACAAAAATCACACAAAACCACCACAAGTTTCCACAAAATCTAAGAAAAATTCCTCAAAATTCTTCAAGTCTCCTCAAAACCACACAAAGTCCTTGAAAAGGCCCACCAAATTCCAGAAAAATCCCACAGAATCTCCACAAATTCCCACAAAATCTAAAACAAATTCCTCAAAATTCTTCAACTCTCCTCAGAATCCCACACAATTCCAGAAAAAACCCACAAAATTCCAGAGAAGTCCCACAAAACTCCCTAAATCATTTCAAAACCCTACCAATTCACAGGAATGTCCCACAAAATCTCCACCAATTCCCAGAACATCCCACAAAAATCTCACAAAAATCCCTAAATCTTCTGAAAACTCGAAAACACGGCCAAAATCCACAAAAATCCCACCAAATCTCCACAAATTCCCACAGAATACATGAAAAATCCCTGATAATTCGTCAGTTCTCTACAGAATCTCACCAAATTCCAGAAAAGTCCCTCAAAGTTCCACAAACATCCCACAAAATCTCCCCAGTATCCAACAAAATTCCAGGAAAAATCCCACAAAATTCCCTAAATCTTCTCAAAACACGACCAAATTCTAGAAAAATATCCCACCAAATCTCCACAAAATCCCACAAAATACATGAAAAATCCCTCAAAATCCCTAAATCGCCTCAATATCCCACAAAATCCCACAAAAATCCCACAAACCCTCTACAAGTTTCCACAAAATCTAAGAAAAATTCCTCAAAATTCTTCAAGTCTCCTCAAAACCACACAAAGTCCTTGAAAAGGCCCACCAAATTCCAGTAAAATCCCACAGAATCTACACAAATTCCCACAAAATCTAAAACAAATTCCTCAAAATTCAAGTCTCCTCAGAATCCCACACAATTCCAGAAAAAACCCACAAAATTCCAGAGAAGTCCCACAAAACTCCCTAAATCATTTCAAAACCCTACCAATTCACAGGAATGTCCCACAAAATCTCCACCAATTCCCAGAACATCCCACAAAAATCTCACAAAAATTCCTAAATCTTCTGAAAACTCGAAAACACGGCCAAAATCCACAAAAATCCCACCAAATCTCCACAAATTCCCACAGAATACATGAAAAATCCCTGATAATTCTTCAGTTCTCTACAGAATCTCACCAAATTCCAGAAAAGTCCCTCAGAGTTCCACAAACATCCCACAAAATCTCCCCAGTATCCAACAAAATTCCAGGAAAAATCCCACAAAATTCCCTAAATCTTCTCCAAACACGACCAAATTCTAGAAAAATATCCCACCAAATCACCACAAATTCCCACAAAATACATGAAAAATCCCTCAAGATCCCTAAATCGCCTCAATATCCCACAAAATCCCACAAAAATCACACAAAACCACCACAAGTTTCCACAAAATCTAAGAAAAATTCCTCAAAATTCTTCAAGTCTCCTCAAAACCACACAAAGTCCTTGAAAAGGCCCACCAAATTCCAGAAAAATCCCACAGAATCTCCACAAATTCCCACAAAATCTAAAACAAATTCCTCAAAATTCTTCAACTCTCCTCAGAATCCCACACAATTCCAGAAAAAACCCACAAAATTCCAGAGAAGTCCCACAAAACTCCCTAAATCATTTCAAAACCCTACCAATTCACAGGAATGTCCCACAAAATCTCCACCAATTCCCAGAACATCCCACAAAAATCTCACAAAAATCCCTGAATCTTCTGAAAACTCGAAAACACGGCCAAAATCCACAAAAATCCCACCAAATCTCCACAAATTCCCACAGAATACATGAAAAATCCCTGATAATTCGTCAGTTCTCTACAGAATCTCACCAAATTCCAGAAAAGTCCCTCAAAGTTCCACAAACATCCCACAAAATCTCCCCAGTATCCAACAAAATTCCAGGAAAAATCCCACAAAATTCCCTAAATCTTCTCAAAACACGACCAAATTCTAGAAAAATATCCCACCAAATCTCCACAAAATCCCACAAAATACATGAAAAATCCCTCAAAATCCCTAAATCGCCTCAATATCCCACAAAATCCCACAAAAATCCCACAAACCCTCTACAAGTTTCCACAAAATCTAAGAAAAATTCCTCAAAATTCTTCAAGTCTCCTCAAAACCACACAAAGTCCTTGAAAAGGCCTACCAAATTCCAGTAAAATCCCACAGAATCTACACAAATTCCCACAAAAATCTAAAACAAATTCCTCAAAATTCAAGTCTCCTCAGAATCCCACACAATTCCAGAAAAAACCCACAAAATTCCAGAGAAGTCCCACAAAACTCCCTAAATCATTTCAAAACCCTACCAATTCACAGGAATGTCCCACAAAATCTCCACCAATTCCCAGAACATCCCACAAAAATCTCACAAAAATCCCTAAATCTTCTGAAAACTCGACCAAATTCCAGAAACGCTCCATAAAATCAGCACAGTTTCCCTCAAAATTCAAGAAAAAACACCACAAAATTCCCTAAATCTTTTCAAAATACCACAAAATTCTTCAAAAGCCCCACCAAATTCCAGAAACATCCCACAAAATGTCCTCAATACCCAACAAAATCCCAGAAAAATCACACAAAATTCCCTAAATCTTCTCAAAACACGACCAATTTCTAGAAAAATATCCCACCAAATCTCCACAAATTCCCACAGAATACATGAAAAATCCCTGATAATTCTTCAGTTCTCTACAGAATCTCACCAAATTCCAGAAAAGTCCCTCAAAGTTCCACAAACATCCCACAAAATCTCCCCAGTATCCAACAAAATTCCAGGAAAAATCCCACAAAATTCCCTAAATCTTCTCAAAACACGGCCAAAATCCACAAAAATCCCACCAAATCTCCACAAATTCCCACAGAATACATGAAAAATCCCTGATAATTTGTCAGTTCTCTACAGAATCTCACCAAATTCCAGAAAAGTCCCTCAAAGTTCCACAAACATCCCACAAAATCTCCCCAGTATCCAACAAAATTCCAGGAAAAATCCCACAAAATTCCCTAAATCTTCTCAAAACACGACCAAATTCTAGAAAAATATCCCACCAAATCTCCACAAAATCCCACAAAATACATGAAAAATCCCTCAAAATCCCTAAATCGCCTCAATATCCCACAAAATCCCACAAAAATCCCACAAACCCTCTACAAGTTTCCACAAAATCTAAGAAAAATTCCTCAAAATTCTTCAAGTCTCCTCAAAACCACACAAAGTCCTTGAAAAGGCCCACCAAATTCCAGTAAAATCCCACAGAATCTACACAAATTCCCACAAAATCTAAAACAAATTCCTCAAAATTCAAGTCTCCTCAGAATCCCACACAATTCCAGAAAAAACCCACAAAATTCCAGAGAAGTCCCACAAAACTCCCTAAATCATTTCAAAACCCTACCAATTCACAGGAATGTCCCACAAAATCTCCACCAATTCCCAGAACATCCCACAAAAATCTCACAAAAATCCCTAAATCTTCTGAAAACTCGAAAACACGGCCAAAATCCACAAAAATCCCACCAAATCTCCACAAATTCCCACAGAATACATGAAAAATCCCTGATAATTCTTCAGTTCTCTACAGAATCTCACCAAATTCCAGAAAAGTCCCTCAAAGTTCCACAAACATCCCACAAAATCTCCCCAGTATCCAACAAAATTCCAGGAAAAATCCCACAAAATTCCCTAAATCTTCTCAAAACACGGCCAAATTCTAGAAAAATATCCCACCAAATCTCCACAAAATCCCACAAAATACATGAAAAATCCCTCAAAATCCCTAAATCGCCTCAATATCCCACAAAATCCCACAAAAATCACACAAAACCTCCACAAGTTTCCACAAAATCTAAGAAAAATTCCTCAAAATTCATCAAGTCTCCTCAAAACCACACAAAGTCCTTGAAAAGGCCCACCAAATTCCAGGAAAATCCCACAGAATCTACACAAATTCCCACAAAATATAAAACAAATTCCTCAAAATTCTTCAACTCTCCTCAGAATCCCACACAATTCCAGAAAAAACCCACAAAATTCCAGAGAAGTCCCACAAAACTCCCTAAATCATTTCAAAACCCTACCAATTCACAGGAATGTCCCACAAAATCTCCACCAATTCCCAGAACATCCCACAAAAATCTCACAAAAATCCCTAAATCTTCTGAAAACTCGAAAACACGGCCAAAATCCACAAAAATCCCACCAAATCTCCACAAATTCCCACAGAATACATGAAAAATCCCTGATAATTTGTCAGTTCTCTACAGAATCTCACCAAATTCCAGAAAAGTCCCTCAAAGTTCTACAAACATCCCACAAAATCTCCCCAGTATCCAACAAAATTCCAGGAAAAATCCCACAAAATTCCCTAAATCTTCTCAAAACACGACCAAATTCTAGAAAAATATCCCACCAAATCTCCACAAAATCCCACAAAATACATGAAAAATCCCTCAAAATCCCTAAATCGCCTCAATATCCCACAAAATCCCACAAAATCCCACAAACCCTCTACAAATTTCCACTAAATCTAAGAAAATTCCCACAAAATTCTTCAAGTCTCCTCCAAATCCCACAAAATTCAAGAGAAATCCTCAAAATTCCACAAAAATCCCACAAAATTCCTTCCATCTTCTCAGAACCCAAACAAACTCCTGCAACATCTCACAAAATCTCCACCAATTTCCAAACAATTCAAGAAAAATCCCGCAAAACTCTTCAAGTCTCCTCCAAATACCACAAACATCCCACAAACATCCCACAAACATCCCACAAACATCCCACAAACATCCCACAAAATTCAAGAGAAATCCCACAAAATTCAAAAGAAATCGCACAAAATCCTGTACAAGCCCCACACAATTCCCTAAATCTTCTCAGAACCCAACCACATTCCTGCAACATCCCACAAAATCTCCAACAATTTCCACAAAATTCAAGAAGACTCTCACAAAATACTTGAAAGCTGCTGAAAATTCCACGAATATCCCACAAAAATCCCTAAATCTTCTCAAAACCCAACCACATTCCTGCAGCATCTCACAAAATCTCCACCAATATCCAAAAAATTCAAGAAAATTCCCTCCAAATTCTTCAAGTCTCCTCCAAATCCCACAAAATTCAAGACAAATCCTCAAAATCCCACAAAAATCCCACCAAATTCCAGAACCATCTCACAAAATCTCAACAAATTTCCACTAAATTCAAGAAAACTCTCACAAAGTTCTTGAAAGCCCCTCAAAATTCCAGAAAAATGCCACAAACTTCCCTACATCTTCTCAAAACCCAAACAAACTCCTGCAACATCTCACAAAATCTCCACCAATTTCCAAACAATTCAAGAAAAATCCCGCAAAATTCTTCAAGTCTCCTACAAATCCCAGAAAAATCCCACAAAATTCCAGAATCATCCCACCAAATCACCTCAATATCACCAAACATTCTGGAAAAGCCTCACAAAATTGCAGAAAAATGCCACAAAATTCCCTAAACCTTCTCAAAACCCTACCCAATTCCTGCAACATCCCACAAAATCTCCAACAATTTCCACAAAATTCAAGAAAAATCCCTCCAAATTCACTGAATTTCCTCAATATCCCACCAAATTCCAGAACCATCTCACAAAATCTCAACAAATTTCCACTAAATCTAAGAAAATTCCCGCAAGATTCTTCAAGTCTCCTCCAAATCCCACAAAATTCAAGACAAATCCTCAAAATTCCACAAAAATCCAACAAAATTCCTTCCATCTTCTCAGAACCCAAACAAATTCCTGCAACATCTCACAAAATCTCCACCAATTTCCAAACAATTCAAGAAAAATCCCGCAAAATTCTTCAAGTCTCCTCCAAATACCACAAACATCCTACAAACATCTCACAAACATCCCACAAACATCCCATAAAATTCCATAGAAATCCCACAAAATTCAAGAGAAATCCCACCAAATTCTGTACAAGCCCCACACAATTCCCTAAATCTTCTCAGAACCCAACCACATTCCTGCAACATCCCACAAAATCTCCAACAATTTCCACAAAATTCAAGAAAATTCCCTCCAAATTCACTGAATTTCCTCAATATCCCACCAAACTCCAGAACCATCTCACAAAATCTCAACAAATTTCCAAAAAATTGAAAAAAACTCTCACAAAGTTCTTGAAAGCCCCTCAAAATTCCAGAAAAATGCCACAAAATTCCCTACATCTTCTCAAAACATTACAAAATTCTACAGACATCTCACAAAATCTCCACACATTTCCACAAAATCTAAGAAAATTCCCGCAAAATTCTTCAAGTCTCCTCCAAATCCCACAAAATTCAAGAGAAATCCTCAAAATTCCACAAAAATCCAACAAAATTCCCTACATCTTCTCAAAATCCAAACAAATTCCTGAAACATCTCACAAAATCTCCACACATTTCCACAACATTTAGGAAAAATCCCTCCAACTTCTTCAAGTCTCCTCCAAATCCCACAAAATTCAAGAGAATTCCTCAAAATTCCACAAAAATCCCACCAAATTCCTGCAACATCTCACAAAATCTCCGGAAATTTCCACAAAATTCAAGAAGACTCTCACAAAATACTTGAAAGCTGCTGAAAATTCCACGAATATCCCACAAAAATCCCTAAATCTTCTCAAAACCCAACCACATTCCTGCAGCATCTCACAAAATCTCCACCAATATCCAAAAAATTCAAGAAAATTCCCTCCAAATTCTTCAAGTCTCCTCCAAATCCCACAAAATTCAAGACAAATCCTCAAAATCCCACAAAAATCCCACCAAATTCCAGAGCCATCTCACAAAATCTCAACAAATTTCCACTAAATTCAAGAAAACTCTCACAAAGTTCTTGAAAGCCCCTCAAAATTCCAGAAAAATGCCACAAACTTCCCTACATCTTCTCAAAACCCAACCACATTCCTGCAACATCCCACAAAATCTCCAACAATTTCCACAAAATTCAAGAAAAATCCCGCAAAATTCTTCAAGTCTCGTACAAATCCCAGAAAAATCCCACAAAATTCCAGAAACATCCCACCAAATCACCTCAATATCACCAAAAATTCTGGAAAAGCCTCACAAAATTGCAGAAAAATGCCACAAAATTCCCTAAACCTTCTCAAAACCCTACCCAATTCCTGCAACATCCCACAAAATCTCCAACAATTTCCACAAAATTCAAGAAAAATCCCTCAAAATTCACTGAATTTCCTCAATATCCCACCAAATTCCAGAACCATCTCACAAAATCTCAACAAATTTCCACTAAATCTAAGAAAATTCCCGCAAGATTCTTCAAGTCTCCTCCAAATCCCACAAAATTCAAGACAAATCCTCAAAATTCCACAAAAATCCAACAAAATTCCTTCCATCTTCTCAGAACCCAAACAAATTCCTGCAACATCTCACAAAATCTCCACCAATTTCCAAACAATTCAAGAAAAATCCCGCAAAATTCTTCAAGTCTCCTCCAAATACCACAAACATCCTACAAACATCTCACAAACATCCCACAAACATCCCATAAAATTCCATAGAAATCCCACAAAATTCAAGAGAAATCCCACCAAATTCTGTACAAGCCCCACACAATTCCCTAAATCTTCTCAGAACCCAACCACATTCCTGCAACATCCCACAAAATCTCCAACAATTTCCACAAAATTCAAGAAAATTCCCTCCAAATTCACTGAATTTCCTCAATATCCCACCAAACTCCAGAACCATCTCACAAAATCTCAACAAATTTCCAAAAAATTCAAAAAAACTCTCACAAAGTTCTTGAAAGCCCCTCAAAATTCCAGAAAAATGCCACAAAATTCCCTACATCTTCTCAAAACATTACAAAATTCTACAGACATCTCACAAAATCTCCACACATTTCCACAAAATCTAAGAAAATTCCCGCAAAATTCTTCAAGTCTCCTCCAAATCCCACAAAATTCAAGAGAAATCCTCAAAATTCCACAAAAATCCAACAAAATTCCCTACATCTTCTCAAAATCCAAACAAATTCCTGAAACATCTCACAAAATCTCCACCGATTTCCACAACATTTAGGAAAAATCCCTCCAACTTCTTCAAGTCTCCTCCAAATCCCACAAAATTCAAGAGAATTCCTCAAAATTCCACAAAAATCCCACAAAATTCCTGCAACATCTCACAAAATCTCCGGAAATTTCCACAAAATTCAAGAAGACTCTCACAAAATACTTGAAAGCTGCTGAAAATTCCACGAATATCCCACAAAAATCCCTAAATCTTCTCAAAACCCAACCACATTCCTGCAGCATCTCACAAAATCTCCACCAATATCCAAAAAATTCAAGAAAATTCCCTCCAAATTCTTCAAGTCTCCTCCAAATCCCACAAAATTCAAGACAAATCCTCAAAATCCCACAAAAATCCCACCAAATTCCAGAACCATCTCACAAAATCTCAACAAATTTCCACTAAATTCAAGAAAACTCTCACAAAGTTCTTGAAAGCCCCTCAAAATTCCAGAAAAATGCCACAAACTTCCCTACATCTTCTCAAAACCCAAACAAACTCCTGCAACATCTCACAAAATCTCCACCAATTTCCAAACAATTCAAGAAAAATCCCGCAAAATTCTTCAAGTCTCCTACAAATCCCAGAAAAATCCCACAAAATTCCAGAAACATCCCACCAAATCACCTCAATATCACCAAAAATTCTGGAAAAGCCTCACAAAATTGCAGAAAAATGCCACAAAATTCCCTAAACCTTCTCAAAACCCTACCCAATTCCTGCAACATCCCACAAAATCTCCAACAATTTCCACAAAATTCAAGAAAAATCCCTCAAAATTCACTGAATTTCCTCAATATCCCACCAAATTCCAGAACCATCTCACAAAATCTCAACAAATTTCCACAAAATCTAAGAAAATTCCGCAAAATTCTTCAAGTCTCCTCCAAATCCCACAAAATTCAAGAGAAATCCTCAAAATTCCACAAAAATCCAACAAAATTCCTTCCATCTTCTCAAAACCCAAACAAACTCCTGCAACATCTCACAAAATCTCCACCAATTTCCAAACATTTCAAGAAAAATCCCGCAAAATTCTTCAAGTCTCCTCCAAATACCACAAACATCCTACAAACATCTCACAAACATCCCACAAACATCCCATAAAATTCAATAGAAATCCCACAAAATTCAAGAGAAATCCCACCAAATTCTGTACAAGCCCCACACAATTCCCTAAATCTTCTCAGAACCCAACCACATTCCTGCAACATCCCACAAAATCTCCAACAATTTCCACAAAATTCAAGAAAATTCCCTCCAAATTCACTGAATTTCCTCAATATCCCACCAAACTCCAGAACCATCTCACAAAATCTCAACAAATTTCCAAAAAATTCAAAAAAACTCTCACAAAGTTCTTGAAAGCCCCTCAAAATTCCAGAAAAATGCCACAAAATTCCCTACATCTTCTCAAAACATTACAAAATTCTACAGACATCTCACAAAATCTCCACACATTTCCACAAAATCTAAGAAAATTCCCGCAAAATTCTTCAAGTCTCCTCCAAATCCCACAAAATTCAAGAGAAATCCTCAAAATTCCACAAAAATCCAACAAAATTCCCTACATCTTCTCAAAATCCAAACAAATTCCTGAAACATCTCACAAAATCTCCACCAATTTCCACAACATTTAGGAAAAATCCCTCCAACTTCTTCAAGTCTCCTCCAAATCCCACAAAATTCAAGAGAATTCCTCAAAATTCCACAAAAATCCAACAAAATTCCCTACATCTTCTCAAAATCCAAACAAATTCCTGAAACATCTCACAAAATCTCCACCAATTTCCACAACATTTAGGAAAAATCCCTCCAACTTCTTCAAGTCTCCTCCAAATCCCACAAAATTCAAGAGAATTCCTCAAAATTCCACAAAAATCCCACCAAATTCCTGCAACATCTCACAAAATCTCCGGAAATTTCCACAAAATTCAAGAAGACTCTCACAAAATACTTGAAACCTGCTGAAAATTCCACGAATATCCCACAAAAATCCCTAAATCTTCTCAAAACCCAACCGCATTCCTGCAGCATCTCACAAAATCTCCACCAATATCCAAAAAATTCAAGAAAATTCCCTCCAAATTCTTCAAGTCTCCTCCAAATCCCACAAAATTCAAGACAAATCCTCAAAATCCCACAAAAATCCCACCAAATTCCAGAACCATCTCACAAAATCTCAACAAATTTCCACTAAATTCAAGAAAACTCCCACAAAGTTCTTGAAAGCCCCTCAAAATTCCAGAAAAATGCCACAAAATAACCTACATCTTCTCAAAACCCAACCACATTCCTGCAACATCCCACAAAATCTCCAACAATTTCCACAAAATTCAAGAAAAATCCCGCAAAATTCTTCAAGTCTCGTACAAATCCCAGAAAAATCCCACAAAATTCAAGAAACATCCCACCAAATCACCTCAATATCACCAAACATTCTGGAAAAGCCTCACAAAATTGCAGAAAAATGCCACAAAATTCCCTAAACCTTCTCAAAACCCTACCCAATTCCTGCAACATCCCACAAAATCTCCAACAATTTCCACAAAATTGAAGAAAAATCCCTCAAAATTCACTGAATTTCCTCAATATCCCACCAAATTCCAGAACCATCTCACAAAATCTCAACAAATTTCCACTAAATCTAAGAAAATTCCCGCAAAATTCATCAAGTCTCCTCCAAATCCCACAAAATTCAAGACAAATCCTCAAAATTCCACAAAAATCCAACAAAATTCCTTCCATCTTCTCAAAACCCAAACAAATTCCTGCAACATCTCACAAAATCTCCACCAATTTCCAAACATTTCAAGAAAAATCCCGCAAAATTCTTCAAGTCTCCTCCAAATACCACAAACATCCTACAAACATCTCACAAACATCCCACAAACATCCCATAAAATTCCATAGAAATCCCACAAAATTCAAGAGAAATCCCACCAAATTCTGTACAAGCCCCACACAATTCCCTAAATCTTCTCAGAACCCAACCACATTCCTGCAACATCCCACAAAATCTCCAACAATTTCCACAAAATTCAAGAAAATTCCCTCCAAATTCACTGAATTTCCTCAATATCCCACCAAACTCCAGAACCATCTCACAAAATCTCAACAAATTTCCAAAAAATTCAAAAAAACTCTCACAAAGTTCTTGAAAGCCCCTCAAAATTCCAGAAAAATGCCACAAAATTCCCTACATCTTCTCAAAACATTACAAAATTCTACAGACATCTCACAAAATCTCCACACATTTCCACAAAATCTAAGAAAATTCCCGCAAAATTCTTCAAGTCTCCTCCAAATCCCACAAAATTCAAGAGAAATCCTCAAAATTCCACAAAAATCCAACAAAATTCCCTACATCTTCTCAAAATCCAAACAAATTCCTGAAACATCTCACAAAATCTCCACCGATTTCCACAACATTTAGGAAAAATCCCTCCAACTTCTTCAAGTCTCCTCCAAATCCCACAAAATTCAAGAGAATTCCTCAAAATTCCACAAAAATCCCACCAAATTCCTGCAACATCTCACAAAATCTCCGGAAATTTCCACAAAATTCAAGAAGACTCTCACAAAATACTTGAAACCTGCTGAAAATTCCACGAATATCCCACAAAAATCCCTAAATCTTCTCAAAACCCAACCGCATTCCTGCAGCATCTCACAAAATCTCCACCAATATCCAAAAAATTCAAGAAAATTCCCTCCAAATTCTTCAAGTCTCCTCCAAATCCCACAAAATTCAAGACAAATCCTCAAAATCCCACAAAAATCCCACCAAATTCCAGAACCATCTCACAAAATCTCAACAAATTTCCACTAAATTCAAGAAAACTCTCACAAAGTTCTTGAAAGCCCCTCAAAATTCCAGAAAAATGCCACAAACTTCCCTACATCTTCTCAAAACCCAACCACATTCCTGCAACATCCCACAAAATCTCCAACAATTTCCACAAAATTCAAGAAAAATCCCGCAAAATTCTTCAAGTCTCCTACAAATCCCAGAAAAATCCCACAAAATTCCAGAAACATCCCACCAAATCACCTCAATATCACCAAAAATTCTGGAAAAGCCTCACAAAATTGCAGAAAAATGCCACAAAATTCCCTAAACCTTCTCAAAACCCTACCCAATTCCTGCAACATCCCACAAAATCTCCAACAATTTCCACAAAATTCAAGAAAAATCCCTCAAAATTCACTGAATTTCCTCAATATCCCACCAAATTCCAGAACCATCTCACAAAATCTCAACAAATTTCCACAAAATCTAAGAAAATTCCGCAAAATTCTTCAAGTCTCCTCCAAATCCCACAAAATTCAAGAGAAATCCTCAAAATTCCACAAAAATCCAACAAAATTCCTTCCATCTTCTCAAAACCCAAACAAACTCCTGCAACATCTCACAAAATCTCCACCAATTTCCAAACATTTCAAGAAAAATCCCGCAAAATTCTTCAAGTCTCCTCCAAATACCACAAACATCCTACAAACATCTCACAAACATCCCACAAACATCCCATAAAATTCAATAGAAATCCCACAAAATTCAAGAGAAATCCCACCAAATTCTGTACAAGCCCCACACAATTCCCTAAATCTTCTCAGAACCCAACCACATTCCTGCAACATCCCACAAAATCTCCAACAATTTCCACAAAATTCAAGAAAATTCCCTCCAAATTCACTGAATTTCCTCAATATCCCACCAAACTCCAGAACCATCTCACAAAATCTCAACAAATTTCCAAAAAATTAAAAAAAACTCTCACAAAGTTCTTGAAAGCCCCTCAAAATTCCAGAAAAATGCCACAAAATTCCCTACATCTTCTCAAAACATTACAAAATTCTACAGACATCTCACAAAATCTCCACACATTTCCACAAAATCTAAGAAAATTCCCGCAAAATTCTTCAAGTCTCCTCCAAATCTTACAAAATTCAAGAGAAATCCTCAAAATTCCACAAAAATCCAACAAAATTCCCTACATCTTCTCAAAATCCAAACAAATTCCTGAAACATCTCACAAAATCTCCACCAATTTCCACAACATTTAGGAAAAATCCCTCCAACTTCTTCAAGTCTCCTCCAAATCCCACAAAATTCAAGAGAATTCCTCAAAATTCCACAAAAATCCAACAAAATTCCCTACATCTTCTCAAAATCCAAACAAATTCCTGAAACATCTCACAAAATCTCCACCAATTTCCACAACATTTAGGAAAAATCCCTCCAACTTCTTCAAGTCTCCTCCAAATCCCACAAAATTCAAGAGAATTCCTCAAAATTCCACAAAAATCCCACAAAATTCCTGCAACATCTCACAAAATCTCCGGAAATTTCCACAAAATTCAAGAAGACTCTCACAAAATACTTGAAACCTGCTGAAAATTCCACGAATATCCCACAAAAATCCCTAAATCTTCTCAAAACCCAACCGCATTCCTGCAGCATCTCACAAAATCTCCACCAATATCCAAAAAATTCAAGAAAATTCCCTCCAAATTCTTCAAGTCTCCTCCAAATCCCACAAAATTCAAGACAAATCCTCAAAATCCCACAAAAATCCCACCAAATTCCAGAACCATCTCACAAAATCTCAACAAATTTCCACTAAATTCAAGAAAACTCCCACAAAGTTCTTGAAAGCCCCTCAAAATTCCAGAAAAATGCCACAAAATAACCTACATCTTCTCAAAACCCAACCACATTCCTGCAACATCCCACAAAATCTCCAACAATTTCCACAAAATTCAAGAAAAATCCTGCAAAATTCTTCAAGTCTCGTACAAATCCCAGAAAAATCCCACAAAATTCAAGAAACATCCCACCAAATCACCTCAATATCACCAAACATTCTGGAAAAGCCTCACAAAATTGCAGAAAAATGCCACAAAATTCCCTAAACCTTCTCAAAACCCTACCCAATTCCTGCAACATCCCACAAAATCTCCAACAATTTCCACAAAATTGAAGAAAAATCCCTCAAAATTCACTGAATTTCCTCAATATCCCACCAAATTCCAGAACCATCTCACAAAATCTCAACAAATTTCCACAAAATCTAAGAAAATTCCCGCAAAATTCTTCAAGTCTCCTCCAAATCTTACAAAATTCAAGAGAAATCCTCAAAATTCCACAAAAATCCAACAAAATTCCCTACATCTTCTCAAAATCCAAACAAATTCCTGAAACATCTCACAAAATCTCCACCAATTTCCACAACATTTAGGAAAAATCCCTCCAACTTCTTCAAGTCTCCTCCAAATCCCACAAAATTCAAGAGAATTCCTCAAAATTCCACAAAAATCCCACCAAGTTCCAGAACCATCTCACAAAATCTCCGGAAATTTCCACAAAATTGAAGAAGACTCTCACAAAATACTTGAAAGCTGCTGAAAATTCCACGAATATCCCACAAAAATCCCTAAATCTTCTCAAAACCCAACCACATTCTTGCAGCATCTCACAAAATCTCCACCAATATCCAAAAATTTCAAGAAATTTCCCTCCAAATTCTTCAAGTCTCCTCCAAATCCCACAAAATTCAAGACAAATCCTCAAAATCCCACAAAAATCCCACCAAATTCCAGAACCATCTCACAAAATCTCAACAAATTTCCACTAAATTCAAGAAAACTCTCACAAAGTTCTTGAAAGCCCCTTAAAATTCCAGAAAAATGCCACAAAATAACCTACATCTTCTCAAAACCCAACCACATTCCTGCAACATCCCACAAAATCTCCAACAATTTCCACAAAATTCAAGAAAAATCCCGCAAAATTCTTCAAGTCTCGTACAAATCCCAGAAAAATCCCACAAAATTCCAGAAACATCCCACCAAATCACCTCAATATCACCAAACATTCTGGAAAAGCCTCACAAAATTGCAGAAAAATGCCACAAAATTCCCTAAACCTTCTCAAAACCCTACCCAATTCCTGCAACATCCCACAAAATCTCCAACAATTTCCACAAAATTCAAGAAAAATCCCTCAAAATTCACTGAATTTCCTCAATATCCCACCAAATTCCAGAACCATCTCACAAAATCTCAACAAATTTCCACTAAATCTAAGAAAATTCCCGCAAAATTCTTCGTCTCCTCCAAATCCCACAAAATTCAAGACAAATCCTCAAAATTCCACAAAAATCCAACAAAATTCCTTCCATCTTCTCAAAACCCAAACAAATTCCTGCAACATCTCACAAAATCTCCACCAATTTCCAAACAATTCAAGAAAAATCCCGCAAAATTCTTCAAGTCTCCTCCAAATACCACAAACATCCTACAAACATCTCACAAACATCCCACAAACATCCCATAAAATTCAATAGAAATCCCACAAAATTCAAGAGAAATCCCACCAAATTCTGTACAAGCCCCACACAATTCCCTAAATCTTCTCAGAACCCAACCACATTCCTGCAACATCCCACAAAATCTCCAACAATTTCCACAAAATTCAAGAAAATTCCCTCCAAATTCACTGAATTTCCTCAATATCCCACCAAACTCCAGAACCATCTCACAAAATCTCAACAAATTTCCAAAAAATTAAAAAAAACTCTCACAAAGTTCTTGAAAGCCCCTCAAAATTCCAGAAAAATGCCACAAAATTCCCTACATCTTCTCAAAACATTACAAAATTCTACAGACATCTCACAAAATCTCCACACATTTCCACAAAATCTAAGAAAATTCCCGCAAAATTCTTCAAGTCTCCTCCAAATCCCACAAAATTCAAGAGAAATCCTCAAAATTCCACAAAAATCCAACAAAATTCCCTACATCTTCTCAAAATCCAAACAAATTCCTGAAACATCTCACAAAAACTCCACCAATTTCCACAACATTTAGGAAAAATCCCTCCAACTTCTTCAAGTCTCCTCCAAATCCCACAAAATTCAAGAGAATTCCTCAAAATTCCACAAAAATCCAACAAAATTCCCTACATCTTCTCAAAATCCAAACAAATTCCTGAAACATCTCACAAAATCTCCACCAATTTCCACAACATTTAGGAAAAATCCCTCCAACTTCTTCAAGTCTCCTCCAAATCCCACAAAATTCAAGAGAATTCCTCAAAATTCCACAAAAATCCCACAAAATTCCTGCAACATCTCACAAAATCTCCGGAAATTTCCACAAAATTCAAGAAGACTCTCACAAAATACTTGAAAGCTGCTGAAAATTCCACGAATATCCCACAAAAATCCCTAAATCTTCTCAAAACCCAACCACATTCCTGCAGCATCTCACAAAATCTCCACCAATATCCAAAAAATTCAAGAAAATTCCCTCCAAATTCTTCAAGTCTCCTCCAAATCCCACAAAATTCAAGACAAATCCTCAAAATCCCACAAAAATCCCACCAAATTCCAGAACCATCTCACAAAATCTCAACAAATTTCCACTAAATTCAAGAAAACTCCCACAAAGTTCTTGAAAGCCCCTCAAAATTCCAGAAAAATGCCACAAAATAACCTACATCTTCTCAAAACCCAACCACATTCCTGCAACATCCCACAAAATCTCCAACAATTTCCACAAAATTCAAGAAAAATCCCGCAAAATTCTTCAAGTCTCGTACAAATCCCAGAAAAATCCCACAAAATTCAAGAAACATCCCACCAAATCACCTCAATATCACCAAACATTCTGGAAAAGCCTCACAAAATTGCAGAAAAATGCCACAAAATTCCCTAAACCTTCTCAAAACCCTACCCAATTCCTGCAACATCCCACAAAATCTCCAACAATTTCCACAAAATTGAAGAAAAATCCCTCAAAATTCACTGAATTTCCTCAATATCCCACCAAATTCCAGAACCATCTCACAAAATCTCAACAAATTTCCACTAAATCTAAGAAAATTCCCGCAAAATTCATCAAGTCTCCTCCAAATCCCACAAAATTCAAGACAAATCCTCAAAATTCCACAAAAATCCAACAAAATTCCTTCCATCTTCTCAAAACCCAAACAAATTCCTGCAACATCTCACAAAATCTCCACCAATTTCCAAACATTTCAAGAAAAATCCCGCAAAATTCTTCAAGTCTCCTCCAAATACCACAAACATCCTACAAACATCTCACAAACATCCCACAAACATCCCATAAAATTCAATAGAAATCCCACAAAATTCAAGAGAAATCCCACCAAATTCTGTACAAGCCCCACACAATTCCCTAAATCTTCTCAGAACCCAACCACATTCCTGCAACATCCCACAAAATCTCCAACAATTTCCACAAAATTCAAGAAAATTCCCTCCAAATTCACTGAATTTCCTCAATATCCCACCAAACTCCAGAACCATCTCACAAAATCTCAACAAATTTCCAAAAAATTCAAAAAAACTCTCACAAAGTTCTTGAAAGCCCCTCAAAATTCCAGAAAAATGCCACAAAATTCCCTACATCTTCTCAAAACATTACAAAATTCTACAGACATCTCACAAAATCTCCACACATTTCCACAAAATCTAAGAAAATTCCCGCAAAATTCTTCAAGTCTCCTCCAAATCTTACAAAATTCAAGAGAAATCCTCAAAATTCCACAAAAATCCAACAAAATTCCCTACATCTTCTCAAAATCCAAACAAATTCCTGAAACATCTCACAAAATCTCCACCAATTTCCACAACATTTAGGAAAAATCCCTCCAACTTCTTCAAGTCTCCTCCAAATCCCACAAAATTCAAGAGAATTCCTCAAAATTCCACAAAAATCCCACCAAATTCCAGAACCATCTCACAAAATCTCTGGAAATTTCCACAAAATTCAAGAAGACTCTCACAAAATACTTGAAAGCTGCTGAAAATTCCACGAATATCCCACAAAAATCCCTAAATCTTCTCAAAACCCAACCACATTCCTGCAGCATCTCACAAAATCTCCACCAATATCCAAAAAATTCAAGAAAATTCCCTCCAAATTCTTCAAGTCTCCTCCAAATCCCACAAAATTCAAGACAAATCCTCAAAATCCCACAAAAATCCCACCAAATTCCAGAACCATCTCACAAAATCTCAACAAATTTCCACTAAATTCAAGAAAACTCTCACAAAGTTCTTGAAAGCCCCTCAAAATTCCAGAAAAATGCCACAAACTTCCCTACATCTTCTCAAAACCCAACCACATTCCTGCAACATCCCACAAAATCTCCAACAATTTCCACAAAATTCAAGAAAAATCCCGCAAAATTCTTCAAGTCTCCTACAAATCCCAGAAAAATCCCACAAAATTCCAGAAACATCCCACCAAATCACCTCAATATCACCAAAAATTCTGGAAAAGCCTCACAAAATTGCAGAAAAATGCCACAAAATTCCCTAAACCTTCTCAAAACCCTACCCAATTCCTGCAACATCCCACAAAATCTCCAACAATTTCCACAAAATTCAAGAAAAATCCCTCAAAATTCACTGAATTTCCTCAATATCCCACCAAATTCCAGAACCATCTCACAAAATCTCAACAAATTTCCACAAAATCTAAGAAAATTCCACAAAATTCTTCAAGTCTCCTCCAAATCCCACAAAATTCAAGAGAAATCCTCAAAATTCCACAAAAATCCAACAAAATTCCTTCCATCTTCTCAAAACCCAAACAAACTCCTGCAACATCTCACAAAATCTCCACCAATTTCCAAACATTTCAAGAAAAATCCCGCAAAATTCTTCAAGTCTCCTCCAAATACCACAAACATCCTACAAACATCTCACAAACATCCCACAAACATCCCATAAAATTCAATAGAAATCCCACAAAATTCAAGAGAAATCCCACCAAATTCTGTACAAGCCCCACACAATTCCCTAAATCTTCTCAGAACCCAACCACATTCCTGCAACATCCCACAAAATCTCCAACAATTTCCACAAAATTCAAGAAAATTCCCTCCAAATTCACTGAATTTCCTCAATATCCCACCAAACTCCAGAACCATCTCACAAAATCTCAACAAATTTCCAAAAAATTCAAAAAAACTCTCACAAAGTTCTTGAAAGCCCCTCAAAATTCCAGAAAAATGCCACAAAATTCCCTACATCTTCTCAAAACATTACAAAATTCTACAGACATCTCACAAAATCTCCACACATTTCCACAAAATCTAAGAAAATTCCCGCAAAATTCTTCAAGTCTCCTCCAAATCTTACAAAATTCAAGAGAAATCCTCAAAATTCCACAAAAATCCAACAAAATTCCCTACATCTTCTCAAAATCCAAACAAATTCCTGAAACATCTCACAAAATCTCCACCAATTTCCACAACATTTAGGAAAAATCCCTCCAACTTCTTCAAGTCTCCTCCAAATCCCACAAAATTCAAGAGAATTCCTCAAAATTCCACAAAAATCCCACCAAGTTCCAGAACCATCTCACAAAATCTCCGGAAATTTCCACAAAATTGAAGAAGACTCTCACAAAATACTTGAAAGCTGCTGAAAATTCCACGAATATCCCACAAAAATCCCTAAATCTTCTCAAAACCCAACCACATTCTTGCAGCATCTCACAAAATCTCCACCAATATCCAAAAATTTCAAGAAATTTCCCTCCAAATTCTTCAAGTCTCCTCCAAATCCCACAAAATTCAAGACAAATCCTCAAAATCCCACAAAAATCCCACCAAATTCCAGAACCATCTCACAAAATCTCAACAAATTTCCACTAAATTCAAGAAAACTCTCACAAAGTTCTTGAAAGCCCCTTAAAATTCCAGAAAAATGCCACAAAATAACCTACATCTTCTCAAAACCCAACCACATTCCTGCAACATCCCACAAAATCTCCAACAATTTCCACAAAATTCAAGAAAAATACCGCAAAATTCTTCAAGTCTCGTACAAATCCCAGAAAAATCCCACAAAATTCCAGAAACATCCCACCAAATCACCTCAATATCACCAAACATTCTGGAAAAGCCTCACAAAATTGCAGAAAAATGCCACAAAATTCCCTAAACCTTCTCAAAACCCTACCCAATTCCTGCAACATCCCACAAAATCTCCAACAATTTCCACAAAATTCAAGAAAAATCCCTCAAAATTCACTGAATTTCCTCAATATCCCACCAAATTCCAGAACCATCTCACAAAATCTCAACAAATTTCCACTAAATCTAAGAAAATTCCCGCAAAATTCTTCGTCTCCTCCAAATCCCACAAAATTCAAGACAAATCCTCAAAATTCCACAAAAATCCAACAAAATTCCTTCCATCTTCTCAAAACCCAAACAAATTCCTGCAACATCTCACAAAATCTCCACCAATTTCCAAACAATTCAAGAAAAATCCCGCAAAATTCTTCAAGTCTCCTCCAAATACCACAAACATCCTACAAACATCTCACAAACATCCCACAAACATCCCATAAAATTCAATAGAAATCCCACAAAATTCAAGAGAAATCCCACCAAATTCTGTACAAGCCCCACACAATTCCCTAAATCTTCTCAGAACCCAACCACATTCCTGCAACATCCCACAAAATCTCCAACAATTTCCACAAAATTCAAGAAAATTCCCTCCAAATTCACTGAATTTCCTCAATATCCCACCAAACTCCAGAACCATCTCACAAAATCTCAACAAATTTCCAAAAAATTCAAAAAAACTCTCACAAAGTTCTTGAAAGCCCCTCAAAATTCCAGAAAAATGCCACAAAATTCCCTACATCTTCTCAAAACATTACAAAATTCTACAGACATCTCGCAAAATCTCCACACATTTCCACAAAATCTAAGAAAATTCCCGCAAAATTCTTCAAGTCTCCTCCAAATCCCACAAAATTCAAGAGAAATCCTCAAAATTCCACAAAAATCCAACAAAATTCCCTACATCTTCTCAAAATCCAAACAAATTCCTGAAACATCTCACAAAAACTCCACCAATTTCCACAACATTTAGGAAAAATCCCTCCAACTTCTTCAAGTCTCCTCCAAATCCCACAAAATTCAAGAGAATTCCTCAAAATTCCACAAAAATCCAACAAAATTCCCTACATCTTCTCAAAATCCAAACAAATTCCTGAAACATCTCACAAAATCTCCACCAATTTCCACAACATTTAGGAAAAATCCCTCCAACTTCTTCAAGTCTCCTCCAAATCCCACAAAATTCAAGAGAATTCCTCAAAATTCCACAAAAATCCCACAAAATTCCTGCAACATCTCACAAAATCTCCGGAAATTTCCACAAAATTGAAGAAGACTCTCACAAAATACTTGAAACCTGCTGAAAATTCCACGAATATCCCACAAAAATCCCTAAATCTTCTCAAAACCCAACCGCATTCCTGCAGCATCTCACAAAATCTCCACCAATATCCAAAAAATTCAAGAAAATTCCCTCCAAATTCTTCAAGTCTCCTCCAAATCCCACAAAATTCAAGACAAATCCTCAAAATCCCACAAAAATCCCACCAAATTCCAGAACCATCTCACAAAATCTCAACAAATTTCCACTAAATTCAAGAAAACTCCCACAAAGTTCTTGAAAGCCCCTCAAAATTCCAGAAAAATGCCACAAAATAACCTACATCTTCTCAAAACCCAACCACATTCCTGCAACATCCCACAAAATCTCCAACAATTTCCACAAAATTCAAGAAAAATCCCGCAAAATTCTTCAAGTCTCGTACAAATCCCAGAAAAATCCCACAAAATTCAAGAAACATCCCACCAAATCACCTCAATATCACCAAACATTCTGGAAAAGCCTCACAAAATTGCAGAAAAATGCCACAAAATTCCCTAAACCTTCTCAAAACCCTACCCAATTCCTGCAACATCCCACAAAATCTCCAACAATTTCCACAAAATTGAAGAAAAATCCCTCAAAATTCACTGAATTTCCTCAATATCCCACCAAATTCCAGAACCATCTCACAAAATCTCAACAAATTTCCACTAAATCTAAGAAAATTCCCGCAAAATTCATCAAGTCTCCTCCAAATCCCACAAAATTCAAGACAAATCCTCAAAATTCCACAAAAATCCAACAAAATTCCTTCCATCTTCTCAAAACCCAAACAAATTCCTGCAACATCTCACAAAATCTCCACCAATTTCCAAACATTTCAAGAAAAATCCCGCAAAATTCTTCAAGTCTCCTCCAAATACCACAAACATCCTACAAACATCTCACAAACATCCCACAAACATCCCATAAAATTCAATAGAAATCCCACAAAATTCAAGAGAAATCCCACCAAATTCTGTACAAGCCCCACACAATTCCCTAAATCTTCTCAGAACCCAACCACATTCCTGCAACATCCCACAAAATCTCCAACAATTTCCACAAAATTCAAGAAAATTCCCTCCAAATTCACTGAATTTCCTCAATATCCCACCAAACTCCAGAACCATCTCACAAAATCTCAACAAATTTCCAAAAAATTCAAAAAAACTCTCACAAAGTTCTTGAAAGCCCCTCAAAATTCCAGAAAAATGCCACAAAATTCCCTACATCTTCTCAAAACATTACAAAATTCTACAGACATCTCACAAAATCTCCACACATTTCCACAAAATCTAAGAAAATTCCCGCAAAATTCTTCAAGTCTCCTCCAAATCTTACAAAATTCAAGAGAAATCCTCAAAATTCCACAAAAATCCAACAAAATTCCCTACATCTTCTCAAAATCCAAACAAATTCCTGAAACATCTCACAAAATCTCCACCAATTTCCACAACATTTAGGAAAAATCCCTCCAACTTCTTCAAGTCTCCTCCAAATCCCACAAAATTCAAGAGAATTCCTCAAAATTCCACAAAAATCCCACCAAATTCCTGCAACATCTCACAAAATCTCCGGAAATTTCCACAAAATTCAAGAAGACTCTCACAAAATACTTGAAACCTGCTGAAAATTCCACGAATATCCCACAAAAATCCCTAAATCTTCTCAAAACCCAACCGCATTCCTGCAGCATCTCACAAAATCTCCACCAATATCCAAAAAATTCAAGAAAATTCCCTCCAAATTCTTCAAGTCTCCTCCAAATCCCACAAAATTCAAGACAAATCCTCAAAATCCCACAAAAATCCCACCAAATTCCAGAACCATCTCACAAAATCTCAACAAATTTCCACTAAATTCAAGAAAACTCTCACAAAGTTCTTGAAAGCCCCTCAAAATTCCAGAAAAATGCCACAAAATAACCTACATCTTCTCAAAACCCAACCACATTCCTGCAACATCCCACAAAATCTCCAACAATTTCCACAAAATTCAAGAAAAATCCCGCAAAATTCTTCAAGTCTCGTACAAATCCCAGAAAAATCCCACAAAATTCCAGAAACATCCCACCAAATCACCTCAATATCACCAAACATTCTGGAAAAGCCTCACAAAATTGCAGAAAAATGCCACAAAATTCCCTAAACCTTCTCAAAACCCTACCCAATTCCTGCAACATCCCACAAAATCTCCAACAATTTCCACAAAATTGAAGAAAAATCCCTCAAAATTCACTGAATTTCCTCAATATCCCACCAAATTCCAGAACCATCTCACAAAATCTCAACAAATTTCCACTAAATCTAAGGAAATTCCCGCAAAATTCATCAAGTCTCCTCCAAATCCCACAAAATTCAAGACAAATCCTCAAAATTCCACAAAAATCCCACAAAATTCCTTCCATCTTCTCAGAACCCAAACAAATTCCTGCAACATCTCACAAAATCTCCACCAATTTCCAAACATTTCAAGAAAAATCCCGCAAAATTCTTCAAGTCTCCTCCAAATACCACAAACATCCTACAAACATCTCACAAACATCCCACAAACATCCCATAAAATTCAATAGAAATCCCACAAAATTCAAGAGAAATCCCACCAAATTCTGTACAAGCCCCACACAATTCCCTAAATCTTCTCAGAACCCAACCACATTCCTGCAACATCCCACAAAATCTCCAACAATTTCCACAAAATTCAAGAAAATTCCCTCCAAATTCACTGAATTTCCTCAATATCCCACCAAACTCCAGAACCATCTCACAAAATCTCAACAAATTTCCAAAAAATTCAAAAAAACTCTCACAAAGTTCTTGAAAGCCCCTCAAAATTCCAGAAAAATGCCACAAAATTCCCTACATCTTCTCAAAACATTACAAAATTCTACAGACATCTCACAAAATCTCCACACATTTCCACAAAATCTAAGAAAATTCCCGCAAAATTCTTCAAGTCTCCTCCAAATCCCACAAAATTCAAGAGAAATCCTCAAAATTCCACAAAAATCCAACAAAATTCCCTACATCTTCTCAAAATCCAAACAAATTCCTGAAACATCTCACAAAATCTCCACCAATTTCCACAACATTTAGGAAAAATCCCTCCAACTTCTTCAAGTCTCCTCCAAATCCCACAAAATTCAAGAGAATTCCTCAAAATTCCACAAAAATCCCACCAAATTCCTGCAACATCTCACAAAATCTCCGGAAATTTCCACAAAATTCAAGAAGACTCTCACAAAATACTTGAAAGCTGCTGAAAATTCCACGAATATCCCACAAAAATCCCTAAATCTTCTCAAAACCCAACCACATTCCTGCAGCATCTCACAAAATCTCCACCAATATCCAAAAAATTCAAGAAAATTCCCTCCAAATTCTTCAAGTCTCCTCCAAATCCCACAAAATTCAAGACAAATCCTCAAAATCCCACAAAAATCCCACCAAATTCCAGAACCATCTCACAAAATCTCAACAAATTTCCACTAAATTCAAGAAAACTCTCACAAAGTTCTTGAAAGCCCCTCAAAATTCCAGAAAAATGCCACAAACTTCCCTACATCTTCTCAAAACCCAACCACATTCCTGCAACATCCCACAAAATCTCCAACAATTTCCACAAAATTCAAGAAAAATCCCGCAAAATTCTTCAAGTCTCGTACAAATCCCAGAAAAATCCCACAAAATTCCAGAAACATCCCACCAAATCACCTCAATATCACCAAACATTCTGGAAAAGCCTCACAAAATTGCAGAAAAATGCCACAAAATTCCCTAAACCTTCTCAAAACCCTACCCAATTCCTGCAACATCCCACAAAATCTCCAACAATTTCCACAAAATTCAAGAAAAATCCCTCAAAATTCACTGAATTTCCTCAATATCCCACCAAATTCCAGAACCATCTCACAAAATCTCAACAAATTTCCACTAAATCTAAGAAAATTCCCGCAAGATTCTTCAAGTCTCCTCCAAATCCCACAAAATTCAAGAGAAATCCTCAAAATTCCACAAAAATCCAACAAAATTCCCTACATCTTCTCAAAATCCAAACAAATTCCTGAAACATCTCACAAAATCTCCACCAATTTCCACAACATTTAGGAAAAATCCCTCCAACTTCTTCAAGTCTCCTCCAAATCCCACAAAATTCAAGAGAATTCCTCAAAATTCCACAAAAATCCCACCAAATTCCTGCAACATCTCACAAAATCTCCGGAAATTTCCACAAAATTCAAGAAGACTCTCACAAAATACTTGAAAGTTGCTGAAAATTCCACGAATATCCCACAAAAATCTTTAAATCTTCTCAAAACCCAACCACATTCCTGCAGCATCTCACAAAATCTCCACCAATATCCAAAAAATTCAAGAAAATTCCCTCCAAATTCTTCAAGTCTCCTCCAAATCCCACAAAATTCAAGACAAATCCTCAAAATCCCACAAAAATCCCACCAAATTCCAGAACCATCTCACAAAATCTCAACAAATTTCCACTAAATTCAAGAAAACTCTCACAAAGTTCTTGAAAGCCCCTCAAAATTCCAGAAAAATGCCACAAACTTCCCTACATCTTCTCAAAACCCAAACAAACTCCTGCAACATCTCACAAAATCTCCACCAATTTCCAAACAATTCAAGAAAAATCCCGCAAAATTCTTCAAGTCTCCTACAAATCCCAGAAAAATCCCACAAAATTCCAGAAACATCCCACCAAATCACCTCAATATCACCAAACATTCTGGAAAAGCCTCACAAAATTGCAGAAAAATGCCACAAAATTCCCTAAACCTTCTCAAAACCCTACCCAATTCCTGCAACATCCCACAAAATCTCCAACAATTTCCACAAAATTGAAGAAAAATCCCTCAAAATTCACTGAATTTCCTCAATATCCCACCAAATTCCAGAACCATCTCACAAAATCTCAACAAATTTCCACTAAATCTAAGGAAATTCCCGCAAAATTCATCAAGTCTCCTCCAAATCCCACAAAATTCAAGAGAAATCCTCAAAATTCCACAAAAATCCCACAAAATTCCTTCCATCTTCTCAGAACCCAAACAAATTCCTGCAACATCTCACAAAATCTCCACCAATTTCCAAACATTTCAAGAAAAATCCCGCAAAATTCTTCAAGTCTCCTCCAAATACCACAAACATCCTACAAACATCTCACAAACATCCCACAAACATCCCATAAAATTCAATAGAAATCCCACAAAATTCAAGAGAAATCCCACCAAATTCTGTACAAGCCCCACACAATTCCCTAAATCTTCTCAGAACCCAACCACATTCCTGCAACATCCCACAAAATCTCCAACAATTTCCACAAAATTCAAGAAAATTCCCTCCAAATTCACTGAATTTCCTCAATATCCCACCAAACTCCAGAACCATCTCACAAAATCTCAACAAATTTCCAAAAAATTCAAAAAAACTCTCACAAAGTTCTTGAAAGCCCCTCAAAATTCCAGAAAAATGCCACAAAATTCCCTACATCTTCTCAAAACATTACAAAATTCTACAGACATCTCACAAAATCTCCACACATTTCCACAAAATCTAAGAAAATTCCCGCAAAATTCTTCAAGTCTCCTCCAAATCCCACAAAATTCAAGAGAAATCCTCAAAATTCCACAAAAATCCAACAAAATTCCCTACATCTTCTCAAAATCCAAACAAATTCCTGAAACATCTCACAAAATCTCCACCAATTTCCACAACATTTAGGAAAAATCCCTCCAACTTCTTCAAGTCTCCTCCAAATCCCACAAAATTCAAGAGAATTCCTCAAAATTCCACAAATATCCCACCAAATTCCTGCAACATCTCACAAAATCTCCGGAAATTTCCACAAAATTCAAGAAGACTCTCACAAAATACTTGAAAGCTGCTGAAAATTCCACGAATATCCCACAAAAATCCCTAAATCTTCTCAAAACCCAACCACATTCCTGCAGCATCTCACAAAATCTCCACCAATATCCAAAAAATTCAAGAAAATTCCCTCCAAATTCTTCAAGTCTCCTCCAAATACCACAAAATTCAAGACAAATCCTCAAAATCCCAAAAAAATCCCACCAAATTCCAGAACCATCTCACAAAATCTCAACAAATTTCCACTAAATTCAAGAAAACTCTCACAAAGTTCTTGAAAGCCCCTCAAAATTCCAGAAAAATGCCACAAAATAACCTACATCTTCTCAAAACCCAACCACATTCCTGCAACATCCCACAAAATCTCCAACAATTTCCACAAAATTCAAGAAAAATCCCGCAAAATTCTTCAAGTCTCGTACAAATCCCAGAAAAATCCCACAAAATTCCAGAAACATCCCACCAAATCACCTCAATATCACCAAACATTCTGGAAAAGCCTCACAAAATTGCAGAAAAATGCCACAAAATTCCCTAAACCTTCTCAAAACCCTACCCAATTCCTGCAACATCCCACAAAATCTCCAACAATTTCCACAAAATTCAAGAAAAATCCCTCAAAATTCACTGAATTTCCTCAATATCCCACCAAATTCCAGAACCATCTCACAAAATCTCAACAAATTTCCACTAAATCTAAGAAAATTCCCGCAAAATTCTTCAAGTCTCCTCCAAATCCCACAAAATTCAAGAGAAATCCTCAAAATTCCACAAAAATCCAACAAAATTCCTTCCATCTTCTCAAAACCCAAACAAATTCCTGCAACATCTCACAAAATCTCCACCAATTTCCAAACAATTCAAGAAAAATCCCGCAAAATTCTTCAAGTCTCCTCCAAATACCACAAACATCCTACAAACATCTCACAAACATCCCACAAACATCCCATAAAATTCAATAGAAATCCCAAAAAATTCAAGAGAAATCCCACCAAATTCTGTACAAGCCCCACACAATTCCCTAAATCTTCTCAGAACCCAACCACATTCCTGCAACATCCCACAAAATCTCCAACAATTTCCACAAAATTCAAGAAAATTCCCTCCAAATTCACTGAATTTCCTCAATATCCCACCAAACTCCAGAACCATCTCACAAAATCTCAACAAATTTCCAAAAAATTCAAAAAAACTCTCACAAAGTTCTTGAAAGCCCCTCAAAATTCCAGAAAAATGCCACAAAATTCCCTACATCTTCTCAAAACATTACAAAATTCTACAGACATCTCACAAAATCTCCACACATTTCCACAAAATCTAAGAAAATTCCCGCAAAATTCTTCAAGTCTCCTCCAAATCCCACAAAATTCAAGAGAAATCCTCAAAATTCCACAAAAATCCAACAAAATTCCCTACATCTTCTCAAAATCCAAACAAATTCCTGAAACATCTCACAAAATCTCCACCAATTTCCACAACATTTAGGAAAAATCCCTCCAACTTCTTCAAGTCTCCTCCAAATCCCACAAAATTCAAGAGAATTCCTCAAAATTCCACAAAAATCCCACCAAATTCCTGCAACATCTCACAAAATCTCCGGAAATTTCCACAAAATTCAAGAAGACTCTCACAAAATACTTGAAACCTGCTGAAAATTCCACGAATATCCCACAAAAATCCCTAAATCTTCTCAAAACCCAACCACATTCCTGCAGCATCTCACAAAATCTCCACCAATATCCAAAAAATTCAAGAAAATTCCCTCCAAATTCTTCAAGTCTCCTCCAAATCCCACAAAATTCAAGACAAATCCTCAAAATCCCACAAAAATCCCACCAAATTCCAGAACCATCTCACAAAATCTCAACAAATTTCCACTAAATTCAAGAAAACTCTCACAAAGTTCTTGAAAGCCCCTCAAAATTCCAGAAAAATGCCACAAAATAACCTACATCTTCTCAAAACCCAAACAAACTCCTGCAACATCTCACAAAATCTCCACCAATTTCCAAACAATTCAAGAAAAATCCCGCAAAATTCTTCAAGTCTCCTACAAATCCCAGAAAAATCCCACAAAATTCCAGAAACATCCCACCAAATCACCTCAATATCACCAAACATTCTGGAAAAGCCTCACAAAATTGCAGAAAAATGCCACAAAATTCCCTAAACCTTCTCAAAACCCTACCCAATTCCTGCAACATCTCACAAAATCTCCAACAATAGCCAAAAAATTCAAGAAAAATCCCTCAAAATTCACTTTATTTCCTCAATATCCCACCAAATTCCAGAACCATCTCACAAAATCTCAACAAATTTCCACAAAATCTAAGAAAATTCCGCAAAATTCTTCAAGTCTTCTCCAAATCCCACAAAATTCAAGACAAATCCTCAAAATTCCACAAAAATCCCACAAAATTCCTTCCATCTTCTCAGAACCCAAACAAA
The DNA here is from genome assembly GCF_971803275.1 of Cyanistes caeruleus. Taxonomy (NCBI): domain Eukaryota; kingdom Metazoa; phylum Chordata; class Aves; order Passeriformes; family Paridae; genus Cyanistes; species Cyanistes caeruleus. The sequence goes on along the minus strand of NC_141702.1, from coordinate 88,843,643 downwards.
CTCCTGCAACATCTCACAAAATCTCCACCAATTTCCAAACAATTCAAGAAAAATCCCGCAAAATTCTTCAAGTCTCCTCCAAATACCACAAACATCCCACAAACATCCCACAAACATCCCACAAAATTCAAGAGAAATCCCACAAAATTCAAAAGAAATCGCACAAAATCCTGTACAAGCCCCACACAATTCCCTAAATCTTCTCAGAACCCAACAACATTCCTGCAACATCCCACAAAATCTCCAACAATTTCCACAAAATTCAAGAAGACTCTCACAAAATACTTGAAAGCTGCTGAAAATTCCACGAAAATCCCACAAAAATCCCTAAATCTTCTCAAAACCCAACCACATTCCTGCAGCATCTCACAAAATCTCCACCAATATCCAAAAAATTCAAGAAAATTCCCTCCAAATTCTTCAAGTCTCCTCCAAATCCCACAAAATTCAAGACAAATCCTCAAAATCCCACAAAAATCCCACCAAATTCCAGAACCATCTCACAAAATCTCAACAAATTTCCACTAAATTCAAGAAAACTCTCACAAAGTTCTTGAAAGCCCCTCAAAATTCCAGAAAAATGCCACAAACTTCCCTACATCTTCTCAAAACCCAAACAAACTCCTGCAACATCTCACAAAATCTCCACCAATTTCCAAACAATTCAAGAAAAATCCCGCAAAATTCTTCAAGTCTCCTACAAATCCCAGAAAAATCCCACAAAATTCCAGAAACATCCCACCAAATCACCTCAATATCACCAAACATTCTGGAAAAGCCTCACAAAATTGCAGAAAAATGCCACAAAATTCCCTAAACCTTCTCAAAACCCTACCCAATTCCTGCAACATCCCACAAAATCTCCAACAATTTCCACAAAATTCAAGAAAAATCCCTCCAAATTCACTGAATTTCCTCAATATCCCACCAAATTCCAGAACCATCTCACAAAATCTCAACAAATTTCCACAAAATCTAAGAAAATTCCGCAAAATTCTTCAAGTCTCCTCCAAATCCCACAAAATTCAAGACAAATCCTCAAAATTCCACAAAAATCCAACAAAATTCCTTCCATCTTCTCAGAACCCAAACAAACTCCTGCAACATCTCACAAAATCTCCACCAATTTCCAAACAATTCAAGAAAAATCCCGCAAAATTCTTCAAGTCTCCTCCAAATACCACAAACATCCTACAAACATCTCACAAACATCCCACAAACATCCCATAAAATTCAATAGAAATCCCACAAAATTCAAGAGAAATCCCACCAAATTCTGTACAAGCCCCACACAATTCCCTAAATCTTCTCAGAACCCAACCACATTCCTGCAACATCCCACAAAATCTCCAACAATTTCCACAAAATTCAAGAAAATTCCCTCCAAATTCACTGAATTTCCTCAATATCCCACCAAACTCCAGAACCATCTCACAAAATCTCAACAAATTTCCAAAAAATTAAAAAAAACTCTCACAAAGTTCTTGAAAGCCCCTCAAAATTCCAGAAAAATGCCACAAAATTCCCTACATCTTCTCAAAACATTACAAAATTCTACAGACATCTCACAAAATCTCCACACATTTCCACAAAATCTAAGAAAATTCCCGCAAAATTCTTCAAGTCTCCTCCAAATCCCACAAAATTCAAGAGAAATCCTCAAAATTCCACAAAAATCCAACAAAATTCCCTACATCTTCTCAAAATCCAAACAAATTCCTGAAACATCTCACAAAATCTCCACCAATTTCCACAACATTTAGGAAAAATCCCTCCAACTTCTTCAAGTCTCCTCCAAATCCCACAAAATTCAAGAGAATTCCTCAAAATTCCACAAAAATCCCACCAAATTCCTGCAACATCTCACAAAATCTCCGGAAATTTCCACAAAATTCAAGAAGACTCTCACAAAATACTTGAAAGCTGCTGAAAATTCCACGAATATCCCACAAAAATCCCTAAATCTTCTCAAAACCCAACCACATTCCTGCAGCATCTCACAAAATCTCCACCAATATCCAAAAAATTCAAGAAAATTCCCTCCAAATTCTTCAAGTCTCCTCCAAATCCCACAAAATTCAAGACAAATCCTCAAAATCCCACAAAAATCCCACCAAATTCCAGAACCATCTCACAAAATCTCAACAAATTTCCACTAAATTCAAGAAAACTCTCACAAAGTTCTTGAAAGCCCCTCAAAATTCCAGAAAAATGCCACAAACTTCCCTACATCTTCTCAAAACCCAAACAAACTCCTGCAACATCTCACAAAATCTCCACCAATTTCCAAACAATTCAAGAAAAATCCCGCAAAATTCTTCAAGTCTCCTACAAATCCCAGAAAAATCCCACAAAATTCCAGAAACATCCCACCAAATCACCTCAATATCACCAAAAATTCTGGAAAAGCCTCACAAAATTGCAGAAAAATGCCACAAAATTCCCTAAACCTTCTCAAAACCCTACCCAATTCCTGCAACATCTCACAAAATCTCCACCAATAGCCAAAAAATTCAAGAAAAATCCCTCAAAATTCACTTTATTTCCTCAATATCCCACCAAATTCCAGAACCATCTCACAAAATCTCAACAAATTTCCACAAAATCTAAGAAAATTCCCGCAAAATTCTTCAAGTCTCCTCCAAATCCCACAAAATTCAAGACAAATCCTCAAAATTCCACAAAAATCCCACAAAATTCCTTCCATCTTCTCAGAACCCAAACAAACTCCTGCAACATCTCACAAAATCTCCACCAATTTCCAAACAATTCAAGAAAAATCCCGCAAAATTCTTCAAGTCTCCTCCAAATACCACAAACATCCCACAAACATCCCACAAACATCCCACAAAATTCAAGAGAAATCCCACAAAATTCAAAAGAAATCGCACAAAATCCTGTACAAGCCCCACACAATTCCCTAAATCTTCTCAGAACCCACCAAATTCCTGCAACATCTCACAAAATCTCCGGAAATTTCCACAAAATTCAAGAAGACTCTCACAAAATACTTGAAAGCTGCTGAAAATTCCACGAATATCCCACAAAAATCCCTAAATCTTCTCAAAACCCAACCACATTCCTGCAGCATCTCACAAAATCTCCACCAATATCCAAAAAATTCAAGAAAATTCCCTCCAAATTCTTCAAGTCTCCTCCAAATCCCACAAAATTCAAGACAAATCCTCAAAATCCCAAAAAAATCCCACCAAATTCCAGAACCATCTCACAAAATCTCAACAAATTTCCACTAAATTCAAGAAAACTCTCACAAAGTTCTTGAAAGCCCCTCAAAATTCCAGAAAAATGCCACAAAATTCCCTACATCTTCTCAAAACCCAAACAAACTCCTGCAACATCTCACAAAATCTCCACCAATTTCCAAACAATTCAAGAAAAATCCCGCAAAATTCTTCAAGTCTCCTACAAATCCCAGAAAAATCCCACAAAATTCCAGAAACATCCCACCAAATCACCTCAATATCACCAAAAATTCTGGAAAAGCCTCACAAAATTGCAGAAAAATGCCACAAAATTCCCTAAACCTTCTCAAAACCCTACCCAATTCCTGCAACATCTCACAAAATCTCCACCAATAGCCAAAAAATTCAAGAAAAATCCCTCAAAATTCACTTTATTTCCTCAATATCCCACCAAATTCCAGAACCATCTCACAAAATCTCAACAAATTTCCACAAAATCTAAGAAAATTCCCGCAAAATTCTTCAAGTCTCCTCCAAATCCCACAAAATTCAAGACAAATCCTCAAAATTCCACAAAAATCCCACAAAATTCCTTCCATCTTCTCAGAACCCAAACAAACTCCTGCAACATCTCACAAAATCTCCACCAATTTCCAAACAATTCAAGAAAATTCCCGCAAAATTCTTCAAGTCTCCTCCAAATACCACAAACATCCCAAAAACATCCCACAAACATCCCACAAAATTCAAGAGAAATCCCACAAAATTCAAAAGAAATCGCACAAAATCCTGTACAAGCCCCACACAATTCCCTAAATCTTCTCAGAACCCAACAACATTCCTGCAACATCTCACAAAATCTCCAACAATTTCCACAAAATTCAAGAAGACTCTCACAAAATACTTGAAAGCTGCTGAAAATTCCACGAAAATCCCACAAAAATCCCTAAATCTTCTCAAAACCCAACCACATTCCTGCAGCATCTCACAAAATCTCCACCAATATCCAAAAAATTCAAGAAAATTCCCTCCAAATTCTTCAAGTCTCCTCCAAATCCCACAAAATTCAAGACAAATCCTCAAAATCCCACAAAAATCCCACCAAATTCCAGAACCATCTCAAAAATCTCAACAAATTTCCACTAAATTCAAGAAAACTCTCACAAAGTTCTTGAAAGCCCCTCAAATTTCCAGAAAAATGCCACAAACTTCCCTACATCTTCTCAAAACCCAAACAAACTCCTGCAACATCTCACAAAATCTCCAACAATTTCCACAAAATTCAAGAAAAATCCCGCAAAATTCTTCAAGTCTCGTACAAATCCCAGAAAAATCCCATAAAATTCCAGAAACATCCCACCAAATCACCTCAATATCACCAAACATTCTGGAAAAGCCTCACAAAATTGCAGAAAAATGCCACAAAATTCCCTAAACCTTCTCAAAACCCTACCCAATTCCTGCAACATCCCACAAAATCTCCAACAATTTCCACAAAATTCAAGAAAAATCCCTCAAAATTCACTTTATTTCCTCAATATCCCACCAAATTCCAGAACCATCTCACAAAATCTCAACAAATTTCCACAAAATCTAAGAAAATTCCGCAAAATTCTTCAAGTCTCCTCCAAATCCCACAAAATTCAAGAGAAATCCTCAAAATTCCACAAAAATCCAACAAAATTCCTTCCATCTTCTCAAAACCCAAACAAATTCCTGCAACATCTCACAAAATCTCCACCAATTTCCAAACATTTCAAGAAAAATCCCGCAAAATTCTTCAAGTCTCCTCCAAATACCACAAACATCCTACAAACATCTCACAAACATCCCACAAACATCCCATAAAATTCAATAGAAATCCCACAAAATTCAAGAGAAATCCCACCAAATTCTGTACAAGCCCCACACAATTCCCTAAATCTTCTCAGAACCCAACCACATTCCTGCAACATCCCACAAAATCTCCAACAATTTCCACAAAATTCAAGAAAATTCCCTCCAAATTCACTGAATTTCCTCAATATCCCACCAAACTCCAGAACCATCTCACAAAATCTCAACAAATTTCCAAAAAATTCAAAAAAACTCTCACAAAGTTCTTGAAAGCCCCTCAAAATTCCAGAAAAATGCCACAAAATTCCCTACATCTTCTCAAAACATTACAAAATTCTACAGACATCTCACAAAATCTCCACACATTTCCACAAAATCTAAGAAAATTCCCGCAAAATTCTTCAAGTCTCCTCCAAATCCCACAAAATTCAAGAGAAATCCTCAAAATTCCACAAAAATCCAACAAAATTCCCTACATCTTCTCAAAATCCAAACAAATTCCTGAAACATCTCACAAAATCTCCACCAATTTCCACAACATTTAGGAAAAATCCCTCCAACTTCTTCAAGTCTCCTCCAAATCCCACAAAATTCAAGAGAATTCCTCAAAATTCCACAAAAATCCCACCAAATTCCAGAACCATCTCACAAAATCTCTGGAAATTTCCACAAAATTCAAGAAGACTCTCACAAAATACTTGAAAGCTGCTGAAAATTCCACGAATATCCCACAAAAATCCCTAAATCTTCTCAAAACCCAACCACATTCCTGCAGCATCTCACAAAATCTCCACCAATATCCAAAAAATTCAAGAAAATTCCCTCCAAATTCTTCAAGTCTCCTCCAAATCCCACAAAATTCAAGACAAATCCTCAAAATCCCACAAAAATCCCACCAAATTCCAGAACCATCTCACAAAATCTCAACAAATTTCCACTAAATTCAAGAAAACTCTCACAAAGTTCTTGAAAGCCCCTCAAAATTCCAGAAAAATGCCACAAACTTCCCTACATCTTCTCAAAACCCAAACAAACTCCTGCAACATCCCACAAAATCTCCAACAATTTCCACAAAATTCAAGAAAAATCCCGCAAAATTCTTCAAGTCTCGTACAAATCCCAGAAAAATCCCACAAAATTCCAGAAACATCCCACCAAATCACCTCAATATCACCAAACATTCTGGAAAAGCCTCACAAAATTGCAGAAAAATGCCACAAAATTCCCTAAACCTTCTCAAAACCCTACCCAATTCCTGCAACATCCCACAAAATCTCCAACAATTTCCACAAAATTCAAGAAAAATCCCTCAAAATTCACTGAATTTCCTCAATATCCCACCAAATTCCAGAACCATCTCACAAAATCTCAACAAATTTCCACTAAATCTAAGAAAATTCCCGCAAGATTCTTCAAGTCTCCTCCAAATCCCACAAAATTCAAGAGAAATCCTCAAAATTCCACAAAAATCCAACAAAATTCCCTACATCTTCTCAAAATCCAAACAAATTCCTGAAACATCTCACAAAATCTCCACCAATTTCCACAACATTTAGGAAAAATCCCTCCAACTTCTTCAAGTCTCCTCCAAATCCCACAAAATTCAAGAGAATTCCTCAAAATTCCACAAAAATCCCACAAAATTCCTGCAACATCTCACAAAATCTCCGGAAATTTCCACAAAATTCAAGAAGACTCTCACAAAATACTTGAAAGTTGCTGAAAATTCCACGAATATCCCACAAAAATCTTTAAATCTTCTCAAAACCCAACCACATTCCTGCAGCATCTCACAAAATCTCCACCAATATCCAAAAAATTCAAGAAAATTCCCTCCAAATTCTTCAAGTCTCCTCCAAATCCCACAAAATTCAAGACAAATCCTCAAAATCCCACAAAAATCCCACCAAATTCCAGAACCATCTCACAAAATCTCAACAAATTTCCACTAAATTCAAGAAAACTCTCACAAAGTTCTTGAAAGCCCCTCAAAATTCCAGAAAAATGCCACAAACTTCCCTACATCTTCTCAAAACCCAAACAAACTCCTGCAACATCTCACAAAATCTCCACCAATTTCCAAACAATTCAAGAAAAATCCCGCAAAATTCTTCAAGTCTCCTACAAATCCCAGAAAAATCCCACAAAATTCCAGAAACATCCCACCAAATCACCTCAATATCACCAAACATTCTGGAAAAGCCTCACAAAATTGCAGAAAAATGCCACAAAATTCCCTAAACCTTCTCAAAACCCTACCCAATTCCTGCAACATCCCACAAAATCTCCAACAATTTCCACAAAATTGAAGAAAAATCCCTCCAAATTCACTGAATTTCCTCAATATCCCACCAAATTCCAGAACCATCTCACAAAATCTCAACAAATTTCCACTAAATCTAAGAAAATTCCCTCCAAATTCTTCAAGTCTCCTCCAAATCCCACAAAATTCAAGAGAAATCCTCAAAATTCCACAAAAATCCAACAAAATTCCTTCCATCTTCTCAAAACCCAAACAAATTCCTGCAACATCTCACAAAATCTCCACCAATTTCCAAACAATTCAAGAAAAATCCCGCAAAATTCTTCAAGTCTCCTCCAAATACCACAAACATCCTACAAACATCTCACAAACATCCCACAAACATCCCATAAAATTCAATAGAAATCCCACAAAATTCAAGAGAAATCCCACCAAATTCTGTACAAGCCCCACACAATTCCCTAAATCTTCTCAGAACCCAACCACATTCCTGCAACATCCCACAAAATCTCCAACAATTTCCACAAAATTCAAGAAAATTCCCTCCAAATTCACTGAATTTCCTCAATATCCCACCAAACTCCAGAACCATCTCACAAAATCTCAACAAATTTCCAAAAAATTCAAAAAAACTCTCACAAAGTTCTTGAAAGCCCCTCAAAATTCCAGAAAAATGCCACAAAATTCCCTACATCTTCTCAAAACATTACAAAATTCTACAGACATCTCACAAAATCTCCACACATTTCCACAAAATCTAAGAAAATTCCCGCAAAATTCTTCAAGTCTCCTCCAAATCCCACAAAATTCAAGAGAAATCCTCAAAATTCCACAAAAATCCAACAAAATTCCCTACATCTTCTCAAAATCCAAACAAATTCCTGAAACATCTCACAAAATCTCCACCAATTTCCACAACATTTAGGAAAAATCCCTCCAACTTCTTCAAGTCTCCTCCAAATCCCACAAAATTCAAGAGAATTCCTCAAAATTCCACAAATATCCCACCAAATTCCTGCAACATCTCACAAAATCTCCGGAAATTTCCACAAAATTCAAGAAGACTCTCACAAAATACTTGAAAGCTGCTGAAAATTCCACGAATATCCCACAAAAATCCCTAAATCTTCTCAAAACCCAACCACATTCCTGCAGCATCTCACAAAATCTCCACCAATATCCAAAAAATTCAAGAAAATTCCCTCCAAATTCTTCAAGTCTCCTCCAAATCCCACAAAATTCAAGACAAATCCTCAAAATCCCACAAAAATCCCACCAAATTCCAGAACCATCTCACAAAATCTCAACAAATTTCCACTAAATTCAAGAAAACTCTCACAAAGTTCTTGAAAGCCCCTCAAAATTCCAGAAAAATGCCACAAAATAACCTACATCTTCTCAAAACCCAACCACATTCCTGCAACATCCCACAAAATCTCCAACAATTTCCACAAAATTCAAGAAAAATCCCGCAAAATTCTTCAAGTCTCGTACAAATCCCAGAAAAATCCCACAAAATTCCAGAAACATCCCACCAAATCACCTCAATATCACCAAACATTCTGGAAAAGGCTCACAAAATTGCAGAAAAATGCCACAAAATTCCCTAAACCTTCTCAAAACCCTACCCAATTCCTGCAACATCCCACAAAATCTCCAACAATTTCCACAAAATTCAAGAAAAATCCCTCAAAATTCACTGAATTTCCTCAATATCCCACCAAATTCCAGAACCATCTCACAAAATCTCAACAAATTTCCACTAAATCTAAGAAAATTCCCGCAAAATTCTTCAAGTCTCCTCCAAATCCCACAAAATTCAAGAGAAATCCTCAAAATTCCACAAAAATCCAACAAAATTCCTTCCATCTTCTCAGAACCCAAACAAATTCCTGCAACATCTCACAAAATCTCCACCAATTTCCAAACAATTCAAGAAAAATCCCGCAAAATTCTTCAAGTCTCCTCCAAATACCACAAACATCCTACAAACATCTCACAAACATCCCACAAACATCCCATAAAATTCAATAGAAATCCCAAAAAATTCAAGAGAAATCCCACCAAATTCTGTACAAGCCCCACACAATTCCCTAAATCTTCTCAGAACCCAACCACATTCCTGCAACATCCCACAAAATCTCCAACAATTTCCACAAAATTCAAGAAAATTCCCTCCAAATTCACTGAATTTCCTCAATATCCCACCAAACTCCAGAACCATCTCACAAAATCTCAACAAATTTCCAAAAAATTCAAAAAAACTCTCACAAAGTTCTTGAAAGCCCCTCAAAATTCCAGAAAAATGCCACAAAATTCCCTACATCTTCTCAAAACATTACAAAATTCTACAGACATCTCACAAAATCTCCACACATTTCCACAAAATCTAAGAAAATTCCCGCAAAATTCTTCAAGTCTCCTCCAAATCCCACAAAATTCAAGAGAAATCCTCAAAATTCCACAAAAATCCAACAAAATTCCCTACATCTTCTCAAAATCCAAACAAATTCCTGAAACATCTCACAAAATCTCCACCAATTTCCACAACATTTAGGAAAAATCCCTCCAACTTCTTCAAGTCTCCTCCAAATCCCACAAAATTCAAGAGAATTCCTCAAAATTCCACAAAAATCCCACCAAATTCCTGCAACATCTCACAAAATCTCCGGAAATTTCCACAAAATTCAAGAAGACTCTCACAAAATACTTGAAACCTGCTGAAAATTCCACGAATATCCCACAAAAATCCCTAAATCTTCTCAAAACCCAACCACATTCCTGCAGCATCTCACAAAATCTCCACCAATATCCAAAAAATTCAAGAAAATTCCCTCCAAATTCTTCAAGTCTCCTCCAAATCCCACAAAATTCAAGACAAATCCTCAAAATCCCAAAAAAATCCCACCAAATTCCAGAACCATCTCACAAAATCTCAACAAATTTCCACTAAATTCAAGAAAACTCTCACAAAGTTCTTGAAAGCCCCTCAAAATTCCAGAAAAATGCCACAAAATAACCTACATCTTCTCAAAACCCAAACAAACTCCTGCAACATCTCACAAAATCTCCACCAATTTCCAAACAATTCAAGAAAAATCCCGCAAAATTCTTCAAGTCTCCTACAAATCCCAGAAAAATCCCACAAAATTCCAGAAACATCCCACCAAATCACCTCAATATCACCAAACATTCTGGAAAAGCCTCACAAAATTGCAGAAAAATGCCACAAAATTCCTTAAACCTTCTCAAAACCCTACCCAATTCCTGCAACATCTCACAAAATCTCCAACAATAGCCAAAAAATTCAAGAAAAATCCCTCAAAATTCACTTTATTTCCTCAATATCCCACCAAATTCCAGAACCATCTCACAAAATCTCAACAAATTTCCACAAAATCTAAGAAAATTCCGCAAAATTCTTCAAGTCTTCTCCAAATCCCACAAAATTCAAGACAAATCCTCAAAATTCCACAAAAATCCCACAAAATTCCTTCCATCTTCTCAGAACCCAAACAAACTCCTGCAACATCTCACAAAATCTCCACCAATTTCCAAACAATTCAAGAAAAATCCCGCAAAATTCTTCAAGTCTCCTCCAAATACCACAAACATCCCACAAACATCCCACAAACATCCCACAAAATTCAAGAGAAATCCCACAAAATTCAAAAGAAATCGCACAAAATCCTGTACAAGCCCCACACAATTCCCTAAATCTTCTCAGAACCCACCAAATTCCTGCAACATCCCACAAAATCTCCAACAATTTCCACAAAATTCAAGAAGACTCTCACAAAATACTTGAAAGCTGCTGAAAATTCCACGAAAATCCCACAAAAATCCCTAAATCTTCTCAAAACCCAACCACATTCCTGCAGCATCTCACAAAATCTCCACCAATATCCAAAAAATTCAAGAAAATTCCCTCCAAATTCTTCAAGTCTCCTCCAAATCCCACAAAATTCAAGACAAATCCTCAAAATCCCACAAAAATCCCACCAAATTCCAGAACCATCTCACAAAATCTCAACAAATTTCCACTAAATTCAAGAAAACTCTCACAAAGTTCTTGAAAGCCCCTCAAAATTCCAGAAAAATGCCACAAACTTCCCTACATCTTCTCAAAACCCAAACAAACTCCTGCAACATCTCACAAAATCTCCACCAATTTCCAAACAATTCAAGAAAAATCCCGCAAAATTCTTCAAGTCTCCTACAAATCCCAGAAAAATCCCACAAAATTCCAGAAACATCCCACCAAATCACCTCAATATCACCAAAAATTCTGGAAAAGCCTCACAAAATTGCAGAAAAATGCCACAAAATTCCCTAAACCTTCTCAAAACCCTACCCAATTCCTGCAACATCTCACAAAATCTCCACCAATAGCCAAAAAATTCAAGAAAAATCCCTCAAAATTCACTTTATTTCCTCAATATCCCACCAAATTCCAGAACCATCTCACAAAATCTCAACAAATTTCCACAAAATCTAAGAAAATTCCCGCAAAATTCTTCAAGTCTCCTCCAAATCCCACAAAATTCAAGACAAATCCTCAAAATTCCACAAAAATCCCACAAAATTCCTTCCATCTTCTCAGAACCCAAACAAACTCCTGCAACATCTCACAAAATCTCCACCAATTTCCAAACAATTCAAGAAAAATCCCGCAAAATTCTTCAAGTCTCCTCCAAATACCACAAACATCCCACAAACATCCCACAAACATCCCACAAAATTCAAGAGAAATCCCACAAAATTCAAAAGAAATCGCACAAAATCCTGTACAAGCCCCACACAATTCCCTAAATCTTCTCAGAACCCACCAAATTTCTGCAACATCTCACAAAATCTCCGGAAATTTCCACAAAATTCAAGAAGACTCTCACAAAATACTTGAAAGCTGCTGAAAATTCCACGAATATCCCACAAAAATCCCTAAATCTTCTCAAAACCCAACCACATTCCTGCAGCATCTCACAAAATCTCCACCAATATCCAAAAAATTCAAGAAAATTCCCTCCAAATTCTTCAAGTCTCCTCCAAATCCCACAAAATTCAAGACAAATCCTCAAAATCCCAAAAAAATCCCACCAAATTCCAGAACCATCTCACAAAATCTCAACAAATTTCCACTAAATTCAAGAAAACTCTCACAAAGTTCTTGAAAGCCCCTCAAAATTCCAGAAAAATGCCACAAAATTCCCTACATCTTCTCAAAACCCAAACAAACTCCTGCAACATCTCACAAAATCTCCACCAATTTCCAAACAATTCAAGAAAAATCCCGCAAAATTCTTCAAGTCTCCTACAAATCCCAGAAAAATCCCACAAAATTCCAGAAACATCCCACCAAATCACCTCAATATCACCAAAAATTCTGGAAAAGCCTCACAAAATTGCAGAAAAATGCCACAAAATTCCCTAAACCTTCTCAAAACCCTACCCAATTCCTGCAACATCTCACAAAATCTCCACCAATAGCCAAAAAATTCAAGAAAAATCCCTCAAAATTCACTTTATTTCCTCAATATCCCACCAAATTCCAGAACCATCTCACAAAATCTCAACAAATTTCCACAAAATCTAAGAAAATTCCCGCAAAATTCTTCAAGTCTCCTCCAAATCCCACAAAATTCAAGACAAATCCTCAAAATTCCACAAAAATCCCACAAAATTCCTTCCATCTTCTCAGAACCCAAACAAACTCCTGCAACATCTCACAAAATCTCCACCAATTTCCAAACAATTCAAGAAAATTCCCGCAAAATTCTTCAAGTCTCCTCCAAATACCACAAACATCCCAAAAACATCCCACAAACATCCCACAAAATTCAAGAGAAATCCCACAAAATTCAAAAGAAATCGCACAAAATCCTGTACAAGCCCCACACAATTCCCTAAATCTTCTCAGAACCCAACAACATTCCTGCAACATCCCACAAAATCTCCAACAATTTCCACAAAATTCAAGAAGACTCTCACAAAATACTTGAAAGCTGCTGAAAATTCCACGAAAATCCCACAAAAATCCCTAAATCTTCTCAAAACCCAACCACATTCCTGCAGCATCTCACAAAATCTCCACCAATATCCAAAAAATTCAAGAAAATTCCCTCCAAATTCTTCAAGTCTCCTCCAAATCCCACAAAATTCAAGACAAATCCTCAAAATCCCACAAAAATCCCACCAAATTCCAGAACCATCTCAAAAATCTCAACAAATTTCCACTAAATTCAAGAAAACTCTCACAAAGTTCTTGAAAGCCCCTCAAATTTCCAGAAAAATGCCACAAACTTCCCTACATCTTCTCAAAACCCAAACAAACTCCTGCAACATCTCACAAAATCTCCAACAATTTCCACAAAATTCAAGAAAAATCCCGCAAAATTCTTCAAGTCTCGTACAAATCCCAGAAAAATCCCATAAAATTCCAGAAACATCCCACCAAATCACCTCAATATCACCAAACATTCTGGAAAAGCCTCACAAAATTGCAGAAAAATGCCACAAAATTCCCTAAACCTTCTCAAAACCCTACCCAATTCCTGCAACATCCCACAAAATCTCCAACAATTTCCACAAAATTCAAGAAAAATCCCTCAAAATTCACTTTATTTCCTCAATATCCCACCAAATTCCAGAACCATCTCACAAAATCTCAACAAATTTCCACAAAATCTAAGAAAATTCCGCAAAATTCTTCAAGTCTCCTCCAAATCCCACAAAATTCAAGAGAAATCCTCAAAATTCCACAAAAATCCAACAAAATTCCTTCCATCTTCTCAAAACCCAAACAAATTCCTGCAACATCTCACAAAATCTCCACCAATTTCCAAACATTTCAAGAAAAATCCCGCAAAATTCTTCAAGTCTCCTCCAAATACCACAAACATCCTACAAACATCTCACAAACATCCCACAAACATCCCATAAAATTCAATAGAAATCCCACAAAATTCAAGAGAAATCCCACCAAATTCTGTACAAGCCCCACACAATTCCCTAAATCTTCTCAGAACCCAACCACATTCCTGCAACATCCCACAAAATCTCCAACAATTTCCACAAAATTCAAGAAAATTCCCTCCAAATTCACTGAATTTCCTCAATATCCCACCAAACTCCAGAACCATCTCACAAAATCTCAACAAATTTCCAAAAAATTCAAAAAAACTCTCACAAAGTTCTTGAAAGCCCCTCAAAATTCCAGAAAAATGCCACAAAATTCCCTACATCTTCTCAAAACATTACAAAATTCTACAGACATCTCACAAAATCTCCACACATTTCCACAAAATCTAAGAAAATTCCCGCAAAATTCTTCAAGTCTCCTCCAAATCCCACAAAATTCAAGAGAAATCCTCAAAATTCCAGAAAAATGCCACAAACTTCCCTACATCTTCTCAAAACCCAAACAAACTCCTGCAACATCTCACAAAATCTCCACCAATTTCCAAACAATTCAAGAAAAATCCCGCAAAATTCTTCAAGTCTCCTACAAATCCCAGAAAAATCCCACAAAATTCCAGAAACATCCCACCAAATCACCTCAATATCACCAAACATTCTGGAAAAGCCTCACATAAATGCAGAAAAATGCCACAAAATTCCATAAATCTTCTCAAAACCCTACCAAATTCCTGCAACATCCCACAAAATCTCCACCAATAGCCAAAAAATTCAAGAAAAATCCCTCAAAATTCACTTTATTTCCTCAATATCCCACCAAATTCCAGAACCATCTCACAAAATCTCAACAAATTTCCACAAAATCTAAGAAAATTCCGCAAAATTCTTCAAGTCTCCTCCAAATCCCACAAAATTCAAGACAAATCCTCAAAATTCCACAAAAATCCCACAAAATTCCTTCCATCTTCTCAGAACCCAAACAAACTCCTGCAACATCTCACAAAATCTCCACCAATTTCCAAACAATTCAAGAAAAATCCCGCAGAATTCTTCAAGTCTCTTCCAAATACCACAAACATCCCAAAAACATCCCACAAGCCTCCCACAAAATTCAAGAGAAATCCCACAAAATTCAAAAGAAATCGCACAAAATCCTGTACAAGCCCCACACAATTCCCTAAATCTTCTCAGAACCCAACAACATTCCTGCAACATCCCACAAAATCTCCAACAATTTCCACAAAATTCAAGAAGACTCTCACAAAATACTTGAAAGCTGCTGAAAATTCCACGAAAATCCCACAAAAATCCCTAAATCTTCTCAAAACCCAACCGCATTCCTGCAGCATCTCACAAAATCTCCACCAATATCCAAAAAATTCAAGAAAATTCCCTCCAAATTCTTCAAGTCTCCTCCAAATCCCACAAAATTCAAGACAAATCCTCAAAATCCCACAAAAATCCCACCAAATTCCAGAACCATCTCACAAAATCTCAACAAATTTCCACTAAATTCAAGAAAACTCTCACAAAGTTCTTGAAAGCCCCTCAAAATTCCAGAAAAATGCCACAAACTTCCCTACATCTTCTCAAAACCCAAACAAACTCCTGCAACATCTCACAAAATCTCCAACAATTTCCACAAAATTCAAGAAAAATCCCGCAAAATTCTTCAAGTCTCGTACAAATCCCAGAAAAATCCCACAAAATTCCAGAAACATCCCACCAAATCACCTCAATATCACCAAAAATTCTGGAAAAGCCTCACAAAATTGCAGAAAAATGCCACAAAATTCCCTAAACCTTCTCAAAACCCTACCCAATTCCTGCAACATCCCACAAAATCTCCAACAATTTCCACAAAATTCAAGAAAAATCCCTCAAAATTCACTTTATTTCCTCAATATCCCACCAAATTCCAGAACCATCTCACAAAATCTCAACAAATTTCCACAAAATCTAAGAAAATTCCGCAAAATTCTTCAAGTCTCCTCCAAATCCCACAAAATTCAAGAGAAATCCTCAAAATTCCACAAAAATCCAACAAAATTCCTTCCATCTTCTCAAAACCCAAACAAATTCCTGCAACATCTCACAAAATCTCCACCAATTTCCAAACATTTCAAGAAAAATCCCGCAAAATTCTTCAAGTCTCCTCCAAATACCACAAACATCCTACAAACATCTCACAAACATCCCACAAACATCCCATAAAATTCAATAGAAATCCCACAAAATTCAAGAGAAATCCCACCAAATTCTGTACAAGCCCCACACAATTCCCTAAATCTTCTCAGAACCCAACCACATTCCTGCAACATCCCACAAAATCTCCAACAATTTCCACAAAATTCAAGAAAATTCCCTCCAAATTCACTGAATTTCCTCAATATCCCACCAAACTCCAGAACCATCTCACAAAATCTCAACAAATTTCCAAAAAATTCAAAAAAACTCTCACAAAGTTCTTGAAAGCCCCTCAAAATTCCAGAAAAATGCCACAAAATTCCCTACATCTTCTCAAAACATTACAAAATTCTACAGACATCTCACAAAATCTCCACACATTTCCACAAAATCTAAGAAAATTCCCGCAAAATTCTTCAAGTCTCCTCCAAATCCCACAAAATTCAAGAGAAATCCTCAAAATTCCACAAAAATCCAACAAAATTCCCTACATCTTCTCAAAATCCAAACAAATTCCTGAAACATCTCACAAAATCTCCACCAATTTCCACAACATTTAGGAAAAATCCCTCCAACTTCTTCAAGTCTCCTCCAAATCCCACAAAATTCAAGAGAATTCCTCAAAATTTCACAAAAATCCCACCAAATTCCTGCAACATCTCACAAAATCTCCGGAAATTTCCACAAAATTCAAGAAGACTCTCACAAAATACTTGAAAGCTGCTGAAAATTCCACGAATATCCCACAAAAATCCCTAAATCTTCTCAAAACCCAACCACATTCCTGCAGCATCTCACAAAATCTCCACCAATATCCAAAAAATTCAAGAAAATTCCCTCCAAATTCTTCAAGTCTCCTCCAAATCCCACAAAATTCAAGACAAATCCTCAAAATCCCACAAAAATCCCACCAAATTCCAGAACCATCTCACAAAATCTCAACAAATTTCCTCTAAATTCAAGAAAACTCTCACAAAGTTCTTGAAAGCCCCTCAAAATTCCAGAAAAATGCCACAAACTTCCCTACATCTTCTCAAAACCCAAACAAACTCCTGCAACATCTCACAAAATCTCCACCAATTTCCAAACAATTCAAGAAAAATCCCGCAAAATTCTTCAAGTCTCCTACAAATCCCAGAAAAATCCCACAAAATTCCAGAAACATCCCACCAAATCACCTCAATATCACCAAACATTCTGGAAAAGCCTCACATAAATGCAGAAAAATGCCACAAAATTCCATAAATCTTCTCAAAACCCTACCAAATTCCTGCAACATCCCACAAAATCTCCACCAATAGCCAAAAAATTCAAGAAAAATCCCTCAAAATTCACTTTATTTCCTCAATATCCCACCAAATTCCAGAACCATCTCACAAAATCTCAACAAATTTCCACAAAATCTAAGAAAATTCCGCAAAATTCTTCAAGTCTCCTCCAAATCCCACAAAATTCAAGACAAATCCTCAAAATTCCACAAAAATCCCACAAAATTCCTTCCATCTTCTCAGAACCCAAACAAACTCCTGCAACATCTCACAAAATCTCCACCAATTTCCAAACAATTCAAGAAAAATCCCGCAGAATTCTTCAAGTCTCTTCCAAATACCACAAACATCCCAAAAACATCCCACAAGCCTCCCACAAAATTCAAGAGAAATCCCACAAAATTCAAAAGAAATCGCACAAAATCCTGTACAAGCCCCACACAATTCCCTAAATCTTCTCAGAACCCAACAACATTCCTGCAACATCCCACAAAATCTCTGGAAATTTCCACAAAATTCAAGAAGACTCACACAAAAAACTTGAAAGCTGCTGAAAATTCCACGAAAATCCCACAAAAATCCCTAAATCTTCTCAAAACCCAACCACATTCCTGCAGCATCTCACAAAATCTCCACCAATATCCAAAAAATTCAAGAAAATTCCCTCCAAATTCTTCAAGTCTCCTCCAAATACCACAAAATTCAAGACAAATCCTCAAAATCCCACAAAAATCCCACCAAATTCCAGAACCATCTCACAAAATCTCAACAAATTTCCACTAAATTCAAGAAAACTCTCACAAAGTTCTTGAAAGCCCCTCAAAATTCCAGAAAAATGCCACAAACTTCCCTACATCTTCTCAAAACCCAAACAAACTCCTGCAACATCTCACAAAATCTCCACCAATTTCCAAACAATTCAAGAAAAATCCCGCAAAATTCTTCAAGTCTCCTACAAATCCCAGAAAAATCCCACAAAATTCCAGAAACATCCCACCAAATCACCTCAATATCACCAAACATTCTGGAAAAGCCTCACAAAATTGCAGAAAAATGCCACAAAATTCCCTAAACCTTCTCAAAACCCTACCCAATTCCTGCAACATCCCACAAAATCTCCAACAATTTCCACAAAATTCAAGAAAAATCCCTCAAAATTCACTGAATTTCCTCAATATCCCACCAAATTCCAGAACCATCTCACAAAATCTCAACAAATTTCCACAAAATCTAAGAAAATTCCGCAAAATTCTTCAAGTCTCCTCCAAATCCCACAAAATTCAAGAGAAATCCTCAAAATTCCACAAAAATCCAACAAAATTCCTTCCATCTTCTCAGAACCCAAACAAACTCCTGCAACATCTCACAAAATCTCCACCAATTTCCAAACAATTCAAGAAAAATCCCGCAAAATTCTTCAAGTCTCCTCCAAATACCACAAACATCCTACAAACATCTCACAAACATCCCACAAACATCCCATAAAATTCAATAGAAATCCCACAAAATTCAAGAGAAATCCCACCAAATTCTGTACAAGCCCCACACAATTCCCTAAATCTTCTCAGAACCCAACCACATTCCTGCAACATCCCACAAAATCTCCAACAATTTCCACAAAATTCAAGAAAATTCCCTCCAAATTCACTGAATTTCCTCAATATCCCACCAAACTCCAGAACCATCTCACAAAATCTCAACAAATTTCCAAAAAATTCAAAAAAACTCTCACAAAGTTCTTGAAAGCCCCTCAAAATTCCAGAAAAATGCCACAAAATTCCCTACATCTTCTCAAAACATTACAAAATTCTACAGACATCTCACAAAATCTCCACACATTTCCACAAAATCTAAGAAAATTCCCGCAAAATTCTTCAAGTCTCCTCCAAATCCCACAAAATTCAAGAGAAATCCTCAAAATTCCACAAAAATCCAACAAAATTCCCTACATCTTCTCAAAATCCAAACAAATTCCTGAAACATCTCACAAAATCTCCACCAATTTCCACAACATTTAGGAAAAATCCCTCCAACTTCTTCAAGTCTCCTCCAAATCCCACAAAATTCAAGAGAATTCCTCAAAATTTCACAAAAATCCCACAAAATTCCTGCAACATCTCACAAAATCTCCGGAAATTTCCACAAAATTCAAGAAGACTCTCACAAAATACTTGAAAGCTGCTGAAAATTCCACGAATATCCCACAAAAATCCCTAAATCTTCTCAAAACCCAACCACATTCCTGCAGCATCTCACAAAATCTCCACCAATATCCAAAAAATTCAAGAAAATTCCCTCCAAATTCTTCAAGTCTCCTCCAAATCCCACAAAATTCAAGACAAATCCTCAAAATCCCACAAAAATCCCACCAAATTCCAGAACCATCTCACAAAATCTCAACAAATTTCCTCTAAATTCAAGAAAACTCTCACAAAGTTCTTGAAAGCCCCTCAAAATTCCAGAAAAATGCCACAAACTTCCCTACATCTTCTCAAAACCCAAACAAACTCCTGCAACATCTCACAAAATCTCCACCAATTTCCAAACAATTCAAGAAAAATCCCGCAAAATTCTTCAAGTCTCCTACAAATCCCAGAAAAATCCCACAAAATTCCAGAAACATCCCACCAAATCACCTCAATATCACCAAACATTCTGGAAAAGCCTCACATAAATGCAGAAAAATGCCACAAAATTCCATAAATCTTCTCAAAACCCTACCAAATTCCTGCAACATCCCACAAAATCTCCACCAATAGCCAAAAAATTCAAGAAAAATCCCTCAAAATTCACTTTATTTCCTCAATATCCCACCAAATTCCAGAACCATCTCACAAAATCTCAACAAATTTCCACAAAATCTAAGAAAATTCCGCAAAATTCTTCAAGTCTCCTCCAAATCCCACAAAATTCAAGACAAATCCTCAAAATTCCACAAAAATCCCACAAAATTCCTTCCATCTTCTCAGAACCCAAACAAACTCCTGCAACATCTCACAAAATCTCCACCAATTTCCAAACAATTCAAGAAAAATCCCGCAGAATTCTTCAAGTCTCTTCCAAATACCACAAACATCCCAAAAACATCCCACAAGCCTCCCACAAAATTCAAGAGAAATCCCACAAAATTCAAAAGAAATCGCACAAAATCCTGTACAAGCCCCACACAATTCCCTAAATCTTCTCAGAACCCAACAACATTCCTGCAACATCCCACAAAATCTCTGGAAATTTCCACAAAATTCAAGAAGACTCACACAAAAAACTTGAAAGCTGCTGAAAATTCCACGAAAATCCCACAAAAATCCCTAAATCTTCTCAAAACCCAACCACATTCCTGCAGCATCTCACAAAATCTCCACCAATATCCAAAAAATTCAAGAAAATTCCCTCCAAATTCTTCAAGTCTCCTCCAAATCCCACAAAATTCAAGACAAATCCTCAAAATCCCACAAAAATCCCACCAAATTCCAGAACCATCTCACAAAATCTCAACAAATTTCCACTAAATTCAAGAAAACTCTCACAAAGTTCTTGAAAGCCCCTCAAAATTCCAGAAAAATGCCACAAACTTCCCTACATCTTCTCAAAACCCAAACAAACTCCTGCAACATCTCACAAAATCTCCACCAATTTCCAAACAATTCAAGAAAAATCCCGCAAAATTCTTCAAGTCTCCTACAAATCCCAGAAAAATCCCACAAAATTCCAGAAACATCCCACCAAATCACCTCAATATCACCAAAAATTCTGGAAAAGCCTCACAAAATTGCAGAAAAATGCCACAAAATTCCCTAAACCTTCTCAAAACCCTACCCAATTCCTGCAACATCCCACAAAATCTCCAACAATTTCCACAAAATTCAAGAAAAATCCCTCAAAATTCACTGAATTTCCTCAATATCCCACCAAATTCCAGAACCATCTCACAAAATCTCAACAAATTTCCACAAAATCTAAGAAAATTCCGCAAAATTCTTCAAGTCTCCTCCAAATCCCACAAAATTCAAGAGAAATCCTCAAAATTCCACAAAAATCCAACAAAATTCCTTCCATCTTCTCAGAACCCAAACAAACTCCTGCAACATCTCACAAAATCTCCACCAATTTCCAAACAATTCAAGAAAAATCCCGCAAAATTCTTCAAGTCTCCTCCAAATACCACAAACATCCTACAAACATCTCACAAACATCCCACAAACATCCCATAAAATTCAATAGAAATCCCACAAAATTCAAGAGAAATCCCACCAAATTCTGTACAAGCCCCACACAATTCCCTAAATCTTCTCAGAACCCAACCACATTCCTGCAACATCCCACAAAATCTCCAACAATTTCCACAAAATTCAAGAAAATTCCCTCCAAATTCACTGAATTTCCTCAATATCCCACCAAACTCCAGAACCATCTCACAAAATCTCAACAAATTTCCAAAAAATTCAAAAAAACTCTCACAAAGTTCTTGAAAGCCCCTCAAAATTCCAGAAAAATGCCACAAAATTCCCTACATCTTCTCAAAACATTACAAAATTCTACAGACATCTCACAAAATCTCCACACATTTCCACAAAATTCAAGAAAATTCCCGCAAAATTCTTCAAGTCTCCTCCAAATCCCACAAAATTCAAGAGAAATCCTCAAAATTCCACAAAAATCCAACAAAATTCCCTACATCTTCTCAAAATCCAAACAAATTCCTGAAACATCTCACAAAAGCTCCACTAATTTCCACAACATTTAGGAAAAATCCCTCCAACTTCTTCAAGTCTCCTCCAAATCCCACAAAATTCTAGAGAATTCCTCAAAATTCCACAAAAATCCCACAAAATTCCTGCAACATCTCACAAAATCTCCGGAAATTTCCACAAAATTCAAGAAGACTCTCACAAAATACTTGAAAGCTGCTGAAAATTCCACGAATATCCCACAAAAATCCCTAAATCTTCTCAAAACCCAACCACATTCCTGCAGCATCTCACAAAATCTCCACCAATATCCAAAAAATTCAAGAAAATTCCCTCCAAATTCTTCAAGTCTCCTCCAAATCCCACAAAATTCAAGACAAATCCTCAAAATCCCACAAAAATCCCACCAAATTCCAGAACCATCTCACAAAATCTCAACAAATTTCCACTAAATTCAAGAAAACTCTCACAAAGTTCTTGAAAGCCCCTCAAAATTCCAGAAAAATGCCACAAAATTCCCTACATCTTCTCAAAACCCAAACAAACTCCTGCAACATCTCACAAAATCTCCACCAATTTCCAAACAATTCAAGAAAAATCCCGCAAAATTCTTCAAGTCTCGTACAAATCCCAGAAAAATCCCACAAAATTCCAGAAACATCCCACCAAATCACCTCAATATCACCAAAAATTCTGGAAAAGCCTCACAAAATTGCAGAAAAATGCCACAAAATTCCCTAAACCTTCTCAAAACCCTACCCAATTCCTGCAACATCTCACAAAATCTCCACCAATAGCCAAAAAATTCAAGAAAAATCCCTCAAAATTCACTTTATTTCCTCAATATCCCACCAAATTCCAGAACCATCTCACAAAATCTCAACAAATTTCCACAAAATCTAAGAAAATTCCGCAAAATTCTTCAAGTCTTCTCCAAATCCCACAAAATTCAAGACAAATCCTCAAAATTCCACAAAAATCCCACAAAATTCCTTCCATCTTCTCAGAACCCAAACAAACTCCTGCAACATCTCACAAAATCTCCACCAATTTCCAAACAATTCAAGAAAAATCCCGCAGAATTCTTCAAGTCTCTTCCAAATACCACAAACATCCCAAAAACATCCCACAAGCCTCCCACAAAATTCAAGAGAAATCCCACAAAATTCAAAAGAAATCGCACAAAATCCTGTACAAGCCCCACACAATTCCCTAAATCTTCTCAGAACCCAACAACATTCCTGCAACATCCCACAAAATCTCTGGAAATTTCCACAAAATTCAAGAAGACTCACACAAAAAACTTGAAAGCTGCTGAAAATTCCACGAAAATCCCACAAAAATCCCTAAATCTTCTCAAAACCCAACCACATTCCTGCAGCATCTCACAAAATCTCCACCAATATCCAAAAAATTCAAGAAAATTCCCTCCAAATTCTTCAAGTCTCCTCCAAATCCCACAAAATTCAAGACAAATCCTCAAAATCCCACAAAAATCCCACCAAATTCCAGAACCATCTCACAAAATCTCAACAAATTTCCACTAAATTCAAGAAAACTCTCACAAAGTTCTTGAAAGCCCCTCAAAATTCCAGAAAAATGCCACAAACTTCCCTACATCTTCTCAAAACCCAAACAAACTCCTGCAACATCTCACAAAATCTCCACCAATTTCCAAACAATTCAAGAAAAATCCCGCAAAATTCTTCAAGTCTCCTACAAATCCCAGAAAAATCCCACAAAATTCCAGAAACATCCCACCAAATCACCTCAATATCACCAAACATTCTGGAAAAGCCTCACAAAATTGCAGAAAAATGCCACAAAATTCCCTAAACCTTCTCAAAACCCTACCCAATTCCTGCAACATCCCACAAAATCTCCAACAATTTCCACAAAATTCAAGAAAAATCCCTCAAAATTCACTGAATTTCCTCAATATCCCACCAAATTCCAGAACCATCTCACAAAATCTCAACAAATTTCCACAAAATCTAAGAAAATTCCGCAAAATTCTTCAAGTCTCCTCCAAATCCCACAAAATTCAAGAGAAATCCTCAAAATTCCACAAAAATCCAACAAAATTCCTTCCATCTTCTCAGAACCCAAACAAACTCCTGCAACATCTCACAAAATCTCCACCAATTTCCAAACAATTCAAGAAAAATCCCGCAAAATTCTTCAAGTCTCCTCCAAATACCACAAACATCCTACAAACATCTCACAAACATCCCACAAACATCCCATAAAATTCAATAGAAATCCCACAAAATTCAAGAGAAATCCCACCAAATTCTGTACAAGCCCCACACAATTCCCTAAATCTTCTCAGAACCCAACCACATTCCTGCAACATCCCACAAAATCTCCAACAATTTCCACAAAATTCAAGAAAATTCCCTCCAAATTCACTGAATTTCCTCAATATCCCACCAAACTCCAGAACCATCTCACAAAATCTCAACAAATTTCCAAAAAATTAAAAAAAACTCTCACAAAGTTCTTGAAAGCCCCTCAAAATTCCAGAAAAATGCCACAAAATTCCCTACATCTTCTCAAAACATTACAAAATTCTACAGACATCTCACAAAATCTCCACACATTTCCACAAAATTCAAGAAAATTCCCGCAAAATTCTTCAAGTCTCCTCCAAATCCCACAAAATTCAAGAGAAATCCTCAAAATTCCACAAAAATCCAACAAAATTCCCTACATCTTCTCAAAATCCAAACAAATTCCTGAAACATCTCACAAAATCTCCACCAATTTCCACAACATTTAGGAAAAATCCCTCCAACTTCTTCAAGTCTCCTCCAAATCCCACAAAATTCAAGAGAATTCCTCAAAATTCCACAAAAATCCCACAAAATTCCTGCAACATCTCACAAAATCTCCGGAAATTTCCACAAAATTCAAGAAGACTCTCACAAAATACTTGAAAGCTGCTGAAAATTCCACGAATATCCCACAAAAATCCCTAAATCTTCTCAAAACCCAACCACATTCCTGCAGCATCTCACAAAATCTCCACCAATATCCAAAAAATTCAAGAAAATTCCCTCCAAATTCTTCAAGTCTCCTCCAAATCCCACAAAATTCAAGACAAATCCTCAAAATCCCACAAAAATCCCACCAAATTCCAGAACCATCTCACAAAATCTCAACAAATTTCCACTAAATTCAAGAAAACTCTCACAAAGTTCTTGAAAGCCCCTCAAAATTCCAGAAAAATGCCACAAAATTCCCTACATCTTCTCAAAACCCAAACAAACTCCTGCAACATCTCACAAAATCTCCACCAATTTCCAAACAATTCAAGAAAAATCCCGCAAAATTCTTCAAGTCTCGTACAAATCCCAGAAAAATCCCACAAAATTCCAGAAACATCCCACCAAATCACCTCAATATCACCAAAAATTCTGGAAAAGCCTCACAAAATTGCAGAAAAATGCCACAAAATTCCCTAAACCTTCTCAAAACCCTACCCAATTCCTGCAACATCTCACAAAATCTCCACCAATAGCCAAAAAATTCAAGAAAAATCCCTCAAAATTCACTTTATTTCCTCAATATCCCACCAAATTCCAGAACCATCTCACAAAATCTCAACAAATTTCCACAAAATCTAAGAAAATTCCGCAAAATTCTTCAAGTCTTCTCCAAATCCCACAAAATTCAAGACAAATCCTCAAAATTCCACAAAAATCCCACAAAATTCCTTCCATCTTCTCAGAACCCAAACAAACTCCTGCAACATCTCACAAAATCTCCACCAATTTCCAAACAATTCAAGAAAAATCCCGCAAAATTCTTCAAGTCTCCTCCAAATACCACAAACATCCCAAAAACATCCCACAAACATCCCACAAAATTCAAGAGAAATCCCACAAAATTCAAAAGAAATCGCACAAAATCCTGTACAAGCCCCACACAATTCCCTAAATCTTCTCAGAACCCAACAACATTCCTGCAACATCCCACAAAATCTCCAACAATTTCCACAAAATTCAAGAAGACTCTCACAAAATACTTGAAAGCTGCTGAAAATTCCACGAAAATCCCACAAAAATCCCTAAATCTTCTCAAAACCCAACCACATTCCTGCAGCATCTCACAAAATCTCCACCAATATCCAAAAAATTCAAGAAAATTCCCTCCAAATTCTTCAAGTCTCCTCCAAATCCCACAAAATTCAAGACAAATCCTCAAAATTCCACAAAAATCCCACAAAATTCCTTCCATCTTCTCAGAACCCAAACAAACTCCTGCAACATCTCACAAAATCTCCACCAATTTCCAAACAATTCAAGAAAAATCCCGCAGAATTCTTCAAGTCTCTTCCAAATACCACAAACATCCCAAAAACATCCCACAAGCCTCCCACAAAATTCAAGAGAAATCCCACAAAATTCAAAAGAAATCGCACAAAATCCTGTACAAGCCCCACACAATTCCCTAAATCTTCTCAGAACCCAACAACATTCCTGCAACATCCCACAAAATCTCTGGAAATTTCCACAAAATTCAAGAAGACTCACACAAAAAACTTGAAAGCTGCTGAAAATTCCACGAAAATCCCACAAAAATCCCTAAATCTTCTCAAAACCCAACCACATTCCTGCAGCATCTCACAAAATCTCCACCAATATCCAAAAAATTCAAGAAAATTCCCTCCAAATTCTTCAAGTCTCCTCCAAATCCCACAAAATTCAAGACAAATCCTCAAAATCCCACAAAAATCCCACCAAATTCCAGAACCATCTCACAAAATCTCAACAAATTTCCACTAAATTCAAGAAAACTCTCACAAAGTTCTTGAAAGCCCCTCAAAATTCCAGAAAAATGCCACAAACTTCCCTACATCTTCTCAAAACCCAAACAAACTCCTGCAACATCTCACAAAATCTCCACCAATTTCCAAACAATTCAAGAAAAATCCCGCAAAATTCTTCAAGTCTCCTACAAATCCCAGAAAAATCCCACAAAATTCCAGAAACATCCCACCAAATCACCTCAATATCACCAAACATTCTGGAAAAGCCTCACAAAATTGCAGAAAAATGCCACAAAATTCCCTAAACCTTCTCAAAACCCTACCCAATTCCTGCAACATCCCACAAAATCTCCAATAATTTCCACAAAATTCAAGAAAAATCCCTCAAAATTCACTGAATTTCCTCAATATCCCACCAAATTCCAGAACCATCTCACAAAATCTCAACAAATTTCCACAAAATCTAAGAAAATTCCGCAAAATTCTTCAAGTCTCCTCCAAATCCCACAAAATTCAAGAGAAATCCTCAAAATTCCACAAAAATCCCACAAAATTCCTTCCATCTTCTCAGAACCCAAACAAACTCCTGCAACATCTCACAAAATCTCCAACAATTTCCAAACAATTCAAGAAAAATCCCGCAAAATTCTTCAAGTCTCCTCCAAATACCACAAACATCCTACAAACATCTCACAAACATCCCACAAACATCCCATAAAATTCAATAGAAATCCCACAAAATTCAAGAGAAATCCCACCAAATTCTGTACAAGCCCCACACAATTCCCTAAATCTTCTCAGAACCCAACCACATTCCTGCAACATCCCACAAAATCTCCAACAATTTCCACAAAATTCAAGAAAATTCCCTCCAAATTCACTGAATTTCCTCAATATCCCACCAAACTCCAGAACCATCTCACAAAATCTCAACAAATTTCCAAAAAATTAAAAAAAACTCTCACAAAGTTCTTGAAAGCCCCTCAAAATTCCAGAAAAATGCCACAAAATTCCCTACATCTTCTCAAAACATTACAAAATTCTACAGACATCTCACAAAATCTCCACACATTTCCACAAAATTCAAGAAAATTCCCGCAAAATTCGTCAAGTCTCCTCCAAATCCCACAAAATTCAAGAGAAATCCTCAAAATTCCACAAAAATCCAACAAAATTCCCTACATCTTCTCAAAATCCAAACAAATTCCTGAAACATCTCACAAAATCTCCACCAATTTCCACAACATTTAGGAAAAATCCCTCCAACTTCTTCAAGTCTCCTCCAAATCCCACAAAATTCAAGAGAATTCCTCAAAATTCCACAAAAATCCCACAAAATTCCTGCAACATCTCACAAAATCTCCGGAAATTTCCACAAAATTCAAGAAGACTCTCACAAAATACTTGAAAGCTGCTGAAAATTCCACGAATATCCCACAAAAATCCCTAAATCTTCTCAAAACCCAACCACATTCCTGCAGCATCTCACAAAATCTCCACCAATATCCAAAAAATTCAAGAAAATTCCCTCCAAATTCTTCAAGTCTCCTCCAAATCCCACAAAATTCAAGACAAATCCTCAAAATCCCACAAAAATCCCACCAAATTCCAGAACCATCTCACAAAATCTCAACAAATTTCCACTAAATTCAAGAAAACTCTCACAAAGTTCTTGAAAGCCCCTCAAAATTCCAGAAAAATGCCACAAAATTCCCTACATCTTCTCAAAACCCAAACAAACTCCTGCAACATCTCACAAAATCTCCACCAATTTCCAAACAATTCAAGAAAAATCCCGCAAAATTCTTCAAGTCTCGTACAAATCCCAGAAAAATCCCACAAAATTCCAGAAACATCCCACCAAATCACCTCAATATCACCAAAAATTCTGGAAAAGCCTCACAAAATTGCAGAAAAATGCCACAAAATTCCCTAAACCTTCTCAAAACCCTACCCAATTCCTGCAACATCTCACAAAATCTCCACCAATAGCCAAAAAATTCAAGAAAAATCCCTCAAAATTCACTTTATTTCCTCAATATCCCACCAAATTCCAGAACCATCTCACAAAATCTCAACAAATTTCCACAAAATCTAAGAAAATTCCGCAAAATTCTTCAAGTCTCCTCCAAATCCCACAAAATTCAAGACAAATCCTCAAAATTCCACAAAAATCCCACAAAATTCCTTCCATCTTCTCAGAACCCAAACAAACTCCTGCAACATCTCACAAAATCTCCACCAATTTCCAAACAATTCAAGAAAAATCACGCAGAATTCTTCAAGTCTCTTCCAAATACCACAAACATCCCAAAAACATCCCACAAGCCTCCCACAAAATTCAAGAGAAATCCCACAAAATTCAAAAGAAATCGCACAAAATCCTGTACAAGCCCCACACAATTCCCTAAATCTTCTCAGAACCCAACAACATTCCTGCAACATCCCACAAAATCTCTGGAAATTTCCACAAAATTCAAGAAGACTCACACAAAAAACTTGAAAGCTGCTGAAAATTCCACGAAAATCCCACAAAAATCCCTAAATCTTCTCAAAACCCAACCACATTCCTGCAGCATCTCACAAAATCTCCACCAATATCCAAAAAATTCAAGAAAATTCCCTCCAAATTCTTCAAGTCTCCTCCAAATCCCACAAAATTCAAGACAAATCCTCAAAATCCCACAAAAATCCCACCAAATTCCAGAACCATCTCACAAAATCTCAACAAATTTCCACTAAATTCAAGAAAACTCTCACAAAGTTCTTGAAAGCCCCTCAAAATTCCAGAAAAATGCCACAAACTTCCCTACATCTTCTCAAAACCCAAACAAACTCCTGCAACATCTCACAAAATCTCCACCAATTTCCAAACAATTCAAGAAAAATCCCGCAAAATTCTTCAAGTCTCCTACAAATCCCAGAAAAATCCCACAAAATTCCAGAAACATCCCACCAAATCACCTCAATATCACCAAACATTCTGGAAAAGCCTCACAAAATTGCAGAAAAATGCCACAAAATTCCCTAAACCTTCTCAAAACCCTACCCAATTCCTGCAACATCCCACAAAATCTCCAACAATTTCCACAAAATTCAAGAAAAATCCCTCAAAATTCACTGAATTTCCTCAATATCCCACCAAATTCCAGAACCATCTCACAAAATCTCAACAAATTTCCACAAAATCTAAGAAAATTCCGCAAAATTCTTCAAGTCTCCTCCAAATCCCACAAAATTCAAGAGAAATCCTCAAAATTCCACAAAAATCCCACAAAATTCCTTCCATCTTCTCAGAACCCAAACAAACTCCTGCAACATCTCACAAAATCTCCACCAATTTCCAAACAATTCAAGAAAAATCCCGCAAAATTCTTCAAGTCTCCTCCAAATACCACAAACATCCTACAAACATCTCACAAACATCCCACAAACATCCCATAAAATTCAATAGAAATCCCACAAAATTCAAGAGAAATCCCACCAAATTCTGTACAAGCCCCACACAATTCCCTAAATCTTCTCAGAACCCAACCACATTCCTGCAACATCCCACAAAATCTCCAACAATTTCCACAAAATTCAAGAAAATTCCCTCCAAATTCACTGAATTTCCTCAATATCCCACCAAACTCCAGAACCATCTCACAAAATCTCAACAAATTTCCAAAAAATTCAAAAAAACTCTCACAAAGTTCTTGAAAGCCCCTCAAAATTCCAGAAAAATGCCACAAAATTCCCTACATCTTCTCAAAACATTACAAAATTCTACAGACATCTCACAAAATCTCCACACATTTCCACAAAATCTAAGAAAATTCCCGCAAAATTCTTCAAGTCTCCTCCAAATCCCACAAAATTCAAGAGAAATCCTCAAAATTCCACAAAAATCCAACAAAATTCCCTACATCTTCTCAAAATCCAAACAAATTCCTGAAACATCTCACAAAATCTCCACCAATTTCCACAACATTTAGGAAAAATCCCTCCAACTTCTTCAAGTCTCCTCCAAATCCCACAAAATTCAAGAGAATTCCTCAAAATTTCACAAAAATCCCACAAAATTCCTGCAACATCTCACAAAATCTCCGGAAATTTCCACAAAATTCAAGAAGACTCTCACAAAATACTTGAAAGCTGCTGAAAATTCCACGAATATCCCACAAAAATCCCTAAATCTTCTCAAAACCCAACCACATTCCTGCAGCATCTCACAAAATCTCCACCAATATCCAAAAAATTCAAGAAAATTCCCTCCAAATTCTTCAAGTCTCCTCCAAATCCCACAAAATTCAAGACAAATCCTCAAAATCCCACAAAAATCCCACCAAATTCCAGAACCATCTCACAAAATCTCAACAAATTTCCTCTAAATTCAAGAAAACTCTCACAAAGTTCTTGAAAGCCCCTCAAAATTCCAGAAAAATGCCACAAACTTCCCTACATCTTCTCAAAACCCAAACAAACTCCTGCAACATCTCACAAAATCTCCACCAATTTCCAAACAATTCAAGAAAAATCCCGCAAAATTCTTCAAGTCTCCTACAAATCCCAGAAAAATCCCACAAAATTCCAGAAACATCCCACCAAATCACCTCAATATCACCAAACATTCTGGAAAAGCCTCACATAAATGCAGAAAAATGCCACAAAATTCCATAAATCTTCTCAAAACCCTACCAAATTCCTGCAACATCCCACAAAATCTCCACCAATAGCCAAAAAATTCAAGAAAAATCCCTCAAAATTCACTTTATTTCCTCAATATCCCACCAAATTCCAGAACCATCTCACAAAATCTCAACAAATTTCCACAAAATCTAAGAAAATTCCGCAAAATTCTTCAAGTCTCCTCCAAATCCCACAAAATTCAAGACAAATCCTCAAAATTCCACAAAAATCCCACAAAATTCCTTCCATCTTCTCAGAACCCAAACAAACTCCTGCAACATCTCACAAAATCTCCACCAATTTCCAAACAATTCAAGAAAAATCCCGCAGAATTCTTCAAGTCTCTTCCAAATACCACAAACATCCCAAAAACATCCCACAAGCCTCCCACAAAATTCAAGAGAAATCCCACAAAATTCAAAAGAAATCGCACAAAATCCTGTACAAGCCCCACACAATTCCCTAAATCTTCTCAGAACCCAACAACATTCCTGCAACATCCCACAAAATCTCTGGAAATTTCCACAAAATTCAAGAAGACTCACACAAAAAACTTGAAAGCTGCTGAAAATTCCACGAAAATCCCACAAAAATCCCTAAATCTTCTCAAAACCCAACCACATTCCTGCAGCATCTCACAAAATCTCCACCAATATCCAAAAAATTCAAGAAAATTCCCTCCAAATTCTTCAAGTCTCCTCCAAATCCCACAAAATTCAAGACAAATCCTCAAAATCCCACAAAAATCCCACCAAATTCCAGAACCATCTCACAAAATCTCAACAAATTTCCACTAAATTCAAGAAAACTCTCACAAAGTTCTTGAAAGCCCCTCAAAATTCCAGAAAAATGCCACAAACTTCCCTACATCTTCTCAAAACCCAAACAAACTCCTGCAACATCTCACAAAATCTCCACCAATTTCCAAACAATTCAAGAAAAATCCCGCAAAATTCTTCAAGTCTCCTACAAATCCCAGAAAAATCCCACAAAATTCCAGAAACATCCCACCAAATCACCTCAATATCACCAAAAATTCTGGAAAAGCCTCACAAAATTGCAGAAAAATGCCACAAAATTCCCTAAACCTTCTCAAAACCCTACCCAATTCCTGCAACATCCCACAAAATCTCCAACAATTTCCACAAAATTCAAGAAAAATCCCTCAAAATTCACTGAATTTCCTCAATATCCCACCAAATTCCAGAACCATCTCACAAAATCTCAACAAATTTCCACAAAATCTAAGAAAATTCCGCAAAATTCTTCAAGTCTCCTCCAAATCCCACAAAATTCAAGAGAAATCCTCAAAATTCCACAAAAATCCAACAAAATTCCTTCCATCTTCTCAGAACCCAAACAAACTCCTGCAACATCTCACAAAATCTCCACCAATTTCCAAACAATTCAAGAAAAATCCCGCAAAATTCTTCAAGTCTCCTCCAAATACCACAAACATCCTACAAACATCTCACAAACATCCCACAAACATCCCATAAAATTCAATAGAAATCCCACAAAATTCAAGAGAAATCCCACCAAATTCTGTACAAGCCCCACACAATTCCCTAAATCTTCTCAGAACCCAACCACATTCCTGCAACATCCCACAAAATCTCCAACAATTTCCACAAAATTCAAGAAAATTCCCTCCAAATTCACTGAATTTCCTCAATATCCCACCAAACTCCAGAACCATCTCACAAAACCTCAACAAATTTCCAAAAAATTCAAAAAAACTCTCACAAAGTTCTTGAAAGCCCCTCAAAATTCCAGAAAAATGCCACAAAATTCCCTACATCTTCTCAAAACATTACAAAATTCTACAGACATCTCACAAAATCTCCACACATTTCCACAAAATTCAAGAAAATTCCCGCAAAATTCTTCAAGTCTCCTCCAAATCCCACAAAATTCAAGAGAAATCCTCAAAATTCCACAAAAATCCAACAAAATTCCCTACATCTTCTCAAAATCCAAACAAATTCCTGAAACATCTCACAAAAGCTCCACTAATTTCCACAACATTTAGGAAAAATCCCTCCAACTTCTTCAAGTCTCCTCCAAATCCCACAAAATTCTAGAGAATTCCTCAAAATTCCACAAAAATCCCACAAAATTCCTGCAACATCTCACAAAATCTCCGGAAATTTCCACAAAATTCAAGAAGACTCTCACAAAATACTTGAAAGCTGCTGAAAATTCCACGAATATCCCACAAAAATCCCTAAATCTTCTCAAAACCCAACCACATTCCTGCAGCATCTCACAAAATCTCCACCAATATCCAAAAAATTCAAGAAAATTCCCTCCAAATTCTTCAAGTCTCCTCCAAATCCCACAAAATTCAAGACAAATCCTCAAAATCCCACAAAAATCCCACCAAATTCCAGAACCATCTCACAAAATCTCAACAAATTTCCACTAAATTCAAGAAAACTCTCACAAAGTTCTTGAAAGCCCCTCAAAATTCCAGAAAAATGCCACAAAATTCCCTACATCTTCTCAAAACCCAAACAAACTCCTGCAACATCTCACAAAATCTCCACCAATTTCCAAACAATTCAAGAAAAATCCCGCAAAATTCTTCAAGTCTCGTACAAATCCCAGAAAAATCCCACAAAATTCCAGAAACATCCCACCAAATCACCTCAATATCACCAAAAATTCTGGAAAAGCCTCACAAAATTGCAGAAAAATGCCACAAAATTCCCTAAACCTTCTCAAAACCCTACCCAATTCCTGCAACATCTCACAAAATCTCCACCAATAGCCAAAAAATTCAAGAAAAATCCCTCAAAATTCACTTTATTTCCTCAATATCCCACCAAATTCCAGAACCATCTCACAAAATCTCAACAAATTTCCACAAAATCTAAGAAAATTCCGCAAAATTCTTCAAGTCTTCTCCAAATCCCACAAAATTCAAGACAAATCCTCAAAATTCCACAAAAATCCCACAAAATTCCTTCCATCTTCTCAGAACCCAAACAAACTCCTGCAACATCTCACAAAATCTCCACCAATTTCCAAACAATTCAAGAAAAATCCCGCAGAATTCTTCAAGTCTCTTCCAAATACCACAAACATCCCAAAAACATCCCACAAGCCTCCCACAAAATTCAAGAGAAATCCCACAAAATTCAAAAGAAATCGCACAAAATCCTGTACAAGCCCCACACAATTCCCTAAATCTTCTCAGAACCCAACAACATTCCTGCAACATCCCACAAAATCTCTGGAAATTTCCACAAAATTCAAGAAGACTCACACAAAAAACTTGAAAGCTGCTGAAAATTCCACGAAAATCCCACAAAAATCCCTAAATCTTCTCAAAACCCAACCACATTCCTGCAGCATCTCACAAAATCTCCACCAATATCCAAAAAATTCAAGAAAATTCCCTCCAAATTCTTCAAGTCTCCTCCAAATCCCACAAAATTCAAGACAAATCCTCAAAATCCCACAAAAATCCCACCAAATTCCAGA
The DNA here is from genome assembly GCF_971803275.1 of Cyanistes caeruleus. NCBI lineage: Eukaryota > Metazoa > Chordata > Aves > Passeriformes > Paridae > Cyanistes > Cyanistes caeruleus. The sequence goes on along the minus strand of NC_141702.1, from coordinate 88,808,349 downwards.
ACCATCTCACAAAATCTCAACAAATTTCCACTAAATTCAAGAAAACTCTCACAAAGTTCTTGAAAGCCCCTCAAAATTCCAGAAAAATGCCACAAACTTCCCTACATCTTCTCAAAACCCAAACAAACTCCTGCAACATCTCACAAAATCTCCACCAATTTCCAAACAATTCAAGAAAAATCCCGCAAAATTCTTCAAGTCTCCTACAAATCCCAGAAAAATCCCACAAAATTCCAGAAACATCCCACCAAATCACCTCAATATCACCAAACATTCTGGAAAAGCCTCACAAAATTGCAGAAAAATGCCACAAAATTCCCTAAACCTTCTCAAAACCCTACCCAATTCCTGCAACATCCCACAAAATCTCCAACAATTTCCACAAAATTCAAGAAAAATCCCTCAAAATTCACTGAATTTCCTCAATATCCCACCAAATTCCAGAACCATCTCACAAAATCTCAACAAATTTCCACAAAATCTAAGAAAATTCCGCAAAATTCTTCAAGTCTCCTCCAAATCCCACAAAATTCAAGAGAAATCCTCAAAATTCCACAAAAATCCAACAAAATTCCTTCCATCTTCTCAGAACCCAAACAAACTCCTGCAACATCTCACAAAATCTCCACCAATTTCCAAACAATTCAAGAAAAATCCCGCAAAATTCTTCAAGTCTCCTCCAAATACCACAAACATCCTACAAACATCTCACAAACATCCCACAAACATCCCATAAAATTCAATAGAAATCCCACAAAATTCAAGAGAAATCCCACCAAATTCTGTACAAGCCCCACACAATTCCCTAAATCTTCTCAGAACCCAACCACATTCCTGCAACATCCCACAAAATCTCCAACAATTTCCACAAAATTCAAGAAAATTCCCTCCAAATTCACTGAATTTCCTCAATATCCCACCAAACTCCAGAACCATCTCACAAAATCTCAACAAATTTCCAAAAAATTAAAAAAAACTCTCACAAAGTTCTTGAAAGCCCCTCAAAATTCCAGAAAAATGCCACAAAATTCCCTACATCTTCTCAAAACATTACAAAATTCTACAGACATCTCACAAAATCTCCACACATTTCCACAAAATTCAAGAAAATTCCCGCAAAATTCTTCAAGTCTCCTCCAAATCCCACAAAATTCAAGAGAAATCCTCAAAATTCCACAAAAATCCAACAAAATTCCCTACATCTTCTCAAAATCCAAACAAATTCCTGAAACATCTCACAAAATCTCCACCAATTTCCACAACATTTAGGAAAAATCCCTCCAACTTCTTCAAGTCTCCTCCAAATCCCACAAAATTCAAGAGAATTCCTCAAAATTCCACAAAAATCCCACAAAATTCCTGCAACATCTCACAAAATCTCCGGAAATTTCCACAAAATTCAAGAAGACTCTCACAAAATACTTGAAAGCTGCTGAAAATTCCACGAATATCCCACAAAAATCCCTAAATCTTCTCAAAACCCAACCACATTCCTGCAGCATCTCACAAAATCTCCACCAATATCCAAAAAATTCAAGAAAATTCCCTCCAAATTCTTCAAGTCTCCTCCAAATCCCACAAAATTCAAGACAAATCCTCAAAATCCCACAAAAATCCCACCAAATTCCAGAACCATCTCACAAAATCTCAACAAATTTCCACTAAATTCAAGAAAACTCTCACAAAGTTCTTGAAAGCCCCTCAAAATTCCAGAAAAATGCCACAAACTTCCCTACATCTTCTCAAAACCCAAACAAACTCCTGCAACATCTCACAAAATCTCCACCAATTTCCAAACAATTCAAGAAAAATCCCGCAAAATTCTTCAAGTCTCGTACAAATCCCAGAAAAATCCCACAAAATTCCAGAAACATCCCACCAAATCACCTCAATATCACCAAAAATTCTGGAAAAGCCTCACAAAATTGCAGAAAAATGCCACAAAATTCCCTAAACCTTCTCAAAACCCTACCCAATTCCTGCAACATCTCACAAAATCTCCACCAATAGCCAAAAAATTCAAGAAAAATCCCTCAAAATTCACTTTATTTCCTCAATATCCCACCAAATTCCAGAACCATCTCACAAAATCTCAACAAATTTCCACAAAATCTAAGAAAATTCCGCAAAATTCTTCAAGTCTTCTCCAAATCCCACAAAATTCAAGACAAATCCTCAAAATTCCACAAAAATCCCACAAAATTCCTTCCATCTTCTCAGAACCCAAACAAACTCCTGCAACATCTCACAAAATCTCCACCAATTTCCAAACAATTCAAGAAAAATCCCGCAAAATTCTTCAAGTCTCCTCCAAATACCACAAACATCCCAAAAACATCCCACAAACATCCCACAAAATTCAAGAGAAATCCCACAAAATTCAAAAGAAATCGCACAAAATCCTGTACAAGCCCCACACAATTCCCTAAATCTTCTCAGAACCCAACAACATTCCTGCAACATCCCACAAAATCTCCAACAATTTCCACAAAATTCAAGAAGACTCTCACAAAATACTTGAAAGCTGCTGAAAATTCCACGAAAATCCCACAAAAATCCCTAAATCTTCTCAAAACCCAACCACATTCCTGCAGCATCTCACAAAATCTCCACCAATATCCAAAAAATTCAAGAAAATTCCCTCCAAATTCTTCAAGTCTCCTCCAAATCCCACAAAATTCAAGACAAATCCTCAAAATCCCACAAAAATCCCACCAAATTCCAGAACCATCTCAAAAATCTCAACAAATTTCCACTAAATTAAAGAAAACTCTCACAAAGTTCTTGAAAGCCCCTCAAATTTCCAGAAAAATGCCACAAACTTCCCTACATCTTCTCAAAACCCAAACAAACTCCTGCAACATCTCACAAAATCTCCAACAATTTCCACAAAATTCAAGAAAAATCCCGCAAAATTCTTCAAGTCTCGTACAAATCCCAGAAAAATCCCACAAAATTCCAGAAACATCCCACCAAATCACCTCAATATCACCAAAAATTCTGGAAAAGCCTCACAAAATTGCAGAAAAATGCCACAAAATTCCCTAAACCTTCTCAAAACCCTACCCAATTCCTGCAACATCCCACAAAATCTCCAACAATTTCCACAAAATTCAAGAAAAATCCCTCAAAATTCACTTTATTTCCTCAATATCCCACCAAATTGCAGAACCATCTCACAAAATCTCAACAAATTTCCACAAAATCAAAGAAAATTCCGCAAAATTCTTCAAGTCTCCTCCAAATCCCACAAAATTCAAGAGAAATCCTCAAAATTCCACAAAAATCCAACAAAATTCCTTCCATCTTCTCAAAACCCAAACAAATTCCTGCAACATCTCACAAAATCTCCACCAATTTCCAAACATTTCAAGAAAAATCCCGCAAAATTCTTCAAGTCTCCTCCAAATACCACAAACATCCTACAAACATCTCACAAACATCCCACAAACATCCCATAAAATTCAATAGAAATCCCACAAAATTCAAGAGAAATCCCACCAAATTCTGTACAAGCCCCACACAATTCCCTAAATCTTCTCAGAACCCAACCACATTCCTGCAACATCCCACAAAATCTCCAACAATTTCCACAAAATTCAAGAAAATTCCCTCCAAATTCACTGAATTTCCTCAATATCCCACCAAACTCCAGAACCATCTCACAAAATCTCAACAAATTTCCAAAAAATTCAAAAAAACTCTCACAAAGTTCTTGAAAGCCCCTCAAAATTCCAGAAAAATGCCACAAAATTCCCTACATCTTCTCAAAACATTACAAAATTCTACAGACATCTCACAAAATCTCCACACATTTCCACAAAATCTAAGAAAATTCCCGCAAAATTCTTCAAGTCTCCTCCAAATCCCACAAAATTCAAGAGAAATCCTCAAAATTCCACAAAAATCCAACAAAATTCCCTACATCTTCTCAAAATCCAAACAAATTCCTGAAACATCTCACAAAATCTCCACCAATTTCCACAACATTTAGGAAAAATCCCTCCAACTTCTTCAAGTCTCCTCCAAATCCCACAAAATTCAAGAGAATTCCTCAAAATTTCACAAAAATCCCACCAAATTCCTGCAACATCTCACAAAATCTCCGGAAATTTCCACAAAATTCAAGAAGACTCTCACAAAATACTTGAAAGCTGCTGAAAATTCCACGAATATCCCACAAAAATCCCTAAATCTTCTCAAAACCCAACCACATTCCTGCAGCATCTCACAAAATCTCCACCAATATCCAAAAAATTCAAGAAAATTCCCTCCAAATTCTTCAAGTCTCCTCCAAATCCCACAAAATTCAAGACAAATCCTCAAAATCCCACAAAAATCCCACCAAATTCCAGAACCATCTCACAAAATCTCAACAAATTTCCTCTAAATTCAAGAAAACTCTCACAAAGTTCTTGAAAGCCCCTCAAAATTCCAGAAAAATGCCACAAACTTCCCTACATCTTCTCAAAACCCAAACAAACTCCTGCAACATCTCACAAAATCTCCACCAATTTCCAAACAATTCAAGAAAAATCCCGCAAAATTCTTCAAGTCTCGTACAAATCCCAGAAAAATCCCACAAAATTCCAGAAACATCCCACCAAATCACCTCAATATCACCAAACATTCTGGAAAAGCCTCACATAAATGCAGAAAAATGCCACAAAATTCCATAAATCTTCTCAAAACCCTACCCAATTCCTGCAACATCTCACAAAATCTCCAACAATAGCCAAAAAATTCAAGAAAAATCCCTCAAAATTCACTTTATTTCCTCAATATCCCACCAAATTCCAGAACCATCTCACAAAATCTCAACAAATTTCCACAAAATCTAAGAAAATTCCCGCAAAATTCTTCAAGTCTCCTCCAAATCCCACAAAATTCAAGACAAATCCTCAAAATTCCACAAAAATCCCACAAAATTCCTTCCATCTTCTCAGAACCCAAACAAACTCCTGCAACATCTCACAAAATCTCCACCAATTTCCAAACAATTCAAGAAAAATCCCGCAGAATTCTTCAAGTCTCTTCCAAATACCACAAACATCCCAAAAACATCCCACAAGCCTCCCACAAAATTCAAGAGAAATCCCACAAAATTCAAAAGAAATCGCACAAAATCCTGTACAAGCCCCACACAATTCCCTAAATCTTCTCAGAACCCAACAACATTCCTGCAACATCCCACAAAATCTCCAACAATTTCCACAAAATTCAAGAAGACTCTCACAAAATACTTGAAAGCTGCTGAAAATTCCACGAAAATCCCACAAAAATCCCTAAATCTTCTCAAAACCCAACCACATTCCTGCAGCATCTCACAAAATCTCCACCAATATCCAAAAAATTCAAGAAAATTCCCTCCAAATTCTTCAAGTCTCCTCCAAATCCCACAAAATTCAAGACAAATCCTCAAAATCCCACAAAAATCCCACCAAATTCCAGAACCATCTCACAAAATCTCAACAAATTTCCACTAAATTCAAGAAAACTCTCACAAAGTTCTTGAAAGCCCCTCAAAATTCCAGAAAAATGCCACAAACTTCCCTACATCTTCTCAAAACCCAAACAAACTCCTGCAACATCTCACAAAATCTCCAACAATTTCCACAAAATTCAAGAAAAATCCCGCAAAATTCTTCAAGTCTCGTACAAATCCCAGAAAAATCCCACAAAATTCCAGAAACATCCCACCAAATCACCTCAATATCACCAAAAATTCTGGAAAAGCCTCACAAAATTGCAGAAAAATGCCACAAAATTCCCTAAACCTTCTCAAAACCCTACCCAATTCCTGCAACATCCCACAAAATCTCCAACAATTTCCACAAAATTCAAGAAAAATCCCTCAAAATTCACTGAATTTCCTCAATATCCCACCAAATTCCAGAACCATCTCACAAAATCTCAACAAATTTCCACAAAATCTAAGAAAATTCCGCAAAATTCTTCAAGTCTCCTCCAAATCCCACAAAATTCAAGACAAATCCTCAAAATTCCACAAAAATCCAACAAAATTCCTTCCATCTTCTCAAAACCCAAACAAATTCCTGCAACATCTCACAAAATCTCCACCAATTTCCAAACATTTCAAGAAAAATCCCGCAAAATTCTTCAAGTCTCCTCCAAATACCACAAACATCCTACAAACATCTCACAAACATCCCACAAACATCCCATAAAATTCAATAGAAATCCCACAAAATTCAAGAGAAATCCCACCAAATTCTGTACAAGCCCCACACAATTCCCTAAATCTTCTCAGAACCCAACCACATTCCTGCAACATCCCACAAAATCTCCAACAATTTCCACAAAATTCAAGAAAATTCCCTCCAAATTCACTGAATTTCCTCAATATCCCACCAAACTCCAGAACCATCTCACAAAATCTCAACAAATTTCCAAAAAATTCAAAAAAACTCTCACAAAGTTCTTGAAAGCCCCTCAAAATTCCAGAAAAATGCCACAAAATTCCCTACATCTTCTCAAAACATTACAAAATTCTACAGACATCTCACAAAATCTCCACACATTTCCACAAAATCTAAGAAAATTCCCTCCAAATTCTTCAAGTCTCCTCCAAATCCCACAAAATTCAAGAGAAATCCTCAAAATTCCACAAAAATCCAACAAAATTCCCTACATCTTCTCAAAATCCAAACAAATTCCTGAAACATCTCACAAAATCTCCACCAATTTCCACAACATTTAGGAAAAATCCCTCCAACTTCTTCAAGTCTCCTCCAAATCCCACAAAATTCAAGAGAATTCCTCAAAATTCCACAAAAATCCCACCAAATTCCTGCAACATCTCACAAAATCTCCGGAAATTTCCACAAAATTCAAGAAGACTCTCACAAAATACTTGAAAGCTGCTGAAAATTCCACGAATATCCCACAAAAATCCCTAAATCTTCTCAAAACCCTACCAAATTCCTGCAACATCCCACAAAATCTCCACCAATTTCCAAACAATTCAAGAAAAATCCCGCAGAATTCTTCAAGTCTCTTCCAAATACCACAAACATCCCAAAAACATCCCACAAGCCTCCCACAAAATTCAAGAGAAATCCCACAAAATTCAAAAGAAATCGCACAAAATCCTGTACAAGCCCCACACAATTCCCTAAATCTTCTCAGAACCCAACAACATTCCTGCAACATCCCACAAAATCTCCAACAATTTCCACAAAATTCAAGAAGACTCTCACAAAATACTTGAAAGCTGCTGAAAATTCCACGAAAATCCCACAAAAATCCCTAAATCTTCTCAAAACCCAACCACATTCCTGCAGCATCTCACAAAATCTCCACCAATATCCAAAAAATTCAAGAAAATTCCCTCCAAATTCTTCAAGTCTCCTCCAAATCCCACAAAATTCAAGACAAATCCTCAAAATCCCACAAAAATCCCACCAAATTCCAGAACCATCTCACAAAATCTCAACAAATTTCCACTAAATTCAAGAAAACTCTCACAAAGTTCTTGAAAGCCCCTCAAAATTCCAGAAAAATGCCACAAACTTCCCTACATCTTCTCAAAACCCAAACAAACTCCTGCAACATCTCACAAAATCTCCAACAATTTCCACAAAATTCAAGAAAAATCCCGCAAAATTCTTCAAGTCTCGTACAAATCCCAGAAAAATCCCACAAAATTCCAGAAACATCCCACCAAATCACCTCAATATCACCAAAAATTCTGGAAAAGCCTCACAAAATTGCAGAAAAATGCCACAAAATTCCCTAAACCTTCTCAAAACCCTACCCAATTCCTGCAACATCCCACAAAATCTCCAACAATTTCCACAAAATTCAAGAAAAATCCCTCAAAATTCACTGAATTTCCTCAATATCCCACCAAATTCCAGAACCATCTCACAAAATCTCAACAAATTTCCACAAAATCTAAGAAAATTCCGCAAAATTCTTCAAGTCTCCTCCAAATCCCACAAAATTCAAGACAAATCCTCAAAATTCCACAAAAATCCAACAAAATTCCTTCCATCTTCTCAAAACCCAAACAAATTCCTGCAACATCTCACAAAATCTCCACCAATTTCCAAACATTTCAAGAAAAATCCCGCAAAATTCTTCAAGTCTCCTCCAAATACCACAAACATCCTACAAACATCTCACAAACATCCCACAAACATCCCATAAAATTCAATAGAAATCCCACAAAATTCAAGAGAAATCCCACCAAATTCTGTACAAGCCCCACACAATTCCCTAAATCTTCTCAGAACCCAACCACATTCCTGCAACATCCCACAAAATCTCCAACAATTTCCACAAAATTCAAGAAAATTCCCTCCAAATTCACTGAATTTCCTCAATATCCCACCAAACTCCAGAACCATCTCACAAAATCTCAACAAATTTCCAAAAAATTCAAAAAAACTCTCACAAAGTTCTTGAAAGCCCCTCAAAATTCCAGAAAAATGCCACAAAATTCCCTACATCTTCTCAAAACATTACAAAATTCTACAGACATCTCACAAAATCTCCACACATTTCCACAAAATCTAAGAAAATTCCCTCCAAATTCTTCAAGTCTCCTCCAAATCCCACAAAATTCAAGAGAAATCCTCAAAATTCCACAAAAATCCAACAAAATTCCCTACATCTTCTCAAAATCCAAACAAATTCCTGAAACATCTCACAAAATCTCCACCAATTTCCACAACATTTAGGAAAAATCCCTCCAACTTCTTCAAGTCTCCTCCAAATCCCACAAAATTCAAGAGAATTCCTCAAAATTCCACAAAAATCCCACCAAATTCCTGCAACATCTCACAAAATCTCCGGAAATTTCCACAAAATTCAAGAAGACTCTCACAAAATACTTGAAAGCTGCTGAAAATTCCACGAATATCCCACAAAAATCCCTAAATCTTCTCAAAACCCTACCAAATTCCTGCAACATCCCACAAAATCTCCACCAATTTCCAAACAATTCAAGAAAAATCCCGCAGAATTCTTCAAGTCTCTTCCAAATACCACAAACATCCCAAAAACATCCCACAAGCCTCCCACAAAATTCAAGAGAAATCCCACAAAATTCAAAAGAAATCGCACAAAATCCTGTACAAGCCCCACACAATTCCCTAAATCTTCTCAGAACCCAACAACATTCCTGCAACATCCCACAAAATCTCTGGAAATTTCCACAAAATTCAAGAAGACTCACACAAAAAACTTGAAAGCTGCTGAAAATTCCACGAAAATCCCACAAAAATCCCTAAATCTTCTCAAAACCCAACCACATTCCTGCAGCATCTCACAAAATCTCCACCAATATCCAAAAAATTCAAGAAAATTCCCTCCAAATTCTTCAAGTCTCCTCCAAATCCCACAAAATTCAAGACAAATCCTCAAAATCCCACAAAAATCCCACCAAATTCCAGAACCATCTCACAAAATCTCAACAAATTTCCACTAAATTCAAGAAAACTCTCACAAAGTTCTTGAAAGCCCCTCAAAATTCCAGAAAAATGCCACAAACTTCCCTACATCTTCTCAAAACCCAAACAAACTCCTGCAACATCTCACAAAATCTCCACCAATTTCCAAACAATTCAAGAAAAATCCCGCAAAATTCTTCAAGTCTCCTACAAATCCCAGAAAAATCCCACAAAATTCCAGAAACATCCCACCAAATCACCTCAATATCACCAAACATTCTGGAAAAGCCTCACAAAATTGCAGAAAAATGCCACAAAATTCCCTAAACCTTCTCAAAACCCTACCCAATTCCTGCAACATCCCACAAAATCTCCAACAATTTCCACAAAATTCAAGAAAAATCCCTCCAAATTCACTGAATTTCCTCAATATCCCACCAAATTCCAGAACCATCTCACAAAATCTCAACAAATTTCCACAAAATCTAAGAAAATTCCGCAAAATTCTTCAAGTCTCCTCCAAATCCCACAAAATTCAAGAGAAATCCTCAAAATTCCACAAAAATCCAACAAAATTCCTTCCATCTTCTCAGAACCCAAACAAACTCCTGCAACATCTCACAAAATCTCCACCAATTTCCAAACAATTCAAGAAAAATCCCGCAAAATTCTTCAAGTCTCCTCCAAATACCACAAACATCCTACAAACATCTCACAAACATCCCACAAACATCCCATAAAATTCAATAGAAATCCCACCAAATTCTGTACAAGCCCCACACAATTCCCTAAATCTTCTCAGAACCCAACCACATTCCTGCAACATCCCACAAAATCTCCAACAATTTCCACAAAATTCAAGAAAATTCCCTCCAAATTCACTGAATTTCCTCAATATCCCACCAAACTCCAGAACCATCTCACAAAATCTCAACAAATTTCCAAAAAATTCAAAAAAACTCTCACAAAGTTCTTGAAAGCCCCTCAAAATTCCAGAAAAATGCCACAAAATTCCCTACATCTTCTCAAAACATTACAAAATTCTACAGACATCTCACAAAATCTCAACAAATTTCCACAAAATCTAAGAAAATTCCCGCAAAATTCTTCAAGTCTCCTCCAAATCCCACAAAATTCAAGAGAAATCCTCAAAATTCCACAAAAATCCAACAAAATTCCCTACATCTTCTCAAAATCCAAACAAATTCCTGAAACATCTCACAAAATCTCCACCAATTTCCACAACATTTAGGAAAAATCCCTCCAACTTCTTCAAGTCTCCTCCAAATCCCACAAAATTCAAGAGAATTCCTCAAAATTCCACAAAAATCCCACAAAATTCCTGCAACATCTCACAAAATCTCCGGAAATTTCCACAAAATTCAAGAAGACTCTCACAAAATACTTGAAAGCTGCTGAAAATTCCACGAATATCCCACAAAAATCCCTAAATCTTCTCAAAACCCAACCACATTCCTGCAGCATCTCACAAAATCTCCACCAATATCCAAAAAATTCAAGAAAATTCCCTCCAAATTCTTCAAGACTCCTCCAAATCCCACAAAATTCAAGACAAATCCTCAAAATCCCACAAAAATCCCACCAAATTCCAGAACCATCTCACAAAATCTCAACAAATTTCCACTAAATTCAAGAAAACTCTCACAAAGTTCTTGAAAGCCCCTCAAAATTCCAGAAAAATGCCACAAACTTCCCTACATCTTCTCAAAACCCAAACAAACTCCTGCAACATCTCACAAAATCTCCACCAATTTCCAAACAATTCAAGAAAAATCCCGCAAAATTCTTCAAGTCTCCTACAAATCCCAGAAAAATCCCACAAAATTCCAGAAACATCCCACCAAATCACCTCAATATCACCAAACATTCTGGAAAAGCCTCACAAAATTGCAGAAAAATGCCACAAAATTCCCTAAACCTTCTCAAAACCCTACCCAATTCCTGCAACATCTCACAAAATCTCCACCAATAGCCAAAAAATTCAAGAAAAATCCCTCAAAATTCACTTTATTTCCTCAATATCCCACCAAATTCCAGAACCATCTCACAAAATCTCAACAAATTTCCACAAAATCTAAGAAAATTCCGCAAAATTCTTCAAGTCTTCTCCAAATCCCACAAAATTCAAGACAAATCCTCAAAATTCCACAAAAATCCCACAAAATTCCTTCCATCTTCTCAGAACCCAAACAAACTCCTGCAACATCTCACAAAATCTCCACCAATTTCCAAACAATTCAAGAAAAATCCCGCAAAATTCTTCAAGTCTCCTCCAAATACCACAAACATCCCACAAACATCCCACAAACATCCCACAAAATTCAAGAGAAATCCCACAAAATTCAAAAGAAATCGCACAAAATCCTGTACAAGCCCCACACAATTCCCTAAATCTTCTCAGAACCCAACAACATTCCTGCAACATCCCACAAAATCTCCAACAATTTCCACAAAATTCAAGAAGACTCTCACAAAATACTTGAAAGCTGCTGAAAATTCCACGAAAATCCCACAAAAATCCCTAAATCTTCTCAAAACCCAACCACATTCCTGCAGCATCTCACAAAATCTCCACCAATATCCAAAAAATTCAAGAAAATTCCCTCCAAATTCTTCAAGTCTCCTCCAAATCCCACAAAATTCAAGACAAATCCTCAAAATCCCACAAAAATCCCACCAAATTCCAGAACCATCTCAAAAATCTCAACAAATTTCCACTAAATTAAAGAAAACTCTCACAAAGTTCTTGAAAGCCCCTCAAATTTCCAGAAAAATGCCACAAACTTCCCTACATCTTCTCAAAACCCAAACAAACTCCTGCAACATCTCACAAAATCTCCAACAATTTCCACAAAATTCAAGAAAAATCCCGCAAAATTCTTCAAGTCTCCTCCAAATCCCAGAAAAATCCCACAAAATTCCAGAAACATCCCACCAAATCACCTCAATATCACCAAAAATTCTGGAAAAGCCTCACAAAATTGCAGAAAAATGCCACAAAATTCACTAAACCTTCTCAAAACCCTACCCAATTCCTGCAACATCCCACAAAATCTCCAACAATTTCCACAAAATTCAAGAAAAATCCCTCAAAATTCACTTTATTTCCTCAATATCCCACCAAATTCCAGAACCATCTCACAAAATCTCAACAAATTTCCACAAAATCTAAGAAAATTCCGCAAAATTCTTCAAGTCTCCTCCAAATCCCACAAAATTCAAGACAAATCCTCAAAATTCCACAAAAATCCAACAAAATTCCTTCCATCTTCTCAAAACCCAAACAAATTCCTGCAACATCTCACAAAATCTCCACCAATTTCCAAACATTTCAAGAAAAATCCCGCAAAATTCTTCAAGTCTCCTCCAAATACCACAAACATCCTACAAACATCTCACAAACATCCCACAAACATCCCATAAAATTCAATAGAAATCCCACAAAATTCAAGAGAAATGCCACCAAATTCTGTACAAGCCCCACACAATTCCCTAAATCTTCTCAGAACCCAACCACATTCCTGCAACATCCCACAAAATCTCTGGAAATTTCCACAAAATTCAAGAAGACTCACACAAAAAACTTGAAAGCTGCTGAAAATTCCACGAAAATCCCACAAAAATCCCTAAATCTTCTCAAAACCCAACCACATTCCTGCACCATCTCACAAGATCTCCACCAATATCCAAAAAATTCAAGAAAATTCCCTCCAAATTCTTCAAGTCTCCTCCAAATCCCACAAAATTCAAGAGAATTCCTCAAAATTCCACAAAAATCCCACCAAATTCCAGAACCATCTCACAAAATCTCCGGAAATTTCCACAAAATTCAAGAAAACTCTCACAAAAAACTTGAAAGCTGCTGAAAATTCCACGAATATCCCACAAAAATCCCTAAATCTTCTCAAAACCCAACCACATTCCTGCAGCATCTCACAAAATCTCCACCAATATCCAAAAAATTCAAGAAAATTCCCTCCAAATTCTTCAAGTCTCCTCCAAATCCCACAAAATTCAAGACAAATCCTCAAAATCCCACAAAAATCCCACCAAATTCCAGAACCATCTCACAAAATCTCAACAAATTTCCACTAAATTCAAGAAAACTCTCACAAAGTTCTTGAAAGCCCCTCAAAATTCCAGAAAAATGCCACAAAATTCCCTACATCTTCTCAAAACATTACAAAATTCTACAGACATCTCACAAAATCTCAACAAATTTCCACAAAATCTAAGAAAATTCCCGCAAAATTCTTCAAGTCTCCTCCAAATCCCACAAAATTCAAGAGAAATCCTCAAAATTCCACAAAAATCCAACAAAATTCCCTACATCTTCTCAAAATCCAAACAAATTCCTGAAACATCTCACAAAATCTCCACCAATTTCCACAACATTTAGGAAAAATCCCTCCAACTTCTTCAAGTCTCCTCCAAATCCCACAAAATTCAAGAGAATTCCTCAAAATTCCACAAAAATCCCACAAAATTCCTGCAACATCTCACAAAATCTCCGGAAATTTCCACAAAATTCAAGAAGACTCTCACAAAATACTTGAAAGCTGCTGAAAATTCCACGAATATCCCACAAAAATCCCTAAATCTTCTCAAAACCCAACCACATTCCTGCAGCATCTCACAAAATCTCCACCAATATCCAAAAAATTCAAGAAAATTCCCTCCAAATTCTTCAAGACTCCTCCAAATCCCACAAAATTCAAGACAAATCCTCAAAATCCCACAAAAATCCCACCAAATTCCAGAACCATCTCACAAAATCTCAACAAATTTCCACTAAATTCAAGAAAACTCTCACAAAGTTCTTGAAAGCCCCTCAAAATTCCAGAAAAATGCCACAAACTTCCCTACATCTTCTCAAAACCCAAACAAACTCCTGCAACATCTCACAAAATCTCCACCAATTTCCAAACAATTCAAGAAAAATCCCGCAAAATTCTTCAAGTCTCCTACAAATCCCAGAAAAATCCCACAAAATTCCAGAAACATCCCACCAAATCACCTCAATATCACCAAACATTCTGGAAAAGCCTCACAAAATTGCAGAAAAATGCCACAAAATTCCCTAAACCTTCTCAAAACCCTACCCAATTCCTGCAACATCTCACAAAATCTCCACCAATAGCCAAAAAATTCAAGAAAAATCCCTCAAAATTCACTTTATTTCCTCAATATCCCACCAAATTCCAGAACCATCTCACAAAATCTCAACAAATTTCCACAAAATCTAAGAAAATTCCGCAAAATTCTTCAAGTCTTCTCCAAATCCCACAAAATTCAAGACAAATCCTCAAAATTCCACAAAAATCCCACAAAATTCCTTCCATCTTCTCAGAACCCAAACAAACTCCTGCAACATCTCACAAAATCTCCACCAATTTCCAAACAATTCAAGAAAAATCCCGCAAAATTCTTCAAGTCTCCTCCAAATACCACAAACATCCCACAAACATCCCACAAACATCCCACAAAATTCAAGAGAAATCCCACAAAATTCAAAAGAAATCGCACAAAATCCTGTACAAGCCCCACACAATTCCCTAAATCTTCTCAGAACCCAACAACATTCCTGCAACATCCCACAAAATCTCCAACAATTTCCACAAAATTCAAGAAGACTCTCACAAAATACTTGAAAGCTGCTGAAAATTCCACGAAAATCCCACAAAAATCCCTAAATCTTCTCAAAACCCAACCACATTCCTGCAGCATCTCACAAAATCTCCACCAATATCCAAAAAATTCAAGAAAATTCCCTCCAAATTCTTCAAGTCTCCTCCAAATCCCACAAAATTCAAGACAAATCCTCAAAATCCCACAAAAATCCCACCAAATTCCAGAACCATCTCAAAAATCTCAACAAATTTCCACTAAATTAAAGAAAACTCTCACAAAGTTCTTGAAAGCCCCTCAAATTTCCAGAAAAATGCCACAAACTTCCCTACATCTTCTCAAAACCCAAACAAACTCCTGCAACATCTCACAAAATCTCCAACAATTTCCACAAAATTCAAGAAAAATCCCGCAAAATTCTTCAAGTCTCCTCCAAATCCCAGAAAAATCCCACAAAATTCCAGAAACATCCCACCAAATCACCTCAATATCACCAAAAATTCTGGAAAAGCCTCACAAAATTGCAGAAAAATGCCACAAAATTCACTAAACCTTCTCAAAACCCTACCCAATTCCTGCAACATCCCACAAAATCTCCAACAATTTCCACAAAATTCAAGAAAAATCCCTCAAAATTCACTTTATTTCCTCAATATCCCACCAAATTCCAGAACCATCTCACAAAATCTCAACAAATTTCCACAAAATCTAAGAAAATTCCGCAAAATTCTTCAAGTCTCCTCCAAATCCCACAAAATTCAAGACAAATCCTCAAAATTCCACAAAAATCCAACAAAATTCCTTCCATCTTCTCAAAACCCAAACAAATTCCTGCAACATCTCACAAAATCTCCACCAATTTCCAAACATTTCAAGAAAAATCCCGCAAAATTCTTCAAGTCTCCTCCAAATACCACAAACATCCTACAAACATCTCACAAACATCCCACAAACATCCCATAAAATTCAATAGAAATCCCACAAAATTCAAGAGAAATGCCACCAAATTCTGTACAAGCCCCACACAATTCCCTAAATCTTCTCAGAACCCAACCACATTCCTGCAACATCCCACAAAATCTCTGGAAATTTCCACAAAATTCAAGAAGACTCACACAAAAAACTTGAAAGCTGCTGAAAATTCCACGAAAATCCCACAAAAATCCCTAAATCTTCTCAAAACCCAACCACATTCCTGCACCATCTCACAAGATCTCCACCAATATCCAAAAAATTCAAGAAAATTCCCTCCAAATTCTTCAAGTCTCCTCCAAATCCCACAAAATTCAAGAGAATTCCTCAAAATTCCACAAAAATCCCACCAAATTCCAGAACCATCTCACAAAATCTCCGGAAATTTCCACAAAATTCAAGAAAACTCTCACAAAAAACTTGAAAGCTGCTGAAAATTCCACGAATATCCCACAAAAATCCCTAAATCTTCTCAAAACCCAACCACATTCCTGCAGCATCTCACAAAATCTCCACCAATATCCAAAAAATTCAAGAAAATTCCCTCCAAATTCTTCAAGTCTCCTCCAAATCCCACAAAATTCAAGACAAATCCTCAAAATCCCACAAAAATCCCACCAAATTCCAGAACCATCTCACAAAATCTCAACAAATTTCCACTAAATTCAAGAAAACTCTCACAAAGTTCTTGAAAGCCCCTCAAAATTCCAGAAAAATGCCACAAAATAACCTACATCTTCTCAAAACCCAACCACATTCCTGCAACATCCCACAAAATCTCCAACAATTTCCACAAAATTCAAGAAAAATCCTGCAAAATTCTTCAAGTCTCGTACAAATCCCAGAAAAATCCCACAAAATTCCAGAAACATCCCACCAAATCACCTCAATATCACCAAACATTCTGGAAAAGGCTCACAAAATAGCAGAAAAATGCCACAAAATTCCCTAAACCTTCTCAAAACCCTACCCAATTCCTGCAACATCCCACAAAATCTCCAACAATTTCCACAAAATTCAAGAAAAATCCCTCCAAATTCACTGAATTTCCTCAATATCCCACCAAATTCCAGAACCATCTCACAAAATCTCAACAAATTTCCACTAAATCTAAGAAAATTCCCGCAAAATTCATCAAGTCTCCTCCAAATCCCACAAAATTCAAGAGAAATCCTCAAAATTCCACAAAAATCCAACAAAATTCCTTCCATCTTCTCAAAACCCAAACAAATTCCTGCAACATCTCACAAAATCTCCACCAATTTCCAAACATTTCAAGAAAAATCCCGCAAAATTCTTCAAGTCTCCTCCAAATACCACAAACATCCTACAAACATCTCACAAACATCCCACAAACATCCCATAAAATTCAATAGAAATCCCACAAAATTCAAGAGAAATCCCACCAAATTCTGTACAAGCCCCACACAATTCCCTAAATCTTCTCAGAACCCAACCACATTCCTGCAACATCCCACAAAATCTCCAACAATTTCCACAAAATTCAAGAAAATTCCCTCCAAATTCACTGAATTTCCTCAATATCCCACCAAACTCCAGAACCATCTCACAAAATCTCAACAAATTTCCAAAAAATTCAAAAAAACTCTCACAAAGTTCTTGAAAGCCCCTCAAAATTCCAGAAAAATGCCACAAAATTCCCTACATCTTCTCAAAACATTACAAAATTCTACAGACATCTCACAAAATCTCCACACATTTCCACAAAATCTAAGAAAATTCCCGCAAAATTCTTCAAGTCTCCTCCAAATCCCACAAAATTCAAGAGAAATCCTCAAAATTCCACAAAAATCCAACAAAATTCCCTACATCTTCTCAAAATCCAAACAAATTCCTGAAACATCTCACAAAATCTCCACCAATTTCCACAACATTTAGGAAAAATCCCTCCAACTTCTTCAAGTCTCCTCCAAATCCCACAAAATTCAAGAGAATTCCTCAAAATTCCACAAAAATCCCACCAAATTCCTGCAACATCTCACAAAATCTCCGGAAATTTCCACAAAATTCAAGAAGACTCACACAAAAAACTTGAAAGCTGCTGAAAATTCCACGAAAATCCCACAAAAATCCCTAAATCTTCTCAAAACCCAACCACATTCCTGCAGCATCTCACAAAATCTCCACCAATATCCAAAAAATTCAAGAAAATTCCCTCCAAATTCTTCAAGTCTCCTCCAAATCCCACAAAATTCAAGACAAATCCTCAAAATCCCACAAAAATCCCACCAAATTCCAGAACCATCTCACAAAATCTCAACAAATTTCCACTAAATTCAAGAAAACTCTCACAAAGTTCTTGAAAGCCCCTCAAAATTCCAGAAAAATGCCACAAACTTCCCTACATCTTCTCAAAACCCAAACAAACTCCTGCAACATCTCACAAAATCTCCACCAATTTCCAAACAATTCAAGAAAAATCCCGCAAAATTCTTCAAGTCTCCTACAAATCCCAGAAAAATCCCACAAAATTCCAGAAACATCCCACCAAATCACCTCAATATCACCAAAAATTCTGGAAAAGCCTCACATAATTGCAGAAAAATGCCACAAAATTCCATAAATCTTCTCAAAACCCTACCAAATTCCTGCAACATCTCACAAAATCTCCACCAATAGCCAAAAAATTCAAGAAAAATCCCTCAAAATTCACTTTATTTCCTCAATATCCCACCAAATTCCAGAACCATCTCACAAAATCTCAACAAATTTCCACAAAATCTAAGAAAATTCCGCAAAATTCTTCAAGTCTTCTCCAAATCCCACAAAATTCAAGACAAATCCTCAAAATTCCACAAAAATCCAACAAAATTCCTTCCATTTTCTCAGAACCCAAACAAACTCCTGCAACATCTCACAAAATCTCCACCAATTTCCAAACAATTCAAGAAAAATCCCGCAGAATTCTTCAAGTCTCCTCCAAATACCACAAACATCCCAAAAACATCCCACAAGCCTCCCACAAAATTCAAGAGAAATCCCACAAAATTCAAAAGAAATCGCACAAAATCCTGTACAAGCCCCACACAATTCCCTAAATCTTCTCAGAACCCAACAACATTCCTGCAACATCCCACAAAATCTCTGGAAATTTCCACAAAATTCAAGAAGACTCACACAAAAAACTTGAAAGCTGCTGAAAATTCCACGAAAATCCCACAAAAATCCCTAAATCTTCTCAAAACCCAACCACATTCCTGCAGCATCTCACAAAATCTCCACCAATATCCAAAAAATTCAAGAAAATTCCCTCCAAATTCTTCAAGTCTCCTCCAAATCCCACAAAATTCAAGACAAATCCTCAAAATCCCACAAAAATCCCACCAAATTCCAGAACCATCTCAAAAATCTCAACAAATTTCCACTAAATTAAAGAAAACTCTCACAAAGTTCTTGAAAGCCCCTCAAATTTCCAGAAAAATGCCACAAACTTCCCTACATCTTCTCAAAACCCAAACAAACTCCTGCAACATCTCACAAAATCTCCAACAATTTCCACAAAATTCAAGAAAAATCCCTCAAAATTCTTCAAGTCTCGTACAAATCCCAGAAAAATCCCACAAAATTCCAGAAACATCCCACCAAATCACCTCAATATCACCAAAAATTCTGGAAAAGCCTCACAAAATTGCAGAAAAATGCCACAAAATTCCCTAAACCTTCTCAAAACCCTACCCAATTCCTGCAACATCCCACAAAATCTCCAACAATTTCCACAAAATTCAAGAAAAATCCCTCAAAATTCACTTTATTTCCTCAATATCCCACCAAATTCCAGAACCATCTCACAAAATCTCAACAAATTTCCACAAAATCTAAGAAAATTCCGCAAAATTCTTCAAGTCTCCTCCAAATCCCACAAAATTCAAGACAAATCCTCAAAATTCCACAAAAATCCAACAAAATTCCTTCCATCTTCTCAAAACCCAAACAAATTCCTGCAACATCTCACAAAATCTCCACCAATTTCCAAACATTTCAAGAAAAATCCCGCAAAATTCTTCAAGTCTCCTCCAAATACCACAAACATCCTACAAACATCTCACAAACATCCCACAAACATCCCATAAAATTCAATAGAAATCCCACAAAATTCAAGAGAAATGCCACCAAATTCTGTACAAGCCCCACACAATTCCCTAAATCTTCTCAGAACCCAACCACATTCCTGCAACATCCCACAAAATCTCTGGAAATTTCCACAAAATTCAAGAAGACTCACACAAAAAACTTGAAAGCTGCTGAAAATTCCACGAAAATCCCACAAAAATCCCTAAATCTTCTCAAAACCCAACCACATTCCTGCACCATCTCACAAGATCTCCACCAATATCCAAAAAATTCAAGAAAATTCCCTCCAAATTCTTCAAGTCTCCTCCAAATCCCACAAAATTCAAGAGAAATCCTCAAAATTCCACAAAAATCCCACCAAATTCCAGAACCATCTCACAAAATCTCCGGAAATTTCCACAAAATTCAAGAAAACTCTCACAAAAAACTTGAAAGCTGCTGAAAATTCCACGAATATCCCACAAAAATCCCTAAATCTTCTCAAAACCCAACCACATTCCTGCAGCATCTCACAAAATCTCCACCAATATCCAAAAAATTCAAGAAAATTCCCTCCAAATTCTTCAAGTCTCCTCCAAATCTCACAAAATTCAAGACAAATCCTCAAAATCCCACAAAAATCCCACCAAATTCCAGAACCATCTCACAAAATCTCAACAAATTTCCACTAAATTCAAGAAAACTCTCACAAAGTTCTTGAAAGCCCCTCAAAATTCCAGAAAAATGCCACAAAATAACCTACATCTTCTCAAAACCCAACCACATTCCTGCAACATCCCACAAAATCTCCAACAATTTCCACAAAATTCAAGAAAAATCCTGCAAAATTCTTCAAGTCTCGTACAAATCCCAGAAAAATCCCACAAAATTCCAGAAACATCCCACCAAATCACCTCAATATCACCAAACATTCTGGAAAAGGCTCACAAAATTGCAGAAAAATGCCACAAAATTCCCTAAACCTTCTCAAAACCCTACCCAATTCCTGCAACATCCCACAAAATCTCCAACAATTTCCACAAAATTCAAGAAAAATCCCTCCAAATTCACTGAATTTCCTCAATATCCCACCAAATTCCAGAACCATCTCACAAAATCTCAACAAATTTCCACTAAATCTAAGAAAATTCCCGCAAAATTCATCAAGTCTCCTCCAAATCCCACAAAATTCAAGAGAAATCCTCAAAATTCCACAAAAATCCAACAAAATTCCTTCCATCTTCTCAAAACCCAAACAAATTCCTGCAACATCTCACAAAATCTCCACCAATTTCCAAACATTTCAAGAAAAATCCCGCAAAATTCTTCAAGTCTCCTCCAAATACCACAAACATCCTACAAACATCTCACAAACATCCCACAAACATCCCATAAAATTCAATAGAAATCCCACAAAATTCAAGAGAAATCCCACCAAATTCTGTACAAGCCCCACACAATTCCCTAAATCTTCTCAGAACCCAACCACATTCCTGCAACATCCCACAAAATCTCCAACAATTTCCACAAAATTCAAGAAAATTCCCTCCAAATTCACTGAATTTCCTCAATATCCCACCAAACTCCAGAACCATCTCACAAAATCTCAACAAATTTCCAAAAAATTCAAAAAAACTCTCACAAAGTTCTTGAAAGCCCCTCAAAATTCCAGAAAAATGCCACAAAATTCCCTACATCTTCTCAAAACATTACAAAATTCTACAGACATCTCACAAAATCTCCACACATTTCCACAAAATCTAAGAAAATTCCCGCAAAATTCTTCAAGTCTCCTCCAAATCCCACAAAATTCAAGAGAAATCCTCAAAATTCCACAAAAATCCAACAAAATTCCCTACATCTTCTCAAAATCCAAACAAATTCCTGAAACATCTCACAAAATCTCTACCAATTTCCACAACATTTAGGAAAAATCCCTCCAACTTCTTCAAGTCTCCTCCAAATCCCACAAAATTCAAGAGAATTCCTCAAAATTCCACAAAAATCCCACCAAATTCCTGCAACATCTCACAAAATCTCCGGAAATTTCCACAAAATTCAAGAAGACTCACACAAAAAACTTGAAAGCTGCTGAAAATTCCACGAAAATCCCACAAAAATCCCTAAATCTTCTCAAAACCCAACCACATTCCTGCAGCATCTCACAAAATCTCCACCAATATCCAAAAAATTCAAGAAAATTCCCTCCAAATTCTTCAAGTCTCCTCCAAATCCCACAAAATTCAAGACAAATCCTCAAAATCCCACAAAAATCCCACCAAATTCCAGAACCATCTCAAAAATCTCAACAAATTTCCACTAAATTCAAGAAAACTCTCACAAAGTTCTTGAAAGCCCCTCAAATTTCCAGAAAAATGCCACAAACTTCCCTACATCTTCTCAAAACCCAAACAAACTCCTGCAACATCTCACAAAATCTC
Source organism: Cyanistes caeruleus (assembly GCF_971803275.1). Taxonomy (NCBI): domain Eukaryota; kingdom Metazoa; phylum Chordata; class Aves; order Passeriformes; family Paridae; genus Cyanistes; species Cyanistes caeruleus. The sequence goes on along the minus strand of NC_141702.1, from coordinate 88,785,800 downwards.
CAACAATTTCCACAAAATTCAAGAAAAATCCCGCAAAATTCTTCAAGTCTCCTACAAATCCCAGAAAAATCCCACAAAATTCCAGAAACATCCCACCAAATCACCTCAATATCACCAAAAATTCTGGAAAAGCCTCACAAAATTGCAGAAAAATGCCACAAAATTCCCTAAACCTTCTCAAAACCCTACCCAATTCCTGCAACATCCCACAAAATCTCCAACAATTTCCACAAAATTCAAGAAAAATCCCTCAAAATTCACTTTATTTCCTCAATATCCCACCAAATTCCAGAACCATCTCACAAAATCTCAACAAATTTCCACAAAATCTAAGAAAATTCCGCAAAATTCTTCAAGTCTCCTCCAAATCCCACAAAATTCAAGACAAATCCTCAAAATTCCACAAAAATCCAACAAAATTCCTTCCATCTTCTCAAAACCCAAACAAATTCCTGCAACATCTCACAAAATCTCCACCAATTTCCAAACATTTCAAGAAAAATCCCGCAAAATTCTTCAAGTCTCCTCCAAATACCACAAACATCCTACAAACATCTCACAAACATCCCACAAACATCCCATAAAATTCAATAGAAATCCCACAAAATTCAAGAGAAATGCCACCAAATTCTGTACAAGCCCCACACAATTCCCTAAATCTTCTCAGAACCCAACCACATTCCTGCAACATCCCACAAAATCTCTGGAAATTTCCACAAAATTCAAGAAGACTCACACAAAAAACTTGAAAGCTGCTGAAAATTCCACGAAAATCCCACAAAAATCCCTAAATCTTCTCAAAACCCAACCACATTCCTGCACCATCTCACAAGATCTCCACCAATATCCAAAAAATTCAAGAAAATTCCCTCCAAATTCTTCAAGTCTCCTCCAAATCCCACAAAATTCAAGAGAAATCCTCAAAATTCCACAAAAATCCCACCAAATTCCAGAACCATCTCACAAAATCTCCGGAAATTTCCACAAAATTCAAGAAAACTCTCACAAAAAACTTGAAAGCTGCTGAAAATTCCACGAATATCCCACAAAAATCCCTAAATCTTCTCAAAACCCAACCACATTCCTGCAGCATCTCACAAAATCTCCACCAATATCCAAAAAATTCAAGAAAATTCCCTCCAAATTCTTCAAGTCTCCTCCAAATCCCACAAAATTCAAGACAAATCCTCAAAATCCCACAAAAATCCCACCAAATTCCAGAACCATCTCACAAAATCTCAACAAATTTCCACTAAATTCAAGAAAACTCTCACAAAGTTCTTGAAAGCCCCTCAAAATTCCAGAAAAATGCCACAAAATAACCTACATCTTCTCAAAACCCAACCACATTCCTGCAACATCCCACAAAATCTCCAACAATTTCCACAAAATTCAAGAAAAATCCTGCAAAATTCTTCAAGTCTCGTACAAATCCCAGAAAAATCCCACAAAATTCCAGAAACATCCCACCAAATCACCTCAATATCACCAAACATTCTGGAAAAGGCTCACAAAATTGCAGAAAAATGCCACAAAATTCCCTAAACCTTCTCAAAACCCTACCCAATTCCTGCAACATCCCACAAAATCTCCAACAATTTCCACAAAATTCAAGAAAAATCCCTCCAAATTCACTGAATTTCCTCAATATCCCACCAAATTCCAGAACCATCTCACAAAATCTCAACAAATTTCCACTAAATCTAAGAAAATTCCCGCAAAATTCATCAAGTCTCCTCCAAATCCCACAAAATTCAAGAGAAATCCTCAAAATTCCACAAAAATCCAACAAAATTCCTTCCATCTTCTCAAAACCCAAACAAATTCCTGCAACATCTCACAAAATCTCCACCAATTTCCAAACATTTCAAGAAAAATCCCGCAAAATTCTTCAAGTCTCCTCCAAATACCACAAACATCCTACAAACATCTCACAAACATCCCACAAACATCCCATAAAATTCAATAGAAATCCCACAAAATTCAAGAGAAATCCCACCAAATTCTGTACAAGCCCCACACAATTCCCTAAATCTTCTCAGAACCCAACCACATTCCTGCAACATCCCACAAAATCTCCAACAATTTCCACAAAATTCAAGAAAATTCCCTCCAAATTCACTGAATTTCCTCAATATCCCACCAAACTCCAGAACCATCTCACAAAATCTCAACAAATTTCCAAAAAATTCAAAAAAACTCTCACAAAGTTCTTGAAAGCCCCTCAAAATTCCAGAAAAATGCCACAAAATTCCCTACATCTTCTCAAAACATTACAAAATTCTACAGACATCTCACAAAATCTCCACACATTTCCACAAAATCTAAGAAAATTCCCGCAAAATTCTTCAAGTCTCCTCCAAATCCCACAAAATTCAAGAGAAATCCTCAAAATTCCACAAAAATCCAACAAAATTCCCTACATCTTCTCAAAATCCAAACAAATTCCTGAAACATCTCACAAAATCTCCACCAATTTCCACAACATTTAGGAAAAATCCCTCCAACTTCTTCAAGTCTCCTCCAAATCCCACAAAATTCAAGAGAATTCCTCAAAATTCCACAAAAATCCCACCAAATTCCTGCAACATCTCACAAAATCTCCGGAAATTTCCACAAAATTCAAGAAGACTCACACAAAAAACTTGAAAGCTGCTGAAAATTCCACGAAAATCCCACAAAAATCCCTAAATCTTCTCAAAACCCAACCACATTCCTGCAGCATCTCACAAAATCTCCACCAATATCCAAAAAATTCAAGAAAATTCCCTCCAAATTCTTCAAGTCTCCTCCAAATCCCACAAAATTCAAGACAAATCCTCAAAATCCCACAAAAATCCCACCAAATTCCAGAACCATCTCACAAAATCTCAACAAATTTCCACTAAATTCAAGAAAACTCTCACAAAGTTCTTGAAAGCCCCTCAAAATTCCAGAAAAATGCCACAAACTTCCCTACATCTTCTCAAAACCCAAACAAACTCCTGCAACATCTCACAAAATCTCCACCAATTTCCAAACAATTCAAGAAAAATCCCGCAAAATTCTTCAAGTCTCCTACAAATCCCAGAAAAATCCCACAAAATTCCAGAAACATCCCACCAAATCACCTCAATATCACCAAACATTCTGGAAAAGCCTCACATAATTGCAGAAAAATGCCACAAAATTCCATAAATCTTCTCAAAACCCTACCAAATTCCTGCAACATCTCACAAAATCTCCACCAATAGCCAAAAAATTCAAGAAAAATCCCTCAAAATTCACTTTATTTCCTCAATATCCCACCAAATTCCAGAACCATCTCACCAAATCTCAACAAATTTCCACAAAATCTAAGAAAATTCCGCAAAATTCTTCAAGTCTTCTCCAAATCCCACAAAATTCAAGACAAATCCTCAAAATTCCACAAAAATCCAACAAAATTCCTTCCATTTTCTCAGAACCCAAACAAACTCCTGCAACATCTCACAAAATCTCCACCAATTTCCAAACAATTCAAGAAAAATCCCGCAGAATTCTTCAAGTCTCCTCCAAATACCACAAACATCCCAAAAACATCCCACAAGCCTCCCACAAAATTCAAGAGAAATCCCACAAAATTCAAAAGAAATCGCACAAAATCCTGTACAAGCCCCACACAATTCCCTAAATCTTCTCAGAACCCAACAACATTCCTGCAACATCCCACAAAATCTCTGGAAATTTCCACAAAATTCAAGAAGACTCACACAAAAAACTTGAAAGCTGCTGAAAATTCCACGAAAATCCCACAAAAATCCCTAAATCTTCTCAAAACCCAACCACATTCCTGCAGCATCTCACAAAATCTCCACCAATATCCAAAAAATTCAAGAAAATTCCCTCCAAATTCTTCAAGTCTCCTCCAAATCCCACAAAATTCAAGAGAATTCCTCAAAATTCCACAAAAATCCCACCAAATTCTAGAACCATCCCACAAAATCTCCGGAAATTTCCACAAAATTCAAGAAAACTCTCACAAAAAACTTGAAAGCTGCTGAAAATTCCACGAAAATCCCACAAAAATCCCTAAATCTTCTCAAAACCCAACCACATTCCTGCAGCATCTCACAAAATCTCCACCAATATCCAAAAAATTCAAGAAAATTCCCTCCAAATTCTTCAAGTCTCCTCCAAATCCCACAAAATTCAAGACAAATCCTCAAAATCCCACAAAAATCCCACCAAATTCCAGAACCATCTCACAAAATCTCAACAAATTTCCACTAAATTCAAGAAAACTCTCACAAAGTTCTTGAAAGCCCCTCAAAATTCCAGAAAAATGCCACAAACTTCCCTACATCTTCTCAAAACCCAAACAAACTCCTGCAACATCTCACAAAATCTCCACCAATTTCCAAACAATTCAAGAAAAATCCCGCAAAATTCTTCAAGTCTCGTACAAATCCCAGAAAAATCCCACAAAATTCCAGAAACATCCCACCAAATCACCTCAATATCACCAAAAATTCTGGAAAAGCCTCACAAAATTGCAGAAAAATGCCACAAAATTCCATAAATCTTCTCAAAACCCCACCAAATTCCTGCCACATCTCACAAAATCTCCACCAATAGCCAAAAAATTCAAGAAAAATCCCTCAAAATTCACTTTATTTCCTCAATATCCCACCAAATTCCAGAACCATCTCACAAAATCTCAACAAATTTCCACAAAATCTAAGAAAATTCCGCAAAATTCTTCAAGTCTCCTCCAAATCCCACAAAATTCAAGACAAATCCTCAAAATTCCACAAAAATCCCACAAAATTCCTTCCATCTTCTCAGAACCCAAACAAACTCCTGCAACATCTCACAAAATCTCCACCAATTTCCAAACAATTCAAGAAAAATCCCGCAGAATTCTTCAAGTCTCCTCCAAATACCACAAACATCCCAAAAACATCCCACAAGCCTCCCACAAAATTCAAGAGAAATCCCACAAAATTCAAAAGAAATCGCACAAAATCCTGTACAAGCCCCACACAATTCCCTAAATCTTCTCAGAACCCAACAACATTCCTGCAACATCCCACAAAATCTCTGGAAATTTCCACAAAATTCAAGAAGACTCACACAAAAAACTTGAAAGCTGCTGAAAATTCCACGAAAATCCCACAAAAATCCCTAAATCTTCTCAAAACCCAACCACATTCCTGCAGCATCTCACAAAATCTCCACCAATATCCAAAAAATTCAAGAAAATTCCCTCCAAATTCTTCAAGTCTCCTCCAAATCCCACAAAATTCAAGAGAATTCCTCAAAATTCCACAAAAATCCCACCAAATTCTAGAACCATCCCACAAAATCTCCGGAAATTTCCACAAAATTCAAGAAAACTCTCACAAAAAACTTGAAAGCTGCTGAAAATTCCACGAAAATCCCACAAAAATCCCTAAATCTTCTCAAAACCCAACCACATTCCTGCAGCATCTCACAAAATCTCCACCAATTTCCAAACAATTCAAGAAAAATCCCGCAAAATTCTTCAAGTCTCCTCCAAATCCCACAAAATTCAAGACAAATCCTCAAAATCCCACAAAAATCCCACCAAATTCCAGAACCATCTCACAAAATCTCAACAAATTTCCACTAAATTCAAGAAAACTCTCACAAAGTTCTTGAAAGCCCCTCAAAATTCCAGAAAAATGCCACAAACTTCCCTACATCTTCTCAAAACCCAAACAAACTCCTGCAACATCTCACAAAATCTCCACCAATTTCCAAACAATTCAAGAAAAATCCCGCAAAATTCTTCAAGTCTCGTACAAATCCCAGAAAAATCCCACAAAATTCCAGAAACATCCCACCAAATCACCTCAATATCACCAAAAATTCTGGAAAAGCCTCACAAAATTGCAGAAAAATGCCACAAAATTCCATAAATCTTCTCAAAACCCTACCAAATTCCTGCAACATCTCACAAAATCTCCACCAATAGCCAAAAAATTCAAGAAAAATCCCTCAAAATTCACTTTATTTCCTCAATATCCCACCAAATTCCAGAACCATCTCACAAAATCTCAACAAATTTCCACAAAATCTAAGAAAATTCCGCAAAATTCTTCAAGTCTCCTCCAAATCCCACAAAATTCAAGACAAATCCTCAAAATTCCACAAAAATCCCACAAAATTCCTTCCATCTTCTCAGAACCCAAACAAACTCCTGCAACATCTCACAAAATCTCCACCAATTTCCAAACAATTCAAGAAAAATCCCGCAGAATTCTTCAAGTCTCCTCCAAATACCACAAACATCCCAAAAACATCCCACAAGCCTCCCACAAAATTCAAGAGAAATCCCACAAAATTCAAAAGAAATCGCACAAAATCCTGTACAAGCCCCACACAATTCCCTAAATCTTCTCAGAACCCAACAACATTCCTGCAACATCCCACAAAATCTCTGGAAATTTCCACAAAATTCAAGAAGACTCACACAAAAAACTTGAAAGCTGCTGAAAATTCCACGAAAATCCCACAAAAATCCCTAAATCTTCTCAAAACCCAACCACATTCCTGCAGCATCTCACAAAATCTCCACCAATATCCAAAAAATTCAAGAAAATTCCCTCCAAATTCTTCAAGTCTCCTCCAAATCCCACAAAATTCAAGACAAATCCTCAAAATCCCACAAAAATCCCACCAAATTCCAGAACCATCTCACAAAATCTCAACAAATTTCCACTAAATTAAAGAAAACTCTCACAAAGTTCTTGAAAGCCCCTCAAAATTCCAGAAAAATGCCACAAACTTCCCTACATCTTCTCAAAACCCAAACAAACTCCTGCAACATCTCACAAAATCTCCACCAATTTCCAAACAATTCAAGAAAAATCCCGCAAAATTCTTCAAGTCTCGTACAAATCCCAGAAAAATCCCACAAAATTCCAGAAACATCCCACCAAATCACCTCAATATCACCAAACATTCTGGAAAAGCCTCACAAAATTGCAGAAAAATGCCACAAAATTCCCTAAACCTTCTCAAAACCCTACCCAATTCCTGCAACATCCCACAAAATCTCCAACAATTTCCACAAAATTCAAGAAAAATCCCTCCAAATTCACTGAATTTCCTCAATATCCCACCAAATTCCAGAACCATCTCACAAAATCTCAACAAATTTCCACTAAATCTAAGAAAATTCCCGCAAAATTCATCAAGTCTCCTCCAAATCCCACAAAATTCAAGAGAAATCCTCAAAATTCCACAAAAATCCAACAAAATTCCTTCCATCTTCTCAAAACCCAAACAAATTCCTGCAACATCTCACAAAATCTCCACCAATTTCCAAACATTTCAAGAAAAATCCCGCAAAATTCTTCAAGTCTCCTCCAAATACCACAAACATCCTACAAACATCTCACAAACATCCCACAAACATCCCATAAAATTCAATAGAAATCCCACAAAATTCAAGAGAAATCCCACCAAATTCTGTACAAGCCCCACACAATTCCCTAAATCTTCTCAGAACCCAACCACATTCCTGCAACATCCCACAAAATCTCCAACAATTTCCACAAAATTCAAGAAAATTCCCTCCAAATTCACTGAATTTCCTCAATATCCCACCAAACTCCAGAACCATCTCACAAAATCTCAACAAATTTCCAAAAAATTCAAAAATACTCTCACAAAGTTCTTGAAAGCCCCTCAAAATTCCAGAAAAATGCCACAAAATTCCCTACATCTTCTCAAAACATTACAAAATTCTACAGACATCTCACAAAATCTCCACACATTTCCACAAAATCTAAGAAAATTCCCGCAAAATTCTTCAAGTCTCCTCCAAATCCCACAAAATTCAAGAGAAATCCTCAAAATTCCACAAAAATCCAACAAAATTCCCTACATCTTCTCAAAATCCAAACAAATTCCTGAAACATCTCACAAAATCTCCACCAATTTCCACAACATTTAGGAAAAATCCCTCCAACTTCTTCAAGTCTCCTCCAAATCCCACAAAATTCAAGAGAATTCCTCAAAATTCCACAAAAATCCCACCAAATTCCTGCAACATCTCACAAAATCTCCGGAAATTTCCACAAAATTCAAGAAGACTCTCACAAAATACTTGAAAGCTGCTGAAAATTCCACGAATATCCCACAAAAATCCCTAAATCTTCTCAAAACCCAACCACATTCCTGCAGCATCTCACAAAATCTCCACCAATATCCAAAAAATTCAAGAAAATTCCCTCCAAATTCTTCAAGTCTCCTCCAAATCCCACAAAATTCAAGACAAATCCTCAAAATCCCACAAAAATCCCACCAAATTCCAGAACCATCTCACAAAATCTCAACAAATTTCCACTAAATTCAAGAAAACTCTCACAAAGTTCTTGAAAGCCCCTCAAAATTCCAGAAAAATGCCACAAAATAACCTACATCTTCTCAAAACCCAACCACATTCCTGCAACATCCCACAAAATCTCCAACAATTTCCACAAAATTCAAGAAAAATCCTGCAAAATTCTTCAAGTCTCGTACAAATCCCAGAAAAATCCCACAAAATTCCAGAAACATCCCACCAAATCACCTCAATATCACCAAACATTCTGGAAAAGCCTCACAAAATTGCAGAAAAATGCCACAAAATTCCCTAAACCTTCTCAAAACCCTACCCAATTCCTGCAACATCCCACAAAATCTCCAACAATTTCCACAAAATTCAAGAAAAATCCCTCCAAATTCACTGAATTTCCTCAATATCCCACCAAATTCCAGAACCATCTCACAAAATCTCAACAAATTTCCACTAAATCTAAGAAAATTCCCGCAAAATTCATCAAGTCTCCTCCAAATCCCACAAAATTCAAGAGAAATCCTCAAAATTCCACAAAAATCCAACAAAATTCCTTCCATCTTCTCAAAACCCAAACAAATTCCTGCAACATCTCACAAAATCTCCACCAATTTCCAAACAATTCAAGAAAAATCCCGCAAAATTCTTCAAGTCTCCTCCAAATACCACAAACATCCTACAAACATCTCACAAACATCCCACAAACATCCCATAAAATTCAATAGAAATCCCACAAAATTCAAGAGAAATCCCACCAAATTCTGTACAAGCCCCACACAATTCCCTAAATCTTCTCAGAACCCAACCACATTCCTGCAACATCCCACAAAATCTCCAACAATTTCCACAAAATTCAAGAAAATTCCCTCCAAATTCACTGAATTTCCTCAATATCCCACCAAACTCCAGAACCATCTCACAAAATCTCAACAAATTTCCAAAAAATTCAAAAAAACTCTCACAAAGTTCTTGAAAGCCTCTCAAAATTCCAGAAAAATGCCACAAAATTCCCTACATCTTCTCAAAACATTACAAAATTCTACAGACATCTCACAAAATCTCCACACATTTCCACAACATTTAGGAAAAATCCCTCCAACTTCTTCAAGTCTCCTCCAAATCCCACAAAATTCAAGAGAAATCCTCAAAATTCCACAAAAATCCAACAAAATTCCCTACATCTTCTCAAAATCCAAACAAATTCCTGAAACATCTCACAAAATCTCCACCAATTTCCACAACATTTAGGAAAAATCCCTCCAACTTCTTCAAGTCTCCTCCAAATCCCACAAAATTCAAGAGAATTCCTCAAAATTCCACAAAAATCCCACAAAATTCCTGCAACATCTCACAAAATCTCCGGAAATTTCCACAAAATTCAAGAAGACTCTCACAAAATACTTGAAAGCTGCTGAAAATTCCACGAATATCCCACAAAAATCCCTAAATCTTCTCAAAACCCAACCACATTCCTGCAGCATCTCACAAAATCTCCACCAATATCCAAAAAATTCAAGAAAATTCCCTCCAAATTCTTCAAGTCTCCTCCAAATCCCACAAAATTCAAGAGAATTCCTCAAAATTCCACAAAAATCCCACCAAATTCTAGAACCATCCCACAAAATCTCCGGAAATTTCCACAAAATTCAAGAAAACTCTCACAAAAAACTTGAAAGCTGCTGAAAATTCCACGAAAATCCCACAAAAATCCCTAAATCTTCTCAAAACCCAACCACATTCCTGCAGCATCTCACAAAATCTCCACCAATATCCAAAAAATTCAAGAAAATTCCCTCCAAATTCTTCAAGTCTCCTCCAAATCCCACAAAATTCAAGACAAATCCTCAAAATCCCACAAAAATCCCACCAAATTCCAGAACCATCTCACAAAATCTCAACAAATTTCCACTAAATTCAAGAAAACTCTCACAAAGTTCTTGAAAGCCCCTCAAAATTCCAGAAAAATGCCACAAACTTCCCTACATCTTCTCAAAACCCAAACAAACTCCTGCAACATCTCACAAAATCTCCACCAATTTCCAAACAATTCAAGAAAAATCCCGCAAAATTCTTCAAGTCTCGTACAAATCCCAGAAAAATCCCACAAAATTCCAGAAACATCCCACCAAATCACCTCAATATCACCAAAAATTCTGGAAAAGCCTCACAAAATTGCAGAAAAATGCCACAAAATTCCATAAATCTTCTCAAAACCCTACCAAATTCCTGCAACATCTCACAAAATCTCCACCAATAGCCAAAAAATTCAAGAAAAATCCCTCAAAATTCACTTTATTTCCTCAATATCCCACCAAATTCCAGAACCATCTCACAAAATCTCAACAAATTTCCACAAAATCTAAGAAAATTCCGCAAAATTCTTCAAGTCTCCTCCAAATCCCACAAAATTCAAGACAAATCCTCAAAATTCCACAAAAATCCCACAAAATTCCTTCCATCTTCTCAGAACCCAAACAAACTCCTGCAACATCTCACAAAATCTCCACCAATTTCCAAACAATTCAAGAAAAATCCCGCAGAATTCTTCAAGTCTCCTCCAAATACCACAAACATCCCAAAAACATCCCACAAGCCTCCCACAAAATTCAAGAGAAATCCCACAAAATTCAAAAGAAATCGCACAAAATCCTGTACAAGCCCCACACAATTCCCTAAATCTTCTCAGAACCCAACAACATTCCTGCAACATCCCACAAAATCTCTGGAAATTTCCACAAAATTCAAGAAGACTCACACAAAAAACTTGAAAGCTGCTGAAAATTCCACGAAAATCCCACAAAAATCCCTAAATCTTCTCAAAACCCAACCACATTCCTGCAGCATCTCACAAAATCTCCACCAATATCCAAAAAATTCAAGAAAATTCCCTCCAAATTCTTCAAGTCTCCTCCAAATCCCACAAAATTCAAGAGAATTCCTCAAAATTCCACAAAAATCCCACCAAATTCTAGAACCATCCCACAAAATCTCCGGAAATTTCCACAAAATTCAAGAAAACTCTCACAAAAAACTTGAAAGCTGCTGAAAATTCCACGAATATCCCACAAAAATCCCTAAATCTTCTCAAAACCCAACCACATTCCTGCAGCATCTCACAAAATCTCCACCAATATCCAAAAAATTCAAGAAAATTCCCTCCAAATTCTTCAAGTCTCCTCCAAATCCCACAAAATTCAAGACAAATCCTCAAAATCCCACAAAAATCCCACCAAATTCCAGAACCATCTCACAAAATCTCAACAAATTTCCACTAAATTCAAGAAAACTCTCACAAAGTTCTTGAAAGCCCCTCAAAATTCCAGAAAAATGCCACAAACTTCCCTACATCTTCTCAAAACCCAAACAAACTCCTGCAACATCTCACAAAATCTCCACCAATTTCCAAACAATTCAAGAAAAATCCCGCAAAATTCTTCAAGTCTCCTACAAATCCCAGAAAAATCCCACAAAATTCCAGAAACATCCCACCAAATCACCTCAATATCACCAAAAATTCTGGAAAAGCCTCACAAAATTGCAGAAAAATGCCACAAAATTCCATAAATCTTCTCAAAACCCTACCAAATTCCTGCAACATCTCACAAAATCTCCACCAATAGCCAAAAAATTCAAGAAAAATCCCTCAAAATTCACTTTATTTCCTCAATATCCCACCAAATTCCAGAACCATCTCACAAAATCTCAACAAATTTCCACAAAATCTAAGAAAATTCCGCAAAATTCTTCAAGTCTCCTCCAAATCCCACAAAATTCAAGACAAATCCTCAAAATTCCACAAAAATCCCACAAAATTCCTTCCATCTTCTCAGAACCCAAACAAACTCCTGCAACATCTCACAAAATCTCCACCAATTTCCAAACAATTCAAGAAAAATCCCGCAGAATTCTTCAAGTCTCCTCCAAATACCACAAACATCCCAAAAACATCCCACAAGCCTCCCACAAAATTCAAGAGAAATCCCACAAAATTCAAAAGAAATCGCACAAAATCCTGTACAAGCCCCACACAATTCCCTAAATCTTCTCAGAACCCAACAACATTCCTGCAACATCCCACAAAATCTCTGGAAATTTCCACAAAATTCAAGAAGACTCACACAAAAAACTTGAAAGCTGCTGAAAATTCCACGAAAATCCCACAAAAATCCCTAAATCTTCTCAAAACCCAACCACATTCCTGCAGCATCTCACAAAATCTCCACCAATATCCAAAAAATTCAAGAAAATTCCCTCCAAATTCTTCAAGTCTCCTCCAAATCCCACAAAATTCAAGACAAATCCTCAAAATCCCACAAAAATCCCACCAAATTCCAGAACCATCTCACAAAATCTCAACAAATTTCCACTAAATTCAAGAAAACTCTCACAAAGTTCTTGAAAGCCCCTCAAAATTCCAGAAAAATGCCACAAACTTCCCTACATCTTCTCAAAACCCAAACAAACTCCTGCAACATCTCACAAAATCTCCACCAATTTCCAAACAATTCAAGAAAAATCCCGCAAAATTCCAGAAACATCCCACCAAATCACCTCAATATCACCAAACATTCTGGAAAAGCCTCACAAAATTGCAGAAAAATGCCACAAAATTCCCTAAACCTTCTCAAAACCCTACCCAATTCCTGCAACATCCCACAAAATCTCCAACAATTTCCACAAAATTCAAGAAAAATCCCTCCAAATTCACTGAATTTCCTCAATATCCCACCAAATTCCAGAACCATCTCACAAAATCTCAACAAATTTCCACTAAATCTAAGAAAATTCCCGCAAAATTCATCAAGTCTCCTCCAAATCCCACAAAATTCAAGAGAAATCCTCAAAATTCCACAAAAATCCAACAAAATTCCTTCCATCTTCTCAGAACCCAAACAAATTCCTGCAACATCTCACAAAATCTCCACCAATTTCCAAACATTTCAAGAAAAATCCCGCAAAATTCTTCAAGTCTCCTCCAAATACCACAAACATCCTACAAACATCTCACAAACATCCCACAAACATCCCATAAAATTCAATAGAAATCCCACAAAATTCAAGAGAAATCCCACCAAATTCTGTACAAGCCCCACACAATTCCCTAAATCTTCTCAGAACCCAACCACATTCCTGCAACATCCCACAAAATCTCCAACAATTTCCACAAAATTCAAGAAAATTCCCTCCAAATTCACTGAATTTCCTCAATATCCCACCAAACTCCAGAACCATCTCACAAAATCTCAACAAATTTCCAAAAAATTCAAAAATACTCTCACAAAGTTCTTGAAAGCCCCTCAAAATTCCAGAAAAATGCCACAAAATTCCCTACATCTTCTCAAAACATTACAAAATTCTACAGACATCTCACAAAATCTCCACACATTTCCACAAAATCTAAGAAAATTCCCGCAAAATTCTTCAAGTCTCCTCCAAATCCCACAAAATTCAAGAGAAATCCTCAAAATTCCACAAAAATCCAACAAAATTCCCTACATCTTCTCAAAATCCAAACAAATTCCTGAAACATCTCACAAAATCTCCACCAATTTCCACAACATTTAGGAAAAATCCCTCCAACTTCTTCAAGTCTCCTCCAAATCCCACAAAATTCAAGAGAATTCCTCAAAATTCCACAAAAATCCCACCAAATTCCTGCAACATCTCACAAAATCTCCGGAAATTTCCACAAAATTCAAGAAGACTCTCACAAAATACTTGAAAGCTGCTGAAAATTCCACGAATATCCCACAAAAATCCCTAAATCTTCTCAAAACCCAACCACATTCCTGCAGCATCTCACAAAATCTCCACCAATATCCAAAAAATTCAAGAAAATTCCCTCCAAATTCTTCAAGTCTCCTCCAAAACCCACAAAATTCAAGACAAATCCTCAAAATCCCACAAAAATCCCACCAAATTCCAGAACCATCTCACAAAATCTCAACAAATTTCCACTAAATTCAAGAAAACTCTCACAAAGTTCTTGAAAGCCCCTCAAAATTCCAGAAAAATGCCACAAACTTCCCTACATCTTCTCAAAACCCAAACAAACTCCTGCAACATCTCACAAAATCTCCACCAATTTCCAAACAATTCAAGAAAAATCCCGCAAAATTCTTCAAGTCTCGTACAAATCCCAGAAAAATCCCACAAAATTCCAGAAACATCCCACCAAATCACCTCAATATCACCAAAAATTCTGGAAAAGACTCACATAATTGCAGAAAAATGCCACAAAATTCCATAAATCTTCTCAAAACCCTACCAAATTCCTGCAACATCTCACAAAATCTCCACCAATAGCCAAAAAATTCAAGAAAAATCCCTCAAAATTCACTTTATTTCCTCAATATCCCACCAAATTCCAGAACCATCTCACAAAATCTCAACAAATTTCCACAAAATCTAAGAAAATTCCGCAAAATTCTTCAAGTCTTCTCCAAATCCCACAAAATTCAAGACAAATCCTCAAAATTCCACAAAAATCCAACAAAATTCCTTCCATTTTCTCAGAACCCAAACAAACTCCTGCAACATCTCACAAAATCTCCACCAATTTCCAAACAATTCAAGAAAAATCCCGCAGAATTCTTCAAGTCTCCTCCAAATACCACAAACATCCCAAAAACATCCCACAAGCCTCCCACAAAATTCAAGAGAAATCCCACAAAATTCAAAAGAAATCGCACAAAATCCTGTACAAGCCCCACACAATTCCCTAAATCTTCTCAGAACCCAACAACATTCCTGCAACATCCCACAAAATCTCTGGAAATTTCCACAAAATTCAAGAAGACTCACACAAAAAACTTGAAAGCTGCTGTTAATTCCACGAAAATCCCACAAAAATCCCTAAATCTTCTCAAAACCCAACCACATTCCTGCAGCATCTCACAAAATCTCCACCAATATCCAAAAAATTCAAGAAAATTCCCTCCAAATTCTTCAAGTCTCCTCCAAATCCCACAAAATTCAAGACAAATCCTCAAAATCCCACAAAAATCCCACCAAATTCCAGAACCATCTCACAAAATCTCAACAAATTTCCACTAAATTCAAGAAAACTCTCACAAAGTTCTTGAAAGCCCCTCAAAATTCCAGAAAAATGCCACAAACTTCCCTACATCTTCTCAAAACCCAAACAAACTCCTGCAACATCTCACAAAATCCCCACCAATAGCCAAAAAATTCAAGAAAAATCCCTCAAAATTCACTGTATTTCCTCAATATCCCACCAAATTACAGAACCATCTCACAAAATCTCCGGAAATTTCCACAAAATTCAAGAAAACTCTCACAAAAAACCTGAAAGCTGCTGAAAATTCCACGAAAATCCCACAAAAATCCCTAAATCTTCTCAAAACCCAACCACATTCCTGCAGCATCTCACAAAATCTCCACCAATATCCAAAAAATTCAAGAAAATTCCCTCCAAATTCTTCAAGTCTCCTCCAAATCCCACAAAATTCAAGACAAATCCTCAAAATCCCACAAAAATCCCACCAAATTCCAGAACCATCTCACAAAATCTCAACAAATTTCCACTAAATTCAAGAAAACTCTCACAAAGTTCTTGAAAGCCCCTCAAAATTCCAGAAAAATGCCACAAACTTCCCTACATCTTCTCAAAACCCAAACAAACTCCTGCAACATCTCACAAAATCTCCACCAATTTCCAAACAATTCAAGAAAAATCACGCAGAATTCTTCAAGTCTCCTCCAAATACCACAAACATCCCAAAAACATCCCACAAGCCTCCCACAAAATTCAAGAGAAATCCCACAAAATTCAAAAGAAATCGCACAAAATCCTGTACAAGCCCCACACAATTCCCTAAATCTTCTCAGAACCCAACAACATTCCTGCAACATCCCACAAAATCTCTGGAAATTTCCACAAAATTCAAGAAGACTCACACAAAAAACTTGAAAGCTGCTGTTAATTCCACGAAAATCCCACAAAAATCCCTAAATCTTCTCAAAACCCAACCACATTCCTGCAGCATCTCACAAAATCTCCACCAATATCCAAAAAATTCAAGAAAATTCCCTCCAAATTCTTCAAGTCTCCTCCAAATCCCACAAAATTCAAGACAAATCCTCAAAATCCCACAAAAATCCCACCAAATTCCAGAACCATCTCACAAAATCTCAACAAATTTCCACTAAATTCAAGAAAACTCTCACAAAGTTCTTGAAAGCCCCTCAAAATTCCAGAAAAATGCCACAAACTTCCCTACATCTTCTCAAAACCCAAACAAACTCCTGCAACATCTCACAAAATCTCCACCAGTTTCCAAACAATTCAAGAAAAATCCCGCAAAATTCTTCAAGTCTCGTACAAATCCCAGAAAAATCCCACAAAATTCCAGAAACATCCCACCAAATCACCTCAATATCACCAAAAATTCTGGAAAAGCCTCACCAAATTGCAGAAAAATGCCACAAAATTCCATAAATCTTCTCAAAACCCTACCAAATTCCTGCAACATCTCACAAAATCTCCACAAATAGCCAAAAAATTCAAGAAAAATCCCTCAAAATTCACTTTATTTCCTCAATATCCCACCAAATTCCAGAACCATCTCACAAAATCTCAACAAATTTCCACAAAATCTAAGAAAATTCCGCAAAATTCTTCAAGTCTTCTCCAAATCCCACAAAATTCAAGACAAATCCTCAAAATTCCACAAAAATCCCACAAAATTCCTTCCATCTTCTCAGAACCCAAACAAACTCCTGCAACATCTCACAAAATCTCCACCAATTTCCAAACAATTCAAGAAAAATCCCGCAGAATTCTTCAAGTCTCCTCCAAATACCACAAACATCCCACAAACATCCCACGAGCATCCCACAAAATTCAAGAGAAATCCCACAAAATTCAAAAGAAATCGCACAAAATCCTGTACAAGCCCCACACAATTCCCTAAATCTTCTCAGAACCCAACAACATTCCTGCAACATCCCACAAAATCTCCAACAATTTCCACAAAATTCAAGAAGACTCACACAAAAAACTTGAAAGCTGCTGAAAATTCCACGAAAATCCCACAAAAATCCCTAAATCTTCTCAAAACCCAACCACATTCCTGCAGCATCTCACAAAATCTCCACCAATATCCAAAAAATTCAAGAAAATTCCCTCCAAATTCTTCAAGTCTCCTCCAAATCCCACAAAATTCAAGACAAATCCTCAAAATCCCACAAAAATCCCACCAAATTCCAGAACCATCTCACAAAATCTCAACAAATTTCCACTAAATTCAAGAAAACTCTCACAAAGTTCTTGAAAGCCCCTCAAAATTCCAGAAAAATGCCACAAAATAACCTACATCTTCTCAAAACCCAACCACATTCCTGCAACATCCCACAAAATCTCCAACAATTTCCACAAAATTCAAGAAAAATCCCGCAAAATTCTTCAAGTCTCGTACAAATCCCAGAAAAATCCCACAAAATTCCAGAAACATCCCACCAAATCACCTCAATATCACCAAACATTCTGGAAAAGCCTCACAAAATTGCAGAAAAATGCCACAAAATTCCCTAAACCTTCTCAAAACCCTACCCAATTCCTGCAACATCCCACAAAATCTCCAACAATTTCCACAAAATTCAAGAAAAATCCCTCAAAATTCACTGAATTTCCTCAATATCCCACCAAATTCCAGAACCATCTCACAAAATCTCAACAAATTTCCACAAAATCTAAGAAAATTCCCACAAAATTCATCAAGTCTCCTCCAAATCCCACAAAATTCAAGACAAATCCTCAAAATTCCACAAAAATCCCACAAAATTCCTTCCATCTTCTCAGAACCCAAACAAATTCCTGCAACATCTCACAAAATCTCCACCAATTTCCAAACAATTCAAGAAAAATCCCGCAAAATTCTTCAAGTCTCCTCCAAATACCACAAGCATCCTACAAACATCTCACAAACATCCCACAAACATCCCATAAAATTCAATAGAAATCCCACAAAATTCAAGAGAAATCCCACCAAATTCTGTACAAGCCCCACACAATTCCCTAAATCTTCTCAGAACCCAACCACATTCCTGCAACATCCCACAAAATCTCCAACAATTTCCACAAAATTCAAGAAAATTCCCTCCAAATTCACTGAATTTCCTCAATATCCCACCAAACTCCAGAAGCATCTCACAAAATCTCAACAAATTTCCAAAAAATTCAAAAAAACTCTCACAAAGTTCTTGAAAGCCCCTCAAAATTCCAGAAAAATGCCACAAAATTCCCTACATCTTCTCAAAACATTACAAAATTCTACAGACATCTCACAAAATCTCCACACATTTCCACAAAATCTAAGAAAATTCCCGCAAAATTCTTCAAGTCTCCTCCAAATCTTACAAAATTCAAGGGAAATCCTCAAAATTCCACAAAAATCCAACAAAATTCCCTACATCTTCTCAAAATCCAAACAAATTCCTGAAACATCTCACAAAATCTCCACCAATTTCCACAACATTTAGGAAAAATCCCTCCAACTTCTTCAAGTCTCCTCCAAATCCCACAAAATTCAAGAGAATTCCTCAAAATTCCACAAAAATCCCACAAAATTCCTGCAACATCTCACAAAATCTCCGGAAATTTCCACAAAATTCAAGAAGACTCTCACAAAATACTTGAAAGCTGCTGAAAATTCCACGAATATCCCACAAAAATCCCTAAATCTTCTCAAAACCCAACCGCATTCCTGCAGCATCTCACAAAATCTCCACCAATATCCAAAAAATTCAAGAAAATTCCCTCCAAATTCTTCAAGTCTCCTCCAAATCCCACAAAATTCAAGACAAATCCTCAAAATCCCACAAAAATCCCACCAAATTCCAGAACCATCTCACAAAATCTCAACAAATTTCCACAAAATCTAAGAAAATTCCCGCAAAATTCTTCAAGTCTCCTCCAAATCCCACAAAATTCAAGACAAATCCTCAAAATTCCACAAAAATCCCACAAAATTCCTTCCATCTTCTCAGAACCCAAACAAACTCCTGCAACATCTCACAAAATCTCCACCAATTTCCAAACAATTCAAGAAAAATCCCGCAGAATTCTTCAAGTCTCCTCCAAATACCACAAACATCCCACAAACATCCCACAAGCATCCCACAAAATTCAAGAGAAATCCCACAAAATTCAAAAGAAATCGCACAAAATCCTGTACAAGCCCCACACAATTCCCTAAATCTTCTCAGAACCCAACAACATTCCTGCAACATCCCACAAAATCTCTGGAAATTTCCAAAAAATTCAAGAAGACTCACACAAAAAACTTGAAAGCTGCTGAAAATTCCACGAAAATCCCACAAAAATCCCTAAATCTTCTCAAAACCCAACCACATTCCTGCAGCATCTCACAAAATCTCCACCAATATCCAAAAAATTCAAGAAAATTCCCTCCAAATTCTTCAAGTCTCCTCCAAATCCCACAAAATTCAAGACAAATCCTCAAAATCCCACAAAAATCCCACCAAATTCCAGAACCATCTCACAAAATCTCAACAAATTTCCACTAAATTCAAGAAAACTCTCACAAAGTTCTTGAAAGCCCCTCAAAATTCCAGAAAAATGCCACAAACTTCCCTACATCTTCTCAAAACCCAAACAAACTCCTGCAACATCTCACAAAATCTCCAACAATTTCCACAAAATTCAAGAAAAATCCCGCAAAATTCTTCAAGTCTCGTACAAATCCCAGAAAAATCCCACAAAATTCCAGAAACATCCCACCAAATCACCTCAATATCACCAAAAATTCTGGAAAAGCCTCACAAAATTGCAGAAAAATGCCACAAAATTCCCTAAACCTTCTCAAAACCCTACCAAATTCCTGCAACATCCCACAAAATCTCCAACAATTTCCACAAAATTCAAGAAAAATCACTCAAAATTCACTGAATTTCCTCAATATCCCACCGAATTCCAGAACCATCTCACAAAATCTCAACAAATTTCCACAAAATCTAAGAAAATTCCCGCAAAATTCTTCAAGTCTCCTCCAAATCCCACAAAATTCAAGAGAAATCCTCAAAATTCCACAAAAATCCAACAAAATTCCCTACATCTTCTCAAAATCCAAACAAATTCCTGAAACATCTCACAAAATCTCCACCAATTTCCACAACATTTAGGAAAAATCCCTCCAACTTCTTCAAGTCTCCTCCAAATCCCACAAAATTCAAGAGAATTCCTCAAAATTCCACAAAAAATCCCACAAAATTCCTGCAACATCTCACAAAATCTCCGGAAATTTCCACAAAATTCAAGAAGACTCTCACAAAATACTTGAAAGCTGCTGAAAATTCCACGAATATCCCACAAAAATCCCTAAATCTTCTCAAAACCCAACCGCATTCCTGCAGCATCTCACAAAATCTCCACCAATATCCAAAAAATTCAAGAAAATTCCCTCCAAATTCTTCAAGTCTCCTCCAAATCCCACAAAATTCAAGACAAATCCTCAAAATCCCACAAAAATCCCACCAAACTCCAGAACCATCTCACAAAATCTCAACAAATTTCCACTAAATTCAAGAAAACTCTCACAAAGTTCTTGAAAGCCCCTCAAAATTCCAGAAAAATGCCACAAAATTCCCTACATCTTCTCAAAACCCAAACAAACTCCTGCAACATCTCACAAAATCTCCACCAATTTCCAAACAATTCAAGAAAAATCCCGCAAAATTCTTCAAGTCTCGTACAAATCCCAGAAAAATCCCACAAAATTCCAGAAACATCCCACCAAATCACCTCAATATCACCAAACATTCTGGAAAAGCCTCACAAAATTGCAGAAAAATGCCACAAAATTCCATAAATCTTCTCAAAACCCTACCAAATTCCTGCAACATCTCACAAAATCCCCACCAATAGCCAAAAAATTCAAGAAAAATCCCTCAAAATTCACTGTATTTCCTCAATATCCCACCAAATTACAGAACCATCTCACAAAATCTCAACAAACTTCCACAAAATCTAAGAAAATTCTTTAAAATTCTTCAAGTCTCCTCCAAATCCCACAAAATTCAAGACAAATCCTCAAAATTCCACAAAAATCCCACCAAACCTCCACAAGTTTCCACAGAATCTAAGAAAAATTCCTAAAAATTCTTCAAGTCTCCTCAAAACCACAAAAAGTCCTTCAAAAAGGCCTACCAAATTCCAGAAATATCTTGCAGAATTCCCTAAATCTTCTCAAAACTCTACCAAATTCCAGAAAAATCCCACCAAATCTCCACAAATTCCCACAGAATACATGAAAAATCCCTGATAATTCGTCAGTTCTCTACAGAATCTCCCCAAATTCCAGAAAAGTCCCTCAAAGTTCCACAAACATTCCACAAAATCTCCCCAGTATCCAATAAAATTCCAGGAAAAATCCCACAAAATTCCCTAAATCTTCTCAAAACACGACCAAATTCTAGAAAAATATCCCACCAAATCTCCACAAATTCCCACAAAATACATGAAAAATCCCTCAAGATCCCTAAATCGCCTCAATATCCCACAAAATCCCACAAAAATCACACAAAACCTCCACAAGTTTCCACAAAATCTAAGAAAATTTCCTCAAAATTCTTCAAGTCTCCTCAAAACCACAAAAAGTCCTTGAAAAGGCCCACCAAATTCCAGAAAAATCCCACAGAATCTCCAAAAATTCCCACAAAATCTAAAACAAATTCCTCAAAATTCTTCAAGTCTCCTCAGAATCCCACACAATTCCAGAAAAAACCCACAAAATTCCAGAGAATCCCACAAAACTCCCTAAATCATTTCAAAACCCTACCAATTCACAGGAAAGTCCCACAAAATCTCCACCAATTCCCAGAACATCCCACAAAAATCTCACAAAAATCCCTAAATCTTCTGAAAACTCGACCAAATTCCAGAAACGCCCCATAAAATCAGCACAGTTTCCCACAAAATTCAAGAAAAAAACACCACCAAATTCCCTAAATCTTTTCAAAATACCACAAAATTCTTGAAAAGCCCCACCAAATTCCAGAAACATCCCACAAAATATCCTCAAAACCCAACAAAATCCCAGAAAAATCACAAAAAATTCCCTAAATCTTCTCAAAACACGGCCAAAATCCACAAAAATCTCACCAAATCTCCACAAATTCCCACAGAATACATGAAAAATCCCTGATAATTTGTCAGTTCTCTACAGAAACTCACCAAATTCCAGAAGAGTCCCTCAAAGTTCCACAAACATTCCACAAAATCTCCCCAGTATCCAATAAAATTCCAGGAAAAATCCCACAAAATTCCCTAAATCTTCTCAAAACACGACCAAATTCTAGAAAAATATCCCACCAAATCTCCACAAATTCCCACAAAATACATGAAAAATCCCTCAAGATCCCTAAATCGCCTCAATATCCCACAAAATCCCACAAAAATCACACAAAACCTCCACAAGTTTCCACAGAATCTAAGAAAAATTCCTCAAAATTCTTCAAGTCTCCTCAAAACCACACAAAGTCCTTGAAAAGGCCTACCAAATTCCAGAAAAATCTTACAGAATTCCCTAAATCTTCTCAAAACTCTACCAAATTCCAGAAAAATCCCACCAAATCTCCACAAATTCCCACAGAATACATGAAAAATCCCTGATAATTCTTCAGTTCTCTACAGAATCTCACCAAATTCCAGAGAAGTCCCTCGAAGTTCCACAAACATCCCACAAAATCTCCCCAGTATCCAACAAAATTCCAGGAAAAATCCCACAAAATTCCCTAAATCTTCTCAAAACACAACCAAATTCCAGAAAAATATCCCACCGAATCTCCACAAATTCCCACAGAATACATGAAAAATCCCTGATAATTCTTCAGTTCTCTACAGAATCTCACCAAATTCCAGAAAAGTCCCTCGAAGTTCCAGAAACATCCCACAAAATCTCCCTAGTATCCAAAAAAATTCCAGGAAAAATCCCACAAAATTCCCTAAATCTTCTCAAAACATGACCAAATTCTAGAAAAATATCTCACCAAATCTCCACAAAATCCCACAAAATACATGAAAAATCCCTCAAGATCCCTAAATCGCCTCAATATCCCACAAAATCACACAAAAATCACACAAAACCTCCACAAGTTTCCACAAAATATAAAAAAAAATCCTCAAAATTCTTCAAGTCTCCTCAAAACCACACAAAGTCCTTGAAAAGGCCCACCAAATTCCAGAAAAATCTCAAAGAATCTACACAAATTCGCACAAAATCTAAAACAAATTCCTCAAAATTCTTCAAGTCTCCTCATTATCCCACACAATTCCAGAAAAAAACCCACAAAATTCCAGAGAAGTCCCACAAAACTCCCTAAATCATTTCAAAACCCTACCAATTCACAGGAATGTCCCACAAAATCTCCACCAATTCCCAGAACATCCCACAAAAATCTCACAAAAATCCCTAAATCTTCTGAAAACTCGACCAAATTCCAGAAACGCCCCATAAAATCAGCACAGTTTCCCACAAAATTCAAGAAAAAACACCACAAAATTCCCTAAATCTTTTCAAAATAACACAAAATTCTTGAAAAGCCCTACCAAATTCCAGAAACATCCCACAAAATGTCCTCAATACCCAACAAAATCCCAGAAAAATCACACAAAATTCCCTAAATCTTCTCAAAACACAGCCAAAATCCACAAAAATCCCACAGAATCTCCACAAATTCCCACAGAATACATGAAAAGTCCCTGATAATTCGTCAGTTCTCTACAGAATCTCACCAAATTCCAGAAAAGTGCCTCGAAGTTCCACAAACATCCCACAAAATCTCCCCAGTATCCAACAAAATTCCAGGAAAAATCCCACAAAATTCCCTAAATCTTCTCAAAACACGACCAAATTCCAGAAAAATATCCCACCAAATCTCCACAAATTCCCACAGAATACATGAAAAATCCCTGATAATTCTTCAGTTCTCTACAGAATCTCACCAAATTCCAGAAAAGTCCCTCGAAGTTCCAGAAACATCCCACAAAATCTCCCCAGTATCCATCAAAATTCCAGGAAAAATCCCACAAAATTCCCTAAATCTTCTCAAAACACGACCAAATTCCAGAAAAATATCCCACCAAATCTCCACAAAATCCCACAAAATACATGAAAAATCCCTCAAGATCCCTAAATCGCCTCAATATCCCACAAAATCCCACAAAAATCCCACAAAACCTCCACAAGTTTCCACAAAATCTAAGAAAAATTCCTCAAAATTCTTCAAGTCTCCTCAAAACCACACAAAGTCCTTCAAAAAGGCCCACCAAATTCCAGAAAAATCTTACAGAATTCCCTAAATCTTCTCAAAACTCTACCAAATTCCAGAAAAATCCCACCAAATCTCCACAAATTCCCACGGAATACATGAAAAATCCCTGATAATTCTTCAGTTCTCTACAGAATCTCACCAAATTCCAGAAAAGTCCCTCAAAGTTCCACAAACATCCCACAAAATCTCCCCAGTATCCAACAAAATTCCAGGAAAAATCCCACAAAATTCCCTAAATCTTCTCAAAACATGACCAAATTCTAGAAAAATATCCCACCAAATCTCCACAAAATCCCACAAAATACATGAAAAATCCCTGATAATTCTTCAGTTCTCTACAGAATCTCACCAAATTCCAGAAAAGTCCCTCAAAGTTCCACAAACATCCAACAAAATCTCCCCAGTATCCAACAAAATTCCAGGAAAAATCCCACAAAATTCCCTAAATCTTCTCAAAACACGACCAAATTCTAGAAAAATATCCCACCAAATCTCCACAAAATCCCACAAAATACATGAAAAATCCCTCAAGATCCCTAAATCGCCTCAATATCCCACAAAATCCCACAAAAATCCCACAAAACCTCCACAAGTTTCCTCAAAATCTAAGAAAAATTCCTCAAAATTCTTCAAGTCTCCTCAAAACCACACAAAGTCCTTCAAAAAGGCCCACCAAATTCCAGAAAAATCTTACAGAATTCCCTAAATCTTCTCAAAACTCTTCCAAATTCCAGAAAAATCCCACCAAATCTCCACAAATTCCCACGGAATACATGAAAAATCCCTGATAATTCTTCAGTTCTCTACAGAATCTCACCAAATTCCAGAAAAGTCCCTCAAAGTTCCACAAACATCCCACAAAATCTCCCCAGTATCCAACAAAATTCCAGGAAAAATCCCACAAAATTCCCTAAATCTTCTCAAAACACGGCCAAAATCCACAAAAATCCCACCAAATCTCCACAAATTCCCACAGAATACATGAAAAATCCCTGATAATTCTTCAGTTCTCTACAGAATCTCACCAAATTCCAGAAAAGTCCCTCAAAGTTCCACAAACATCCCACAAAATCTCCCCAGTATCCAACAAAATTCCAGGAAAAATCCCACAAAATTCCCTAAATCTTCTCAAAACACGACCAAATTCTAGAAAAATATCCCACCAAATCACCACAAATTCCCACAAAATACATGAAAAATCCCTCAAGATCCCTAAATCGCCTCAATATCCCACAAAATCCCACAAAAATCACACAAAACCTCTACAAGTTTCCACAGAATCTAAGAAAAATTCCTCAAAATTCTTCAAGTCTCCTCAAAACCACACAAAGTCCTTGAAAAGGCCTACCAAATTCCAGAAAAATCCCACAGAATCTCCACAAATTCCCACAAAATCAAAAACAAATTCCTCAAAATTCAAGTCTCCTCAGAATCCCACACAATTCCAGAAAAAACCCACAAAATTCCAGAGAAGTCCCACAAAACTCCCTAAATCATTTCAAAACCCTACCAATTCACAGGAATGTCCCACAAAATCTCCACCAATTCCCAGAACATCCCACAAAAATCTCACAAAAATCCCTAAATCTTCTGAAAACTCGAAAACACGGCCAAAATCCACAAAAATCCCACCAAATCTCCACAAATTCCCACAGAATACATGAAAAATCCCTGATAATTCGTCAGTTCCCTACAGAATCTCACCAAATTCCAGAAAAGTCCCTCAAAGTTCCACAAACATCCCACAAAATCTCCCCAGTATCCAACAAAATTCCAGGAAAGATCCCACAAAATTCCCTAAATCATCTCAAAACACGACCAAATTCTAGAAAAATATCCCACCAAATCTCCACAAATTCCCACAAAATACATGAAAAATCCCTCAAGATCCCTAAATCGCCTCAATATCCCACAAAATCCCACAAAAATCACACAAAACCTCCACAAGTTTCCACAAAATCTAAGAAAAATTCCTCAAAATTCTTCAAGTCTCCTCAAAACCACACAAAGTCCTTCAAAAAGGCCCACCAAATTCCAGAAAAATCTTACAGAATTCCCTAAATCTTCTCAAAACTCTACCAAATTCCAGAAAAATCCCACCAAATCTCCACAAATTCCCACGGAATACATGAAAAATCCCTGATAATTCTTCAGTTCTCTACAGAATCTCACCAAATTCCAGAAAAGTCCCTCAAAGTTCCACAAACATCCCACAAAATCTCCCCAGTATCCAACAAAATTCCAGGAAAAATCCCACAAAATTCCCTAAATCTTCTCAAAACACGACCAAATTCTAGAAAAATATCCCACCAAATCTCCACAAATTCCCACAAAATACATGAAAAATCCCTCAAGATCCCTAAATCGCCTCAATATCTCACAAAATCCCACAAAAATCCCACAAAACCTCCACAAGTTTCCACAAAATCTAAGAAAAATTCCTCAAAATTCTTCAAGTCTCCTCAAAACCACACAAAGTCCTTGAAAAGGCCCACCAAATTCCAGAAAAATCTTACAGAATTCCCTAAATCTTTTCAAAACTCTACCAAATTCCAGAAAAATCCCACCAAATCTCCACAAATTCCCACGGAATACATGAAAAATCCCTGATAATTCTTCAGTTCTCTACAGAATCTCACCAAATTCCAGAAAAGTCCCTCAAAGTTCCACAAACATCCCACAAAATCTCCCCAGTATCCAACAAAATTCCAGGAAAAATCCCACAAAATTCCCTAAATCTTCTCAAAACACGGCCAAAATCCACAAAAATCCCACCAAATCTCCACAAATTCCCACAGAATACATGAAAAATCCCTGATAATTCTTCAGTTCTCTAGAGAATCTCACCAAATTCCAGAAAAGTCCCTCAAAGTTCCACAAACATCCCACAAAATCTCCCCAGTATCGAATAAAATTCCAGGAAAAATCCCACAAAATTCCCTAAATCTTCTCAAAACACGACCAAATTCCAGAAAAATATCCCACCAAATCTCCACAAATTCCCACAGAATACATGAAAAATCCCTCAAGATCCCTAAATCGCCTCAATATCCCACAAAATCCCACAAAAATCACACAAAACCTCCACAAGTTTCCACAAAATCTAAGAAAATTTCCTCAAAATTCTTCAAGTCTCCTCAAAACCACACAAAGTCCTTGAAAAGGCCCACCAAATTCCAGAAAAATCCCACAGAATCTCCACAAATTCCCACAAAATCTAAAACAAATTCCTCAAAATTCTTCAAGTCTCCTCAGAATCCCACACAATTCCAGAAAAAACCCACAAAATTCCAGAGAATCCCACAAAACTCCCTAAATCATTTCAAAACCCTACCAATTCACAGGAAAGTCCCACAAAATCTCCACCAATTCCCAGAACATCCCACAAAAATCTCACAAAAATCCCTAAATCTTCTGAAAACTCGACCAAATTCCAGAAACGCCCCATAAAATCAGCACAGTTTCCCACAAAATTCAAGAAAAAACACCACCAAATTCCCTAAATCTTTTCAAAATACCACAAAATTCTTGAAAAGCCCCACCAAATTCCAGAAACATCCCACAAAATATCCTCAAAACCCAACAAAATCCCAGAAAAATCACAAAAAATTCCCTAAATCTTTTCAAAACACGGCCAAAATCCACAAAAATCTCACCAAATCTCCACAAATTCCCACAGAATACATGAAAAATCCCTGATAATTTGTCAGTTCTCTACAGAATCTCACCAAATTCCAGAAGAGTCCCTCAAAGTTCCACAAACATTCCACAAAATCTCCCCAGTATCCAATAAAATTCCAGGAAAAATCCCACAAAATTCCCTAAATCTTCTCAAAACACGACCAAATTCTAGAAAAATATCCCACCAAATCTCCACAAATTCCCACAAAATACATGAAAAATCCCTCAAGATCCCTAAATCGCCTCAATATCCCACAAAATCCCACAAAAATCACACAAAACCTCCACAAGTTTCCACAGAATCTAAGAAAAATTCCTCAAAATTCTTCAAGTCTCCTCAAAACCACACAAAGTCCTTGAAAAGGCCTACCAAATTCCAGAAAAATCTTACAGAATTCCCTAAATCTTCTCAAAACTCTACCAAATTCCAGAAAAATCCCACCAAATCTCCACAAATTCCCACAGAATACATGAAAAATCCCTGATAATTCTTCAGTTCTCTACAGAATCTCACCAAATTCCAGAGAAGTCCCTCGAAGTTCCACAAACATCCCACAAAATCTCCCCAGTATCCAACAAAATTCCAGGAAAAATCCCACAAAATTCCCTAAATCTTCTCAAAACACAACCAAATTCTAGAAAAATATCCCACAAAAATCTCCACAAATTCCCACAGAATACATGAAAAATCCCTGATAATTCTTCAGTTCTCTACAGAATCTCACCAAATTCCAGAAAAGTCCCTCGAAGTTCCAGAAACATCCCACAAAATCTCCCTAGTATCCAAAAAAATTCCAGGAAAAATCCCACAAAATTCCCTAAATCTTCTCAAAACATGACCAAATTCTAGAAAAATATCTCACCAAATCTCCACAAAATCCCACAAAATACATGAAAAATCCCTCAAGATCCCTAAATCGCCTCAATATCCCACAAAATCACACAAAAATCACACAAAACCTCCACAAGTTTCCACAAAATATAAAAAAAAATCCTCAAAATTCTTCAAGTCTCCTCAAAACCACACAAAGTCCTTGAAAAGGCCCACCAAATTCCAGAAAAATCCCACAGAATCTACACAAATTCGCACAAAATCTAAAACAAATTCCTCAAAATTCTTCAAGTCTCCTCATTATCCCACACAATTCCAGAAAAAAACCCACAAAATTCCAGAGAAGTCCCACAAAACTCCCTAAATCATTTCAAAACCCTACCAATTCACAGGAATGTCCCACAAAATCTCCACCAATTCCCAGAACATCCCACAAAAATCTCACAAAAATCCCTAAATCTTCTGAAAACTCGACCAAATTCCAGAAACGCCCCATAAAATCAGCACAGTTTCCCACAAAATTCAAGAAAAAACACCACAAAATTCCCTAAATCTTTTCAAAATAACACAAAATTCTTGAAAAGCCCTACCAAATTCCAGAAACATCCCACAAAATGTCCTCAATACCCAACAAAATCCCAGAAAAATCACACAAAATTCCCTAAATCTTCTCAAAACACAGCCAAAATCCACAAAAATCCCACAGAATCTCCACAAATTCCCACAGAATACATGAAAAGTCCCTGATAATTCGTCAGTTCTCTACAGAATCTCACCAAATTCCAGAAAAGTGCCTCGAAGTTCCACAAACATCCCACAAAATCTCCCCAGTATCCAACAAAATTCCAGGAAAAATCCCACAAAATTCCCTAAATCTTCTCAAAACACGACCAAATTCTAGAAAAATATCCCACCAAATCTCCACAAATTCCCACAGAATACATGAAAAATCCCTGATAATTCTTCAGTTCTCTACAGAATCTCACCAAATTCCAGAAAAGTCCCTCGAAGTTCCAGAAACATCCCACAAAATCTCCCCAGTATCCATCAAAATTCCAGGAAAAATCCCACAAAATTCCCTAAATCTTCTCAAAACACGACCAAATTCCAGAAAAATATCCCACCAAATCTCCACAAAATCCCACAAAATACATGAAAAATCCCTCAAGATCCCGAAATCGCCTCAATATCCCACAAAATCCCACAAAAATCCCACAAAACCTCCACAAGTTTCCACAAAATCTAAGAAAAATTCCTCAAAATTCTTCAAGTCTCCTCAAAACCACACAAAGTCCTTCAAAAAGGCCCACCAAATTCCAGAAAAATCTTACAGAATTCCCTAAATCTTCTCAAAACTCTACCAAATTCCAGAAAAATCCCACCAAATCTCCACAAATTCCCACGGAATACATGAAAAATCCCTGATAATTCTTCAGTTCTCTACAGAATCTCACCAAATTCCAGAAAAGTCCCTCAAAGTTCCACAAACATCCAACAAAATCTCCCCAGTATCCAACAAAATTCCAGGAAAAATCCCACAAAATTCCCTAAATCTTCTCAAAACATGACCAAATTCTAGAAAAATATCCCACCAAATCTCCACAAATTCCCACAAAATACATGAAAAATCCCTGATAATTCTTCAGTTCTCTACAGAATCTCACCAAATTCCAGAAAAGTCCCTCAAAGTTCCACAAACATCCAACAAAATCTCCCCAGTATCCAACAAAATTCCAGGAAAAATCCCACAAAATTCCCTAAATCTTCTCAAAACACGACCAAATTCTAGAAAAATATCCCACCAAATCTCCACAAAATCCCACAAAATACATGAAAAATCCCTCAAGATCCCTAAATCGCCTCAATATCCCACAAAATCCCACAAAAATCCCACAAAACCTCCACAAGTTTCCTCAAAATCTAAGAAAAATTCCTCAAAATTCTTCAAGTCTCCTCAAAACCACACAAAGTCCTTCAAAAAGGCCCACCAAATTCCAGAAAAATCTTACAGAATTCCCTAAATCTTCTCAAAACTCTTCCAAATTCCAGAAAAATCCCACCAAATCTCCACAAATTCCCACGGAATACATGAAAAATCCCTGATAATTCTTCAGTTCTCTACAGAATCTCACCAAATTCCAGAAAAGTCCCTCAAAGTTCCACAAACATCCCACAA
Source organism: Cyanistes caeruleus (assembly GCF_971803275.1). Lineage (NCBI taxonomy): Eukaryota > Metazoa > Chordata > Aves > Passeriformes > Paridae > Cyanistes > Cyanistes caeruleus. The sequence continues at coordinate 88,754,468 of NC_141702.1, read as the reverse complement.
AATCTCCCCAGTATCCAACAAAATTCCAGGAAAAATCCCACAAAATTCCCTAAATCTTCTCAAAACACGGCCAAAATCCACAAAAATCCCACCAAATCTCCACAAATTCCCACAGAATACATGAAAAATCCCTGATAATTCTTCAGTTCTCTACAGAATCTCACCAAATTCCAGAAAAGTCCCTCAAAGTTCCACAAACATCCCACAAAATCTCCCCAGTATCCAACAAAATTCCAGGAAAAATCCCACAAAATTCCCTAAATCTTCTCAAAACACGACCAAATTCTAGAAAAATATCCCACCAAATCACCACAAATTCCCACAAAATACATGAAAAATCCCTCAAGATCCCTAAATCGCCTCAATATCCCACAAAATCCCACAAAAATCACACAAAACCTCCACAAGTTTCCACAGAATCTAAGAAAAATTCCTCAAAATTCTTCAAGTCTCCTCAAAACCACACAAAGTCCTTGAAAAGGCCTACCAAATTCCAGAAAAATCCCACAGAATCTCCACAAATTCCCACAAAATCTAAAACAAATTCCTCAAAATTCAAGTCTCCTCAGAATCCCACACAATTCCAGAAAAAACCCACAAAATTCCAGAGAAGTCCCACAAAACTCCCTAAATCATTTCAAAACCCTACCAATTCACAGGAATGTCCCACAAAATCTCCACCAATTCCCAGAACATCCCACAAAAATCTCACAAAAATCCCTAAATCTTCTGAAAACTCGAAAACACGGCCAAAATCCACAAAAATCCCACCAAATCTCCACAAATTCCCACAGAATACATGAAAAATCCCTGATAATTCGTCAGTTCCCTACAGAATCTCACCAAATTCCAGAAAAGTCCCTCAAAGTTCCACAAACATCCCACAAAATCTCCCCAGTATCCAACAAAATTCCAGGAAAGATCCCACAAAATTCCCTAAATCATCTCAAAACACGACCAAATTCTAGAAAAATATCCCACCAAATCTCCACAAAATCCCACAAAATACATGAAAAATCCCTCAAGATCCCTAAATCGCCTAAATATCCCACAAAATCCCACAAAAATCACACAAAACCTCTACAAGTTTCCACAAAATCTAAGAAAAATTCCTCAAAATTCTTCAAGTCTCCTCAAAACCTCACAAAGTCCTTGAAAAGGCCCACCAAATTCCAGAAAAATCCCACAGAATCTACACAAATTCCCACAAAATCTAAAACAAATTCCTCAAAATTCTTCAAGCCTCCTCAGAATCCCACACAATTCCAGAAAAAACCCACAAAATTCCAGAGAAGTCCCACAAAACTCCCTAAATCATTTCAAAACCCTACCAATTCACAGGAATGTCCCACAAAATCTCCACCAATTCCCAGAACATCCCACAAAAATCTCACAAAAATCCCTAAATCTTCTGAAAACTCGAAAACACGGACAAAATCCACAAAAATCCCACCAAATCTCCACAAATTCCCACAGAATACATGAAAAATCCCTGATAATTCGTCAGTTCCCTACAGAATCTCACCAAATTCCAGAAAAGTCCCTCAAAGTTCCACAAACATCCCACAAAATCTCCCCAGTATCCATCAAAATTCCAGGAAAAATCCCACAAAATTCCCTAAATCTTCTCAAAACACGACCAAATTCCAGAAAAATATCCCACCAAATCTCCACAAAATCCCACAAAATACATGAAAAATCCCTCAAGATCCCTAAATCGCCTCAATATCCCACAAAATCCCACAAAAATCACACAAAACCTCCACAAGTTTCCACAAAATCTAAGAAAAATTCCTCAAAATTCTTCAAGTCTCCTCAAAACCACACAAAGTCCTTCAAAAAGACCCACCAAATTCCAGAAAAATCTTACAGAATTCCCTAAATCTTCTCAAAACTCTACCAAATTCCAGAAAAATCCCACCAAATCTCCACAAATTCCCACGGAATACATGAAAAATCCCTGATAATTCGTCAGTTCTCTACAGAATCTCACCAAATTCCAGAAAAGTCCCTCAAAGTTCCACAAACATCCCACAAAATCTCCCCAGTATCCAACAAAATTCCAGGAAAAATCCCACAAAATTCCCTAAATCTTCTCAAAACACGACCAAATTCTAGAAAAATATCCCACCAAATCTCCACAAATTCCCACAAAATACATGAAAAATCCCTCAAGATCCCTAAATCGCCTCAATATCCCACAAAATCCCACAAAAATCCCACAAAACCTCCACAAGTTTCCACAAAATCTAAGAAAAATTCCTCATAATTCTTCAAGTCTCCTCAAAACCACACAAAGTCCTTCAAAAAGGCCCACCAAATTCCAGAAAAATCTTACAGAATTCCCTAAATCTTCTCAAAACTCTACCAAATTCCAGAAAAATCCCACCAAATCTCCACAAATTCCCACGGAATACATGAAAAATCCCTGATAATTCTTCAGTTCTCTACAGAATCTCACCAAATTCCAGAAAAGTCCCTCAAAGTTCCACAAACATCCCACAAAATCTCCCCAGTATCCAACAAAATTCCAGGAAAAATCCCACAAAATTCCCTAAATCTTCTCAAAACACGACCAAATTCTAGAAAAATATCCCACCAAATCTCCACAAATTCCCACAAAATACATGAAAAATCCCTCAAGATCCCTAAATCGCCTCAATATCTCACAAAATCCCACAAAAATCACACAAAACCTCCATAAGTTTCCACAAAATCTAAGAAAAATTCCTCAAAATTCTTCAAGTCTCCTCAAAACCACACAAAGTCCTTGAAAAGTCCCACCAAATTCCAGTAGAATCCCACAGAATCTACACAAATTCCCACAAAATCTAAAACAAATTCCTCAAAATTCAAGTCTCCTCAGAATCCCACACAATTCCAAAAAAAACCCACAAAATTCCAGAGAAGTCCTACAAAACTCCCTAAATCATTTCAAAACCCTACCAATTCACAGGAATGTCCCACAAAATCTCCACCAATTCCCAGAACATCCCACAAAAATCTCACAAAAATCCCTAAATCTTCTGAAAACTCGAAAACACGGCCAAAATCCAGAAAAATCCCACCAAATCTCCACAAATTCCCACAGAATACATGAAAAATCCCTGATAATTCTTCAGTTCTCTACAGAATCTCACCAAATTCCAGAAAAGTCCCTCAAAGTTCCACAAACATCCCACAAAATCTCCCCAGTATCCATCAAAATTCCAGGAAAAATCCCACAAAATTCCCTAAATCTTCTCAAAACACGACCAAATTCCAGAAAAATATCCCACCAAATCTCCACAAAATCCCACAAAATACATGAAAAATCCCTCAAGATCCCTAAATCGCCTCAATATCCCACAAAATCCCACAAAAATCCCACAAAACCTCCACAAGTTTCCACAAAATCTAAGAAAAATTCCTCAAAATTCTTCAAGTCTCCTCAAAACCACACAAAGTCCTTCAAAAAGGCCCACCAAATTCCAGAAAAATCTTACAGAATTCCCTAAATCTTTTCAAAACTCTACCAAATTCCAGAAAAATCCCACCAAATCTCCACAAATTCCCACGGAATACATGAAAAATCCCTGATAATTCTTCAGTTCTCTACAGAATCTCACCAAATTCCAGAAAAGTCCCTCAAAGTTCCACAAACATCCCACAAAATCTCCCCAGTATCCAACAAAATTCCAGGAAAAATCCCACAAAATTCCCTAAATCTTCTCAAAACACGGCCAAAATCCACAAAAATCCCACCAAATCTCCACAAATTCCCACAGAATACATGAAAAATCCCTGATAATTCTTCAGTTCTCTACAGAATCTCACCAAATTCCAGAAAAGTCCCTCAAAGTTCCACAAACATCCCACAAAATCTCCCCAGTATCCAACAAAATTCCAGGAAAAATCCCACAAAATTCCCTAAATCTTCTCAAAACACGACCAAATTCTAGAAAAATATCCCACCAAATCACCACAAATTCCCACAAAATACATGAAAAATCCCTCAAGATCCCTAAATCGCCTCAATATCCCACAAAATCCCACAAAAATCACACAAAACCTCCACAAGTTTCCACAAAATCTAAGAAAATTTCCTCAAAATTCTTCAAGTCTCCTCAAAACCACACAAAGTCCTTGAAAAGGCCCACCAAATTCCAGAAAAATCCCACAGAATCTACACAAATTCCCACAAAATCTAAAACAAATTCCTCAAAATTCTTCAAGCCTCCTCAGAATCCCACACAATTCCAGAAAAAACCCACAAAATTCCAGAGAAGTCCCACAAAACTCCCTAAATCATTTCAAAACCCTACCAATTCACAGGAATGTCCCACAAAATCTCCATCAATTCCCAGAACATCCCACAAAAATCTCACAAAAATCCCTAAATCTTCTGAAAACTCGAAAACACGGCCAAAATCCACAAAAATCCCACCAAATCTCCACAAATTCCCACAGAATACATGAAAAATCCCTGATAATTCTTCAGTTCTCTACAGAATCTCACCAAATTCCAGAAAAGTCCCTCAAAGTTCCACAAACATCCCACAAAATCTCCCCAGTATCCATCAAAATTCCAGGAAAAATCCCACAGAATTCCCTAAATCTTCTCAAAACACGACCAAATTCCAGAAAAATATCCCACCAAATCTCCACAAAATCCCACAAAATACATGAAAAATCCCTCAAGATCCCTAAATCGCCTCAATATCCCACAAAATCCCACAAAAATCCCACAAAACCTCCACAAGTTTCCACAAAATCTAAGAAAAATTCCTCAAAATTCTTCAAGTCTCCTCAAAACCACACAAAGTCCTTCAAAAAGGCCCACCAAATTCCAGAAAAATCTTACAGAATTCCCTAAATCTTCTCAAAACTCTACCAAATTCCAGAAAAATCCCACCAAATCTCCACAAATTCCCACGGAATACATGAAAAATCCCTGATAATTCGTCAGTTCTCTACAGAATCTCACCAAATTCCAGAAAAGTCCCTCAAAGTTCCACAAACATCCCACAAAATCTCCCCAGTATCCAACAAAATTCCAGGAAAAATCCCACAAAATTCCCTAAATCTTCTCAAAACACGACCAAATTCTAGAAAAATATCCCACCAAATCTCCACAAATTCCCACAAAATACATGAAAAATCCCTCAAGATCCCTAAATCGCCTCAATATCTCACAAAATCCCACAAAAATCACACAAAACCTCCATAAGTTTCCACAAAATCTAAGAAAAATTCCTCAAAATTCTTCAAGTCTCCTCAAAACCACACAAAGTCCTTGAAAAGGCCTACCAAATTCCAGAAAAATCCCACAGAATCTCCACAAATTCCCACAAAATCAAAAACAAATTCCTCAAAATTCAAGTCTCCTCAGAATCCCACACAATTCCAGAAAAAACCCACAAAATTCCAGAGAAGTCCCACAAAACTCCCTAAATCATTTCAAAACCCTACCAATTCACAGGAATGTCCCACAAAATCTCCACCAATTCCCAGAACATCCCACAAAAATCTCACAAAAATCCCTAAATCTTCTGAAAACTCGAAAACACGGCCAAAATCCACAAAAATCCCACCAAATCTCCACAAATTCCCACAGAATACATGAAAAATCCCTGATAATTCGTCAGTTCTCTACAGAATCTCACCAAATTCCAGAAAAGTCCCTCAAAGTTCCACAAACATCCCACAAAATCTCCCCAGTATCCAACAAAATTCCAGGAAAAATCCCACAAAATTCCCTAAATCTTCTCAAAACACGACCAAATTCTAGAAAAATATCCCACCAAATCACCACAAATTCCCACAAAATACATGAAAAATCCCTCAAGATCCCTAAATCGCCTAAATATCCCACAAAATCCCACAAAAATCACACAAAACCTCCACAAGTTTCCACAAAATCTAAGAAAATTTCCTCAAAATTCTTCAAGTCTCCTCAAAACCACACAAAGTCCTTGAAAAGGCCCACCAAATTCCAGAAAAATCCCACAGAATCTCCACAAATTCCCACAAAAATCTAAAACAAATTCCTCAAAATTCTTCAAGTCTCCTCAGAATCCCACACAATTCCAGAAAAAACCCACAAAATTCCAGAGAAGTCCCACAAAACTCCCTAAATCATTTCAAAACCCTTCCAATTCACAGGAATGACCCACAAAATCTCCACCAATTCCCAGAACATCCCACAAAAATCTCACAAAAATCCCTAAATCTTCTGAAAACTCGAAAACACGGACAAAATCCACAAAAATCCCACCAAATCTCCACAAATTCCCACAGAATACATGAAAAATCCCTGATAATTCGTCAGTTCTCTACAGAATCTCACCAAATTCCAGAAAAGTCCCTCAAAGTTCCACAAACATCCCACAAAATCTCCCCAGTATCCAACAAAATTCCAGGAAAAATCCCACAAAATTCCCTAAATCTTCTCAAAACACGACCAAATTCTAGAAAAATATCCCACCAAATCACCACAAATTCCCACAAAATACATGAAAAATCCCTCAAGATCCCTAAATCGCCTCAATATCCCACAAAATCCCACAAAAATCCCACAAAACCTCCACAAGTTTCCACAAAATCTAAGAAAAATTCCTCAAAATTCTTCAAGTCTCCTCAAAACCACACAAAGTCCTTGAAAAGGCCCACCAAATTCCAGAAAAATCCCACAGAATCTCCACAAATTCCCACAAAAATCTAAAACAAATTCCTCAAAATTCTTCAAGTCTCCTCAGAATCCCACACAATTCCAGAAAAAACCCACAAAATTCCAGAGAAGTCCCACACAACTCCCTAAATCATTTCAAAACCCTTCCAATTCACAGGAATGACCCACAAAATCTCCACCAATTCCCAGAACATCCCACAAAAATCTCACAAAAATCCCTAAATCTTCTGAAAACTCGAAAACACGGCCAAAATCCACAAAAATCCCACCAAATCTCCACAAATTCCCACAGAATACATGAAAAATCCCTGATAATTCTTCAGTTCTCTACAGAATCTCACCAAATTCCAGAAGAGTCCCTCAAAGTTCCACAAACATCCCACAAAATCTCCCCAGTATCCAACAAAATTCCAGGAAAAATCCCACAAAATTCCCTAAATCTTCTCAAAACACGACCAAATTCCAGAAAAATATCCCACCAAATCTCCACAAAATCCCACAAAATACATGAAAAATCCCTCAAGATCCCTAAATCGCCTCAATATCCCACAAAATCCCACAAAAATCCCACAAAACCTCCACAAGTTTCCACAAAATCTAAGAAAAATTCCTCAAAATTCTTCAAGTCTCCTCAAAACCACACAAAGTCCTTCAAAAAGGCCCACCAAATTCCAGAAAAATCTTACAGAATTCCCTAAATCTTCTCAAAACTCTACCAAATTCCAGAAAAATCCCACCAAATCTCCACAAATTCCCACGGAATACATGAAAAATCCCTGATAATTCGTCAGTTCTCTACAGAATCTCACCAAATTCCAGAAAAGTCCCTCAAAGTTCCACAAACATCCCACAAAATCTCCCCAGTATCCAACAAAATTCCAGGAAAAATCCCACAAAATTCCCTAAATCTTCTCAAAACACGACCAAATTCTAGAAAAATATCCCACCAAATCTCCACAAATTCCCACAAAATACATGAAAAATCCCTCAAGATCCCTAAATCGCCTCAATATCTCACAAAATCCCACAAAAATCACACAAAACCTCTACAAGTTTCCACAAAATCTAAGAAAAATTCCTCAAAATTCTTCAAGTCTCCTCAAAACCACACAAAGTCCTTGAAAAGTCCCACCAAATTCCAGTAAAATCCCACAGAATCTACACAAATTCCCACAAAATCTAAAACAAATTCCTCAAAATTCAAGTCTCCTCAGAATCCCACACAATTCCAAAAAAAACCCACAAAATTCCAGAGAAGTCCTACAAAACTCCCTAAATCATTTCAAAACCCTACCAATTCACAGGAATGTCCCACAAAATCTCCACCAATTCCCAGAACATCCCACAAAAATCTCACAAAAATCCCTAAATCTTCTGAAAACTCGAAAACACGGCCAAAATCCACAAAAATCCCACCAAATCTCCACAAATTCCCACAGAATACATGAAAAATCCCTGATAATTCTTCAGTTCTCTACAGAATCTCACCAAATTCCAGAAAAGTCCCTCAAAGTTCCACAAACATCCCACAAAATCTCCCCAGTATCCATCAAAATTCCAGGAAAAATCCCACAAAATTCCCTAAATCTTCTCAAAACACGACCAAATTCCAGAAAAATATCCCACCAAATCTCCACAAAATCCCACAAAATACATGAAAAATCCCTCAAGATCCCTAAATCGCCTCAATATCCCACAAAATCCCACAAAAATCCCACAAAACCTCCACAAGTTTCCACAAAATCTAAGAAAAATTCCTCAAAATTCTTCAAGTCTCCTCAAAACCACACAAAGTCCTTCAAAAAGGCCCACCAAATTCCAGAAAAATCTTACAGAATTCCCTAAATCTTTTCAAAACTCTACCAAATTCCAGAAAAATCCCACCAAATCTCCACAAATTCCCACGGAATACATGAAAAATCCCTGATAATTCTTCAGTTCTCTACAGAATCTCACCAAATTCCAGAAAAGTCCCTCAAAGTTCCACAAACATCCCACAAAATCTCCCCAGTATCCAACAAAATTCCAGGAAAAATCCCACAAAATTCCCTAAATCTTCTCAAAACACGGCCAAAATCCACAAAAATCCCACCAAATCTCCACAAATTCCCACAGAATACATGAAAAATCCCTGATAATTCTTCAGTTCTCTACAGAATCTCACCAAATTCCAGAAAAGTCCCTCAAAGTTCCACAAACATCCCACAAAATCTCCCCAGTATCCAACAAAATTCCAGGAAAAATCCCACAAAATTCCCTAAATCTTCTCAAAACACGACCAAATTCTAGAAAAATATCCCACCAAATCACCACAAATTCCCACAAAATACATGAAAAATCCCTCAAGATCCCTAAATCGCCTCAATATCCCACAAAATCCCACAAAAATCACACAAAACCTCCACAAGTTTCCACAAAATCTAAGAAAATTTCCTCAAAATTCTTCAAGTCTCCTCAAAACCACACAAAGTCCTTGAAAAGGCCCACCAAATTCCAGAAAAATCCCACAGAATCTACACAAATTCCCACAAAATCTAAAACAAATTCCTCAAAATTCTTCAAGCCTCCTCAGAATCCCACACAATTCCAGAAAAAACCCACAAAATTCCAGAGAAGTCCCACAAAACTCCCTAAATCATTTCAAAACCCTACCAATTCACAGGAATGTCCCACAAAATCTCCATCAATTCCCAGAACATCCCACAAAAATCTCACAAAAATCCCTAAATCTTCTGAAAACTCGAAAACACGGCCAAAATCCACAAAAATCCCACCAAATCTCCACAAATTCCCACAGAATACATGAAAAATCCCTGATAATTCTTCAGTTCTCTACAGAATCTCACCAAATTCCAGAAAAGTCCCTCAAAGTTCCACAAACATCCCACAAAATCTCCCCAGTATCCATCAAAATTCCAGGAAAAATCCCACAAAATTCCCTAAATCTTCTCAAAACACGACCAAATTCCAGAAAAATATCCCACCAAATCTCCACAAAATCCCACAAAATACATGAAAAATCCCTCAAGATCCCTAAATCGCCTCAATATCCCACAAAATCCCACAAAAATCCCACAAAACCTCCACAAGTTTCCACAAAATCTAAGAAAAATTCCTCAAAATTCTTCAAGTCTCCTCAAAACCACACAAAGTCCTTCAAAAAGGCCCACCAAATTCCAGAAAAATCTTACAGAATTCCCTAAATCTTCTCAAAACTCTACCAAATTCCAGAAAAATCCCACCAAATCTCCACAAATTCCCACGGAATACATGAAAAATCCCTGATAATTCGTCAGTTCTCTACAGAATCTCACCAAATTCCAGAAAAGTGCCTCAAAGTTCCACAAACATCCCACAAAATCTCCCCAGTATCCAACAAAATTCCAGGAAAAATCCCACAAAATTCCCTAAATCTTCTCAAAACACGGCCAAAATCCACAAAAATCCCACCAAATCTCCACAAATTCCCACAGAATACATGAAAAATCCCTGATAATTCGTCAGTTCTCTACAGAATCTCACCAAATTCCAGAAAAGTCCCTCAAAGTTCCACAAACATCCCACAAAATCTCCCCAGTATCCAACAAAATTCCAGGAAAAATCCCACAAAATTCCCTAAATCTTCTCAAAACACGACCAAATTCTAGAAAAATATCCCACCAAATCACCACAAATTCCCACAAAATACATGAAAAATCCCTCAAGATCCCTAAATCGCCTCAATATCCCACAAAATCCCACAAAAATCACACAAAACCTCCACAAGTTTCCACAAAATCTAAGAAAATTTCCTCAAAATTCTTCAAGTCTCCTCAAAACCACACAAAGTCCTTGAAAAGGCCCACCAAATTCCAGAAAAATCCCACAGAATCTACACAAATTCCCACAAAATCTAAAACAAATTCCTCAAAATTCTTCAAGCCTCCTCAGAATCCCACACAATTCCAGAAAAAACCCACAAAATTCCAGAGAAGTCCCACAAAACTCCCTAAATCATTTCAAAACCCTACCAATTCACAGGAATGTCCCACAAAATCTCCATCAATTCCCAGAACATCCCACAAAAATCTCACAAAAATCCCTAAATCTTCTGAAAACTCGAAAACACGGCCAAAATCCACAAAAATCCCACCAAATCTCCACAAATTCCCACAGAATACATGAAAAATCCCTGATAATTCTTCAGTTCTCTACAGAATCTCACCAAATTCCAGAAAAGTCCCTCGAAGTTCCAGAAACATCCCACAAAATCTCCCCAGTATCCATCAAAATTCCAGGAAAAATCCCACAAAATTCCCTAAATCTTCTCAAAACACGACCAAATTCCAGAAAAATATCCCACCAAATCTCCACAAAATCCCACAAAATACATGAAAAATCCCTCAAGATCCCTAAATCGCCTCAATATCCCACAAAATCCCACAAAAATCCCACAAAACCTCCACAAGTTTCCACAAAATCTAAGAAAAATTCCTCAAAATTCTTCAAGTCTCCTCAAAACCACACAAAGTCCTTCAAAAAGGCCCACCAAATTCCAGAAAAATCTTACAGAATTCCCTAAATCTTCTCAAAACTCTACCAAATTCCAGAAAAATCCCACCAAATCTCCACAAATTCCCACGGAATACATGAAAAATCCCTGATAATTCGTCAGTTCTCTACAGAATCTCACCAAATTCCAGAAAAGTCCCTCAAAGTTCCACAAACATCCCACAAAATCTCCCCAGTATCCAACAAAATTCCAGGAAAAATCCCACAAAATTCCCTAAATCTTCTCAAAACACGACCAAATTCTAGAAAAATATCCCACCAAATCTCCACAAATTCCCACAAAATACATGAAAAATCCCTCAAGATCCCTAAATCGCCTCAATATCTCGCAAAATCCCACAAAAATCACACAAAACCTCCATAAGTTTCCACAAAATCTAAGAAAAATTCCTCAAAATTCTTCAAGTCTCCTCAAAACCACACAAAGTCCTTGAAAAGGCCTACCAAATTCCAGAAAAATCCCACAGAATCTCCACAAATTCCCACAAAATCAAAAACAAATTCCTCAAAATTCAAGTCTCCTCAGAATCCCACACAATTCCAGAAAAAACCCACAAAATTCCAGAGAAGTCCCACAAAACTCCCTAAATCATTTCAAAACCCTACCAATTCACAGGAATGTCCCACAAAATCTCCACCAATTCCCAGAACATCCCACAAAAATCTCACAAAAATCCCTAAATCTTCTGAAAACTCGAAAACACGGACAAAATCCACAAAAATCCCACCAAATCTCCACAAATTCCCACAGAATACATGAAAAATCCCTGATAATTCGTCAGTTCCCTACAGAATCTCACCAAATTCCAGAAAAGTCCCTCAAAGTTCCACAAACATCCCACAAAATCTCCCCAGTATCCAACAAAATTCCAGGAAAAATCCCACAAAATTCCCTAAATCTTCTCAAAACACGACCAAATTCTAGAAAAATATCCCACCAAATCTCCACAAAATCCCACAAAATACATGAAAAATCCCTCAAAATCCCTAAATCGCCTCAATATCCCACAAAATCCCACAAAAATCCCACAAAACCTCTACAAGTTTCCACAAAATCTAAGAAAAATTCCTCAAAATTCTTCAAGTCTCCTCAAAACCACACAAAGTCCTTGAAAAGGCCCACCAAATTCCAGAAAAATCCCACAGAATCTACACAAATTCCCACAAAATCTAAAACAAATTCCTCAAAATTCTTCAAGCCTCCTCAGAATCCCACACAATTCCAGAAAAAACCCACAAAATTCCAGAGAAGTCCCACAAAACTCCCTAAATCATTTCAAAACCCTACCAATTCACAGGAATGTCCCACAAAATCTCCATCAATTCCCAGAACATCCCACAAAAATCTCACAAAAATCCCTAAATCTTCTGAAAACTCGAAAACACGGCCAAAATCCACAAAAATCCCACCAAATCTCCACAAATTCCCACAGAATACATGAAAAATCCCTGATAATTCTTCAGTTCTCTACAGAATCTCACCAAATTCCAGAAAAGTCCCTCAAAGTTCCACAAACATCCCACAAAATCTCCCCAGTATCCATCAAAATTCCAGGAAAAATCCCACAAAATTCCCTAAATCTTCTCAAAACACGACCAAATTCCAGAAAAATATCCCACCAAATCTCCACAAAATCCCACAAAATACATGAAAAATCCCTCAAGATCCCTAAATCGCCTCAATATCCCACAAAATCCCACAAAAATCCCACAAAACCTCCACAAGTTTCCACGAAATCTAAGAAAAATTCCTCAAAATTCTTCAAGTCTCCTCAAAACCACACAAAGTCCTTGAAAAGGCCTACCAAATTCCAGAAAAATCTTACAGAATTCCCTAAATCTTCTCAAAACTCTACCAAATTCCAGAAAAATCCCACCAAATCTCCACAAATTCCCACAAAATCTAAAACAAATTCCTCAAAATTCAAGTCTCCTCAGAATCCCACACAATTCCAGAAAAAACCCACAAAATTCCAGAGAAGTCCCACAAAACTCCCTAAATCATTTCAAAACCCTACCAATTCACAGGAATGTCCCACAAAATCTCCACCAATTCCCAGAACATCCCACAAAAATCTCACAAAAATCCCTAAATCTTCTGAAAATTCGAAAACACGGCCAAAATCCAGAAAAATCCCACCAAATCTCCACAAATTCCCACAGAATACATGAAAAATCCCTGATAATTCTTCAGTTCTCTACAGAATCTCACCAAATTCCAGAAAAGTCCCTCAAAGTTCCACAAACATCCCACAAAATCTCCCCAGTATCCAACAAAATTCCAGGAAAAATCCCACAAAATTCCCTAAATCTTCTCAAAACACGACCAAATTCTAGAAAAATATCCCACCAAATCACCACAAAATCCCACAAAATGCATGAAAAATCCCTCAAGATCCCTAAATCGCCTCAATATCCCACAAAATCCCACAAAAATCCCACAAAACCTCCACAAGTTTCCACAAAATCAAAAACAAATTCCTCAAAATTCAAGTCTCCTCAGAATCCCACACAATTCCAGAAAAAACCCACAAAATTCCAGAGAAGTCCCACAAAACTCCCTAAATCATTTCAAAACCCTACCAATTCACAGGAATGTCCCACAAAATCTCCACCAATTCCCAGAACATCCCACAAAAATCTCACAAAAATCCCTAAATCTTCTGAAAACTCGAAAACACGGCCAAAATCCACAAAAATCCCACCAAATCTCCACAAATTCCCACAGAATACATGAAAAATCCCTGATAATTCGTCAGTTCTCTACAGAATCTCACCAAATTCCAGAAAAGTCCCTCAAAGTTCCACAAACATCCCACAAAATCTCCCCAGTATCCAACAAAATTCCAGGAAAAATCCCACAAAATTCCCTAAATCTTCTCAAAACTCGGCCAAAATCCACAAAAATCCCACCAAATCTCCACAAATTCCCACAGAATACATGAAAAATCCCTGATAATTCGTCAGTTCTGTACAGAATCTCACCAAATTCCAGAAAAGTCCCTCAAAGTTCCACAAACATCCCACAAAATCTCCCCAGTATCCAACAAAATTCCAGGAAAAATCCCACAAAATTCCCTAAATCTTCTCAAAACACGACCAAATTCTAGAAAAATATCCCACCAAATCACCACAAATTCCCACAAAATACATGAAAAATCCCTCAAGATCCCTAAATCGCCTCAATATCCCACAAAATCCCACAAAAATCACACAAAACCTCCACAAGTTTCCACAAAATCTAAGAAAATTTCCTCAAAATTCTTCAAGTCTCCTCAAAACCACACAAAGTCCTTGAAAAGGCCCACCAAATTCCAGAAAAATCCCACAGAATCTCCACAAATTCCCACAAAATCTAAAACAAATTCCTCAAAATTCTTCAAGCCTCCTCAGAATCCCACACAATTCCAGAAAAAACCCACAAAATTCCAGAGAAGTCCCACAAAACTCCCTAAATCATTTCAAAACCCTACCAATTCACAGGAATGTCCCACAAAATCTCCATCAATTCCCAGAACATCCCACAAAAATCTCACAAAAATCCCTAAATCTTCTGAAAATTCGAAAACACGGCCAAAATCCACAAAAATCCCACCAAATCTCCACAAATTCCCACAGAATACATGAAAAATCCCTGATAATTCTTCAGTTCTCTACAGAATCTCACCAAATTCCAGAAAAGTCCCTCAAAGTTCCACAAACATCCCACAAAATCTCCCCAGTATCCATCAAAATTCCAGGAAAAATCCCACAAAATTCCCTAAATCTTCTCAAAACACGACCAAATTCCAGAAAAATATCCCACCAAATCTCCACAAAATCCCACAAAATACATGAAAAATCCCTCAAGATCCCTAAATCGCCTCAATATCCCACAAAATCCCACAAAAATCCCACAAAACCTCCACAAGTTTCCACAAAATCTAAGAAAAATTCCTCAAAATTCTTCAAGTCTCCTCAAAACCACACAAAGTCCTTCAAAAAGGCCCACCAAATTCCAGAAAAATCTTACAGAATTCCCTAAATCTTCTCAAAACTCTACCAAATTCCAGAAAAATCCCACCAAATCTCCACAAATTCCCACGGAATACATGAAAAATCCCTGATAATTCTTCAGTTCTCTACAGAATCTCACCAAATTCCAGAAAAGTCCCTCAAAGTTCCACAAACATCCCACAAAATCTCCCCAGTATCCAACAAAATTCCAGGAAAAATCCCACAAAATTCCCTAAATCTTCTCAAAACACGACCAAATTCTAGAAAAATATCCCACCAAATCTCCACAAAATCCCACAAAATACATGAAAAATCCCTCAAGATCCCTAAATCGCCTAAATATCCCACAAAATCCCACAAATATTCCACAAAACCTCCACAAGTTTCCTCAAAATCTAAGAAAAATTCCTCAAAATTCTTCAAGTCTCCTCAAAACCACACAAAGTCCTTGAAAAGGCCCACCAAATTCCAGAAAAATCCCACAGAATCTCCACAAATTCCCACAAAATCAAAAACAAATTCCTCAAAATTCAAGTCTCCTCAGAATCCCACACAATTCCAGAAAAAACCCACAAAATTCCAGAGAAGTCCCACAAAACTCCCTAAATCATTTCAAAACCCTACCAATTCACAGGAATGTCCCACAAAATCTCCACCAATTCCCAGAACATCCCACAAAAATCTCACAAAAATCCCTAAATCTTCTGAAAACTCGAAAACACGGCCAAAATCCACAAAAATCCCACCAAATCTCCACAAATTCCCACGGAATACATGAAAAATCCCTGATAATTCGTCAGTTCTCTACAGAATCTCACCAAATTCCAGAAAAGTCCCTCAAAGTTCCACAAACATCCCACAAAATCTCCCCAGTATCCAACAAAATTCCAGGAAAAATCCCACAAAATTCCCTAAATCTTCTCAAAACACGACCAAATTCTAGAAAAATATCCCACCAAATCTCCACAAATTCCCACAAAATACATGAAAAATCCCTCAAGATCCCTAAATCGCCTCAATATCCCACAAAATCCCACAAAAATCCCACAAAACCTCCACAAGTTTCCACAAAATCTAAGAAAAATTCCTCATAATTCTTCAAGTCTCCTCAAAACCACACAAAGTCCTTCAAAAAGGCCCACCAAATTCCAGAAAAATCTTACAGAATTCCCTAAATCTTCTCAAAACTCTACCAAATTCCAGAAAAATCCCACCAAATCTCCACAAATTCCCACGGAATACATGAAAAATCCCTGATAATTCTTCAGTTCTCTACAGAATCTCACCAAATTCCAGAAAAGTCCCTCAAAGTTCCACAAACATCCCACAAAATCTCCCCAGTATCCAACAAAATTCCAGGAAAAATCCCACAAAATTCCCTAAATCTTCTCAAAACACGACCAAATTCTAGAAAAATATCCCACCAAATCTCCACAAATTCCCACAAAATACATGAAAAATCCCTCAAGATCCCTAAATCGCCTCAATATCTCACAAAATCCCACAAAAATCACACAAAACCTCCATAAGTTTCCACAAAATCTAAGAAAAATTCCTCAAAATTCTTCAAGTCTCCTCAAAACCACACAAAGTCCTTGAAAAGTCCCACCAAATTCCAGTAAAATCCCACAGAATCTACACAAATTCCCACAAAATCTAAAACAAATTCCTCAAAATTCAAGTCTCCTCAGAATCCCACACAATTCCAAAAAAAACCCACAAAATTCCAGAGAAGTCCTACAAAACTCCCTAAATCATTTCAAAACCCTACCAATTCACAGGAATGTCCCACAAAATCTCCACCAATTCCCAGAACATCCCACAAAAATCTCACAAAAATCCCTAAATCTTCTGAAAACTCGAAAACACGGACAAAATCCACAAAAATCCCACCAAATCTCCACAAATTCCCACAGAATACATGAAAAATCCCTGATAATTCTTCAGTTCTCTACAGAATCTCACCAAATTCCAGAAAAGTCCCTCAAAGTTCCACAAACATCCCACAAAATCTCCCCAGTATCCATCAAAATTCCAGGAAAAATCCCACAAAATTCCCTAAATCTTCTCAAAACACGACCAAATTCCAGAAAAATATCCCACCAAATCTCCACAAAATCCCACAAAATACATGAAAAATCCCTCAAGATCCCTAAATCGCCTCAATATCCCACAAAATCCCACAAAAATCCCACAAAACCTCCACAAGTTTCCACAAAATCTAAGAAAAATTCCTCAAAATTCTTCAAGTCTCCTCAAAACCACACAAAGTCCTTCAAAAAGGCCCACCAAATTCCAGAAAAATCTTACAGAATTCCCTAAATCTTTTCAAAACTCTACCAAATTCCAGAAAAATCCCACCAAATCTCCACAAATTCCCACGGAATACATGAAAAATCCCTGATAATTCTTCAGTTCTCTACAGAATCTCACCAAATTCCAGAAAAGTCCCTCAAAGTTCCACAAACATCCCACAAAATCTCCCCAGTATCCAACAAAATTCCAGGAAAAATCCCACAAAATTCCCTAAATCTTCTCAAAACACGGCCAAAATCCACAAAAATCCCACCAAATCTCCACAAATTCCCACAGAATACATGAAAAATCCCTGATAATTCTTCAGTTC
The DNA here is from genome assembly GCF_971803275.1 of Cyanistes caeruleus. Classification (NCBI taxonomy): domain Eukaryota; kingdom Metazoa; phylum Chordata; class Aves; order Passeriformes; family Paridae; genus Cyanistes; species Cyanistes caeruleus. The sequence goes on along the minus strand of NC_141702.1, from coordinate 88,736,625 downwards.
TCTACAGAATCTCACCAAATTCCAGAAAAGTCCCTCAAAGTTCCACAAACATCCCACAAAATCTCCCCAGTATCCAACAAAATTCCAGGAAAAATCCCACAAAATTCCCTAAATCTTCTCAAAACACGACCAAATTCTAGAAAAATATCCCACCAAATCACCACAAATTCCCACAAAATACATGAAAAATCCCTCAAGATCCCTAAATCGCCTCAATATCCCACAAAATCCCACAAAAATCACACAAAACCTCCACAAGTTTCCACAAAATCTAAGAAAATTTCCTCAAAATTCTTCAAGTCTCCTCAAAACCACACAAAGTCCTTGAAAAGGCCCACCAAATTCCAGAAAAATCCCACAGAATCTACACAAATTCCCACAAAATCTAAAACAAATTCCTCAAAATTCTTCAAGCCTCCTCAGAATCCCACACAATTCCAGAAAAAACCCACAAAATTCCAGAGAAGTCCCACAAAACTCCCTAAATCATTTCAAAACCCTACCAATTCACAGGAATGTCCCACAAAATCTCCATCAATTCCCAGAACATCCCACAAAAATCTCACAAAAATCCCTAAATCTTCTGAAAACTCGAAAACACGGCCAAAATCCACAAAAATCCCACCAAATCTCCACAAATTCCCACAGAATACATGAAAAATCCCTGATAATTCTTCAGTTCTCTACAGAATCTCACCAAATTCCAGAAAAGTCCCTCAAAGTTCCACAAACATCCCACAAAATCTCCCCAGTATCCATCAAAATTCCAGGAAAAATCCCACAAAATTCCCTAAATCTTCTCAAAACACGACCAAATTCCAGAAAAATATCCCACCAAATCTCCACAAAATCCCACAAAATACATGAAAAATCCCTCAAGATCCCTAAATCGCCTCAATATCCCACAAAATCCCACAAAAATCCCACAAAACCTCCACAAGTTTCCACAAAATCTAAGAAAAATTCCTCAAAATTCTTCAAGTCTCCTCAAAACCACACAAAGTCCTTCAAAAAGGCCCACCAAATTCCAGAAAAATCTTACAGAATTCCCTAAATCTTCTCAAAACTCTACCAAATTCCAGAAAAATCCCACCAAATCTCCACAAATTCCCACGGAATACATGAAAAATCCCTGATAATTCGTCAGTTCTCTACAGAATCTCACCAAATTCCAGAAAAGTCCCTCAAAGTTCCACAAACATCCCACAAAATCTCCCCAGTATCCAACAAAATTCCAGGAAAAATCCCACAAAATTCCCTAAATCTTCTCAAAACACGACCAAATTCTAGAAAAATATCCCACCAAATCTCCACAAATTCCCACAAAATACATGAAAAATCCCTCAAGATCCCTAAATCGCCTCAATATCTCACAAAATCCCACAAAAATCACACAAAACCTCCATAAGTTTCCACAAAATCTAAGAAAAATTCCTCAAAATTCTTCAAGTCTCCTCAAAACCACACAAAGTCCTTGAAAAGGCCTACCAAATTCCAGAAAAATCCCACAGAATCTACACAAATTCCCACAAAATCAAAAACAAATTCCTCAAAATTCAAGTCTCCTCAGAATCCCACACAATTCCAGAAAAAACCCACAAAATTCCAGAGAAGTCCCACAAAACTCCCTAAATCATTTCAAAACCCTACCAATTCACAGGAATGTCCCACAAAATCTCCACCAATTCCCAGAACATCCCACAAAAATCTCACAAAAATCCCTAAATCTTCTGAAAACTCGAAAACACGGCCAAAATCCACAAAAATCCCACCAAATCTCCACAAATTCCCACAGAATACATGAAAAATCCCTGATAATTCGTCAGTTCTCTACAGAATCTCACCAAATTCCAGAAAAGTCCCTCAAAGTTCCACAAACATCCCACAAAATCTCCCCAGTATCCAACAAAATTCCAGGAAAAATCCCACAAAATTCCCTAAATCTTCTCAAAACACGACCAAATTCTAGAAAAATATCCCACCAAATCACCACAAATTCCCACAAAATACATGAAAAATCCCTCAAGATCCCTAAATCGCCTAAATATCCCACAAAATCCCACAAAAATCACACAAAACCTCCACAAGTTTCCACAAAATCTAAGAAAATTTCCTCAAAATTCTTCAAGTCTCCTCAAAACCACACAAAGTCCTTGAAAAGGCCCACCAAATTCCAGAAAAATCCCACAGAATCTCCACAAATTCCCACAAAAATCTAAAACAAATTCCTCAAAATTCTTCAAGTCTCCTCAGAATCCCACACAATTCCAGAAAAAACCCACAAAATTCCAGAGAAGTCCCACAAAACTCCCTAAATCATTTCAAAACCCTTCCAATTCACAGGAATGACCCACAAAATCTCCACCAATTCCCAGAACATCCCACAAAAATCTCACAAAAATCCCTAAATCTTCTGAAAACTCGAAAACACGGACAAAATCCACAAAAATCCCACCAAATCTCCACAAATTCCCACAGAATACATGAAAAATCCCTGATAGTTCGTCAGTTCTCTACAAAATCTCACAAAATTCCAGAAGAGTCCCTCAAAGTTCCACAAACATTCCACAAAATCTCCCCAGTATCCAACAAAATTCCAGGAAAAATCCCACAAAATTCCCTAAATCTTCTCAAAACACGACCAAATTCTAGAAAAATATCCCACCAAATCACCACAAATTCCCACAAAATACATGAAAAATCCCTCAAGATCCCTAAATCGCCTCAATATCCCACAAAATCCCACAAAAATCCCACAAAACCTCCACAAGTTTCCACAAAATCTAAGAAAAATTCCTCAAAATTCTTCAAGTCTCCTCAAAACCACACAAAGTCCTTGAAAAGGCCCACCAAATTCCAGAAAAATCCCACAGAATCTCCACAAATTCCCACAAAAATCTAAAACAAATTCCTCAAAATTCTTCAAGTCTCCTCAGAATCCCACACAATTCCAGAAAAAACCCACAAAATTCCAGAGAAGTCCCACACAACTCCCTAAATCATTTCAAAACCCTTCCAATTCACAGGAATGACCCACAAAATCTCCACCAATTCCCAGAACATCCCACAAAAATCTCACAAAAATCCCTAAATCTTCTGAAAACTCGAAAACACGGCCAAAATCCACAAAAATCCCACCAAATCTCCACAAATTCCCACAGAATACATGAAAAATCCCTGATAATTCTTCAGTTCTCTACAGAATCTCACCAAATTCCAGAAGAGTCCCTCAAAGTTCCACAAACATCCCACAAAATCTCCCCAGTATCCAACAAAATTCCAGGAAAAATCCCACAAAATTCCCTAAATCTTCTCAAAATACGACCAAATTCCAGAAAAATATCCCACCAAATCTCCACAAAATCCCACAAAATACATGAAAAATCCCTCAAGATCCCTAAATCGCCTCAATATCCCACAAAATCCCACAAAAATCCCACAAAACCTCCACAAGTTTCCACAAAATCTAAGAAAAATTCCTCAAAATTCTTCAAGTCTCCTCAAAACCACACAAAGTCCTTCAAAAAGGCCCACCAAATTCCAGAAAAATCTTACAGAATTCCCTAAATCTTCTCAAAACTCTACCAAATTCCAGAAAAATCCCACCAAATCTCCACAAATTCCCACGGAATACATGAAAAATCCCTGATAATTCTTCAGTTCTCTACAGAATCTCACCAAATTCCAGAAAAGTCCCTCAAAGTTCCACAAACATCCCACAAAATCTCCCCAGTATCCAACAAAATTCCAGGAAAAATCCCACAAAATTCCCTAAATCTTCTCAAAACACGACCAAATTCTAGAAAAATATCCCACCAAATCTCCACAAATTCCCACAAAATACATGAAAAATCCCTCAAGATCCCTAAATCGCCTCAATATCTCACAAAATCCCACAAAAATCACACAAAACCTCTACAAGTTTCCACAAAATCTAAGAAAAATTCCTCAAAATTCTTCAAGTCTCCTCAAAACCACACAAAGTCCTTGAAAAGTCCCACCAAATTCCAGTAAAATCCCACAGAATCTACACAAATTCCCACAAAATCTAAAACAAATTCCTCAAAATTCAAGTCTCCTCAGAATCCCACACAATTCCAAAAAAAACCCACAAAATTCCAGAGAAGTCCTACAAAACTCCCTAAATCATTTCAAAACCCTACCAATTCACAGGAATGTCCCACAAAATCTCCACCAATTCCCAGAACATCCCACAAAAATCTCACAAAAATCCCTAAATCTTCTGAAAACTCGAAAACACGGCCAAAATCCACAAAAATCCCACCAAATCTCCACAAATTCCCACAGAATACATGAAAAATCCCTGATAATTCTTCAGTTCTCTACAGAATCTCACCAAATTCCAGAAAAGTCCCTCAAAGTTCCACAAACATCCCACAAAATCTCCCCAGTATCCATCAAAATTCCAGGAAAAATCCCACAAAATTCCCTAAATCTTCTCAAAACACGACCAAATTCCAGAAAAATATCCCACCAAATCTCCACAAAATCCCACAAAATACATGAAAAATCCCTCAAGATCCCTAAATCGCCTCAATATCCCACAAAATCCCACAAAAATCCCACAAAACCTCCACAAGTTTCCACAAAATCTAAGAAAAATTCCTCAAAATTCTTCAAGTCTCCTCAAAACCACACAAAGTCCTTCAAAAAGGCCCACCAAATTCCAGAAAAATCTTACAGAATTCCCTAAATCTTTTCAAAACTCTACCAAATTCCAGAAAAATCCCACCAAATCTCCACAAATTCCCACGGAATACATGAAAAATCCCTGATAATTCTTCAGTTCTCTACAGAATCTCACCAAATTCCAGAAAAGTCCCTCAAAGTTCCACAAACATCCCACAAAATCTCCCCAGTATCCAACAAAATTCCAGGAAAAATCCCACAAAATTCCCTAAATCTTCTCAAAACACGGCCAAAATCCACAAAAATCCCACCAAATCTCCACAAATTCCCACAGAATACATGAAAAATCCCTGATAATTCTTCAGTTCTCTACAGAATCTCACCAAATTCCAGAAAAGTCCCTCAAAGTTCCACAAACATCCCACAAAATCTCCCCAGTATCCAACAAAATTCCAGGAAAAATCCCACAAAATTCCCTAAATCTTCTCAAAACACGACCAAATTCTAGAAAAATATCCCACCAAATCACCACAAATTCCCACAAAATACATGAAAAATCCCTCAAGATCCCTAAATCGCCTCAATATCCCACAAAATCCCACAAAAATCACACAAAACCTCCACAAGTTTCCACAAAATCTAAGAAAATTTCCTCAAAATTCTTCAAGTCTCCTCAAAACCACACAAAGTCCTTGAAAAGGCCCACCAAATTCCAGAAAAATCCCACAGAATCTACACAAATTCCCACAAAATCTAAAACAAATTCCTCAAAATTCTTCAAGCCTCCTCAGAATCCCACACAATTCCAGAAAAAACCCACAAAATTCCAGAGAAGTCCCACAAAACTCCCTAAATCATTTCAAAACCCTACCAATTCACAGGAATGTCCCACAAAATCTCCATCAATTCCCAGAACATCCCACAAAAATCTCACAAAAATCCCTAAATCTTCTGAAAACTCGAAAACACGGCCAAAATCCACAAAAATCCCACCAAATCTCCACAAATTCCCACAGAATACATGAAAAATCCCTGATAATTCTTCAGTTCTCTACAGAATCTCACCAAATTCCAGAAAAGTCCCTCAAAGTTCCACAAACATCCCACAAAATCTCCCCAGTATCCATCAAAATTCCAGGAAAAATCCCACAAAATTCCCTAAATCTTCTCAAAACACGACCAAATTCCAGAAAAATATCCCACCAAATCTCCACAAAATCCCACAAAATACATGAAAAATCCCTCAAGATCCCTAAATCGCCTCAATATCCCACAAAATCCCACAAAAATCCCACAAAACCTCCACAAGTTTCCACAAAATCTAAGAAAAATTCCTCAAAATTCTTCAAGTCTCCTCAAAACCACACAAAGTCCTTCAAAAAGGCCCACCAAATTCCAGAAAAATCTTACAGAATTCCCTAAATCTTCTCAAAACTCTACCAAATTCCAGAAAAATCCCACCAAATCTCCACAAATTCCCACGGAATACATGAAAAATCCCTGATAATTCGTCAGTTCTCTACAGAATCTCACCAAATTCCAGAAAAGTGCCTCAAAGTTCCACAAACATCCCACAAAATCTCCCCAGTATCCAACAAAATTCCAGGAAAAATCCCACAAAATTCCCTAAATCTTCTCAAAACACGGCCAAAATCCACAAAAATCCCACCAAATCTCCACAAATTCCCACAGAATACATGAAAAATCCCTGATAATTCGTCAGTTCTCTACAGAATCTCACCAAATTCCAGAAAAGTCCCTCAAAGTTCCACAAACATCCCACAAAATCTCCCCAGTATCCAACAAAATTCCAGGAAAAATCCCACAAAATTCCCTAAATCTTCTCAAAACACGACCAAATTCTAGAAAAATATCCCACCAAATCACCACAAATTCCCACAAAATACATGAAAAATCCCTCAAGATCCCTAAATCGCCTCAATATCCCACAAAATCCCACAAAAATCACACAAAACCTCCACAAGTTTCCACAAAATCTAAGAAAATTTCCTCAAAATTCTTCAAGTCTCCTCAAAACCACACAAAGTCCTTGAAAAGGCCCACCAAATTCCAGAAAAATCCCACAGAATCTACACAAATTCCCACAAAATCTAAAACAAATTCCTCAAAATTCTTCAAGCCTCCTCAGAATCCCACACAATTCCAGAAAAAACCCACAAAATTCCAGAGAAGTCCCACAAAACTCCCTAAATCATTTCAAAACCCTACCAATTCACAGGAATGTCCCACAAAATCTCCATCAATTCCCAGAACATCCCACAAAAATCTCACAAAAATCCCTAAATCTTCTGAAAACTCGAAAACACGGCCAAAATCCACAAAAATCCCACCAAATCTCCACAAATTCCCACAGAATACATGAAAAATCCCTGATAATTCTTCAGTTCTCTACAGAATCTCACCAAATTCCAGAAAAGTCCCTCAAAGTTCCACAAACATCCCACAAAATCTCCCCAGTATCCATCAAAATTCCAGGAAAAATCCCACAAAATTCCCTAAATCTTCTCAAAACACGACCAAATTCCAGAAAAATATCCCACCAAATCTCCACAAAATCCCACAAAATACATGAAAAATCCCTCAAGATCCCTAAATCGCCTCAATATCCCACAAAATCCCACAAAAATCCCACAAAACCTCCACAAGTTTCCACAAAATCTAAGAAAAATTCCTCAAAATTCTTCAAGTCTCCTCAAAACCACACAAAGTCCTTCAAAAAGGCCCACCAAATTCCAGAAAAATCTTACAGAATTCCCTAAATCTTCTCAAAACTCTACCAAATTCCAGAAAAATCCCACCAAATCTCCACAAATTCCCACGGAATACATGAAAAATCCCTGATAATTCGTCAGTTCTCTACAGAATCTCACCAAATTCCAGAAAAGTCCCTCAAAGTTCCACAAACATCCCACAAAATCTCCCCAGTATCCAACAAAATTCCAGGAAAAATCCCACAAAATTCCCTAAATCTTCTCAAAACACGACCAAATTCTAGAAAAATATCCCACCAAATCTCCACAAATTCCCACAAAATACATGAAAAATCCCTCAAGATCCCTAAATCGCCTCAATATCTCGCAAAATCCCACAAAAATCACACAAAACCTCCATAAGTTTCCACAAAATCTAAGAAAAATTCCTCAAAATTCTTCAAGTCTCCTCAAAACCACACAAAGTCCTTGAAAAGGCCTACCAAATTCCAGAAAAATCCCACAGAATCTCCACAAATTCCCACAAAATCAAAAACAAATTCCTCAAAATTCAAGTCTCCTCAGAATCCCACACAATTCCAGAAAAAACCCACAAAATTCCAGAGAAGTCCCACAAAACTCCCTAAATCATTTCAAAACCCTACCAATTCACAGGAATGTCCCACAAAATCTCCACCAATTCCCAGAACATCCCACAAAAATCTCACAAAAATCCCTAAATCTTCTGAAAACTCGAAAACACGGACAAAATCCACAAAAATCCCACCAAATCTCCACAAATTCCCACAGAATACATGAAAAATCCCTGATAATTCGTCTGTTCCCTACAGAATCTCACCAAATTCCAGAAAAGTCCCTCAAAGTTCCACAAACATCCCACAAAATCTCCCCAGTATCCAACAAAATTCCAGGAAAAATCCCACAAAATTCCCTAAATCTTCTCAAAACACGACCAAATTCTAGAAAAATATCCCACCAAATCTCCACAAAATCCCACAAAATACATGAAAAATCCCTCAAAATCCCTAAATCGCCTCAATATCCCACAAAATCCCACAAAAATCCCACAAAACCTCTACAAGTTTCCACAAAATCTAAGAAAAATTCCTCAAAATTCTTCAAGTCTCCTCAAAACCACACAAAGTCCTTGAAAAGGCCCACCAAATTCCAGAAAAATCCCACAGAATCTACACAAATTCCCACAAAATCTAAAACAAATTCCTCAAAATTCTTCAAGCCTCCTCAGAATCCCACACAATTCCAGAAAAAACCCACAAAATTCCAGAGAAGTCCCACAAAACTCCCTAAATCATTTCAAAACCCTACCAATTCACAGGAATGTCCCACAAAATCTCCATCAATTCCCAGAACATCCCACAAAAATCTCACAAAAATCCCTAAATCTTCTGAAAACTCGAAAACACGGCCAAAATCCACAAAAATCCCACCAAATCTCCACAAATTCCCACAGAATACATGAAAAATCCCTGATAATTCTTCAGTTCTCTACAGAATCTCACCAAATTCCAGAAAAGTCCCTCAAAGTTCCACAAACATCCCACAAAATCTCCCCAGTATCCATCAAAATTCCAGGAAAAATCCCACAAAATTCCCTAAATCTTCTCAAAACACGACCAAATTCCAGAAAAATATCCCACCAAATCTCCACAAAATCCCACAAAATACATGAAAAATCCCTCAAGATCCCTAAATCGCCTCAATATCCCACAAAATCCCACAAAAATCCCACAAAACCTCCACAAGTTTCCACGAAATCTAAGAAAAATTCCTCAAAATTCTTCAAGTCTCCTCAAAACCACACAAAGTCCTTGAAAAGGCCTACCAAATTCCAGAAAAATCTTACAGAATTCCCTAAATCTTCTCAAAACTCTACCAAATTCCAGAAAAATCCCACCAAATCTCCACAAATTCCCACAAAATCTAAAACAAATTCCTCAAAATTCAAGTCTCCTCAGAATCCCACACAATTCCAGAAAAAACCCACAAAATTCCAGAGAAGTCCCACAAAACTCCCTAAATCATTTCAAAACCCTACCAATTCACAGGAATGTCCCACAAAATCTCCACCAATTCCCAGAACATCCCACAAAAATCTCACAAAAATCCCTAAATCTTCTGAAAATTCGAAAACACGGCCAAAATCCAGAAAAATCCCACCAAATCTCCACAAATTCCCACAGAATACATGAAAAATCCCTGATAATTCTTCAGTTCTCTACAGAATCTCACCAAATTCCAGAAAAGTCCCTCAAAGTTCCACAAACATCCCACAAAATCTCCCCAGTATCCAACAAAATTCCAGGAAAAATCCCACAAAATTCCCTAAATCTTCTCAAAACACGACCAAATTCTAGAAAAATATCCCACCAAATCACCACAAAATCCCACAAAATGCATGAAAAATCCCTCAAGATCCCTAAATCGCCTCAATATCCCACAAAATCCCACAAAAATCCCACAAAACCTCCACAAGTTTCCACAAAATCAAAAACAAATTCCTCAAAATTCAAGTCTCCTCAGAATCCCACACAATTCCAGAAAAAACCCACAAAATTCCAGAGAAGTCCCACAAAACTCCCTAAATCATTTCAAAACCCTACCAATTCACAGGAATGTCCCACAAAATCTCCACCAATTCCCAGAACATCCCACAAAAATCTCACAAAAATCCCTAAATCTTCTGAAAACTCGAAAACACGGCCAAAATCCACAAAAATCCCACCAAATCTCCACAAATTCCCACAGAATACATGAAAAATCCCTGATAATTCGTCAGTTCTCTACAGAATCTCACCAAATTCCAGAAAAGTCCCTCAAAGTTCCACAAACATCCCACAAAATCTCCCCAGTATCCAACAAAATTCCAGGAAAAATCACACAAAATTCCCTAAATCTTCTCAAAACTCGGCCAAAATCCACAAAAATCCCACCAAATCTCCACAAATTCCCACAGAATACATGAAAAATCCCTGATAATTCGTCAGTTCTGTACAGAATCTCACCAAATTCCAGAAAAGTCCCTCAAAGTTCCACAAACATCCCACAAAATCTCCCCAGTATCCAACAAAATTCCAGGAAAAATCCCACAAAATTCCCTAAATCTTCTCAAAACACGACCAAATTCTAGAAAAATATCCCACCAAATCACCACAAATTCCCACAAAATACATGAAAAATCCCTCAAGATCCCTAAATCGCCTCAATATCCCACAAAATCCCACAAAAATCACACAAAACCTCCACAAGTTTCCACAAAATCTAAGAAAATTTCCTTAAAATTCTTCAAGTCTCCTCAAAACCACACAAAGTCCTTGAAAAGGCCCACCAAATTCCAGAAAAATCCCACAGAATCTACACAAATTCCCACAAAATCTAAAACAAATTCCTCAAAATTCTTCAAGCCTCCTCAGAATCCCACACAATTCCAGAAAAAACCCACAAAATTCCAGAGAAGTCCCACAAAACTCCCTAAATCATTTCAAAACCCTACCAATTCACAGGAATGTCCCACAAAATCTCCATCAATTCCCAGAACATCCCACAAAAATCTCACAAAAATCCCTAAATCTTCTGAAAATTCGAAAACACGGCCAAAATCCACAAAAATCCCACCAAATCTCCACAAATTCCCACAGAATACATGAAAAATCCCTGATAATTCTTCAGTTCTCTACAGAATCTCACCAAATTCCAGAAAAGTCCCTCAAAGTTCCACAAACATCCCACAAAATCTCCCCAGTATCCATCAAAATTCCAGGAAAAATCCCACAAAATTCCCTAAATCTTCTCAAAACACGACCAAATTCCAGAAAAATATCCCACCAAATCTCCACAAAATCCCACAAAATACATGAAAAATCCCTCAAGATCCCTAAATCGCCTCAATATCCCACAAAATCCCACAAAAATCCCACAAAACCTCCACAAGTTTCCACAAAATCTAAGAAAAATTCCTCAAAATTCTTCAAGTCTCCTCAAAACCACACAAAGTCCTTCAAAAAGGCCCACCAAATTCCAGAAAAATCTTACAGAATTCCCTAAATCTTCTCAAAACTCTACCAAATTCCAGAAAAATCCCACCAAATCTCCACAAATTCCCACGGAATACATGAAAAATCCCTGATAATTCGTCAGTTCTCTACAGAATCTCACCAAATTCCAGAAAAGTCCCTCAAAGTTCCACAAACATCCCACAAAATCTCCCCAGTATCCAACAAAATTCCAGGAAAAATCCCACAAAATTCCCTAAATCTTCTCAAAACACGACCAAATTCTAGAAAAATATCCCACCAAATCACCACAAATTCCCACAAAATACATGAAAAATCCCTCAAGATCCCTAAATCGCCTCAATATCTCACAAAATCCCACAAAAATCACACAAAACCTCCATAAGTTTCCACAAAATCTAAGAAAAATTCCTCAAAATTCTTCAAGTCTCCTCAAAACCACACAAAGTCCTTGAAAAGGCCTACCAAATTCCAGAAAAATCCCACAGAATCTCCACAAATTCCCACAAAATCAAAAACAAATTCCTCAAAATTCAAGTCTCCTCAGAATCCCACACAATTCCAGAAAAAACCCACAAAATTCCAGAAAAGTCCCACAAAACTCCCTAAATCATTTCAAAACCCTACCAATTCACAGGAATGTCCCACAAAATCTCCACCAATTCCCAGAACATCCCACAAAAATCTCACAAAAATCCCTAAATCTTCTGAAAACTCGAAAACACGGCCAAAATCCACAAATATCCCACCAAATCTCCACAAATTCCCACAGAATACATGAAAAATCCCTGATAATTCGTCAGTTCTCTACAGAATCTCACCAAATTCCAGAAAAGTCCCTCAAAGTTCCACAAACATCCCACAAAATCTCCCCAGTATCCAACAAAATTCCAGGAAAAATCCCACAAAATTCCCTAAATCTTCTCAAAACACGACCAAATTCTAGAAAAATATCCCACCAAATCACCACAAATTCCCACAAAATACATGAAAAATCCCTCAAGATCCCTAAATCGCCTAAATATCCCACAAAATCCCACAAATATTCCACAAAACCTCCACAAGTTTCCTCAAAATCTAAGAAAAATTCCTCAAAATTCTTCAAGTCTCCTCAAAACCACACAAAGTCCTTGAAAAGGCCCACCAAATTCCAGAAAAATCCCACAGAATCTCCACAAATTCCCACAAAAATCTAAAACAAATTCCTCAAAATTCTTCAAGTCTCCTCAGAATCCCACACAATTCCAGAAAAAACCCACAAAATTCCAGAGAAGTCCCACACAACTCCCTAAATCATTTCAAAACCCTTCCAATTCACAGGAATGACCCACAAAATCTCCACCAATTCCCAGAACATCCCACAAAAATCTCACAAAAATCCCTAAATCTTCTGAAAACTCGAAAACACGGCCAAAATCCACAAAAATCCCACCAAATCTCCACAAATTCCCACAGAATACATGAAAAATCCCTGATAATTCTTCAGTTCTCTACAGAATCTCACCAAATTCCAGAAGAGTCCCTCAAAGTTCCACAAACATCCCACAAAATCTCCCCAGTATCCAACAAAATTCCAGGAAAAATCCCACAAAATTCCCTAAATCTTCTCAAAACACGACCAAATTCTAGAAAAATATCCCACCAAATCACCACAAATTCCCACAAAATACATGAAAAATCCCTCAAGGTCCCTAAATCGCCTCAATATCCCACAAAATCCCACAAAAATCACACAAAACCTCCACAAGTTTCCACAAAATCTAAGAAAAATTCCTCAAAATTCTTCAAGTCTCCTCAAAACCACACAAAGTCCTTCAAAAAGGCCCACCAAATTCCAGAAAAATCTTACAGAATTCCCTAAATCTTCTCAAAACTCTACCAAATTCCAGAAAAATCCCACCAAATCTCCACAAATTCCCACAGAATACATGAAAAATCCCTGATAATTCTTCAGTTCTCTACAGAATCTCACCAAATTCCAGAAAAGTCCCTCAAAGTTCCACAAACATCCCACAAAATCTCCCCAGTATCCAACAAAATTCCAGGAAAAATCCCACAAAATTCCCTAAATCTTCTCAAAACACGGCCAAAATCCACAAAAATCCCACCAAATCTCCACAAATTCCCACAGAATACATGAAAAATCCCTGATAATTCGTCAGTTCTCTACAGAATCTCACCAAATTCCAGAAAAGTCCCTCAAAGTTCCACAAACATCCCACAAAATCTCCCCAGTATCCAACAAAATTCCAGGAAAAATCCCACAAAATTCCCTAAATCTTCTCAAAACACGACCAAATTCTAGAAAAATATCCCACCAAATCTCCACAAAATCCCACAAAATACATGAAAAATCCCTCAAAATCCCTAAATCGCCTCAATATCCCACAAAATCCCACAAAAATCCCACAAAACCTCTACAAGTTTCCACAAAATCTAAGAAAAATTCCTCAAAATTCTTCAAGTCTCCTCAACACCACACAAAGTCCTTGAAAAGGCCCACCAAATTCCAGAAAAATCCCACAGAATCTACACAAATACCCACAAAATCTAAAACAAATTCCTCAAAATTCTTCAAGTCTCCTCAGAATCCCACACAATTCCAGAAAAAACCCACAGAATTCCAGAGAAGTCCCACAAAACTCCCTAAATCATTTCAAAACCCTACCAATTCACAGGAATGTCCCACAAAATCTCCATCAATTCCCAGAACATTTCACAAAAATCTCACAAAAATCCCTAAATCTTCTGAAAACTCGAAAACACGGCCAAAATCCAGAAAAATCCCACCAAATCTCCACAAATTCCCACAGAATACATGAAAAATCCCTGATAATTCTTCAGTTCTCTACAGAATCTCACCAAATTCTAGAAAAGTCCCTCAAAGTTCCACAAACATCCCACAAAATCTCCCCAGTATCCAACAAAATTCCAGGAAAAATCCCACAAAATTCCCTAAATCTTCTCAAAACACGACCAAATTCCAGAAAAATATCCCACCAAATCTCCACAAAATCCCACAAAATGCATGAAAAATCCCTCAAGATCCCTAAATCGCCTCAATATCCCACAAAATCCCACAAAAATCCCACAAAACCTCCACAAGTTTCCACAAAATCTAAGAAAAATTCCTCAAAATTCTTCAAGTCTCCTCAAAACCACACAAAGTCCTTCAAAAAGGCCCACCAAATTCCAGAAAAATCTTACAGAATTCCCTAAATCTTCTCAAAACTCTACCAAATTCCAGAAAAATCCCACCAAATTTTCACAAATTCCCACAGAATACATGAAAAATCCCTGATAATTCTTCAGTTCTCTACAGAATCTCACCAAATTCCAGAAAAGTCCCTCAAAGTTCCACAAACATCCCACAAAATCTCCCCAGTATCCAACAAAATTCCAGGAAAAATCCCACAGAATTCCCTAAATCTTCTCAAAACACGACCAAATTCTAGAAAAATATCCCACCAAATCACCACAAATTCCCACAAAATACATGAAAAATCCCTCAAGATCCCTAAATCGCCTCAATATCCCACAAAATCCCACAAAAATCACACAAAACCTCCACAAGTTTCCACAAAATCTAAGAAAAATTCCTCAAAATTCTTCAAGTCTCCTCAAAACCACACAAAGTCCTTGAAAAGTCCCACCAAATTCCAGTAAAATCCCACAGAATCTACACAAATTCCCACAAAATCTAAAACAAATTCCTCAAAATTCTTCAAGTCTCCTCAGAATCCCACACAATTCCAGAAAAAACCCACAAAATTCCAGAGAAGTCCCACAAAACTCCCTAAATCATTTCAAAACCCTACCAATTCACAGGAATGTCCCACAAAATCTCCACCAATTCCCAGAACATCCCACAAAAATCTCACAAAAATCCCTAAATCTTCTGAAAACTCGAAAACACGGACAAAATCCACAAAAATCCCACCAAATCTCCACAAATTCCCACAGAATACATGAAAAATCCCTGATAATTCGTCAGTTCTCTACAGAATCTCACCAAATTCCAGAAAAGTCCCTCAAAGTTCCACAAACATCCCACAAAATCTCCCCAGTATCCATCAAAATTCCAGGAAAAATCCCACAAAATTCCCTAAATCTTCTCAAAACACGACCAAATTCTAGAAAAATATCCCACCAAATCACCACAAATTCCCACAAAATACATGAAAAATCCCTCAAGATCCCTAAATCGCCTCAATATCCCACAAAATCACACAAAAATCACACAAAACCTCCACAAGTTTCCACAAAATCTAAGAAAAATTCCTCAAAATTCTTCAAGTCTCCTCAAAACCACACAAAGTCCTTGAAAAGGCCCACCAAATTCCAGTAAAATCCCACAGAATCTACACAAATTCCCACAAAATCTAAAACAAATTCCTCAAAATTCAAGTCTCCTCAGAATCCCACACAATTCCAGAAAAAACCCACAAAATTCCAGAGAAGTCCCACAAAACTCCCTAAATCATTTCAAAACCCTACCAATTCACAGGAATGACCCACAAAATCACCACCAATTCCCAGAACATCCCACAAAAATCTCACAAAAATCCCTAAATCTTCTGAAAACTCGAAAACACGGCCAAAATCCACAAAAATCCCACCAAATCTCCACAAATTCCCACAGAATACATGAAAAATCCCTGATAATTCGTCAGTTCTCTACAGAATCTCACCAAATTCCAGAAAAGTCCCTCAAAGTTCCACAAACATCCCACAAAATCTCCCCAGTATCCAACAAAATTCCAGGAAAAATCCCACAAAATTCCCTAAATCTTCTCAAAACACGACCAAATTCTAGAAAAATATCCCACCAAATCTCCACAAAATCCCACAAAATACATGAAAAATCCCTCAAAATCCCTAAATCGCCTCAATATCCCACAAAATCCCACAAAAATCACACAAAACCTCTACAAGTTTCCACAAAATCTAAGAAAAATTCCTCAAAATTCTTCAAGTCTCCTCAAAACCACACAAAGTCCTTGAAAAGGCCCACCAAATTCCAGAAAAATCCCACAGAATCTCCACAAATTCCCACAAAATCAAAAACAAATTCCTCAAAATTCAAGTCTCTTCAGAATCCCACACAATTTTAGAAAAAACCCACAAAATTCCAGAGAAGTCCCACAAAACTCCCTAAATCATTTCAAAACCCTACCAATTCACAGGAATGTCCCACAAAATCTCCACCAATTCCCAGAACATCCCACAAAAATCTCACAAAAATCCCTAAATCTTCTGAAAACTCGAAAACACGGACAAAATCCACAAAAATCCCACCAAATCTCCACAAATTCCCACAGAATACATGAAAAATCCCTGATAATTCGTCTGTTCCCTACAGAATCTCACCAAATTCCAGAAAAGTCCCTCAAAGTTCCACAAACATCCCACAAAATCTCCCCAGTATCCAACAAAATTCCAGGAAAAATCCCACAAAATTCCCTAAATCTTCTCAAAACACGACCAAATTCTAGAAAAATATCCCACCAAATCTCCACAAAATCCCACAAAATACATGAAAAATCCCTCAAAATCCCTAAATCGCCTCAATATCCCACAAAATCCCACAAAAATCCCACAAAACCTCTACAAGTTTCCACAAAATCTAAGAAAAATTCCTCAAAATTCTTCAAGTCTCCTCAAAACCACACAAAGTCCTTGAAAAGGCCCACCAAATTCCAGAAAAATCCCACAGAATCTACACAAATTCCCACAAAATCTAAAACAAATTCCTCAAAATTCTTCAAGCCTCCTCAGAATCCCACACAATTCCAGAAAAAACCCACAAAATTCCAGAGAAGTCCCACAAAACTCCCTAAATCATTTCAAAACCCTACCAATTCACAGGAATGTCCCACAAAATCTCCACCAATTCCCAGAACATCCCACAAAAATCTCACAAAAATCCCTAAATCTTCTGAAAATTCGAAAACACGGCCAAAATCCAGAAAAATCCCACCAAATCTCCACAAATTCCCACAGAATACATGAAAAATCCCTGATAATTCTTCAGTTCTCTACAGAATCTCACCAAATTCCAGAAAAGTCCCTCAAAGTTCCACAAACATCCCACAAAATCTCCCCAGTATCCAACAAAATTCCAGGAAAAATCCCACAAAATTCCCTAAATCTTCTCAAAACACGACCAAATTCTAGAAAAATATCCCACCAAATCACCACAAAATCCCACAAAATGCATGAAAAATCCCTCAAGATCCCTAAATCGCCTCAATATCCCACAAAATCCCACAAAAATCCCACAAAACCTCCACAAGTTTCCACAAAATCAAAAACAAATTCCTCAAAATTCAAGTCTCCTCAGAATCCCACACAATTCCAGAAAAAACCCACAAAATTCCAGAGAAGTCCCACAAAACTCCCTAAATCATTTCAAAACCCTACCAATTCACAGGAATGTCCCACAAAATCTCCACCAATTCCCAGAACATCCCACAAAAATCTCACAAAAATCCCTAAATCTTCTGAAAACTCGAAAACACGGACAAAATCCACAAAAATCCCACCAAATCTCCACAAATTCCCACAGAATACATGAAAAATCCCTGATAATTCTTCAGTTCTCTACAGAATCTCACCAAATTCCAGAAAAGTCCCTCAAAGTTCCACAAACATCCCACAAAATCTCCCCAGTATCCAACAAAATTCCAGGAAAAATCCCACAAAATTCCCTAAATCTTCTCAAAACTCGGCCAAAATCCACAAAAATCCCACCAAATCTCCACAAATTCCCACAGAATACATGAAAAATCCCTGATAATTCGTCAGTTCTGTACAGAATCTCACCAAATTCCAGAAAAGTCCCTCAAAGTTCCACAAACATCCCACAAAATCTCCCCAGTATCCAACAAAATTCCAGGAAAAATCCCACAAAATTCCCTAAATCTTCTCAAAACACGACCAAATTCTAGAAAAATATCCCACCAAATCACCACAAATTCCCACAAAATACATGAAAAATCCCTCAAGATCCCTAAATCGCCTCAATATCCCACAAAATCACACAAAAATCACACAAAACCTCCACAAGTTTCCACAAAATCTAAGAAAAATTCCTCAAAATTCTTCAAGTCTCCTCAAAACCACACAAAGTCCTTGAAAAGTCCCACCAAATTCCAGTAAAATCCCACAGAATCTTCACAAATTCCCACAAAATCTAAAACAAATTCCTCAAAATTCAAGTCTCCTCAGAATCCCACACAATTCCAGAAAAAACCCACAAAATTCCAGAGAAGTCCCACAAAACTCCCTAAATCATTTCAAAACCCTACCAATTCAAGGGAATGTCCCACAAAATCTCCACCAATTCCCAGAACATCCCACAAAAATCTCACAAAAATCCCTAAATCTTCTGAAAACTCGAAAACACGGACAAAATCCACAAAAATCCCACCAAATCTCCACAAATTCCCACAGAATACATGAAAAATCCCTGATAATTCGTCAGTTCTCTACAGAATCTCACCAAATTCCAGAAAAGTCCCTCAAAGTTCCACAAACATCCCACAAAATCTCCCCAGTATCCAACAAAATTCCAGGAAAAATCCCACAAAATTCCCTAAATCTTCTCAAAACTCGGCCAAAATCCACAAAAATCCCACCAAATCTCCACAAATTCCCACAGAATACATGAAAAATCCCTGATAATTCTTCAGTTCTCTACAGAATCTCACCAAATTCCAGAAAAGTCCCTCAAAGTTCCACAAACATCCCACAAAATCTCCCCAGTATCCAACAAAATTCCAGGAAAAATCCCACAAAATTCCCTAAATCTTCTCAAAACACGACCAAATTCTAGAAAAATATCCCACCAAATCACCACAAATTCCCACAAAATACATGAAAAATCCCTCAAGATCCCTAAATCGCCTCAATATCCCACAAAATCCCACAAAAATCACACAAAACCTCCACAAGTTTCCACAAAATCTAAGAAAAATTCCTCAAAATTCTTCAAGTCTCCTCAAAACCACACAAAGTCCTTGAAAAGTCCCACCAAATTCCAGTAAAATCCCACAGAATCTTCACAAATTCCCACAAAATCTAAAACAAATTCCTCAAAATTCAAGTCTCCTCAGAATCCCACACAATTCCAGAAAAAACCCACAAAATTCCAGAGAAGTCCCACAAAACTCCCTAAATCATTTCAAAACCCTACCAATTCACAGGAATGTCCCACAAAATCTCCACCAATTCCCAGAACATCCCACAAAAATCTCACAAAAATCCCTAAATCTTCTGAAAACTCGAAAACACGGACAAAATCCACAAAAATCCCACCAAATCTCCACAAATTCCCACAGAATACATGAAAAATCCCTGATAATTCTTCAGTTCTCTACAGAATCTCACCAAATTCCAGAAAAGTCCCTCAAAGTTCCACAAACATCCCACAAAATCTCCCCAGTATCCAACAAAATTCCAGGAAATATCCCACAAAATTCCCTAAATCATCTCAAAACACGACCAAATTCTAGAAAAATATCCCACCAAATCTCCACAAAATCCCACAAAATACATGAAAAATCCCTCAAGATCCCTAAATCGCCTCAATATCATACAAAATCCCACAAAAATCACACAAAACCTCCACAAGTTTCCACAAAATCTAAGAAAAATTCCTCAAAATTCTTCAAGTCTCCTCAAAACCACACAAAGTCCTTGAAAAGGCCCACCAAATTCCAGAAAAATCCCACAGAATCTACACAAATTCCCACAAAATCTAAAACAAATTCCTCAAAATTCTTCAAGTCTCCTCAGAATCCCACACAATTCCAGAAAAAACCCACGAAATTCCAGAGAAGTCCCACAAAACTCCCTAAATCATTTCAAAACCCTACCAATTCACAGGAATGTCCCACAAAATCTCCACCAATTCCCAGAACATCCCACAAAAATCTCACAAAAATCCCTAAATCTTCTGAAAACTCGAAAACACGGACAAAATCCACAAAAATCCCACCAAATCTCCACAAATTCCCACAGAATACATGAAAAATCCCTGATAATTCGTCTGTTCCCTACAGAATCTCACCAAATTCCAGAAAAGTCCCTCAAAGTTCCACAAACATCCCACAAAATCTCCCCAGTATCCAACAAAATTCCAGGAAAAATCCCACAAAATTCCCTAAATCTTCTCAAAACACGACCAAATTCTAGAAAAATATCCCACCAAATCTCCACAAAATCCCACAAAATACATGAAAAATCCCTCAAAATCCCTAAATCGCCTCAATATCCCACAAAATCCCACAAAAATCCCACAAAACCTCTACAAGTTTCCACAAAATCTAAGAAAAATTCCTCAAAATTCTTCAAGTCTCCTCAAAACCACACAAAGTCCTTGAAAAGGCCCACCAAATTCCAGAAAAATCCCACAGAATCTACACAAATTCCCACAAAATCTAAAACAAATTCCTCAAAATTCTTCAAGCCTCCTCAGAATCCCACACAATTCCAGAAAAAACCCACAAAATTCCAGAGAAGTCCCACAAAACTCCCTAAATCATTTCAAAACCCTACCAATTCACAGGAATGTCCCACAAAATCTCCATCAATTCCCAGAACATCCCACAAAAATCTCACAAAAATCCCTAAATCTTCTGAAAACTCGAAAACACGGCCAAAATCCACAAAAATCCCACCAAATCTCCACAAATTCCCACAGAATACATGAAAAATCCCTGATAATTCTTCAGTTCTCTACAGAATCTCACCAAATTCCAGAAAAGTCCCTCAAAGTTCCACAAACATCCCACAAAATCTCCCCAGTATCCATCAAAATTCCAGGAAAAATCCCACAAAATTCCCTAAATCTTCTCAAAACACGACCAAATTCCAGAAAAATATCCCACCAAATCTCCACAAAATCCCACAAAATACATGAAAAATCCCTCAAGATCCCTAAATCGCCTCAATATCCCACAAAATCCCACAAAAATCCCACAAAACCTCCACAAGTTTCCACGAAATCTAAGAAAAATTCCTCAAAATTCTTCAAGTCTCCTCAAAACCACACAAAGTCCTTGAAAAGGCCTACCAAATTCCAGAAAAATCTTACAGAATTCCCTAAATCTTCTCAAAACTCTACCAAATTCCAGAAAAATCCCACCAAATCTCCACAAATTCCCACAAAATCTAAAACAAATTCCTCAAAATTCAAGTCTCCTCAGAATCCCACACAATTCCAGAAAAAACCCACAAAATTCCAGAGAGGTCCCACAAAACTCCCTAAATCATTTCAAAACCCTACCAATTCACAGGAATGTCCCACAAAATCTCCACCAATTCCCAGAACATCCCACAAAAATCTCACAAAAATCCCTAAATCTTCTGAAAATTCGAAAACACGGCCAAAATCCAGAAAAATCCCACCAAATCTCCACAAATTCCCACAGAATACATGAAAAATCCCTGATAATTCTTCAGTTCTCTACAGAATCTCACCAAATTCCAGAAAAGTCCCTCAAAGTTCCACAAACATCCCACAAAATCTCCCCAGTATCCAACAAAATTCCAGGAAAAATCCCACAAAATTCCCTAAATCTTCTCAAAACACGACCAAATTCTAGAAAAATATCCCACCAAATCACCACAAAATCCCACAAAATGCATGAAAAATCCCTCAAGATCCCTAAATCGCCTCAATATCCCACAAAATCCCACAAAAATCCCACAAAACCTCCACAAGTTTCCACAAAATCAAAAACAAATTCCTCAAAATTCAAGTCTCCTCAGAATCCCACACAATTCCAGAAAAAACCCACAAAATTCCAGAGAAGTCCCACAAAACTCCCTAAATCATTTCAAAACCCTACCAATTCACAGGAATGTCCCACAAAATCTCCACCAATTCCCAGAACATCCCACAAAAATCTCACAAAAATCCCTAAATCTTCTGAAAACTCGAAAACACGGACAAAATCCACAAAAATCCCACCAAATCTCCACAAATTCCCACAGAATACATGAAAAATCCCTGATAATTCTTCAGTTCTCTACAGAATCTCACCAAATTCCAGAAAAGTCCCTCAAAGTTCCACAAACATCCCACAAAATCTCCCCAGTATCCAACAAAATTCCAGGAAAAATCCCACAAAATTCCCTAAATCTTCTCAAAACTCGGCCAAAATCCACAAAAATCCCACCAAATCTCCACAAATTCCCACAGAATACATGAAAAATCCCTGATAATTCGTCAGTTCTGTACAGAATCTCACCAAATTCCAGAAAAGTCCCTCAAAGTTCCACAAACATCCCACAAAATCTCCCCAGTATCCAACAAAATTCCAGGAAAAATCCCACAAAATTCCCTAAATCTTCTCAAAACACGACCAAATTCTAGAAAAATATCCCACCAAATCACCACAAATTCCCACAAAATACATGAAAAATCCCTCAAGATCCCTAAATCGCCTCAATATCCCACAAAATCACACAAAAATCACACAAAACCTCCACAAGTTTCCACAAAATCTAAGAAAAATTCCTCAAAATTCTTCAAGTCTCCTCAAAACCACACAAAGTCCTTGAAAAGTCCCACCAAATTCCAGTAAAATCCCACAGAATCTTCACAAATTCCCACAAAATCTAAAACAAATTCCTCAAAATTCAAGTCTCCTCAGAATCCCACACAATTCCAGAAAAAACCCACAAAATTCCAGAGAAGTCCCACAAAACTCCCTAAATCATTTCAAAACCCTACCAATTCAAGGGAATGTCCCACAAAATCTCCACCAATTCCCAGAACATCCCACAAAAATCTCACAAAAATCCCTAAATCTTCTGAAAACTCGAAAACACGGACAAAATCCACAAAAATCCCACCAAATCTCCACAAATTCCCACAGAATACATGAAAAATCCCTGATAATTCGTCAGTTCTCTACAGAATCTCACCAAATTCCAGAAAAGTCCCTCAAAGTTCCACAAACATCCCACAAAATCTCCCCAGTATCCAACAAAATTCCAGGAAAAATCCCACAAAATTCCCTAAATCTTCTCAAAACTCGGCCAAAATCCACAAAAATCCCACCAAATCTCCACAAATTCCCACAGAATACATGAAAAATCCCTGATAATTCTTCAGTTCTCTACAGAATCTCACCAAATTCCAGAAAAGTCCCTCAAAGTTCCACAAACATCCCACAAAATCTCCCCAGTATCCAACAAAATTCCAGGAAAAATCCCACAAAATTCCCTAAATCTTCTCAAAACACGACCAAATTCTAGAAAAATATCCCACCAAATCACCACAAATTCCCACAAAATACATGAAAAATCCCTCAAGATCCCTAAATCGCCTCAATATCCCACAAAATCCCACAAAAATCACACAAAACCTCCACAAGTTTCCACAAAATCTAAGAAAAATTCCTCAAAATTCTTCAAGTCTCCTCAAAACCACACAAAGTCCTTGAAAAGTCCCACCAAATTCCAGTAAAATCCCACAGAATCTTCACAAATTCCCACAAAATCTAAAACAAATTCCTCAAAATTCAAGTCTCCTCAGAATCCCACACAATTCCAGAAAAAACCCACAAAATTCCAGAGAAGTCCCACAAAACTCCCTAAATCATTTCAAAACCCTACCAATTCACAGGAATGTCCCACAAAATCTCCACCAATTCCCAGAACATCCCACAAAAATCTCACAAAAATCCCTAAATCTTCTGAAAACTCGAAAACACGGACAAAATCCACAAAAATCCCACCAAATCTCCACAAATTCCCACAGAATACATGAAAAATCCCTGATAATTCTTCAGTTCTCTACAGAATCTCACCAAATTCCAGAAAAGTCCCTCAAAGTTCCACAAACATCCCACAAAATCTCCCCAGTATCCAACAAAATTCCAGGAAATATCCCACAAAATTCCCTAAATCATCTCAAAACACGACCAAATTCTAGAAAAATATCCCACCAAATCTCCACAAAATCCCACAAAATACATGAAAAATCCCTCAAGATCCCTAAATCGCCTCAATATCATACAAAATCCCACAAAAATCACACAAAACCTCCACAAGTTTCCACAAAATCTAAGAAAAATTCCTCAAAATTCTTCAAGTCTCCTCAAAACCACACAAAGTCCTTGAAAAGGCCCACCAAATTCCAGAAAAATCCCACAGAATCTACACAAATTCCCACAAAATCTAAAACAAATTCCTCAAAATTCTTCAAGTCTCCTCAGAATCCCACACAATTCCAGAAAAAACCCACGAAATTCCAGAGAAGTCCCACAAAACTCCCTAAATCATTTCAAAACCCTACCAATTCACAGGAATGACCCACAAAATCTCCACCAATTCCCAGAACATCCCACAAAAATCTCACAAAAATCCCTAAATCTTCTGAAAACTCGAAAATACGGACAAAATCCACAAAAATCCCACCAAATCTCCACAAATTCCCACAGAATACATGAAAAATCCCTGATAATTCTTCAGTTCTCTACAGAATCTCACCAAATTCCAGAAAAGTCCCTCAAAGTTCCACAAACATCCCACAAAATCTCCCCAGTATCCAACAAAATTCCAGGAAAAATCCCACAGAATTCCCTAAATCTTCTCAAAACACGACCAAATTCTAGAAAAATATCCCACCAAATCACCACAAATTCCCACAAAATACATGAAAAATCCCTCAAGATCCCTAAATCGCCTCAATATCCCACAAAATCCCACAAAAATCACACAAAACCTCCACAAGTTTCCACAAAATCTAAGAAAAATTCCTCAAAATTCTTCAAGTCTCCTCAAAACCACACAAAGTCCTTGAAAAGGCCCACCAAATTCCAGTAAAATCCCACAGAATCTACACAAATTCCCACAAAATCTAAAACAAATTCCTCAAAATTCTTCAAGCCTCCTCAGAATCCCACACAATTCCAGAAAAAACCCACAAAATTCCAGAGAAGTCCCACAAAACTCCCTAAATCATTTCAAAACCCTACCAATTCACAGGAATGTCCCACAAAATCTCCACCAATTCCCAGAACATCCCACAAAAATCTCACAAAAATCCCTAAATCTTCTGAAAACTCGAAAACACGGCCAAAATCCACAAAAATCCCACCAAATCTCCACAAATTCCCACAGAATACATGAAAAATCCCTGATAATTCGTCAGTTCCCTACAGAATCTCACCAAATTCCAGAAAAGTCCCTCAAAGTTCCACAAACATCCCACAAAATCTCCCCAGTATCGAACAAAATTCCAGGAAAAATCCCACAAAATTCCCTAAATCTTCTCAAAATACGACCAAATTCCAGAAAAATATCCCACCAAATCTCCACAAAATCCCACAAAATACATGAAAAATCCCTCAAGATCCCTAAATCGCCTCAATATCCCACAAAATCCCACAAAAATCCCACAAAACCTCCACAAGTTTCCACAAAATCTAAGAAAAATTCCTCAAAATTCTTCAAGTCTCCTCAAAACCACACAAAGTCCTTCAAAAAGGCCCACCAAATTCCAGAAAAATCTTACAGAATTCCCTAAATCTTCTCAAAACTCTACCAAATTCCAGAAAAATCCCACCAAATCTCCACAAATTCCCACGGATACATGAAAAATCCCTGATAATTCTTCAGTTCTCTACAGAATCTCACCAAATTCCAGAAAAGTCCCTCAAAGTTCCACAAACATCCCACAAAATCTCCCCAGTATCCAACAAAATTCCAGGAAAAATCCCACAAAATTCCCTAAATCTTCTCAAAACATGACCAAATTCTAGAAAAATATCCCACCAAATCACCACAAATTCCCACAAAATACATGAAAAATCCCTCAAGATCCCTAAATCGCCTAAATATCCCACAAAATCCCACAAAAATCCCACAAAACCTCCACAAGTTTCCACAAAATCTAAGAAAAATTCCTCAAAATTCTTCAAGTCTCCTCAAAACCACACAAAGTCCTTGAAAAGGCCCACCAAATTCCAGAAAAATCCCACAGAATCTACACAAATTCCCACAAAATCTAAAACAAATTCCTCAAAATTCTTCAAGTCTCCTCAGAATCCCACACAAATCCAGAAAAAACCCACAAAATTCCTGAGAAGTCCCACAAAACTCCCTAAATCATTTCAAAACCCTACCAATTCACAGGAATGACCCACAAAATCTCCACCAATTCCCAGAACATCCCACAAAAATCTCACAAAAATCCCTAAATCTTCTGAAAACTCGAAAACACGGCCAAAATCCACAAAAATCCCACCAAATCTCCACAAATTCCCACAGAATACATGAAAAATCCCTGATAATTCGTCAGTTCTCTACAGAATCTCACCAAATTCCAGAAAAGTCCCTCAAAGTTCCACAAACATCCCACAAAATCTCCCCAGTATCCAACAAAATTCCAGGAAAAATCCCACCAAATTCCCTAAATCTTCTCAAAACACGACCAAATTCTAGAAAAATATCCCAACAAATCTCCACAAAATCCCACAAAATACATGAAAAATCCCTCAAGATCCCTAAATCGCCTCAATATCCCACAAAATCCCACAAAAATCCCACAAAAACTCCACAAGTTTCCACAAAATCTAAGAAAAATTCCTCAAAATTCTTCAAGTCTCCTCAAAACCACACAAAGTCCTTCAAAAAGGCCCACCAAATTCCAGGAAAAATCCCACAAAATTCCCTAAATCTTCTCAAAACACGGCCAAAATCCACAAAAATCCCACCAAATCTCCACAAATTCCCACGGAATACATGAAAAATCCCTGATAATTCGTCAGTTCTCTACAGAATCTCACCAAATTCCAGAAAAGTCCCTCAAAGTTCCACAAACATCCCACAAAATCTCCCCAGTATCCAACAAAATTCCAGGAAAAATCCCACAGAATTCCCTAAATCTTCTCAAAACACGACCAAATTCTAGAAAAATATCCCACCAAATCACCACAAATTCCCACAAAATACATGAAAAATCCCTCAAGATCCCTAAATCGCCTCAATATCCCACAAAATCCCACAAAAATCACACAAAACCTCCACAAGTTTCCACAAAATCTAAGAAAAATTCCTCAAAATTCTTCAAGTCTCCTCAAAACCACACAAAGTCCTTGAAAAGGCCCACCAAATTCCAGTAAAATCCCACAGAATCTACACAAATTCCCACAAAATCTAAAACAAATTCCTCAAAATTCTTCAAGCCTCCTCAGAATCCCACACAATTCCAGAAAAAACCCACAAAATTCCAGAGAAGTCCCACAAAACTCCCTAAATCATTTCAAAACCCTACCAATTCACAGGAATGTCCCACAAAATCTCCACCAATTCCCAGAACATCCCACAAAAATCTCACAAAAATCCCTAAATCTTCTGAAAACTCGAAAACACGGCCAAAATCCACAAAAATCCCACCAAATCTCCACAAATTCCCACAGAATACATGAAAAATCCCTGATAATTCGTCAGTTCCCTACAGAATCTCACCAAATTCCAGAAAAGTCCCTCAAAGTTCCACAAACATCCCACAAAATCTCCCCAGTATCCATCAAAATTCCAGGAAAAATCCCACAAAATTCCCTAAATCTTCTCAAAACACGACCAAATTCCAGAAAAATATCCCACCAAATCTCCACAAAATCCCACAAAATACATGAAAAATCCCTCAAGATCCCTAAATCGCCTCAATATCCCACAAAATCCCACAAAAATCCCACAAAACCTCCACAAGTTTCCACAAAATCTAAGAAAAATTCCTCAAAATTCTTCAAGTCTCCTCAAAACCACACAAAGTCTTCAAAAAGGCCCACCAAATTCCAGAAAAATCTAACAGAATTCCCTAAATCTTCTCAAAACTCTACCAAATTCCAGAAAAATCCCACCAAATCTCCACAAATTCCCACGGAATACATGAAAAATCCCTGATAATTCTTCAGTTCTCTACAGAATCTCACCAAATTCCAGAAAAGTCCCTCAAAGTTCCACAAACATCCCACAAAATCTCCCCAGTATCCAACAAAATTCCAGGAAAAATCCCACCAAATTCCCTAAATCTTCTCAAAACACGACCAAATTCTAGAAAAATATCCCACCAAATCACCACAAATTCCCACAAAATACATGAAAAATCCCTCAAGATCCCTAAATCGCCTCAATATCCCACAAAATCCCACAAAAATCCCACAAAAACTCCACAAGTTTCCACAAAATCTAAGAAAAATTCCTCAAAATTCTTCAAGTCTCCTCAAAACCACACAAAGTCCTTCAAAAAGGCCCACCAAATTCCAGGAAAAATCCCACAAAATTCCCTAAATCTTCTCAAAACACGGCCAAAATCCACAAAAATCCCACCAAATCTCCACAAATTCCCACAGAATACATGAAAAATCCCTGATAATTCGTCAGTTCTCTACAGAATCTCACCAAATTCCAGAAAAGTCCCTCAAAGTTCCACAAACATCCCACAAAATCTCCCCAGTATCCAACAAAATTCAAGGAAATATCCCACAAAATTCCCTAAATCTACTCAAAACACGACCAAATTCTAGAAAAATATCCCACCAAATCTCCACAAATTCCCACAAAATACATGAAAAATCCCTCAAGATCCCTAAATCGCCTCAATATCCCACAAAATCCCACAAAAATCACACAAAACCTCCACAAGTTTCCACAAAATCTAAGACAAATTCCTCAAAATTCTTCAAGTCTCCTCAAAACCACACAAAGTCCTTGAAAAGGACCACCAAATTCCAGAAAAATCCCACAGAATCTCCACAAATTCCCACAAAATCTAAAACAAATTCCTCAAAATTCTTCAAGTCTCCTCAGAATCCCACACAATTCCAGAAAAAACCCACAAAATTCCAGAGAAGTCCTACAAAACTCCCTAAATCATTTCAAAACCCTACCAATTCACAGGAATGTCCCACAAAATCTCCACCAATTCCCAGAACATCCCACAAAAATCTCACAAAAATCCCTAAATCTTCTGAAAACTCGAAAACACGGCCAAAATCCACAAAAATCCCACCAAATCTCCACAAATTCCCACAGAATACATGAAAAATCCCTGATAATTCTTCAGTTCTCTACAGAATCTCACCAAATTCCAGAAAAGTCCCTCAAAGTTCCACAAACATCCCACAAAATCTCCCCAGTATCCAACAAAATTCCAGGAAAAATCCCACAGAATTCCCTAAATTTTCTCAAAACACGACCAAATTCTAGAAAAATATCCCACCAAATCACCACAAATTCCCACAAAATACATGAAAAATCCCTCAAGATCCCTAAATCGCCTCAATATCCCACAAAATCCCACAAAAATCACACAAAACCTCCACAAGTTTCCACAAAATCTAAGAAAAATTCCTCAAAATTCTTCAAGTCTCCTCAAAACCACACAAAGTCCTTGAAAAGGCCCACCAAATTCCAGTAAAATCCCACAGAATCTACACAAATTCCCAAAAATCTAAAACAAATTCCTCAAAATTCTTCAAGCCTCCTCAGAATCCCACACAATTCCAGAAAAAACCCACAAAATTCCAGAGAAGTCCCACAAAACTCCCTAAATCATTTCAAAACCCTACCAATTCACAGGAATGTCCCACAAAATCTCCACCAATTCCCAGAACATCCCACAAAAATCTCACAAAAATCCCTAAATCTTCTGAAAACTCGAAAACACGGCCAAAATCCACAAAAATCCCACCAAATCTCCACAAATTCCCACAGAATACATGAAAAATCCCTGATAATTCTTCAGTTCTCTACAGAATCTCACCAAATTCCAGAAAAGTCCCTCAAAGTTCCACAAACATCCCACAAAATCTTCCCAGTATCCATCAAAATTCCAGGAAAAATCCCACAAAATTCCCTAAATCTTCTCAAAACACGACCAAATTCCAGAAAAATATCCCACCAAATCTCCACAAATTCCCACAAAATACATGAAAAATCCCTCAAGATCCCTAAATCGCCTCAATATCCCACAAAATCCCACAAAAATCACACAAAACCTCCACAAGTTTCCACAAAATCTAAGAAAAATTCCTCAAAATTCTTCAAGTCTCCTCAAAACCACACAAAGTCCTTCAAAAAGGCCCACCAAATTCCAGAAAAATCTTACAGAATTCCCTAAATCTTCTCAAAACTCTACCAAATTCCAGAAAAATCCCACCAAATCTCCACAAATTCCCACGGAATACATGAAAAATCCCTGATAATTCTTCAGTTCTCTACAGAATCTCACCAAATTCCAGAAAAGTCCCTCAAAGTTCCACAAACATCCCACAAAATCTCCCCAGTATCCAACAAAATTCCAGGAAAAATCCCACAGAATTCCCTAAATCTTCTCAAAACACGACCAAATTCTAGAAAAATATCCCACCAAATCACCACAAATTCCCACAAAATACATGAAAAATCCCTCAAGATCCCTAAATCGCCTCAATATCCCACAAAATCCCACAAAAATCCCACAAAACCTCCACAAGTTTCCACAAAATCTAAGAAAAATTCCTCAAAATTCTTCAAGTCTCCTCAAAACCACACAAAGTCCTTGAAAAGGCCCACCAAATTCCAGTAAAATCCCACAGAATCTACACAAATTCCCACAAAATCTAAAACAAATTCCTCAAAATTCTTCAAGTCTCCTCAGAATCCCACACAATTCCAGAAAAAACCCACAAAATTCCAGAGAAGTCCCACAAAACTCCCTAAATCATTTCAAAACCCTACCAATTCACAGGAATGACCCACAAAATCTCCACCAATTCCCAGAACATCCCACAAAAATCTCACAAAAATCCCTAAATCTTCTGAAAACTCGAAAACACGGCCAAAATCCACAAAAATCCCACCAAATCTCCACAAATTCCCACAGAATACATGAAAAATCCCTGATAATTCGTCAGTTCTCTACAGAATCTCACCAAATTCCAGAAAAGTCCCTCAAAGTTCCACAAACATCCCACAAAATCTCCCCAGTATCCAACAAAATTCCAGGAAAAATCCCACCAAATTCCCTAAATCTTCTCAAAACACGACCAAATTCTAGAAAAATATCCCAACAAATCTCCACAAAATCCCACAAAATACATGAAAAATCCCTCAAGATCCCTAAATCGCCTCAATATCCCACAAAATCCCACAAAAATCCCACAAAAACTCCACAAGTTTCCACAAAATCTAAGAAAAATTCCTCAAAATTCTTCAAGTCTCCTCAAAACCACACAAAGTCCTTCAAAAAGGCCCACCAAATTCCAGGAAAAATCCCACAAAATTCCCTAAATCTTCTCAAAACACGGCCAAAATCCACAAAAATCCCACCAAATCTCCACAAATTCCCACGGAATACATGAAAAATCCCTGATAATTCGTCAGTTCTCTACAGAATCTCACCAAATTCCAGAAAAGTCCCTCAAAGTTCCACAAACATCCCACAAAATCTCCCCAGTATCCAACAAAATTCCAGGAAAAATCCCACAAAATTCCCTAAATCTTCTCAAAACTCGGCCAAAATCCACAAAAATCCCACCAAATCTCCACAAATTCCCACAGAATACATGAAAAATCCCTGATAATTCTTCAGTTCTCTACAGAATCTCACCAAATTCCAGAAAAGTCCCTCAAAGTTCCACAAACATCCCACAAAATCTCCCCAGTATCCAACAAAATTCCAGGAAAAATCCCACAGAATTCCCTAAATCTTCTCAAAACACGACCAAATTCTAGAAAAATATCCCACCAAATCACCACAAATTCCCACAAAATACATGAAAAATCCCTCAAGATCCCTAAATCGCCTCAATATCCCACAAAATCCCACAAAAATCCCACAAAACCTCCACAAGTTTCCACAAAATCTAAGAAAAATTCCTCAAAATTCTTCAAGTCTCCTCAAAACCACACAAAGTCCTTGAAAAGGCCCACCAAATTCCAGTAAAATCCCACAGAATCTACACAAATTCCCACAAAATCTAAAACAAATTCCTCAAAATTCTTCAAGCCTCCTCAGAATCCCACACAATTCCAGAAAAAACCCACAAAATTCCAGAGAAGTCCCACAAAACTCCCTAAATCATTTCAAAACCCTACCAATTCACAGGAATGTCCCACAAAATCTCCACCAATTCCCAGAACATCCCACAAAAATCTCACAAAAATCCCTAAATCTTCTGAAAACTCGAAAACACGGACAAAATCCACAAAAATCCCACCAAATCTCCACAAATTCCCACAGAATACATGAAAAATCCCTGATAATTCGTCAGTTCCCTACAGAATCTCACCAAATTCCAGAAAAGTCCCTCAAAGTTCCACAAACATCCCACAAAATCTCCCCAGTATCCAACAAAATTCCAGGAAAAATCCCACAAAATTCCCTAAATCTTCTCAAAACACGACCAAATTCCAGAAAAATATCCCACCAAATCTCCACAAAATCCCACAAAATACATGAAAAATCCCTCAAGATCCCTAAATCGCCTCAATATCCCACAAAATCCCACAAAAATCACACAAAACCTCCACAAGTTTCCACAAAATCTAAGAAAAATTCCTCAAAATTCTTCAAGTCTCCTCAAAACCACACAAAGTCCTTCAAAAAGGCCCACCAAATTCCAGAAAAATCTTACAGAATTCCCTAAATCTTCTCAAAACTCTACCAAATTCCAGAAAAATCCCACCAAATCTCCACAAATTCCCACGGAATACATGAAAAATCCCTGATAATTCTTCAGTTCTCTACAGAATCTCACCAAATTCCAGAAAAGTCCCTCAAAGTTCCACAAACATCCCACAAAATCTCCCCAGTATCCAACAAAATTCCAGGAAAAATCCCACAGAATTCCCTAAATCTTCTCAAAACACGACCAAATTCTAGAAAAATATCCCACCAAATCACCACAAATTCCCACAAAATACATGAAAAATCCCTCAAGATCCCTAAATCGCCTCAATATCCCACAAAATCCCACAAAAATCCCACAAAACCTCCACAAGTTTCCACAAAATCTAAGAAAAATTCCTCAAAATTCTTCAAGTCTCCTCAAAACCACACAAAGTCCTTGAAAAGGCCCACCAAATTCCAGAAAAATCCCACAGAATCTACACAAATTCCCACAAAATCTAAAACAAATTCCTCAAAATTCTTCAAGCCTCCTCAGAATCCCACACAATTCCAGAAAAAACCCACAAAATTCCAGAGAAGTCCCACAAAACTCCCTAAATCATTTCAAAACCCTACCAATTCACAGGAATGTCCCACAAAATCTCCATCAATTCCCAGAACATCCCACAAAAATCTCACAAAAATCCCTAAATCTTCTGAAAACTCGAAAACACGGCCAAAATCCACAAAAATCCCACCAAATCTCCACAAATTCCCACAGAATACATGAAAAATCCCTGATAATTCTTCAGTTCTCTACAGAATCTCACCAAATTCCAGAAAAGTCCCTCAAAGTTCCACAAACATCCCACAAAATCTCCCCAGTATCCATCAAAATTCCAGGAAAAATCCCACAAAATTCCCTAAATCTTCTCAAAACACGACCAAATTCCAGAAAAATATCCCACCAAATCTCCACAAAATCCCACAAAATACATGAAAAATCCCTCAAGATCCCTAAATCGCCTCAATATCCCACAAAATCCCACAAAAATCCCACAAAACCTCCACAAGTTTCCACGAAATCTAAGAAAAATTCCTCAAAATTCTTCAAGTCTCCTCAAAACCACACAAAGTCCTTGAAAAGGCCTACCAAATTCCAGAAAAATCTTACAGAATTCCCTAAATCTTCTCAAAACTCTACCAAATTCCAGAAAAATCCCACCAAATCTCCACAAATTCCCACAAAATCTAAAACAAATTCCTCAAAATTCAAGTCTCCTCAGAATCCCACACAATTCCAGAAAAAACCCACAAAATTCCAGAGAAGTCCCACAAAACTCCCTAAATCATTTCAAAACCCTACCAATTCACAGGAATGTCCCACAAAATCTCCACCAATTCCCAGAACATCCCACAAAAATCTCACAAAAATCCCTAAATCTTCTGAAAATTCGAAAACACGGCCAAAATCCAGAAAAATCCCACCAAATCTCCACAAATTCCCACAGAATACATGAAAAATCCCTGATAATTCTTCAGTTCTCTACAGAATCTCACCAAATTCCAGAAAAGTCCCTCAAAGTTCCACAAACATCCCACAAAATCTCCCCAGTATCCAACAAAATTCCAGGAAAAATCCCACAAAATTCCCTAAATCTTCTCAAAACTCGGCCAAAATCCACAAAAATCCCACCAAATCTCCACAAATTCCCACAGAATACATGAAAAATCCCTGATAATTCGTCAGTTCTGTACAGAATCTCACCAAATTCCAGAAAAGTCCCTCAAAGTTCCACAAACATCCCACAAAATCTCCCCAGTATCCAACAAAATTCCAGGAAAAATCCCACAAAATTCCCTAAATCTTCTCAAAACACGACCAAATTCTAGAAAAATATCCCACCAAATCACCACAAATTCCCACAAAATACATGAAAAATCCCTCAAGATCCCTAAATCGCCTCAATATCCCACAAAATCACACAAAAATCACACAAAACCTCCACAAGTTTCCACAAAATCTAAGAAAAATTCCTCAAAATTCTTCAAGTCTCCTCAAAACCACACAAAGTCCTTGAAAAGTCCCACCAAATTCCAGTAAAATCCCACAGAATCTTCACAAATTCCCACAAAATCTAAAACAAATTCCTCAAAATTCAAGTCTCCTCAGAATCCCACACAATTCCAGAAAAAACCCACAAAATTCCAGAGAAGTCCCACAAAACTCCCTAAATCATTTCAAAACCCTACCAATTCAAGGGAATGTCCCACAAAATCTCCACCAATTCCCAGAACATCCCACAAAAATCTCACAAAAATCCCTAAATCTTCTGAAAACTCGAAAACACGGACAAAATCCACAAAAATCCCACCAAATCTCCACAAATTCCCACAGAATACATGAAAAATCCCTGATAATTCGTCAGTTCTCTACAGAATCTCACCAAATTCCAGAAAAGTCCCTCAAAGTTCCACAAACATCCCACAAAATCTCCCCAGTATCCAACAAAATTCCAGGAAAAATCCCACAAAATTCCCTAAATCTTCTCAAAACTCGGCCAAAATCCACAAAAATCCCACCAAATCTCCACAAATTCCCACAGAATACATGAAAAATCCCTGATAATTCTTCAGTTCTCTACAGAATCTCACCAAATTCCAGAAAAGTCCCTCAAAGTTCCACAAACATCCCACAAAATCTCCCCAGTATCCAACAAAATTCCAGGAAAAATCCCACAAAATTCCCTAAATCTTCTCAAAACACGACCAAATTCTAGAAAAATATCCCACCAAATCACCACAAATTCCCACAAAATACATGAAAAATCCCTCAAGATCCCTAAATCGCCTCAATATCCCACAAAATCCCACAAAAATCACACAAAACCTCCACAAGTTTCCACAAAATCTAAGAAAAATTCCTCAAAATTCTTCAAGTCTCCTCAAAACCACACAAAGTCCTTGAAAAGTCCCACCAAATTCCAGTAAAATCCCACAGAATCTTCACAAATTCCCACAAAATCTAAAACAAATTCCTCAAAATTCAAGTCTCCTCAGAATCCCACACAATTCCAGAAAAAACCCACAAAATTCCAGAGAAGTCCCACAAAACTCCCTAAATCATTTCAAAACCCTACCAATTCACAGGAATGTCCCACAAAATCTCCACCAATTCCCAGAACATCCCACAAAAATCTCACAAAAATCCCTAAATCTTCTGAAAACTCGAAAACACGGACAAAATCCACAAAAATCCCACCAAATCTCCACAAATTCCCACAGAATACATGAAAAATCCCTGATAATTCTTCAGTTCTCTACAGAATCTCACCAAATTCCAGAAAAGTCCCTCAAAGTTCCACAAACATCCCACAAAATCTCCCCAGTATCCAACAAAATTCCAGGAAATATCCCACAAAATTCCCTAAATCATCTCAAAACACGACCAAATTCTAGAAAAATGTCCCACCAAATCTCCACAAAATCCCACAAAATACATGAAAAATCCCTCAAGATCCCTAAATCGCCTCAATATCATACAAAATCCCACAAAAATCACACAAAACCTCCACAAGTTTCCACAAAATCTAAGAAAAATTCCTCAAAATTCTTCAAGTCTCCTCAAAACCACACAAAGTCCTTGAAAAGGCCCACCAAATTCCAGAAAAATCCCACAGAATCTACACAAATTCCCACAAAATCTAAAACAAATTCCTCAAAATTCTTCAAGTCTCCTCAGAATCCCACACAATTCCAGAAAAAACCCACGAAATTCCAGAGAAGTCCCACAAAACTCCCTAAATCATTTCAAAACCCTACCAATTCACAGGAATGACCCACAAAATCTCCACCAATTCCCAGAACATCCCACAAAAATCTCACAAAAATCCCTAAATCTTCTGAAAACTCGAAAATACGGACAAAATCCACAAAAATCCCACCAAATCTCCACAAATTCCCACAGAATACATGAAAAATCCCTGATAATTCTTCAGTTCTCTACAGAATCTCACCAAATTCCAGAAAAGTCCCTCAAAGTTCCACAAACATCCCACAAAATCTCCCCAGTATCCAACAAAATTCCAGGAAAAATCCCACAGAATTCCCTAAATCTTCTCAAAACACGACCAAATTCTAGAAAAATATCCCACCAAATCACCACAAATTCCCACAAAATACATGAAAAATCCCTCAAGATCCCTAAATCGCCTCAATATCCCACAAAATCCCACAAAAATCACACAAAACCTCCACAAGTTTCCACAAAATCTAAGAAAAATTCCTCAAAATTCTTCAAGTCTCCTCAAAACCACACAAAGTCCTTGAAAAGGCCCACCAAATTCCAGTAAAATCCCACAGAATCTACACAAATTCCCACAAAATCTAAAACAAATTCCTCAAAATTCTTCAAGCCTCCTCAGAATCCCACACAATTCCAGAAAAAACCCACAAAATTCCAGAGAAGTCCCACAAAACTCCCTAAATCATTTCAAAACCCTACCAATTCACAGGAATGTCCCACAAAATCTCCACCAATTCCCAGAACATCCCACAAAAATCTCACAAAAATCCCTAAATCTTCTGAAAACTCGAAAACACGGCCAAAATCCACAAAAATCCCACCAAATCTCCACAAATTCCCACAGAATACATGAAAAATCCCTGATAATTCGTCAGTTCCCTACAGAATCTCACCAAATTCCAGAAAAGTCCCTCAAAGTTCCACAAACATCCCACAAAATCTCCCCAGTATCGAACAAAATTCCAGGAAAAATCCCACAAAATTCCCTAAATCTTCTCAAAATACGACCAAATTCCAGAAAAATATCCCACCAAATCTCCACAAAATCCCACAAAATACATGAAAAATCCCTCAAAATCCCTAAATCGCCTCAATATCCCACAAAATCCCACAAAAATCCCACAAAACCTCCACAAGTTTCCACAAAATCTAAGAAAAATTCCTCAAAATTCTTCAAGTCTCCTCAAAACCACACAAAGTCCTTGAAAAGGCCCACCAAATTCCAGAAAAATCCCACAGAATCTCCACAAATTCCCACAAAATCAAAAACAAATTCCTCAAAATTCAAGTCTCTTCAGAATCCCACACAATTCCAGAAAAAACCCACAAAATTCCAGAGAAGTCCCACAAAACTCCCTAAATCATTTCAAAACCCTACCAATTCACAGGAATGTCCCACAAAATCTCCACCAATTCCCAGAACATCCCACAAAAATCTCACAAAAATCCCTAAATCTTCTGAAAACTCGAAAACACGGACAAAATCCACAAAAATCCCACCAAATCTCCACAAATTCCCACAGAATACATGAAAAATCCCTGATAATTCGTCTGTTCCCTACAGAATCTCACCAAATTCCAGAAAAGTCCCTCAAAGTTCCACAAACATCCCACAAAATCTCCCCAGTATCCAACAAAATTCCAGGAAAAATCCCACAAAATTCCCTAAATCTTCTCAAAACACGACCAAATTCTAGAAAAATATCCCACCAAATCTCCACAAAATCCCACAAAATACATGAAAAATCCCTCAAAATCCCTAAATCGCCTCAATATCCCAAAAAATCCCACAAAAATCCCACAAAACCTCTACAAGTTTCCACAAAATCTAAGAAAAATTCCTCAAAATTCTTCAAGTCTCCTCAAAACCACACAAAGTCCTTGAAAAGGCCCACCAAATTCCAGAAAAATCCCACAGAATCTACACAAATTCCCACAAAATCTAAAACAAATTCCTCAAAATTCTTCAAGCCTCCTCAGAATCCCACACAATTCCAGAAAAAACCCACAAAATTCCAGAGAAGTCCCACAAAACTCCCTAAATCATTTCAAAACCCTACCAATTCACAGGAATGTCCCACAAAATCTCCATCAATTCCCAGAACATCCCACAAAAATCTCACAAAAATCCCTAAATCTTCTGAAAACTCGAAAACACGGCCAAAATCCACAAAAATCCCACCAAATCTCCACAAATTCCCACAGAATACATGAAAAATCCCTGATAATTCTTCAGTTCTCTACAGAATCTCACCAAATTCCAGAAAAGTCCCTCAAAGTTCCACAAACATCCCACAAAATCTCCCCAGTATCCATCAAAATTCCAGGAAAAATCCCACAAAATTCCCTAAATCTTCTCAAAACACGACCAAATTCCAGAAAAATATCCCACCAAATCTCCACAAAATCCCACAAAATACATGAAAAATCCCTCAAGATCCCTAAATCGCCTCAATATCCCACAAAATCCCACAAAAATCCCACAAAACCTCCACAAGTTTCCACGAAATCTAAGAAAAATTCCTCAAAATTCTTCAAGTCTCCTCAAAACCACACAAAGTCCTTGAAAAGGCCTACCAAATTCCAGAAAAATCTTACAGAATTCCCTAAATCTTCTCAAAACTCTACCAAATTCCAGAAAAATCCCACCAAATCTCCACAAATTCCCACAAAATCTAAAACAAATTCCTCAAAATTCAAGTCTCCTCAGAATCCCACACAATTCCAGAAAAAACCCACAAAATTCCAGAGAAGTCCCACAAAACTCCCTAAATCATTTCAAAACCCTACCAATTCACAGGAATGTCCCACAAAATCTCCACCAATTCCCAGAACATCCCACAAAAATCTCACAAAAATCCCTAAATCTTCTGAAAATTCGAAAACACGGCCAAAATCCAGAAAAATCCCACCAAATCTCCACAAATTCCCACAGAATACATGAAAAATCCCTGATAATTCTTCAGTTCTCTACAGAATCTCACCAAATTCCAGAAAAGTCCCTCAAAGTTCCACAAACATCCCACAAAATCTCCCCAGTATCCAACAAAATTCCAGGAAAAATCCCACAAAATTCCCTAAATCTTCTCAAAACTCGGCCAAAATCCACAAAAATCCCACCAAATCTCCACAAATTCCCACAGAATACATGAAAAATCCCTGATAATTCGTCAGTTCTGTACAGAATCTCACCAAATTCCAGAAAAGTCCCTCAAAGTTCCACAAACATCCCACAAAATCTCCCCAGTATCCAACAAAATTCCAGGAAAAATCCCACAAAATTCCCTAAATCTTCTCAAAACACGACCAAATTCTAGAAAAATATCCCACCAAATCACCACAAATTCCCACAAAATACATGAAAAATCCCTCAAGATCCCTAAATCGCCTCAATATCCCACAAAATCACACAAAAATCACACAAAACCTCCACAAGTTTCCACAAAATCTAAGAAAAATTCCTCAAAATTCTTCAAGTCTCCTCAAAACCACACAAAGTCCTTGAAAAGTCCCACCAAATTCCAGTAAAATCCCACAGAATCTTCACAAATTCCCACAAAATCTAAAACAAATTCCTCAAAATTCAAGTCTCCTCAGAATCCCACACAATTCCAGAAAAAACCCACAAAATTCCAGAGAAGTCCCACAAAACTCCCTAAATCATTTCAAAACCCTACCAATTCAAGGGAATGTCCCACAAAATCTCCACCAATTCCCAGAACATCCCACAAAAATCTCACAAAAATCCCTAAATCTTCTGAAAACTCGAAAACACGGACAAAATCCACAAAAATCCCACCAAATCTCCACAAATTCCCACAGAATACATGAAAAATCCCTGATAATTCGTCAGTTCTCTACAGAATCTCACCAAATTCCAGAAAAGTCCCTCAAAGTTCCACAAACATCCCACAAAATCTCCCCAGTATCCAACAAAATTCCAGGAAAAATCCCACAAAATTCCCTAAATCTTCTCAAAACTCGGCCAAAATCCACAAAAATCCCACCAAATCTCCACAAATTCCCACAGAATACATGAAAAATCCCTGATAATTCTTCAGTTCTCTACAGAATCTCACCAAATTCCAGAAAAGTCCCTCAAAGTTCCACAAACATCCCACAAAATCTCCCCAGTATCCAACAAAATTCCAGGAAAAATCCCACAAAATTCCCTAAATCTTCTCAAAACACGACCAAATTCTAGAAAAATATCCCACCAAATCACCACAAATTCCCACAAAATACATGAAAAATCCCTCAAGATCCCTAAATCGCCTCAATATCCCACAAAATCCCACAAAAATCACACAAAACCTCCACAAGTTTCCACAAAATCTAAGAAAAATTCCTCAAAATTCTTCAAGTCTCCTCAAAACCACACAAAGTCCTTGAAAAGTCCCACCAAATTCCAGTAAAATCCCACAGAATCTTCACAAATTCCCACAAAATCTAAAACAAATTCCTCAAAATTCAAGTCTCCTCAGAATCCCACACAATTCCAGAAAAAACCCACAAAATTCCAGAGAAGTCCCACAAAACTCCCTAAATCATTTCAAAACCCTACCAATTCACAGGAATGTCCCACAAAATCTCCACCAATTCCCAGAACATCCCACAAAAATCTCACAAAAATCCCTAAATCTTCTGAAAACTCGAAAACACGGACAAAATCCACAAAAATCCCACCAAATCTCCACAAATTCCCACAGAATACATGAAAAATCCCTGATAATTCTTCAGTTCTCTACAGAATCTCACCAAATTCCAGAAAAGTCCCTCAAAGTTCCACAAACATCCCACAAAATCTCCCCAGTATCCAACAAAATTCCAGGAAAAATCCCACAGAATTCCCTAAATCTTCTCAAAACACGACCAAATTCTAGAAAAATATCCCACCAAATCACCACAAATTCCCACAAAATACATGAAAAATCCCTCAAGATCCCTAAATCGCCTCAATATCCCACAAAATCCCACAAAAATCACACAAAACCTCCACAAGTTTCCACAAAATCTAAGAAAAATTCCTCAAAATTCTTCAAGTCTCCTCAAAACCACACAAAGTCCTTGAAAAGGCCCACCAAATTCCAGTAAAATCCCACAGAATCTACACAAATTCCCACAAAATCTAAAACAAATTCCTCAAAATTCTTCAAGCCTCCTCAGAATCCCACACAATTCCAGAAAAAACCCACAAAATTCCAGAGAAGTCCCACAAAACTCCCTAAATCATTTCAAAACCCTACCAATTCACAGGAATGTCCCACAAAATCTCCACCAATTCCCAGAACATCCCACAAAAATCTCACAAAAATCCCTAAATCTTCTGAAAACTCGAAAACACGGCCAAAATCCACAAAAATCCCACCAAATCTCCACAAATTCCCACAGAATACATGAAAAATCCCTGATAATTCGTCAGTTCCCTACAGAATCTCACCAAATTCCAGAAAAGTCCCTCAAAGTTCCACAAACATCCCACAAAATCTCCCCAGTATCGAACAAAATTCCAGGAAAAATCCCACAAAATTCCCTAAATCTTCTCAAAATACGACCAAATTCCAGAAAAATATCCCACCAAATCTCCACAAAATCCCACAAAATACATGAAAAATCCCTCAAGATCCCTAAATCGCCTCAATATCCCACAAAATCCCACAAAAATCCCACAAAACCTCCACAAGTTTCCACAAAATCTAAGAAAAATTCCTCAAAATTCTTCAAGTCTCCTCAAAACCACACAAAGTCTTCAAAAAGGCCCACCAAATTCCAGAAAAATCTTACAGAATTCCCTAAATCTTCTCAAAACTCTACCAAATTCCAGAAAAATCCCACCAAATCTCCACAAATTCCCACGGATACATGAAAAATCCCTGATAATTCTTCAGTTCTCTACAGAATCTCACCAAATTCCAGAAAAGTCCCTCAAAGTTCCACAAACATCCCACAAAATCTCCCCAGTATCCAACAAAATTCCAGGAAAAATCCCACAAAATTCCCTAAATCTTCTCAAAACATGACCAAATTCTAGAAAAATATCCCACCAAATCACCACAAATTCCCACAAAATACATGAAAAATCCCTCAAGATCCCTAAATCGCCTAAATATCCCACAAAATCCCACAAAAATCCCACAAAACCTCCACAAGTTTCCACAAAATCTAAGAAAAATTCCTCAAAATTCTTCAAGTCTCCTCAAAACCACACAAAGTCCTTGAAAAGGCCCACCAAATTCCAGAAAAATCCCACAGAATCTACACAAATTCCCACAAAATCTAAAACAAATTCCTCAAAATTCTTCAAGTCTCCTCAGAATCCCACACAAATCCAGAAAAAACCCACAAAATTCCTGAGAAGTCCCA
The DNA here is from genome assembly GCF_971803275.1 of Cyanistes caeruleus. Lineage (NCBI taxonomy): Eukaryota > Metazoa > Chordata > Aves > Passeriformes > Paridae > Cyanistes > Cyanistes caeruleus. The sequence goes on along the minus strand of NC_141702.1, from coordinate 88,693,428 downwards.
CAAAACTCCCTAAATCATTTCAAAACCCTACCAATTCACAGGAATGACCCACAAAATCTCCACCAATTCCCAGAACATCCCACAAAAATCTCACAAAAATCCCTAAATCTTCTGAAAACTCGAAAACACGGCCAAAATCCACAAAAATCCCACCAAATCTCCACAAATTCCCACAGAATACATGAAAAATCCCTGATAATTCGTCAGTTCTCTACAGAATCTCACCAAATTCCAGAAAAGTCCCTCAAAGTTCCACAAACATCCCACAAAATCTCCCCAGTATCCAACAAAATTCCAGGAAAAATCCCACCAAATTCCCTAAATCTTCTCAAAACACGACCAAATTCTAGAAAAATATCCCAACAAATCTCCACAAAATCCCACAAAATACATGAAAAATCCCTCAAGATCCCTAAATCGCCTCAATATCCCACAAAATCCCACAAAAATCCCACAAAAACTCCACAAGTTTCCACAAAATCTAAGAAAAATTCCTCAAAATTCTTCAAGTCTCCTCAAAACCACACAAAGTCCTTCAAAAAGGCCCACCAAATTCCAGGAAAAATCCCACAAAATTCCCTAAATCTTCTCAAAACACGGCCAAAATCCACAAAAATCCCACCAAATCTCCACAAATTCCCACGGAATACATGAAAAATCCCTGATAATTCGTCAGTTCTCTACAGAATCTCACCAAATTCCAGAAAAGTCCCTCAAAGTTCCACAAACATCCCACAAAATCTCCCCAGTATCCAACAAAATTCCAGGAAAAATCCCACAAAATTCCCTAAATCTTCTCAAAACTCGGCCAAAATCCACAAAAATCCCACCAAATCTCCACAAATTCCCACAGAATACATGAAAAATCCCTGATAATTCTTCAGTTCTCTACAGAATCTCACCAAATTCCAGAAAAGTCCCTCAAAGTTCCACAAACATCCCACAAAATCTCCCCAGTATCCAACAAAATTCCAGGAAAAATCCCACAGAATTCCCTAAATCTTCTCAAAACACGACCAAATTCTAGAAAAATATCCCACCAAATCACCACAAATTCCCACAAAATACATGAAAAATCCCTCAAGATCCCTAAATCGCCTCAATATCCCACAAAATCCCACAAAAATCACACAAAACCTCCACAAGTTTCCACAAAATCTAAGAAAAATTCCTCAAAATTCTTCAAGTCTCCTCAAAACCACACAAAGTCCTTGAAAAGGCCCACCAAATTCCAGTAAAATCCCACAGAATCTACACAAATTCCCACAAAATCTAAAACAAATTCCTCAAAATTCTTCAAGCTTCCTCAGAATCCCACACAATTCCAGAAAAAACCCACAAAATTCCAGAGAAGTCCCACAAAACTCCCTAAATCATTTCAAAACCCTACCAATTCACAGGAATGTCCCACAAAATCTCCACCAATTCCCAGAACATCCCACAAAAATCTCACAAAAATCCCTAAATCTTCTGAAAACTCGAAAACACGGCCAAAATCCACAAAAATCCCACCAAATCTCCACAAATTCCCACAGAATACATGAAAAATCCCTGATAATTCGTCAGTTCCCTACAGAATCTCACCAAATTCCAGAAAAGTCCCTCAAAGTTCCACAAACATCCCACAAAATCTCCCCAGTATCCATCAAAATTCCAGGAAAAATCCCACAAAATTCCCTAAATCTTCTCAAAACACGACCAAATTCCAGAAAAATATCCCACCAAATCTCCACAAAATCCCACAAAATACATGAAAAATCCCTCAAGATCCCTAAATCGCCTCAATATCCCACAAAATCCCACAAAAATCCCACAAAACCTCCACAAGTTTCCACAAAATCTAAGAAAAATTCCTCAAAATTCTTCAAGTCTCCTCAAAACCACACAAAGTCTTCAAAAAGGCCCACCAAATTCCAGAAAAATCTAACAGAATTCCCTAAATCTTCTCAAAACTCTACCAAATTCCAGAAAAATCCCACCAAATCTCCACAAATTCCCACGGAATACATGAAAAATCCCTGATAATTCTTCAGTTCTCTACAGAATCTCACCAAATTCCAGAAAAGTCCCTCAAAGTTCCACAAACATCCCACAAAATCTCCCCAGTATCCAACAAAATTCCAGGAAAAATCCCACCAAATTCCCTAAATCTTCTCAAAACACGACCAAATTCTAGAAAAATATCCCACCAAATCACCACAAATTCCCACAAAATACATGAAAAATCCCTCAAGATCCCTAAATCGCCTCAATATCCCACAAAATCCCACAAAAATCCCACAAAAACTCCACAAGTTTCCACAAAATCTAAGAAAAATTCCTCAAAATTCTTCAAGTCTCCTCAAAACCACACAAAGTCCTTCAAAAAGGCCCACCAAATTCCAGGAAAAATCCCACAAAATTCCCTAAATCTTCTCAAAACACGGCCAAAATCCACAAAAATCCCACCAAATCTCCACAAATTCCCACAGAATACATGAAAAATCCCTGATAATTCGTCAGTTCTCTACAGAATCTCACCAAATTCCAGAAAAGTCCCTCAAAGTTCCACAAACATCCCACAAAATCTCCCCAGTATCCAACAAAATTCAAGGAAATATCCCACAAAATTCCCTAAATCTACTCAAAACACGACCAAATTCTAGAAAAATATCCCACCAAATCTCCACAAAATCCCACAAAATACATGAAAAATCCCTCAAAATCCCTAAATCGCCTCAATATCCCACAAAATCACACAAAAATCACACAAAACCTCCACAAGTTTCCACAAAATCTAAGAAAAATTCCTCAAAATTCTTCAAGTCTCCTCAAAACCACACAAAGTCCTTGAAAAGGCCCACCAAATTCCAGAAAAATCCCACAGAATCTCCACAAATTCCCACAAAATCTAAAACAAATTCCTCAAAATTCTTCAAGTCTCCTCAGAATCCCACACAATTCCAGAAAAAACCCACAAAATTCCAGAGAAGTCCTACAAAACTCCCTAAATCATTTCAAAACCCTACCAATTCACAGGAATGTCCCACAAAATCTCCACCAATTCCCAGAACATCCCACAAAAATCTCACAAAAATCCCTAAATCTTCTGAAAACTCGAAAACACGGCCAAAATCCACAAAAATCCCACCAAATCTCCACAAATTCCCACAGAATACATGAAAAATCCCTGATAATTCTTCAGTTCTCTACAGAATCTCACCAAATTCCAGAAAAGTCCCTCAAAGTTCCACAAACATCCTACAAAATCTCCCCAGTATCCAACAAAATTCCAGGAAAAATCCCACAAAATTCCCTAAATCTTCTCAAAACACGACCAAATTCTAGAAAAATATCCCACCAAATCACCACAAATTCCCACAAAATACATGAAAAATCCCTCAAGATCCCTAAATCGCCTCAATATCCCACAAAATCCCACAAAAATCACACAAAACCTCCACAAGTTTCCACAAAATCTAAGAAAAATTCCTCAAAATTCTTCAAGTCTCCTCAAAACCACACAAAGTCCTTGAAAAGGCCCACCAAATTCCAGTAAAATCCCACAGAATCTACACAAATTCCCACAAAATCTAAAACAAATTCCTCAAAATTCTTCAAGCCTCCTCAGAATCCCACACAATTCCAGAAAAAACCCACAAAATTCCAGAGAAGTCCCACAAAACTCCCTAAATCATTTCAAAACCCTACCAATTCACAGGAATGTCCCACAAAATCTCCACCAATTCCCAGAACATCCCACAAAAATCTCACAAAAATCCCTAAATCTTCTGAAAACTCGAAAACACGGCCAAAATCCACAAAAATCCCACCAAATCTCCACAAATTCCCACAGAATACATGAAAAATCCCTGATAATTCTTCAGTTCTCTACAGAATCTCACCAAATTCCAGAAAAGTCCCTCAAAGTTCCACAAACATCCCACAAAATCTTCCCAGTATCCATCAAAATTCCAGGAAAAATCCCACAAAATTCCCTAAATCTTCTCAAAACACGACCAAATTCCAGAAAAATATCCCACCAAATCTCCACAAATTCCCACAAAATACATGAAAAATCCCTCAAGATCCCTAAATCGCCTCAATATCCCACAAAATCCCACAAAAATCACACAAAACCTCCACAAGTTTCCACAAAATCTAAGAAAAATTCCTCAAAATTCTTCAAGTCTCCTCAAAACCACACAAAGTCCTTCAAAAAGGCCCACCAAATTCCAGAAAAATCTTACAGAATTCCCTAAATCTTCTCAAAACTCTACCAAATTCCAGAAAAATCCCACCAAATCTCCACAAATTCCCACGGAATACATGAAAAATCCCTGATAATTCTTCAGTTCTCTACAGAATCTCACCAAATTCCAGAAAAGTCCCTCAAAGTTCCACAAACATCCCACAAAATCTCCCCAGTATCCAACAAAATTCCAGGAAAAATCCCACAGAATTCCCTAAATCTTCTCAAAACACGACCAAATTCTAGAAAAATATCCCACCAAATCACCACAAATTCCCACAAAATACATGAAAAATCCCTCAAGATCCCTAAATCGCCTCAATATCCCACAAAATCCCACAAAAATCCCACAAAACCTCCACAAGTTTCCACAAAATCTAAGAAAAATTCCTCAAAATTCTTCAAGTCTCCTCAAAACCACACAAAGTCCTTGAAAAGGCCCACCAAATTCCAGAAAAATCCCACAGAATCTACACAAATTCCCACAAAATCTAAAACAAATTCCTCAAAATTCTTCAAGTCTCCTCAGAATCCCACACAATTCCAGAAAAAACCCACAAAATTCCAGAGAAGTCCCACAAAACTCCCTAAATCATTTCAAAACCCTACCAATTCACAGGAATGACCCACAAAATCTCCACCAATTCCCAGAACATCCCACAAAAATCTCACAAAAATCCCTAAATCTTCTGAAAACTCGAAAACACGGCCAAAATCCACAAAAATCCCACCAAATCTCCACAAATTCCCACAGAATACATGAAAAATCCCTGATAATTCGTCAGTTCTCTACAGAATCTCACCAAATTCCAGAAAAGTCCCTCAAAGTTCCACAAACATCCCACAAAATCTCCCCAGTATCCAACAAAATTCCAGGAAAAATCCCACCAAATTCCCTAAATCTTCTCAAAACACGACCAAATTCTAGAAAAATATCCCAACAAATCTCCACAAAATCCCACAAAATACATGAAAAATCCCTCAAGATCCCTAAATCGCCTCAATATCCCACAAAATCCCACAAAAATCCCACAAAAACTCCACAAGTTTCCACAAAATCTAAGAAAAATTCCTCAAAATTCTTCAAGTCTCCTCAAAACCACACAAAGTCCTTCAAAAAGGCCCACCAAATTCCAGGAAAAATCCCACAAAATTCCCTAAATCTTCTCAAAACACGGCCAAAATCCACAAAAATCCCACCAAATCTCCACAAATTCCCACGGAATACATGAAAAATCCCTGATAATTCGTCAGTTCTCTACAGAATCTCACCAAATTCCAGAAAAGTCCCTCAAAGTTCCACAAACATCCCACAAAATCTCCCCAGTATCCAACAAAATTCCAGGAAAAATCCCACAAAATTCCCTAAATCTTCTCAAAACTCGGCCAAAATCCACAAAAATCCCACCAAATCTCCACAAATTCCCACAGAATACATGAAAAATCCCTGATAATTCTTCAGTTCTCTACAGAATCTCACCAAATTCCAGAAAAGTCCCTCAAAGTTCCACAAACATCCCACAAAATCTCCCCAGTATCCAACAAAATTCCAGGAAAAATCCCACAGAATTCCCTAAATCTTCTCAAAACACGACCAAATTCTAGAAAAATATCCCACCAAATCACCACAAATTCCCACAAAATACATGAAAAATCCCTCAAGATCCCTAAATCGCCTCAATATCCCACAAAATCCCACAAAAATCCCACAAAACCTCCACAAGTTTCCACAAAATCTAAGAAAAATTCCTCAAAATTCTTCAAGTCTCCTCAAAACCACACAAAGTCCTTGAAAAGGCCCACCAAATTCCAGTAAAATCCCACAGAATCTCCACAAATTCCCACAAAATCTAAAACAAATTCCTCAAAATTCTTCAAGCCTCCTCAGAATCCCACACAATTCCAGAAAAAACCCACAAAATTCCAGAGAAGTCCCACAAAACTCCCTAAATCATTTCAAAACCCTACCAATTCACAGGAATGTCCCACAAAATCTCCACCAATTCCCAGAACATCCCACAAAAATCTCACAAAAATCCCTAAATCTTCTGAAAACTCGAAAACACGGACAAAATCCACAAAAATCCCACCAAATCTCCACAAATTCCCACAGAATACATGAAAAATCCCTGATAATTCGTCAGTTCCCTACAGAATCTCACCAAATTCCAGAAAAGTCCCTCAAAGTTCCACAAACATCCCACAAAATCTCCCCAGTATCCAACAAAATTCCAGGAAAAATCCCACAAAATTCCCTAAATCTTCTCAAAACACGACCAAATTCCAGAAAAATATCCCACCAAATCTCCACAAAATCCCACAAAATACATGAAAAATCCCTCAAGATCCCTAAATCGCCTCAATATCCCACAAAATCCCACAAAAATCCCACAAAACCTCCACAAGTTTCCACAAAATCTAAGAAAAATTCCTCAAAATTCTTCAAGTCTCCTCAAAACCACACAAAGTCTTCAAAAAGGCCCACCAAATTCCAGAAAAATCTAACAGAATTCCCTAAATCTTCTCAAAACTCTACCAAATTCCAGAAAAATCCCACCAAATCTCCACAAATTCCCACGGAATACATGAAAAATCCCTGATAATTCTTCAGTTCTCTACAGAATCTCACCAAATTCCAGAAAAGTCCCTCAAAGTTCCACAAACATCCCACAAAATCTCCCCAGTATCCAACAAAATTCCAGGAAAAATCCCACCAAATTCCCTAAATCTTCTCAAAACACGACCAAATTCCAGAAAAATATCCCACCAAATCTCCACAAATTCCCACAAAATACATGAAAAATCCCTCAAGATCCCTAAATCGCCTCAATATCCCACAAAATCCCACAAAAATCCCACAAAAACTCCACAAGTTTCCACAAAATCTAAGAAAAATTCCTCAAAATTCTTCAAGTCTCCTCAAAACCACACAAAGTCCTTCAAAAAGGCCCACCAAATTCCAGGAAAAATCCCACAAAATTCCCTAAATCTTCTCAAAACACGGCCAAAATCCACAAAAATCCCACCAAATCTCCACAAATTCCCACGGAATACATGAAAAATCCCTGATAATTCGTCAGTTCTCTACAGAATCTCACCAAATTCCAGAAAAGTCCCTCAAAGTTCCACAAACATCCCACAAAATCTCCCCAGTATCCAACAAAATTCAAGGAAATATCCCACAAAATTCCCTAAATCTACTCAAAACACGACCAAATTCTAGAAAAATATCCCACCAAATCTCCACAAAATCCCACAAAATACATGAAAAATCCCTCAAAATCCCTAAATCGCCTCAATATCCCACAAAATCACACAAAAATCACACAAAACCTCCACAAGTTTCCACAAAATCTAAGAAAAATTCCTCAAAATTCTTCAAGTCTCCTCAAAACCACACAAAGTCCTTGAAAAGGCCCACCAAATTCCAGAAAAATCCCACAGAATCTCCACAAATTCCCACAAAATCTAAAACAAATTCCTCAAAATTCTTCAAGTCTCCTCAGAATCCCACACAATTCCAGAAAAAACCCACAAAATTCCAGAGAAGTCCTACAAAACTCCCTAAATCATTTCAAAACCCTACCAATTCACAGGAATGTCCCACAAAATCTCCACCAATTCCCAGAACATCCCACAAAAATCTCACAAAAATCCCTAAATCTTCTGAAAACTCGAAAACACGGCCAAAATCCACAAAAATCCCACCAAATCTCCACAAATTCCCACAGAATACATGAAAAATCCCTGATAATTCTTCAGTTCTCTACAGAATCTCACCAAATTCCAGAAAAGTCCCTCAAAGTTCCACAAACATCCCACAAAATCTCCCCAGTATCCAACAAAATTCCAGGAAAAATCCCACAGAATTCCCTAAATCTTCTCAAAACACGACCAAATTCTAGAAAAATATCCCACCAAATCACCACAAATTCCCACAAAATACATGAAAAATCCCTCAAGATCCCTAAATCGCCTCAATATCCCACAAAATCCCACAAAAATCACACAAAACCTCCACAAGTTTCCACAAAATCTAAGAAAAATTCCTCAAAATTCTTCAAGTCTCCTCAAAACCACACAAAGTCCTTCAAAAAGGCCCACCAAATTCCAGAAAAATCTTACAGAATTCCCTAAATCTTCTCAAAACTCTACCAAATTCCAGAAAAATCCCACCAAATCTCCACAAATTCCCACGGAATACATGAAAAATCCCTGATAATTCTTCAGTTCTCTACAGAATCTCACCAAATTCCAGAAAAGTCCCTCAAAGTTCCACAAACATCCCACAAAATCTCCCCAGTATCCAACAAAATTCCAGGAAAAATCCCACAGAATTCCCTAAATCTTCTCAAAACACGACCAAATTCTAGAAAAATATCCCACCAAATCACCACAAATTCCCACAAAATACATGAAAAATCCCTCAAGATCCCTAAATCGCCTCAATATCCCACAAAATCCCACAAAAATCCCACAAAACCTCCACAAGTTTCCACAAAATCTAAGAAAAATTCCTCAAAATTCTTCAAGTCTCCTCAAAACCACACAAAGTCCTTGAAAAGGCCCACCAAATTCCAGAAAAATCCCACAGAATCTACACAAATTCCCACAAAATCTAAAACAAATTCCTCAAAATTCTTCAAGTCTCCTCAGAATCCCACACAATTCCAGAAAAAACCCACAAAATTCCAGAGAAGTCCCACAAAACTCCATAAATCATTTCAAAACCCTACCAATTCACAGGAATGACCCACAAAATCTCCACCAATTCCCAGAACATCCCACAAAAATCTCACAAAAATCCCTAAATCTTCTGAAAACTCGAAAACACGGTCAAAATCCACAAAAATCCCACCAAATCTCCACAAATTCCCACAGAATACATGAAAAATCCCTGATAATTCGTCAGTTCTCTACAGAATCTCACCAAATTCCAGAAAAGTCCCTCAAAGTTCCACAAACATCCCACAAAATCTCCCCAGTATCCAACAAAATTCCAGGAAAAATCCCACCAAATTCCCTAAATCTTCTCAAAACACGACCAAATTCTAGAAAAATATCCCAACAAATCTCCACAAAATCCCAAAAAATACATGAAAAATCCCTCAAGATCCCTAAATCGCCTCAATATCCCACAAAATCCCACAAAAATCCCACAAAAACTCCACAAGTTTCCACAAAATCTAAGAAAAATTCCTCAAAATTCTTCAAGTCTCCTCAAAACCACACAAAGTCCTTCAAAAAGGCCCACCAAATTCCAGGAAAAATCCCACAAAATTCCCTAAATCTTCTCAAAACACGGCCAAAATCCACAAAAATCCCACCAAATCTCCACAAATTCCCACAGAATACATGAAAAATCCCTGATAATTCGTCAGTTCTCTACAGAATCTCACCAAATTCCAGAAAAGTCCCTCAAAGTTCCACAAACATCCCACAAAATCTCCCCAGTATCCAACAAAATTCCAGGAAAAATCCCACAAAATTCCCTAAATCTACTCAAAACACGACCAAATTCTAGAAAAATATCCCACCAAATCTCCACAAAATCCCAAAAAATACATGAAAAATCCCTCAAAATCCCTAAATCGCCTCAATATCCCACAAAATCCCACAAAAATCCCACAAAACCTCCACAAGTTTCCACAAAATCTAAGAAAAATTCCTCAAAATTCTTCAAGTCTCCTCAAAACCACACAAAGTCCTTGAAAAGGCCCACCAAATTCCAGAAAAATCCCACAGAATCTACACAAATTCCCACAAAATCTAAAACAAATTCCTCAAAATTCTTCAAGTCTCCTCAGAATCCCACACAATTCCAGAAAAAACCCACAAAATTCCAGAGAAGTCCCACAAAACTCCCTAAATCATTTCAAAACCCTACCAATTCACAGGAATGACCCACAAAATCTCCAATTCCCAGAACATCCCACAAAAATCTCACAAAAATCCCTAAATCTTCTGAAAACTCGAAAACACGGCCAAAATCCACAAAAATCCCACCAAATCTCCACAAATTCCCACAGAATACATGAAAAATCCCTGATAATTCGTCAGTTCTCTACAGAATCTCACCAAATTCCAGAAAAGTCCCTCAAAGTTCCACAAACATCCCACAAAATCTCCCCAGTATCCAACAAAATTCCAGGAAAAATCCCACAGAATTCCCTAAATCTTCTCAAAACACGACCAAATTCTAGAAAAATATCCCACCAAATCACCACAAATTCCCACAAAATACATGAAAAATCCCTCAAGATCCCTAAATCGCCTCAATATCCCACAAAATCCCACAAAAATCACACAAAACCTCCACAAGTTTCCACAAAATCTAAGAAAAATTCCTCAAAATTCTTCAAGTCTCCTCAAAACCACACAAAGTCCTTGAAAAGGCCCACCAAATTCCAGTAAAATCCCACAGAATCTACACAAATTCCCACAAAATCTAAAACAAATTCCTCAAAATTCTTCAAGCCTCCTCAGAATCCCACACAATTCCAGAAAAAACCCACAAAATTCCAGAGAAGTCCCACAAAACTCCCTAAATCATTTCAAAACCCTACCAATTCACAGGAATGTCCCACAAAATCTCCACCAATTCCCAGAACATCCCACAAAAATCTCACAAAAATCCCTAAATCTTCTGAAAACTCGAAAACACGGCCAAAATCCACAAAAATCCCACCAAATCTCCACAAATTCCCACAGAATACATGAAAAATCCCTGATAATTCGTCAGTTCCCTACAGAATCTCACCAAATTCCAGAAAAGTCCCTCAAAGTTCCACAAACATCCCACAAAATCTCCCCAGTATCCAACAAAATTCCAGGAAAAATCCCACAAAATTCCCTAAATCTTCTCAAAACACGACCAAATTCTAGAAAAATATCCCAACAAATTTCCTCAAAATCCCACAAAATACATGAAAAATCCCTCAAAATCCCTAAATCACCTCAATATCCCACAAAATCCCACAAAAATCCCACAAAACCTCTACAAGTTTCCACAAAATCTAAGAAAAATTCCTCAAAATTCTTCAAGTCTCCTCAAAACCACACAAAGTCCTTGAAAAGGCCCACCAAATTCCAGAAAAATCCCACAGAATCTACACAAATTCCCACAAAATCTAAAACAAATTCCTCAAAATTCTTCAAGCCTCCTCAGAATCCCACACAATTCCAGAAAAAACCCACAAAATTCCAGAGAAGTCCCACAAAACTCCCTAAATCATTTCAAAACCCTACCAATTCACAGGAATGTCCCACAAAATCTCCACCAATTCCCAGAACATCCCACAAAAATCTCACAAAAATCCCTAAATCTTCTGAAAACTCGAAAACACGGCCAAAATCCACAAAAATCCCACCAAATCTCCACAAATTCCCACAGAATACATGAAAAATCCCTGATAATTCTTCAGTTCTCTACAGAATCTCACCAAATTCCAGAAAAGTCCCTCAAAGTTCCACAAACATCCCACAAAATCTTCCCAGTATCCATCAAAATTCCAGGAAAAATCCCACAAAATTCCCTAAATCTTCTCAAAACACGACCAAATTCCAGAAAAATATCCCACCAAATCTCCACAAATTCCCACAAAATACATGAAAAATCCCTCAAGATCCCTAAATCGCCTCAATATCCCACAAAATCCCACAAAAATCCCACAAAACCTCCACAAGTTTCCTCAAAATCTAAGAAAAATTCCTCAAAATTCTTCAAGTCTCCTCAAAACCACACAAAGTCCTTCAAAAAGGCCCACCAAATTCCAGGAAAAATCCCACAAAATTCCCTAAATCTTCTCAAAACACGGCCAAATTCCAGAAAAATCCCACCAAATCTCCACAAATTCCCACGGAATACATGAAAAATCCCTGATAATTTGTCAGTTCTCTACAGAATCTCACCAAATTCCAGAAAAGTCCCTCAAAGTTCCACAAACATCCCACAAAATCTCCCCAGTATCCAACAAAATTCCAGGAAAAATCCCACAAAATTCCCTAAATCTTCTCAAAACTCGGCCAAAATCCACAAAAATCCCACCAAATCTCCACAAATTCCCACAGAATACATGAAAAATCCCTGATAATTCTTCAGTTCTCTACAGAATCTCACCAAATTCCAGAAAAGTCCCTCAAAGTTCCACAAACATCCCACAAAATCTCCCCAGTATCCAACAAAATTCCAGGAAAAATCCCACAAAATTCCCTAAATCTTCTCAAAACACGACCAAATTCCAGAAAAATATCCCACCAAATCTCCACAAAATCCCACAAAATACATGAAAAATCCCTCAAGATCCCTAAATCGCCTCAATATCCCACAAAATTCCACAAAAATCCCACAAAACCTCCACAAGTTTCCACAAAATCTAAGAAAAATTCCTCAAAATTCTTCAAGTCTCCTCAAAACCACACAAAGTCCTTCAAAAAGGCCCACCAAATTCCAGGAAAAATCCCACAAAATTCCCTAAATCTTCTCAAAACACGGCCAAAATCCACAAAAATCCCACCAAATCTCCACAAATTCCCACGGAATACATGAAAAATCCCTGATAATTCGTCAGTTCTCTACAGAATCTCACCAAATTCCAGAAAAGTCCCTCAAAGTTCCACAAACATCCCACAAAATCTCCCCAGTATCCAACAAAATTCAAGGAAATATCCCACAAAATTCCCTAAATCTACTCAAAACACGACCAAATTCTAGAAAAATATCCCACCAAATCTCCACAAAATCCCACAAAATACATGAAAAATCCCTCAAAATCCCTAAATCGCCTCAATATCCCACAAAATCACACAAAAATCACACAAAACCTCCACAAGTTTCCACAAAATCTAAGAAAAATTCCTCAAAATTCTTCAAGTCTCCTCAAAACCACACAAAGTCCTTGAAAAGGCCCACCAAATTCCAGAAAAATCCCACAGAATCTCCACAAATTCCCACAAAATCTAAAACAAATTCCTCAAAATTCTTCAAGTCTCCTCAGAATCCCACACAATTCCAGAAAAAACCCACAAAATTCCAGAGAAGTCCTACAAAACTCCCTAAATCATTTCAAAACCCTACCAATTCACAGGAATGTCCCACAAAATCTCCACCAATTCCCAGAACATCCCACAAAAATCTCACAAAAATCCCTAAATCTTCTGAAAACTCGAAAACACGGCCAAAATCCACAAAAATCCCACCAAATCTCCACAAATTCCCACAGAATACATGAAAAATCCCTGATAATTCTTCAGTTCTCTACAGAATCTCACCAAATTCCAGAAAAGTCCCTCAAAGTTCCACAAACATCCCACAAAATCTCCCCAGTATCCAACAAAATTCCAGGAAAAATCCCACAGAATTCCCTAAATCTTCTCAAAACACGACCAAATTCTAGAAAAATATCCCACCAAATCACCACAAATTCCCACAAAATACATGAAAAATCCCTCAAGATCCCTAAATCGCCTCAATATCCCACAAAATCCCACAAAAATCACACAAAACCTCCACAAGTTTCCACAAAATCTAAGAAAAATTCCTCAAAATTCTTCAAGTCTCCTCAAAACCACACAAAGTCCTTCAAAAAGGCCCACCAAATTCCAGAAAAATCTTACAGAATTCCCTAAATCTTCTCAAAACTCTACCAAATTCCAGAAAAATCCCACCAAATCTCCACAAATTCCCACGGAATACATGAAAAATCCCTGATAATTCTTCAGTTCTCTACAGAATCTCACCAAATTCCAGAAAAGTCCCTCAAAGTTCCACAAACATCCCACAAAATCTCCCCAGTATCCAACAAAATTCCAGGAAAAATCCCACAGAATTCCCTAAATCTTCTCAAAACACGACCAAATTCTAGAAAAATATCCCACCAAATCACCACAAATTCCCACAAAATACATGAAAAATCCCTCAAGATCCCTAAATCGCCTCAATATCCCACAAAATCCCACAAAAATCCCACAAAACCTCCACAAGTTTCCACAAAATCTAAGAAAAATTCCTCAAAATTCTTCAAGTCTCCTCAAAACCACACAAAGTCCTTGAAAAGGCCCACCAAATTCCAGAAAAATCCCACAGAATCTACACAAATTCCCACAAAATCTAAAACAAATTCCTCAAAATTCTTCAAGTCTCCTCAGAATCCCACACAATTCCAGAAAAAACCCACAAAATTCCAGAGAAGTCCCACAAAACTCCATAAATCATTTCAAAACCCTACCAATTCACAGGAATGACCCACAAAATCTCCACCAATTCCCAGAACATCCCACAAAAATCTCACAAAAATCCCTAAATCTTCTGAAAATTCGAAAACACGGTCAAAATCCACAAAAATCCCACCAAATCTCCACAAATTCCCACAGAATACATGAAAAATCCCTGATAATTCGTCAGTTCTCTACAGAATCTCACCAAATTCCAGAAAAGTCCCTCAAAGTTCCACAAACATCCCACAAAATCTCCCCAGTATCCAACAAAATTCCAGGAAAAATCCCACCAAATTCCCTAAATCTTCTCAAAACACGACCAAATTCTAGAAAAATATCCCAACAAATCTCCACAAAATCCCAAAAAATACATGAAAAATCCCTCAAGATCCCTAAATCGCCTCAATATCCCACAAAATCCCACAAAAATCCCACAAAAACTCCACAAGTTTCCACAAAATCTAAGAAAAATTCCTCAAAATTCTTCAAGTCTCCTCAAAACCACACAAAGTCCTTCAAAAAGGCCCACCAAATTCCAGGAAAAATCCCACAAAATTCCCTAAATCTTCTCAAAACACGGCCAAAATCCACAAAAATCCCACCAAATCTCCACAAATTCCCACAGAATACATGAAAAATCCCTGATAATTCGTCAGTTCTCTACAGAATCTCACCAAATTCCAGAAAAGTCCCTCAAAGTTCCACAAACATCCCACAAAATCTCCCCAGTATCCAACAAAATTCCAGGAAAAATCCCACAAAATTCCCTAAATCTACTCAAAACACGACCAAATTCTAGAAAAATATCCCACCAAATCTCCACAAAATCCCAAAAAATACATGAAAAATCCCTCAAAATCCCTAAATCGCCTCAATATCCCACAAAATCCCACAAAAATCACACAAACCTCCACAAGTTTCCACAAAATCTAAGAAAAATTCCTCAAAATTCTTCAAGTCTCCTCAAAACCACACAAAGTCCTTGAAAAGGCCCACCAAATTCCAGAAAAATCCCACAGAATCTACACAAATTCCCACAAAATCTAAAACAAATTCCTCAAAATTCTTCAAGTCTCCTCAGAATCCCACACAATTCCAGAAAAAACCCACAAAATTCCAGAGAAGTCCCACAAAACTCCCTAAATCATTTCAAAACCCTACCAATTCACAGGAATGACCCACAAAATCTCCAATTCCCAGAACATCCCACAAAAATCTCACAAAAATCCCTAAATCTTCTGAAAACTCGAAAACACGGCCAAAATCCACAAAAATCCCACCAAATCTCCACAAATTCCCACAGAATACATGAAAAATCCCTGATAATTCGTCAGTTCTCTACAGAATCTCACCAAATTCCAGAAAAGTCCCTCAAAGTTCCACAAACATCCCACAAAATCTCCCCAGTATCCAACAAAATTCCAGGAAAAATCCCACAGAATTCCCTAAATCTTCTCAAAACACGACCAAATTCTAGAAAAATATCCCACCAAATCACCACAAATTCCCACAAAATACATGAAAAATCCCTCAAGATCCCTAAATCGCCTCAATATCCCACAAAATCCCACAAAAATCACACAAAACCTCCACAAGTTTCCACAAAATCTAAGAAAAATTCCTCAAAATTCTTCAAGTCTCCTCAAAACCACACAAAGTCCTTGAAAAGGCCCACCAAATTCCAGTAAAATCCCACAGAATCTACACAAATTCCCACAAAATCTAAAACAAATTCCTCAAAATTCTTCAAGCCTCCTCAGAATCCCACACAATTCCAGAAAAAACCCACAAAATTCCAGAGAAGTCCCACAAAACTCCCTAAATCATTTCAAAACCCTACCAATTCACAGGAATGTCCCACAAAATCTCCACCAATTCCCAGAACATCCCACAAAAATCTCACAAAAATCCCTAAATCTTCTGAAAACTCGAAAACACGGCCAAAATCCACAAAAATCCCACCAAATCTCCACAAATTCCCACAGAATACATGAAAAATCCCTGATAATTCGTCAGTTCCCTACAGAATCTCACCAAATTCCAGAAAAGTCCCTCAAAGTTCCACAAACATCCCACAAAATCTCCCCAGTATCCAACAAAATTCCAGGAAAAATCCCACAAAATTCCCTAAATCTTCTCAAAACACGACCAAATTCTAGAAAAATATCCCAACAAATTTCCTCAAAATCCCACAAAATACATGAAAAATCCCTCAAAATCCCTAAATCACCTCAATATCCCACAAAATCCCACAAAAATCCCACAAAACCTCTACAAGTTTCCACAAAATCTAAGAAAAATTCCTCAAAATTCTTCAAGTCTCCTCAAAACCACACAAAGTCCTTGAAAAGGCCCACCAAATTCCAGAAAAATCCCACAGAATCTACACAAATTCCCACAAAATCTAAAACAAATTCCTCAAAATTCTTCAAGCCTCCTCAGAATCCCACACAATTCCAGAAAAAACCCACAAAATTCCAGAGAAGTCCCACAAAACTCCCTAAATCATTTCAAAACCCTACCAATTCACAGGAATGTCCCACAAAATCTCCACCAATTCCCAGAACATCCCACAAAAATCTCACAAAAATCCTTAAATCTTCTGAAAACTCGAAAACACGGCCAAAATCCACAAAAATCCCACCAAATCTCCACAAATTCCCACAGAATACATGAAAAATCCCTGATAATTCTTCAGTTCTCTACAGAATCTCACCAAATTCCAGAAAAGTCCCTCAAAGTTCCACAAACATCCCACAAAATCTTCCCAGTATCCATCAAAATTCCAGGAAAAATCCCACAAAATTCCCTAAATCTTCTCAAAACACGACCAAATTCCAGAAAAATATCCCACCAAATCTCCACAAATTCCCACAAAATACATGAAAAATCCCTCAAGATCCCTAAATCGCCTCAATATCCCACAAAATCCCACAAAAATCCCACAAAACCTCCACAAGTTTCCTCAAAATCTAAGAAAAATTCCTCAAAATTCTTCAAGTCTCCTCAAAACCACACAAAGTCCTTCAAAAAGGCCCACCAAATTCCAGGAAAAATCCCACAAAATTCCCTAAATCTTCTCAAAACACGGCCAAATTCCAGAAAAATCCCACCAAATCTCCACAAATTCCCACGGAATACATGAAAAATCCCTGATAATTTGTCAGTTCTCTACAGAATCTCACCAAATTCCAGAAAAGTCCCTCAAAGTTCCACAAACATCCCACAAAATCTCCCCAGTATCCAACAAAATTCCAGGAAAAATCCCACAAAATTCCCTAAATCTTCTCAAAACTCGGCCAAAATCCACAAAAATCCCACCAAATCTCCACAAATTCCCACAGAATACATGAAAAATCCCTGATAATTCTTCAGTTCTCTACAGAATCTCACCAAATTCCAGAAAAGTCCCTCAAAGTTCCACAAACATCCCACAAAATCTCCCCAGTATCCAACAAAATTCCAGGAAAAATCCCACAAAATTCCCTAAATCTTCTCAAAACACGACCAAATTCCAGAAAAATATCCCACCAAATCTCCACAAAATCCCACAAAATACATGAAAAATCCCTCAAGATCCCTAAATCGCCTCAATATCCCACAAAATTCCACAAAAATCCCACAAAACCTCCACAAGTTTCCACAAAATCTAAGAAAAATTCCTCAAAATTCTTCAAGTCTCCTCAAAACCACACAAAGTCCTTCAAAAAGGCCCACCAAATTCCAGGAAAAATCCCACAAAATTCCCTAAATCTTCTCAAAACACGGCCAAAATCCACAAAAATCCCACCAAATCTCCACAAATTCCCACAGAATACATGAAAAATCCCTGATAATTCGTCAGTTCTCTACAGAATCTCACCAAATTCCAGAAAAGTCCCTCAAAGTTCCACAAACATCCCACAAAATCTCCCCAGTATCCAACAAAATTCAAGGAAATATCCCACAAAATTCCCTAAATCTACTCAAAACACGACCAAATTCTAGAAAAATATCCCACCAAATCTCCACAAAATCCCACAAAATACATGAAAAATCCCTCAAGATCCCTAAATCGCCTCAATATCCCACAAAATCCCACAAAAATCACACAAAACCTCCACAAGTTTCCACAAAATCTAAGAAAAATTCCTCAAAATTCTTCAAGTCTCCTCAAAACCACTCAAAGTCCTTGAAAAGGCCCACCAAATTCCAGTAAAATCCCACAGAATCTACACAAATTCCCACAAAATCTAAAACAAATTCCTCAAAATTCTTCAAGCCTCCTCAGAATCCCACACAATTCCAGAAAAAACCCACAAAATTCCAGAGAAGTCCCACAAAACTCCCTAAATCATTTCAAAACCCTACCAATTCACAGGAATGTCCCACAAAATCTCCACCAATTCCCAGAACATCCCACAAAAATCTCACAAAAATCCCTAAATCTTCTGAAAACTCGAAAACACGGCCAAAATCCACAAAAATCCCACCAAATCTCCACAAATTCCCACAGAATACATGAAAAATCCCTGATAATTCTTCAGTTCTCTACAGAATCTCACCAAATTCCAGAAAAGTCCCTCAAAGTTCCACAAACATCCCACAAAATCTTCCCAGTATCCATCAAAATTCCAGGAAAAATCCCACAAAATTCCCTAAATCTTCTCAAAACACGACCAAATTCCAGAAAAATATCCCACCAAATCTCCACAAATTCCCACAAAATACATGAAAAATCCCTCAAGATCCCTAAATCGCCTCAATATCCCACAAAATCCCACAAAAATCCCACAAAACCTCCACAAGTTTCCACAAAATCTAAGAAAAATTCCTCAAAATTCTTCAAGTCTCCTCAAAACCACACAAAGTCCTTCAAAAAGGCCCACCAAATTCCAGAAAAATCTTACAGAATTCCCTAAATCTTCTCAAAACTCTACCAAATTCCAGAAAAATCCCACCAAATCTCCACAAATTCCCACGGAATACATGAAAAATCCCTGATAATTCTTCAGTTCTCTACAGAATCTCACCAAATTCCAGAAAAGTCCCTCAAAGTTCCACAAACATCCCACAAAATCTCCCCAGTATCCAACAAAATTCCAGGAAAAATCCCACAGAATTCCCTAAATCTTCTCAAAACACGACCAAATTCTAGAAAAATATCCCACCAAATCACCACAAATTCCCACAAAATACATGAAAAATCCCTCAAGATCCCTAAATCGCCTCAATATCCCACAAAATCCCACAAAAATCCCACAAAACCTCCACAAGTTTCCACAAAATCTAAGAAAAATTCCTCAAAATTCTTCAAGTCTCCTCAAAACCACACAAAGTCCTTGAAAAGGCCCACCAAATTCCAGAAAAATCCCACAGAATCTACACAAATTCCCACAAAATCTAAAACAAATTCCTCTAAATTCTTCAAGTCTCCTCAGAATCCCACACAATTCCAGAAAAAACCCACAAAATTCCAGAGAAGTCCCACAAAACTCCCTAAATCATTTCAAAACCCTACCAATTCACAGGAATGACCCACAAAATCTCCACCAATTCCCAGAACATCCCACAAAAATCTCACAAAAATCCCTAAATCTTCTGAAAACTCGAAAACACGGACAAAATCCACAAAAATCCCACCAAATCTCCACAAATTCCCACAGAATACATGAAAAATCCCTGATAATTCGTCAGTTCTGTACAGAATCTCACCAAATTCCAGAAAAGTCCCTCAAAGTTCCACAAACATCCCACAAAATCTCCCCAGTATCCAACAAAATTCCAGGAAAAATCCCACCAAATTCCCTAAATCTTCTCAAAACACGACCAAATTCTAGAAAAATATCCCAACAAATCTCCACAAAATCCCACAAAATACATGAAAAATCCCTCAAGATCCCTAAATCGCCTCAATATCCCACAAAATCCCACAAAAATCCCACAAAAACTCCACAAGTTTCCACAAAATCTAAGAAAAATTCCTCAAAATTCTTCAAGTCTCCTCAAAACCACACAAAGTCCTTCAAAAAGGCCCACCAAATTCCAGGAAAAATCCCACAAAATTCCCTAAATCTTCTCAAAACACGGCCAAAATCCACAAAAATCCCACCAAATCTCCACAAATTCCCACAGAATACATGAAAAATCCCTGATAATTCGTCAGTTCTCTACAGAATCTCACCAAATTCCAGAAAAGTCCCTCAAAGTTCCACAAACATCCCACAAAATCTCCCCAGTATCCAACAAAATTCCAGGAAAAATCCCACAGAATTCCCTAAATCTTCTCAAAACACGACCAAATTCTAGAAAAATATCCCACCAAATCACCACAAATTCCCACAAAATACATGAAAAATCCCTCAAGATCCCTAAATCGCCTCAATATCCCACAAAATCCCACAAAAATCACACAAAACCTCCACAAGTTTCCACAAAATCTAAGAAAAATTCCTCAAAATTCTTCAAGTCTCCTCAAAACCACACAAAGTCCTTGAAAAGGCCCACCAAATTCCAGTAAAATCCCACAGAATCTACACAAATTCCCACAAAATCTAAAACAAATTCCTCAAAATTCTTCAAGCCTCCTCAGAATCCCACACAATTCCAGAAAAAACCCACAAAATTCCAGAGAAGTCCCACAAAACTCCCTAAATCATTTCAAAACCCTACCAATTCACAGGAATGTCCCACAAAATCTCCACCAATTCCCAGAACATCCCACAAAAATCTCACAAAAATCCCTAAATCTTCTGAAAACTCGAAAACACGGCCAAAATCCACAAAAATCCCACCAAATCTCCACAAATTCCCACAGAATACATGAAAAATCCCTGATAATTCGTCAGTTCCCTACAGAATCTCACCAAATTCCAGAAAAGTCCCTCAAAGTTCCACAAACATCCCACAAAATCTCCCCAGTATCCAACAAAATTCCAGGAAAAATCCCACAAAATTCCCTAAATCTTCTCAAAACACGACCAAATTCTAGAAAAATATCCCAAAAAATTTCCTCAAAATCCCACAAAATACATGAAAAATCCCTCAAAATCCCTAAATCGCCTCAATATCCCACAAAATCCCACAAAAATCCCACAAAACCTCCACAAGTTTCCACAAAATCTAAGAAAAATTCCTCAAAATTCTTCAAGTCTCCTCAAAACCACACAAAGTCCTTGAAAAGGCCCACCAAATTCCAGAAAAATCCCACAGAATCTACACAAATTCCCACAAAATCTAAAACAAATTCCTCAAAATTCTTCAAGTCTCCTCAGAATCCCACACAATTCCAGAAAAAACCCACAAAATTCCAGAGAAGTCCCACAAAACTCCCTAAATCATTTCAAAACCCTACCAATTCACAGGAATGTCCCACAAAATCTCCACCAATTCCCAGAACATCCCACAAAAATCTCACAAAAATCCCTAAATCTTCTGAAAACTCGAAAACACGGCCAAAATCCACAAAAATCCCACCAAATCTCCACAAATTCCCACAGAATACATGAAAAATCCCTGATAATTCTTCAGTTCTCTACAGAATCTCACCAAATTCCAGAAAAGTCCCTCAAAGTTCCACAAACATCCCACAAAATCTTCCCAGTATCCATCAAAATTCCAGGAAAAATCCCACAAAATTCCCTAAATCTTCTCAAAACACGACCAAATTCCAGAAAAATATCCCACCAAATCTCCACAAATTCCCACAAAATACATGAAAAATCCCTCAAAATCCCTAAATCGCCTCAATATCCCACAAAATCCCACAAAAATCCCACAAAACCTCTACAAGTTTCCACAAAATCTAAGAAAAATTCCTCAAAATTCTTCAAGTCTCCTCAAAACCACACAAAGTCCTTCAAAAAGGCCCACCAAATTCCAGAAAAATCTTACAGAATTCCCTAAATCTTCTCAAAACTCTACCAAATTCCAGAAAAATCCCACCAAATCTCCACAAATTCCCACGGAATACATGAAAAATCCCTGATAATTCTTCAGTTCTCTACAGAATCTCACCAAATTCCAGAAAAGTCCCTCAAAGTTCCACAAACATCCCACAAAATCTCCCCAGTATCCAACAAAATTCCAGGAAAAATCCCACAGAATTCCCTAAATCTTCTCAAAACACGACCAAATTCTAGAAAAATATCCCAACAAATCTCCACAAAATCCCACAAAATACATGAAAAATCCCTCAAGATCCCTA
Source organism: Cyanistes caeruleus (assembly GCF_971803275.1). NCBI lineage: Eukaryota > Metazoa > Chordata > Aves > Passeriformes > Paridae > Cyanistes > Cyanistes caeruleus. Next base: position 88,670,797 of record NC_141702.1, on the reverse strand, counting down.
AATCGCCTCAATATCCCACAAAATCCCACAAAAATCCCACAAAAACTCCACAAGTTTCCACAAAATCTAAGAAAAATTCCTCAAAATTCTTCAAGTCTCCTCAAAACCACACAAAGTCCTTCAAAAAGGCCCACCAAATTCCAGGAAAAATCCCACAAAATTCCCTAAATCTTCTCAAAACACGGCCAAAATCCACAAAAATCCCACCAAATCTCCACAAATTCCCACAGAATACATGAAAAATCCCTGATAATTCGTCAGTTCTCTACAGAATCTCACCAAATTCCAGAAAAGTCCCTCAAAGTTCCACAAACATCCCACAAAATCTCCCCAGTATCCAACAAAATTCCAGGAAATATCCCACAAAATTCCCTAAATCTTCTCAAAACACGACCAAATTCTAGAAAAATATCCCACCAAATCTCCACAAAATCCCACAAAATACATGAAAAATCCCTCAAAATCCCTAAATCGCCTCAATATCCCACAAAATCCCACAAAAATCACACAAAACCTCCACAAGTTTCCACAAAATCTAAGAAAAATTCCTCAAAATTCTTCAAGTCTCCTCAAAACCACACAAAGTCCTTGAAAAGGCCCACCAAATTCCAGAAAAATCCCACAGAATCTACACAAATTCCCACAAAATCTAAAACAAATTCCTCAAAATTCTTCAAGTCTCCTCAGAATCCCACACAATTCCAGAAAAAACCCACAAAATTCCAGAGAAGTCCTACAAAACTCCCTAAATCATTTCAAAACCCTACCAATTCACAGGAATGTCCCACAAAATCTCCACCAATTCCCAGAACATCCCACAAAAATCTCACAAAAATCCCTAAATCTTCTGAAAACTCGAAAACACGGCCAAAATCCACAAAAATCCCACCAAATCTCCACAAATTCCCACAGAATACATGAAAAATCCCTGATAATTCTTCAGTTCTCTACAGAATCTCACCAAATTCCAGAAAAGTCCCTCAAAGTTCCACAAACATCTTACAAAATCTTCCCAGTATCCATCAAAATTCCAGGAAAAATCCCACAAAATTCCCTAAATCTTCTCAAAACACGACCAAATTCCAGAAAAATATCCCACCAAATCTCCACAAATTCCCACAAAATACATGAAAAATCCCTCAAAATCCCTAAATCGCCTCAATATCCCACAAAATCCCACAAAAATCCCACAAAACCTCTACAAGTTTCCACAAAATCTAAGAAAAATTCCTCAAAATTCTTCAAGTCTCCTCAAAACCACACAAAGTCCTTCAAAAAGGCCCACCAAATTCCAGAAAAATCTTACAGAATTCCCTAAATCTTCTCAAAACTCTACCAAATTCCAGAAAAATCCCACCAAATCTCCACAAATTCCCACGGAATACATGAAAAATCCCTGATAATTCTTCAGTTCTCTACAGAATCTCACCAAATTCCAGAAAAGTCCCTCAAAGTTCCACAAACATCCCACAAAATCTCCCCAGTATCCAACAAAATTCCAGGAAAAATCCCACAGAATTCCCTAAATCTTCTCAAAACACGACCAAATTCTAGAAAAATATCCCAACAAATCTCCACAAAATCCCACAAAATACATGAAAAATCCCTCAAGATCCCTAAATCGCCTCAATATCCCACAAAATCCCACAAAAATCCCACAAAAACTCCACAAGTTTCCACAAAATCTAAGAAAAATTCCTCAAAATTCTTCAAGTCTCCTCAAAACCACACAAAGTCCTTCAAAAAGGCCCACCAAATTCCAGGAAAAATCCCACAAAATTCCCTAAATCTTCTCAAAACACAGCCAAAATCCACAAAAATCCCACCAAATCTCCACAAATTCCCACAGAATACATGAAAAATCCCTGATAATTCTTCAGTTCTCTACAGAATCTCACCAAATTCCAGAAAAGTCCCTCAAAGTTCCACAAACATCCCACAAAATCTTCCCAGTATCCATCAAAATTAAAGGAAAAATCCCACAAAATTCCCTAAATCTTCTCAAAACACGACCAAATACCAGAAAAATATCCCACCAAATCTCCACAAAATCCCACAAAATACATGAAAAATCCCTCAAGATCCCTAAATCGCCTCAATATCCCACAAAATCCCACAAAAATCACACAAAACCTCCACAAGTTTCCACAAAATCTAAGAAAAAATCCTCAAAATTCTTCAGGTCTCCTCAAAACCACACAAAGTCCTTGAAAAGGCCCACCAAATTCCAGAAAAATCCCACAGAATCTACACAAATTCCCACAAAATCTAAAACAAATTCCTCAAAATTCTTCAAGTCTCCTCAGAATCCCACACAATTCCAGAAAAAACCCACAAAATTCCAGAGAAGTCCCACAAAACTCCCTAAATCATTTCAAAACCCTACCAATTCACAGGAATGTCCCACAAAATCTCCACCAATTCCCAGAACATCCCACAAAAATCTCACAAAAATCCCTAAATCTTCTGAAAACTCGAAAACACGGCCAAAATCCACAAAAATCCCACCAAATCTCCACAAATTCCCACAGAATACATGAAAAATCCCTGATAATTCTTCAGTTCTCTACAGAATCTCACCAAATTCCAGAAAAGTCCCTCAAAATTCCACAAACATCCCACAAAATCTCCCCAGTATCCAACAAAATTCCAGGAAAAATCCCACAAAATATCCTAAATCTTCTCAAAACACGACCAAATTCTAGAAAAATATCCCAACAAATCTCCACAAAATCCCACAAAATACATGAAAAATCCCTCAAGATCCCTAAATCGCCTCAATATCCCACAAAATCCCACAAAAATCACACAAAACCTCCACAAGTTTCCACAGAATCTAAGAAAAATTCCTCAAAATTCTTCAAGTCTCCGCAAAACCACACAAAGTCCTTCAAAAAGGCCCACCAAATTCCAGAAAAATCTTACAGAATTCCCTAAATCTTCTCAAAACTCTACCAAATTCCAGAAAAATCCCACCAAATCTCCACAAATTCCCACGGAATACATGAAAAATCCCTGATAATTCGTCAGTTCTCTACAGAATCTCACCAAATTCCAGAAAAGTCCCTCAAAGTTCCACAAACATCCCACAAAATCTCCCCAGTATCCAACAAAATTCCAGGAAAAATCCCACAAAATTCCCTAAATCTTCTCAAAACACGACCAAATTCTAGAAAAATATCCCACCAAATCTCCACAAATTCCCACAAAATACATGAAAAATCCCTCAAGATCCCTAAATCGCCTCAATATCCCACAAAATCCCACAAAAATCACACAAAACCTCCACAAGTTTCCACAAAATCTAAGAAAAATTCCTCAAAATTCTTCAAGTCTCCTCAAAACCACACAAAGTCCTTGAAAAGGCCCACCAAATTCCAGAAAAATCCCACAGAATCTACACAAATTCCCACAAAATCTAAAACAAATTCCTCAAAATTCTTCAAGTCTCCTCAGAATCCCACACAATTCCAGAAAAAACCCACAAAATTCCAGAGAAGTCCCACAAAACTCCCTAAATCATTTCAAAACCCTACCAATTCACAGGAATGTCCCACAAAATCTCCACCAATTCCCAGAACATCCCACAAAAATCTCACAAAAATCCCTAAATCTTCTGAAAACTCGAAAACACGGCCAAAATCCACAAAAATCCCACCAAATCTCCACAAATTCCCACAGAATACATGAAAAATCCCTGATAATTCTTCAGTTCTCTACAGAATCTCACCAAATTCCAGAAAAGTCCCTCAAAGTTCCACAAACATCCCACAAAATCTCCCCAGTATCCAACAAAATTCCAGGAAAAATCCCACAAAATTCCCTAAATCTTCTCAAAACACGACCAAATTCCAGAAAAATATCCCACCAAATCTCCACAAAATCCCACAAAATACATGAAAAATCCCTCAAGATCCCTAAATCGCCTCAATATCCCACAAAATCCCACAAAAATCACACAAAACCTCCACAAGTTTCCACAAAATCTAAGAAAAATTCCTCAAAATTCTTCAAGTCTCCTCAAAACCACACAAAGTCTTTGAAAAGGCCCACCAAATTCCAGAAAAATCCCACAGAATCTACACAAATTCCCACAAAATCTAAAACAAATTCCTCAAAATTCTTCAAGCCTCCTCAGAATCCCACACAATTCCAGAAAAAACCCACAAAATTCCAGAGAAGTCCCACAAAACTCCCTAAATCATTTCAAAACCCTACCAATTCACAGGAATGTCCCACAAAATCTCCACCAATTCCCAGAACATCCCACAAAAATCTCACAAAAATCCCTAAATCTTCTGAAAACTCGAAAACACGGACAAAATCCACAAAAATCCCACCAAATCTCCACAAATTCCCACAGAATACATGAAAAATCCCTGATAATTCGTCAGTTCTCTACAGAATCTCACCAAATTCCAGAAAAGTCCCTCAAAATTCCACAAACATCCCACAAAATCTCCCCAGTATCCAACAAAATTCCAGGAAAAATCCCACAAAATATCCTAAATCTTCTCAAAACACGACCAAATTCTAGAAAAATATCCCAACAAATCTCCACAAAATCCCACAAAATACATGAAAAATCCCTCAAGATCCCTAAATCGCCTCAATATCCCACAAAATCCCACAAAAATCACACAAAACCTCCACAAGTTTCCACAGAATCTAAGAAAAATTCCTCAAAATTCTTCAAGTCTCCGCAAAACCACACAAAGTCCTTCAAAAAGGCCCACAAAATTCCAGAAAAATCTTACAGAATTCCCTAAATCTTCTCAAAACTCTACCAAATTCCAGAAAAATCCCACCAAATCTCCACAAATTCCCACGGAATACATGAAAAATCCCTGATAATTCGTCAGTTCTCTACAGAATCTCACCAAATTCCAGAAAAGTCCCTCAAAGTTCCACAAACATCCCACAAAATCTCCCCAGTATCCAACAAAATTCCAGGAAAAATCCCACAAAATTCCCTAAATCTTCTCAAAACACGACCAAATTCTAGAAAAATATCCCACCAAATCTCCACAAATTCCCACAAAATACATGAAAAATCCCTCAAGATCCCTAAATCGCCTCAATATCCCACAAAATCCCACAAAAATCACACAAAACCTCCACAAGTTTCCACAAAATCTAAGAAAAATTCCTCAAAATTCTTCAAGTCTCCTCAAAACCACACAAAGTCCTTGAAAAGGCCCACCAAATTCCAGAAAAATCCCACAGAATCTACACAAATTCCCACAAAATCTAAAACAAATTCCTCAAAATTCTTCAAGTCTCCTCAGAATCCCACACAATTCCAGAAAAAACCCACAAAATTCCAGAGAAGTCCCACAAAACTCCCTAAATCATTTCAAAACCCTACCAATTCACAGGAATGTCCCACAAAATCTCCACCAATTCCCAGAACATCCCACAAAAATCTCACAAAAATCCCTAAATCTTCTGAAAACTCGAAAACACGGCCAAAATCCACAAAAATCCCACCAAATCTCCACAAATTCCCACAGAATACATGAAAAATCCCTGATAATTCTTCAGTTCTCTACAGAATCTCACCAAATTCCAGAAAAGTCCCTCAAAGTTCCACAAACATCCCACAAAATCTCCCCAGTATCCAACAAAATTCCAGGAAAAATCCCACAAAATTCCCTAAATCTTCTCAAAACACGACCAAATTCCAGAAAAATATCCCACCAAATCTCCACAAAATCCCACAAAATACATGAAAAATCCCTCAAGATCCCTAAATCGCCTCAATATCCCACAAAATCCCACAAAAATCACACAAAACCTCCACAAGTTTCCACAAAATCTAAGAAAAATTCCTCAAAATTCTTCAAGTCTCCTCAAAACCACACAAAGTCCTTGAAAAGGCCCACCAAATTCCAGAAAAATCCCACAGAATCTACACAAATTCCCACAAAATCTAAAACAAATTCCTCAAAATTCTTCAAGCCTCCTCAGAATCCCACACAATTCCAGAAAAAACCCACAAAATTCCAGAGAAGTCCCACAAAACTCCCTAAATCATTTCAAAACCCTACCAATTCACAGGAATGTCCCACAAAATCTCCACCAATTCCCAGAACATCCCACAAAAATCTCACAAAAATCCCTAAATCTTCTGAAAACTCGAAAACACGGACAAAATCCACAAAAATCCCACCAAATCTCCACAAATTCCCACAGAATACATGAAAAATCCCTGATAATTCGTCAGTTCTCTACAGAATCTCACCAAATTCCAGAAAAGTCCCTCAAAGTTCCACAAACATCCCACAAAATCTTCCCAGTATCCATCAAAATTCCAGGAAAAATCCCACAAAATTCCCTAAATCTTCTCAAAACACGACCAAATTCCAGAAAAATATCCCACCAAATCTCCACAAAATCCCACAAAATACATGAAAAATCCCTCAAGATCCCTAAATCGCCTCAATATCCCACAAAATCCCACAAAAATCACACAAAACCTCCACAAGTTTCCACAAAATCTAAGAAAAAATCCTCAAAATCCTTCAGGTCTCCTCAAAACCACACAAAGTCCTTGAAAAGGCCCACCAAATTCCAGAAAAATCCCACAGAATCTACACAAATTCCCACAAAATCTAAAACAAATTCCTCTAAATTCTTCAAGTCTCCTCAGAATCCCACACAATTCCAGAAAAAACCCACAAAATTCCAGAGAAGTCCCACAAAACTCCCTAAATCATTTCAAAACCCTACCAATTCACAGGAATGTCCCACAAAATCTCCACCAATTCCCAGAACATCCCACAAAAATCTCACAAAAATCCCTAAATCTTCTGAAAACTCGAAAACACGGACAAAATCCACAAAAATCCCACCAAATCTCCACAAATTCCCACAGAATACATGAAAAATCCCTGATAATTCTTCAGTTCTCTACAGAATCTCACCAAATTCCAGAAAAGTCCCTCAAAATTCCACAAACATCCCACAAAATCTCCCCAGTATCCAACAAAATTCCAGGAAAAATCCCACAAAATATCCTAAATCTTCTCAAAACACGACCAAATTCTAGAAAAATATCCCACCAAATCTCCACAAAATCCCACAAAATACATGAAAAATCCCTCAAGATCCCTAAATCGCCTCAATATCTCACAAAATCCCACAAAAATCACACAAAACCTCCACAAGTTTCCACAGAATCTAAGAAAAATTCCTCAAAATTCTTCAAGTCTCCGCAAAACCACACAAAGTCCTTCAAAAAGGCCCACAAAATTCCAGAAAAATCTTACAGAATTCCCTAAATCTTCTCAAAACTCTACCAAATTCCAGAAAAATCCCACCAAATCTCCACAAATTCCCACGGAATACATGAAAAATCCCTGATAATTCGTCAGTTCTCTACAGAATCTCACCAAATTCCAGAAAAGTCCCTCAAAGTTCCACAAACATCCCACAAAATCTCCCCAGTATCCAACAAAATTCCAGGAAAAATCCCACAAAATTCCCTAAATCTTCTCAAAACACGACCAAATTCTAGAAAAATATCCCACCAAATCTCCACAAATTCCCACAAAATACATGAAAAATCCCTCAAGATCCCTAAATCGCCTCAATATCCCACAAAATCCCACAAAAATCACACAAAACCTCCACAAGTTTCCACAAAATCTAAGAAAAATTCCTCAAAATTCTTCAAGTCTCCTCAGAATCCCACACAATTCCAGAAAAAACCCACAAAATTCCAGAGAAGTCCCACAAAACTCCCAAAATCATTTCAAAACCCTACCAATTCACAGGAATGTCCCACAAAATCTCCACCAATTCCCAGAACATCCCACAAAAATCTCACAAAAATCCCTAAATCTTCTGAAAACTCGAAAACACGGACAAAATCCACAAAAATCCCACCAAATCTCCACAAATTCCCACAGAATACATGAAAAATCCCTGATAATTCGTCAGTTCTCTACAGAATCTCACCAAATTCCAGAAAAGTCCCTCAAAGTTCCACAAACATCCCACAAAATCTTCCCAGTATCCATCAAAATTAAAGGAAAAATCCCACAAAATTCCCTAAATCTTCTCAAAACACGACCAAATACCAGAAAAATATCCCACCAAATCTCCACAAAATCCCACAAAATACATGAAAAATCCCTCAAGATCCCTAAATCGCCTCAATATCCCACAAAATCCCACAAAAATCACACAAAACCTCCACAAGTTTCCACAAAATCTAAGAAAAAATCCTCAAAATCCTTCAGGTCTCCTCAAAACCACACAAAGTCCTTGAAAAGGCCCACCAAATTCCAGAAAAATCCCACAGAATCTACACAAATTCCCACAAAATCTAAAACAAATTCCTCAAAATTCTTCAAGTCTCCTCAGAATCCCACACAATTCCAGAAAAAACCCACAAAATTCCAGAGAAGTCCCACAAAACTCCCTAAATCATTTCAAAACCCTACCAATTCACAGGAATGTCCCACAAAATCTCCACCAATTCCCAGAACATCCCACAAAAATCTCACAAAAATCCCTAAATCTTCTGAAAACTCGAAAACACGGACAAAATCCACAAAAATCCCACCAAATCTCCACAAATTCCCACAGAATACATGAAAAATCCCTGATAATTCTTCAGTTCTCTACAGAATCTCACCAAATTCCAGAAAAGTCCCTCAAAATTCCACAAACATCCCACAAAATCTCCCCAGTATCCAACAAAATTCCAGGAAAAATCCCACAAAATATCCTAAATCTTCTCAAAACACGACCAAATTCTAGAAAAATATCCCACCAAATCTCCACAAAATCCCACAAAATACATGAAAAATCCCTCAAGATCCCTAAATCGCCTCAATATCCCACAAAATCCCACAAAAATCACACAAAACCTCCACAAGTTTCCACAGAATCTAAGAAAAATTCCTCAAAATTCTTCAAGTCTCCGCAAAACCACACAAAGTCCTTCAAAAAGGCCCACAAAATTCCAGAAAAATCTTACAGAATTCCCTAAATCTTCTCAAAACTCTACCAAATTCCAGAAAAATCCCACCAAATCTCCACAAATTCCCACGGAATACATGAAAAATCCCTGATAATTCGTCAGTTCTCTACAGAATCTCACCAAATTCCAGAAAAGTCCCTCAAAGTTCCACAAACATCCCACAAAATCTCCCCAGTATCCAACAAAATTCCAGGAAAAATCCCACAAAATTCCCTAAATCTTCTCAAAACACGACCAAATTCTAGAAAAATATCCCACCAAATCTCCACAAATTCCCACAAAATACATGAAAAATCCCTCAAGATCCCTAAATCGCCTCAATATCCCACAAAATCCCACAAAAATCACACAAAACCTCCACAAGTTTCCACAAAATCTAAGACAAATTCCTCAAAATTCTTCAAGTCTCCTCAAAACCACACAAAGTCCTTGAAAAGGACCACCAAATTCCAGAAAAATCCCACAGAATCTACACAAATTCCCACAAAATCTAAAACAAATTCCTCAAAATTCTTCAAGTCTCCTCAGAATCCCACACAATTCCAGAAAAAACCCACAAAATTCCAGAGAAGTCCCACAAAACTCCCAAAATCATTTCAAAACCCTACCAATTCACAGGAATGTCCCACAAAATCTCCACCAATTCCCAGAACATCCCACAAAAATCTCACAAAAATCCCTAAATCTTCTGAAAACTCGAAAACACGGCCAAAATCCACAAAAATCCCACCAAATCTCCACAAATTCCCACAGAATACATGAAAAATCCCTGATAATTCTTCAGTTCTCTACAGAATCTCACCAAATTCCAGAAAAGTCCCTCAAAGTTCCACAAACATCCCACAAAATCTCCCCAGTATCCATCAAAATTCCAGGAAAAATCCCACAAAATTCCCTAAATCTTCTCAAAACACGACCAAATTCTAGAAAAATATCCCACCAAATCTCCACAAAATCCCACAAAATACATGAAAAATCTCTCAAGATCCCTAAATCGCCTCAATATCCCACAAAATACCACAAAAATCCCACAAAACCTCCACAAGTTTCCACAAAATCTAAGAAAAATTCCTCAAAATTCTTCAAGTCTCCTCAAAACCACACAAAGTCCTTCAAAAAGGCCCACCAAATTCCAGAAAAATCTTACAGAATTCCCTAAATCTTCTCAAAACTCTACCAAATTCCAGAAAAATCCCACCAAATCTCCACAAATTCCCACGGAATACATGAAAAATCCCTGATAATTCTTCAGTTCTCTACAGAATCTCACCAAATTCCAGAAAAGTCCCTCAAAGTTCCACTAACATCCCACAAAATCTCCCCAGTATCCAACAAAATTCCAGGAAAAATCCCACAAAATTCCCTAAATCTTCTCAAAACACGGCCAAAATCCAGAAAAATCCCACCAAATCTCCACAAATTCCCACAGAATACATGAAAAATCCCTGATAATTCTTCAGTTCTCTACAGAATCTCACCAAATTCCAGAAAAGTCCCTCAAAGTTCCACAAACATCCCACAAAATCTCCCCAGTATCCAACAAAATTCCAGGAAAAATCCCACAGAATTCCCTAAATCTTCTCAAAACACGACCAAATTCTAGAAAAATATCCCACCAAATCACCACAAATTCCCACAAAATACATGAAAAATCCCTCAAGATCCCTAAATCGCCTCAATATCCCACAAAATCCCACAAAAATCACACAAAACCTCCACAAGTTTCCACAAAATCTAAGAAAAATTCCTCAAAATTCTTCAAGTCTCCTCAAAACCACACAAAGTCCTTGAAAAGGCCCACCAAATTCCAGAAAAATCCCACAGAATCTACACAAATTCCCACAAAATCTAAAACAAATTCCTCAAAATTCTTCAAGCCTCCTCAGAATCCCACACAATTCCAGAAAAAACCCACAAAATTCCAGAGAAGTCCCACAAAACTCCCTAAATCATTTCAAAACCCTACCAATTCACAGGAATGTCCCACAAAATCTCCACCAATTCCCAGAACATCCCACAAAAATCTCACAAAAATCCCTAAATCTTCTGAAAACTCGAAAACACGGACAAAATCCACAAAAATCCCACCAAATCTCCACAAATTCCCACAGAATACATGAAAAATCCCTGATAATTCTTCAGTTCTCTACAGAATCTCACCAAATTCCAGAAAAGTCCCTCAAAGTTCCACAAACATCCCACAAAATCTTCCCAGTATCCATCAAAATTCCAGGAAAAATCCCACAAAATTCCCTAAATCTTCTCAAAACACGACCAAATACCAGAAAAATATCCCACCAAATCTCCACAAAATCCCACAAAATACATGAAAAATCCCTCAAGATCCCTAAATCGCCTCAATATCCCACAAAATCCCACAAAAATCACACAAAACCTCCACAAGTTTCCACAAAATCTAAGAAAAAATCCTCAAAATTCTTCAAGTCTCCTCAAAACCACACAAAGTCCTTGAAAAGGCCCACCAAATTCCAGAAAAATCCCACAGAATCTACACAAATTCCCACAAAATCTAAAACAAATTCCTCTAAATTCTTCAAGTCTCCTCAGAATCCCACACAATTCCAGAAAAAACCCACAAAATTCCAGAGAAGTCCCACAAAACTCCCTAAATCATTTCAAAACCCTACCAATTCACAGGAATGTCCCACAAAATCTCCACCAATTCCCAGAACATCCCACAAAAATCTCACAAAAATCCCTAAATCTTCTGAAAACTCGAAAACACGGACAAAATCCACAAAAATCCCACCAAATCTCCACAAATTCCCACAGAATACATGAAAAATCCCTGATAATTCTTCAGTTCTCTACAGAATCTCACCAAATTCCAGAAAAGTCCCTCAAAATTCCACAAACATCCCACAAAATCTCCCCAGTATCCAACAAAATTCCAGGAAAAATCCCACAAAATATCCTAAATCTTCTCAAAACACGACCAAATTCTAGAAAAATATCCCAACAAATCTCCACAAAATCCCACAAAATACATGAAAAATCCCTCAAGATCCCTAAATCGCCTCAATATCCCACAAAATCCCACAAAAATCACACAAAACCTCCACAAGTTTCCACAGAATCTAAGAAAAATTCCTCAAAATTCTTCAAGTCTCCTCAAAACCACACAAAGTCCTTGAAAAGGCCCACCAAATTCCAGAAAAATCCCACAGAATCTACACAAATTCCCACAAAATCTAAAACAAATTCCTCAAAATTCTTCAAGCCTCCTCAGAATCCCACACAATTCCAGAAAAAACCCACAAAATTCCAGAGAAGTCCCACAAAACTCCCTAAATCATTTCAAAACCCTACCAATTCACAGGAATGTCCCACAAAATCTCCACCAATTCCCAGAACATCCCACAAAAATCTCACAAAAATCCCTAAATCTTCTGAAAACTCGAAAACACGGCCAAAATCCACAAAAATCCCACCAAATCTCCACAAATTCCCACAGAATACATGAAAAATCCCTGATAATTCGTCAGTTCTCTACAGAATCTCACCAAATTCCAGAAAAGTCCCTCAAAGTTCCACAAACATCCCACAAAATCTTCCCAGTATCCATCAAAATTCCAGGAAAAATCCCACAAAATTCCCTAAATCTTCTCAAAACACGACCAAATTCTAGAAAAATATCCCACCAAATCTCCACAAAATCCCACAAAATACATGAAAAATCCCTCAAGATCCCTAAATCGCCTCAATATCCCACAAAATCCCACAAAAATCACACAAAACCTCCACAAGTTTCCACAAAATCTAAGAAAAATTCCTCAAAATTCTTCAAGTCTCCTCAAAACCACACAAAGTCCTTCAAAAAGGCCCACCAAATTCCAGAAAAATCCCACAGAATCTACACAAATTCCCACAAAATCTAAAACAAATTCCTCAAAATTCTTCAAGTCTCCTCAGAATCCCACACAATTCCAGAAAAAACCCACAAAATTCCAGAGAAGTCCCACAAAACTCCCTAAATCATTTCAAAACCCTACCAATTCACAGGAATGTCCCACAAAATCTCCACCAATTCCCAGAACATCCCACAAAAATCTCACAAAAATCCCTAAATCTTCTGAAAACTCGAAAACACGGCCAAAATCCACAAAAATCCCACCAAATCTCCACAAATTCCCACAGAATACATGAAAAATCCCTGATAATTCTTCAGTTCTCTACAGAATCTCACCAAATTCCAGAAAAGTCCCTCAAAATTCCACAAACATCCCACAAAATCTCCCCAGTATCCAACAAAATTCCAGGAAAAATCCCACAAAATATCCTAAATCTTCTCAAAACACGACCAAATTCTAGAAAAATATCCCAACAAATCTCCACAAAATCCCACAAAATACATGAAAAATCCCTCAAGATCCCTAAATCGCCTCAATATCCCACAAAATCCCACAAAAATCACACAAAACCTCCACAAGTTTCCACAGAATCTAAGAAAAATTCCTCAAAATTCTTCAAGTCTCCGCAAAACCACACAAAGTCCTTCAAAAAGGCCCACAAAATTCCAGAAAAATCTTACAGAATTCCCTAAATCTTCTCAAAACTCTACCAAATTCCAGAAAAATCCCACCAAATCTCCACAAATTCCCACGGAATACATGAAAAATCCCTGATAATTCGTCAGTTCTCTACAGAATCTCACCAAATTCCAGAAAAGTCCCTCAAAGTTCCACAAACATCCCACAAAATCTCCCCAGTATCCAACAAAATTCCAGGAAAAATCCCACAAAATTCCCTAAATCTTCTCAAAACACGACCAAATTCTAGAAAAATATCCCACCAAATCTCCACAAATTCCCACAAAATACATGAAAAATCCCTCAAGATCCCTAAATCGCCTCAATATCCCACAAAATCCCACAAAAATCACACAAAACCTCCACAAGTTTCCACAAAATCTAAGAAAAATTCCTCAAAATTCTTCAAGTCTCCTCAAAACCACACAAAGTCCTTGAAAAGGCCCACCAAATTCCAGAAAAATCCCACAGAATCTACACAAATTCCCACAAAATCTAAAACAAATTCCTCAAAATTCTTCAAGTCTCCTCAGAATCCCACACAATTCCAGAAAAAACCCACAAAATTCCAGAGAAGTCCCACAAAACTCCCTAAATCATTTCAAAACCCTACCAATTCACAGGAATGTCCCACAAAATCTCCACCAATTCCCAGAACATCCCACAAAAATCTCACAAAAATCCCTAAATCTTCTGAAAACTCGAAAACACGGCCAAAATCCACAAAAATCCCACCAAATCTCCACAAATTCCCACAGAATACATGAAAAATCCCTGATAATTCTTCAGTTCTCTACAGAATCTCACCAAATTCCAGAAAAGTCCCTCAAAGTTCCACAAACATCCCACAAAATCTCCCCAGTATCCAACAAAATTCCAGGAAAAATCCCACAAAATTCCCTAAATCTTCTCAAAACACGACCAAATTCCAGAAAAATATCCCACCAAATCTCCACAAAATCCCACAAAATACATGAAAAATCCCTCAAGATCCCTAAATCGCCTCAATATCCCACAAAATCCCACAAAAATCACACAAAACCTCCACAAGTTTCCACAAAATCTAAGAAAAATTCCTCAAAATTCTTCAAGTCTCCTCAAAACCACACAAAGTCCTTGAAAAGGCCCACCAAATTCCAGAAAAATCCCACAGAATCTACACAAATTCCCACAAAATCTAAAACAAATTCCTCAAAATTCTTCAAGCCTCCTCAGAATCCCACACAATTCCAGAAAAAACCCACAAAATTCCAGAGAAGTCCCACAAAACTCCCTAAATCATTTCAAAACCCTACCAATTCACAGGAATGTCCCACAAAATCTCCACCAATTCCCAGAACATCCCACAAAAATCTCACAAAAATCCCTAAATCTTCTGAAAACTCGAAAACACGGACAAAATCCACAAAAATCCCACCAAATCTCCACAAATTCCCACAGAATACATGAAAAATCCCTGATAATTCGTCAGTTCTCTACAGAATCTCACCAAATTCCAGAAAAGTCCCTCAAAGTTCCACAAACATCCCACAAAATCTTCCCAGTATCCATCAAAATTCCAGGAAAAATCCCACAAAATTCCCTAAATCTTCTCAAAACACGACCAAATTCCAGAAAAATATCCCACCAAATCTCCACAAAATCCCACAAAATACATGAAAAATCCCTCAAGATCCCTAAATCGCCTCAATATCCCACAAAATCCCACAAAAATCACACAAAACCTCCACAAGTTTCCACAAAATCTAAGAAAAATTCCTCAAAATTCTTCAAGTCTCCTCAAAACCACACAAAGTCCTTCAAAAAGGCCCACCAAATTCCAGAAAAATCCCACAGAATCTACACAAATTCCCACAAAATCTAAAACAAATTCCTCAAAATTCTTCAAGTCTCCTCAGAATCCCACACAATTCCAGAAAAAACCCACAAAATTCCTGAGAAGTCCCACAAAACTCCCTAAATCATTTCAAAACCCTACCAATTCACAGGAATGACCCACAAAATCTCCACCAATTCCCAGAACATCCCACAAAAATCTCACAAAAATCCCTAAATCTTCTGAAAACTCGAAAACACGGCCAAAATCCACAAAAATCCCACCAAATCTCCACAAATTCCCACAGAATACATGAAAAATCCCTGATAATTCTTCAGTTCTCTACAGAATCTCACCAAATTCCAGAAAAGTCCCTCAAAATTCCACAAACATCCCACAAAATCTCCCCAGTATCCAACAAAATTCCAGGAAAAATCCCACAAAATATCCTAAATCTTCTCAAAACACGACCAAATTCTAGAAAAATATCCCAACAAATCTCCACAAAATCCCACAAAATACATGAAAAATCCCTCAAGATCCCTAAATCGCCTCAATATCCCACAAAATCCCACAAAAATCACACAAAACCTCCACAAGTTTCCACAGAATCTAAGAAAAATTCCTCAAAATTCTTCAAGTCTCCGCAAAACCACACAAAGTCCTTCAAAAAGGCCCACAAAATTCCAGAAAAATCTTACAGAATTCCCTAAATCTTCTCAAAACTCTACCAAATTCCAGAAAAATCCCACCAAATCTACACAAATTCCCACGGAATACATGAAAAATCCCTGATAATTCGTCAGTTCTCTACAGAATCTCACCAAATTCCAGAAAAGTCCCTCAAAGTTCCACAAACATCCCACAAAATCTCCCCAGTATCCAACAAAATTCCAGGAAAAATCCCACAAAATTCCCTAAATCTTCTCAAAACACGACCAAATTCTAGAAAAATATCCCACCAAATCTCCACAAATTCCCACAAAATACATGAAAAATCCCTCAAGATCCCTAAATCGCCTCAATATCCCACAAAATCCCACAAAAATCACACAAAACCTCCACAAGTTTCCACAAAATCTAAGAAAAATTCCTCAAAATTCTTCAAGTCTCCTCAAAACCACACAAAGTCCTTGAAAAGGCCCACCAAATTCCAGAAAAATCCCACAGAATCTACACAAATTCCCACAAAATCTAAAACAAATTCCTCAAAATTCTTCAAGTCTCCTCAGAATCCCACACAATTCCAGAAAAAACCCACAAAATTCCAGAGAAGTCCCACAAAACTCCCAAAATCATTTCAAAACCCTACCAATTCACAGGAATGTCCCACAAAATCTCCACCAATTCCCAGAACATCCCACAAAAATCTCACAAAAATCCCTAAATCTTCTGAAAACTCGAAAACACGGACAAAATCCACAAAAATCCCACCAAATCTCCACAAATTCCCACAGAATACATGAAAAATCCCTGATAATTCGTCAGTTCTCTACAGAATCTCACCAAATTCCAGAAAAGTCCCTCAAAGTTCCACAAACATCCCACAAAATCTTCCCAGTATCCATCAAAATTAAAGGAAAAATCCCACAAAATTCCCTAAATCTTCTCAAAACACGACCAAATTCCAGAAAAATATCCCACCAAATCTCCACAAAATCCCACAAAATACATGAAAAATCCCTCAAGATCCCTAAATCGCCTCAATATCCCACAAAATCCCACAAAAATCACACAAAACCTCCACAAGTTTCCACAAAATCTAAGAAAAATTCCTCAAAATCCTTCAGGTCTCCTCAAAACCACACAAAGTCCTTGAAAAGGCCCACCAAATTCCAGAAAAATCCCACAGAATCTACACAAATTCCCACAAAATCTAAAACAAATTCCTCTAATTTCTTCAAGTCTCCTCAGAATCCCACACAATTCCAGAAAAAACCCACAAAATTCCAGAGAAGTCCCACAAAACTCCCTAAATCATTTCAAAACCCTACCAATTCACAGGAATGTCCCACAAAATCTCCACCAATTCCCAGAACATCCCACAAAAATCTCACAAAAATCCCTAAATCTGCTGAAAACTCGAAAACACGGACAAAATCCACAAAAATCCCACCAAATCTCCACAAATTCCCACAGAATACATGAAAAATCCCTGATAATTCTTCAGTTCTCTACAGAATCTCACCAAATTCCAGAAAAGTCCCTCAAAATTCCACAAACATCCCACAAAATCTCCCCAGTATCCAACAAAATTCCAGGAAAAATCCCACAAAATATCCTAAATCTTCTCAAAACACGACCAAATTCTAGAAAAATATCCCAACAAATCTCCACAAAATCCCACAAAATACATGAAAAATCCCTCAAGATCCCTAAATCGCCTCAATATCCCACAAAATCCCACAAAAATCACACAAAACCTCCACAAGTTTCCACAAAATCTAAGAAAAATTCCTCCAAATTCTTCAAGTCTCCTCAAAACCACACAAAGTCCTTCAAAAAGGCCCACCAAATTCCAGAAAAATCTTACAGAATTCCCTAAATCTTCTCAAAACTCTACCAAATTCCAGAAAAATCCCACCAAATCTCCACAAATTCCCACGGAATACATGAAAAATCCCTGATAATTCTTCAGTTCTCTACAG
Organism: Cyanistes caeruleus; assembly: GCF_971803275.1. Classification (NCBI taxonomy): domain Eukaryota; kingdom Metazoa; phylum Chordata; class Aves; order Passeriformes; family Paridae; genus Cyanistes; species Cyanistes caeruleus. The sequence goes on along the minus strand of NC_141702.1, from coordinate 88,652,791 downwards.
AATCTCACCAAATTCCAGAAAAGTCCCTCAAAGTTCCACAAACATCCCACAAAATCTCCCCAGTATCCAACAAAATTCCAGGAAAAATCCCACAAAATTCCCTAAATCTTCTCAAAACACGGCCAAAATCCACAAAAATCCCACCAAATCTCCACAAATTCCCACAGAATACATGAAAAATCCCTGATAATTCTTCAGTTCTCTACAGAATCTCACCAAATTCCAGAAAAGTCCCTCAAAGTTCCACAAACATCCCACAAAATCTCCCCAGTATCCAACAAAATTCCAGGAAAAATCCCACAAAATTCCCTAAATCTTCTCAAAACACGACCAAATTCTAGAAAAATATCCCACCAAATCACCACAAATTCCCACAAAATACATGAAAAATCCCTCAAGATCCCTAAATCGCCTCAATATCCCACAAAATCCCACAAAAATCACACAAAACCTCCACAAGTTTCCACAGAATCTAAGAAAAATTCCTCAAAATTCTTCAAGTCTCCGCAAAACCACACAAAGTCCTTCAAAAAGGCCCACAAAATTCCAGAAAAATCTTACAGAATTCCCTAAATCTTCTCGAAACTCTACCAAATTCCAGAAAAATCCCACCAAATCTCCACAAATTCCCACAGAATACATGAAAAATCCCTGATAATTCGTCAGTTCTCTACAGAATCTCACGAAATTCCAGAAAAGTCCCTCAAAGTTCCACAAACATCCCACAAAATCTTCCCAGTATCCATCAAAATTCCAGGAAAAATCCCACAAAATTCCCTAAATCTTCTCAAAACACGACCAAATTCCAGAAAAATATCCCACCAAATCTCCACAAAATCCCACAAAATACATGAAAAATCCCTCAAGATCCCTAAATCGCCTCAATATCCCACAAAATCCCACAAAAATCACACAAAACCTCCACAAGTTTCCACAAAATCTAAGAAAAATTCCTCAAAATTCTTCAAGTCTCCTCAAAACCACACAAAGTCCTTGAAAAGGCCTACCAAATTCCAGTAAAATCCCACAGAATCTACACAAATTCCCACAAAATCTAAAACAAATTCCTCAAAATTCAAGAAAAATCCCTCAAAATTCACTGAATTTCCTCAATATCCCACCAAATTCCAGAACCATCTCACAAAATCTCAACAAATTTCCACATAATCTAAGAAAATTCCGCAAAATTCTTCAAGTCTCCTCCAAATCCCACAAAATTCAAGACAAATCCTCAAAATTCCACAAAAATCCCACAAAATTCCTTCCATCTTCTCAGAACCCAAACAAACTCCTGCAACATCTCACAAAATCTCCACCAATTTCCAAACAATTCAAGAAAAATCCCGCAAAATTCTTCAAGTCTCCTCCAAATACCACAAACATCCCACAAACATCCCACAAACATCCCACAAACATCCCACAAAATTCAAGAGAAATCCCACAAAATTCAAAAGAAATCGCACAAAATCCTGTACAAGCCCCACACAATTCCCTAAATCTTCTCAGAACCCAACAACATTCCTGCAACATCCCACAAAATCTCTGGAAATTTCCACAAAATTCAAGAAGACTCTCACAAAAAACTTGAAAGCTGCTGAAAATTCCACGAATATACCACAAAAATCCCTAAATCTTCTCAAAACCCAACCACATTCCTGCAGCATCTCACAAAATCTCCACCAATATCCAAAAAATTCAAGAAAATTCCCTCCAAATTCTTCAAGTCTCCTCCAAATCCCACAAAATTCAAGACAAATCCTCAAAATCCCACAAAAATCCCACCAAATTCCAGAACCATCTCACAAAATCTCAACAAATTTCCACTAAATTCAAGAAAACTCTCACAAAGTTCTTGAAAGCCCCTCAAAATTCCAGAAAAATGCCACAAACTTCCCTACATCTTCTCAAAACCCAAACAAACTCCTGCAACATCTCACAAAATCTCCACCAATTTCCAAACAATTCAAGAAAAATCCCGCAAAATTCTTCAAGTCTCGTACAAATCCCAGAAAAATCCCACAAAATTCCAGAAACATCCCACCAAATCACCTCAATATCACCAAAAATTCTGGAAAAGCCTCACAAAATTGCAGAAAAATGCCACAAAATTCCCTAAACCTTCTCAAAACCCTACCCAATTCCTGCAACATCCCACAAAATCTCCAACAATTTCCAAACAATTCAAGAAAAATCCCGCAAAATTCTTCAAGTCTCGTACAAATCCCAGAAAAATCCCACAAAATTCCAGAAACATCCCACCAAATCACCTCAATATCACCAAAAATTCTGGAAAAGCCTCACAAAATTGCAGAAAAATGCCACAAAATTCCCTAAACCTTCTCAAAACCCTACCCAATTCCTGCAACATCCCACAAAATCTCCAACAATTTCCACAAAATTCAAGAAAAATCCCTCCAAATTCACTGAATTTCCTCAATATCCCACCAAATTCCAGAACCATCTCACAAAATCTCAACAAATTTCCACATAATCTAAGAAAATTCCGCAAAATTCTTCAAGTCTCCTCCAAATCCCACAAAATTCAAGACAAATCCTCAAAATTCCACAAAAATCCCACAAAATTCCTTCCATCTTCTCAGAACCCAAACAAACTCCTGCAACATCTCACAAAATCTCCACCAATTTCCAAACAATTCAAGAAAAATCCCGCAAAATTCTTCAAGTCTCCTCCAAATACCACAAACATCCTACAAACATCTCACAAACATCCCACAAACATCCCATAAAATTCAATAGAAATCCCACAAAATTCAAGAGAAATCCCACCAAATTCTGTACAAGCCCCACACAATTCCCTAAATCTTCTCAGAACCCAACCACATTCCTGCAACATCCCACAAAATCTCCAACAATTTCCACAAAATTCAAGAAAATTCCCTCCAAATTCACTGAATTTCCTCAATATCCCACCAAACTCCAGAACCATCTCACAAAATCTCAACAAATTTCCAAAAAATTCAAAAAAACTCTCACAAAGTTCTTGAAAGCCCCTCAAAATTCCAGAAAAATGCCACAAAATTCCCTACATCTTCTCAAAACCCCACAAAATTCTACAGACATCTCACAAAATCTCCACACATTTCCACAAAATCTAAGAAAATTCCCGCAAAATTCTTCAAGTCTCCTCCAAATCCCACAAAATTCAAGAGAAATCCTCAAAATTCCACAAAAATCCAACAAAATTCCCTACATCTTCTCAAAATCCAAACAAATTCCTGAAACATCTCACAAAATCTCCACCAATTTCCACAACATTTAGGAAAAATCCCTCCAACTTCTTCAAGTCTCCTCCAAATCCCACAAAATTCAAGAGAAATCCTCAAAATTCCACAAAAATCCCACAAAATTCCTGCAACATCTCACAAAATCTCCGGAAATTTCCACAAAATTCAAGAAGACTCTCACAAAATACTTGAAAGCTGCTGAAAATTCCACGAATATACCACAAAAATCCCTAAATCTTCTCAAAACCCAACCACATTCCTGCAGCATCTCACAAAATCTCCACCAATATCCAAAAAATTCAAGAAAATTCCCTCCAAATTCTTCAAGTCTCCTCCAAATCCCACAAAATTCAAGACAAATCCTCAAAATCCCACAAAAATCCCACCAAATTCCAGAACCATCTCACAAAATCTCAACAAATTTCCACTAAATTCAAGAAAACTCTCACAAAGTTCTTGAAAGCCCCTCAAAATTCCAGAAAAATGCCACAAAATTCCCTACATCTTCTCAAAACCCAAACAAACTCCTGCAACATCTCACAAAATCTCCAACAATTTCCAAACAATTCAAGAAAAATCCCGCAAAATTCTTCAAGTCTCGTACAAATCCCAGAAAAATCCCACAAAATTCCAGAAACATCCCACCAAATCACCTCAATATCACCAAAAATTCTGGAAAAGCCTTTCAAAATTGCAGAAAAATGCCACAAAATTCCCTAAACCTTCTGAAAACCCTACCCAATTCCTGCAACATCCCACAAAATCTCCAACAATTTCCACAAAATTCAAGAAAAATCCCTCAAAATTCACTGAATTTCCTCAATATCCCACCAAATTCCAGAACCATCTCACAAAATCTCAACAAATTTCCACATAATCTAAGAAAATTCCCGCAAAATTCTTCAAGTCTCCTCCAAATCCCACAAAATTCAAGACAAATACTCAAAATTCCACAAAAATCCCACAAAATTCCTGCAACATCTCACAAAATCTCCGGAAATTTCCACAAAATTCAAGAAGACTCTCACAAAATACTTGAAAGCTGCTGAAAATTCCACGAATATACCACAAAAATCCCTAAATCTTCTCAAAACCCAACCACATTCCTGCAGCATCTCACAAAATCTCCACCAATATCCAAAAAATTCAAGAAAATTCCCTCCAAATTCTGCAAGTCTCCTCCAATTTCCACAAAATTCAAGAAAATTCCCTCAAAATTCACTGAATTTCCTCAATATCCCACCAAACTCCAGAACCATCTCACAAAATCTCAACAAATTTCCACTAAATTCAAGAAAACTCTCACAAAGTTCTTGAAAGCCCCTCAAAATTCCAGAAAGATGCCACAAAATTCCCTACATCTTCTCAAAACATTACAAAATTCTACAGACATCTCACAAAATCTCCACACATTTCCACAAAATCTAAGAAAATTCCCGAAAAATTCTTCAAGTCTCCTCCAAATCCCACAAAATTCAAGAGAAATCCTCAAAATTCCACAAAAATCCCACAAAATTCCTGCAACATCTCACAAAATCTCCGGAAATTTCCACAAAATTCAAGAAGACTCTCACAAAATACTTGAAAGCTGCTGAAAATTCCACGAATATCCCACAAAAATCCCTAAATCTTCTCAAAACCCAACCACATTCCTGCAGCATCTCACAAAATCTCCACCAATATCCAAAAAATTCAAGAAAATTCCCTCCAAATTCTTCAAGTCTCCTCCAAATCCCACAAAATTCAAGACAAATCCTCAAAATCCCACAAAAATCCCACCAAATTCCAGAACCATCTCACAAAATCTCAACAAATTTCCACTAAATTCAAGAAAACTCTCACAAAGTTCTTGAAAGCCCCTCAAAATTCCAGAAAAATGCCACAAACTTCCCTACATCTTCTCAAAACCCAAACAAACTCCTGCAACATCTCACAAAATCTCCACCAATTTCCAAACAATTCAAGAAAAATCCCGCAAAATTCTTCAAGTCTCGTACAAATCCCAGAAAAATCCCACAAAATTCCAGAAACATCCCACCAAATCACCTCAATATCACCAAAAATTCTGGAAAAGCCTCACAAAATTGCAGAAAAATGCCACAAAATTCCCTAAACCTTCTCAAAACCCTACCCAATTCCTGCAACATCCCACAAAATCTCCAACAATTTCCACAAAATTCAAGAAAAATCCCTCAAAATTCACTGAATTTCCTCAATATCCCACCAAATTCCAGAACCATCTCACAAAATCTCAACAAATTTCCACATAATCTAAGAAAATTCCCGCAAAATTCTTCAAGTCTCCTCCAAATCCCACAAAATTCAAGACAAATCCTCAAAATTCCACAAAAATCCCACAAAATTCCTTCCATCTTCTCAGAACCCAAACAAACTCCTGCAACATCTCACAAAATCTCCACCAATTTCCAAACAATTCAAGAAAAATCCCGCAAAATTCTTCAAGTCTCCTCCAAATACCACAAACATCCTACAAACATCTCACAAACATCCCACAAACATCCCATAAAATTCAATAGAAATCCCACAAAATTCAAGAGAAATCCCACCAAATTCTGTACAAACCCCACACAATTCCCTAAATCTTCTCAGAACCCAACCACATTCCTGCAACATCCCACAAAATCTCCAACAATTTCCACAAAATTCAAGAAAATTCCCTCCAAATTCACTGAATTTCCTCAATATCCCACCAAACTCCAGAACCATCTCACAAAATCTCAACAAATTTCAAAAAAATTCAAAAAAACTCTCACAAAGTTCTTGAAAGCCCCTCAAAATTCCAGAAAAATGCCACAAAATTCCCTACATCTTCTCAAAACATTACAAAATTCTACAGACATCTCACAAAATCTCCACACATTTCCACAAAATCTAAGAAAATTCCCGCAAAATTCTTCAAGTCTCCTCCAAATCCCACAAAATTCAAGAGAAATCCTCAAAATTCCACAATAATCCAACAAAATTCCCTACATCTTCTCAAAATCCAAACAAATTCCAGAACCATCTCACAAAATCTCCACCAATTTCCACAACATTTAGGAAAAATCCCTCCAACTTCTTCAAGTCTCCTCCAAATCCCACAAAATTCCAGAGAAATCCTCAAAATTCCACAAAAATCCCACAAAATTCCTGCAACATCTCACAAAATCTCTGGAAATTTCCACAAAATTCAAGAAGACTCTCACAAAATACTTGAAAGCTGCTGAAAATTCCACGAATATCCCACAAAAATCCCTAAATCTTCTCAAAACCCAACCACATTCCTGCAGCATCTCACAAAATCTCCACCAATATCCAAAAAATTCAAGAAAATTCCCTCCAAATTCTTCAAGTCTCCTCCAAATCCCACAAAATTCAAGACAAATCCTCAAAATCCCACAAAAATCCCACCAAATTCCAGAACCATCTCACAAAATCTCAACAAATTTCCACTAAATTCAAGAAAACTCTCACAAAGTTCTTGAAAGCCCCTCAAAATTCCAGAAAAATGCCACAAACTTCCCTACATCTTCTCAAAACCCAAACAAACTCCTGCAACATCTCACAAAATCTCCACCAATTTCCAAACAATTCAAGAAAAATCCCGCAAAATTCTTCAAGTCTCCTACAAATCCCAGAAAAATCCCACAAAATTCCAGAAACATCCCACCAAATCACCTCAATATCACCAAAAATTCTGGAAAAGCCTCACAAAATTGCAGAAAAATGCCACAAAATTCCCTAAACCTTCTCAAAACCCTACCCAATTCCTGCAACATCCCACAAAATCTCCAACAATTTCCACAAAATTCAAGAAAAATCCCTCAAAATTCACTGAATTTCCTCAATATCCCACCGAATTCCAGAACCATCTCACAAAATCTCAACAAATTTCCACAAAATCTAAGAAAATTCCGCAAAATTCTTCAAGTCTCCTCCAAATCCCACAAAATTCAAGACAAATCCTCAAAATTCCACAAAAATCCCAAAAAATTCCTGCAACATCTCACAAAATCTCCGGAAATTTCCACAAAATTCAAGAAGACTCTCACAAAATACTTGAAAGCTGCTGAAAATTCCACGAATATACCACAAAAATCCCTAAATCTTCTCAAAACCCAACCACATTCCTGCAGCATCTCACAAAATCTCCACCAATATCCAAAAAATTCAAGAAAATTCCCTCCAAATTCTTCAAGTCTCCTCCAAATCCCACAAAATTCAAGACAAATCCTCAAAATCCCACAAAAATCCCACCAAATTCCAGAACCATCTCACAAAATCTCAACAAATTTCCACTAAATTCAAGAAAACTCTCACAAAGTTCTTGAAAGCCCCTCAAAATTCCAGAAAAATGCCACAAACTTCCCTACATCTTCTCAAAACCCAACCACATTCCTGCAACATCCCACAAAATCTCCAACAATTTCCACAAAATTCAAGAAAAATCCCGCAAAATTCTTCAAGTCTCCTACAAATCCCAGAAAAATCCCACAAAATTCCAGAAACATCCCACCAAATCACCTCAATATCACCAAAAATTCTGGAAAAGCCTCACAAAATTGCAGAAAAATGCCACAAAATTCCCTAAACCTTCTCAAAACCCTACCCAATTCCTGCAACATCCCACAAAATCTCCAACAATTTCCACAAAATTCAAGAAAAATCCCTCAAAATTCACTGAATTTCCTCAATATCCCACCAAATTCCAGAACCATCTCACAAAATCTCAACAAATTTCCACATAATCTAAGAAAATTCCGCAAAATTCTTCAAGTCTCCTCCAAATCCCACAAAATTCAAGACAAATCCTCAAAATTCCACAAAAATCCCACAAAATTCCTTCCATCTTCTCAGAACCCAAACAAACTCCTGCAACATCTCACAAAATCTCCACCAATTTCCAAACAATTCAAGAAAAATCCCGCAAAATTCTTCAAGTCTCCTCCAAATACCACAAACATCCTACAAACATCTCACAAACATCCCACAAACATCCCATAAAATTCAATAGAAATCCCACAAAATTCAAGAGAAATCCCACCAAATTCTGTACAAGCCCCACACAATTCCCTAAATCTTCTCAGAACCCAACCACATTCCTGCAACATCCCACAAAATCTCCAACAATTTCCACAAAATTCAAGAAAATTCCCTCCAAATTCACTGAATTTCCTCAATATCCCACCAAACTCCAGAACCATCTCACAAAATCTCAACAAATTTCAAAAAAATTCAAAAAAACTCTCACAAAGTTCTTGAAAGCCCCTCAAAATTCCAGAAAAATGCCACAAAATTCCCTACATCTTCTCAAAACCCCACAAAATTCTACAGACATCTCACAAAATCTCCACACATTTCCACAAAATCTAAGAAAATTCCCGCAAAATTCTTCAAGTCTCCTCCAAATCTCACAAAATTCAAGAGAAATCCTCAAAATTCCACAAAAATCCAACAAAATTCCCTACATCTTCTCAAAATCCAAACAAATTCCTGAAACATCTCACAAAATCTCCACCAATTTCCACAACATTTAGGAAAAATCCCTCCAACTTCTTCAAGTCTCCTCCAAATCCCACAAAATTCAAGACAAGTCCTCAAAATTCCACAAAAATCCCACAAAATTCCTGCAACATCTCACAAAATCTCTGGAAATTTCCACAAAATTCAAGAAGACTCTCACAAAATACTTGAAAGCTGCTGAAAATTCCACGAAAATCCCACAAAAATCCCTAAATCTTCTCAAAACCCAACCACATTCCTGCAGCATCTCACAAAATCTCCACCAATATCCAAAAAATTCAAGAAAATTCCCTCCAAATTCTTCAAGTCTCCTCCAAATCCCACAAAATTCAAGACAAATCCTCAAAATCCCACAAAAATCCCACCAAATTCCAGAACCATCTCACAAAATCTCAACAAATTTCCACTAAATTCAAGAAAACTCTCACAAAGTTCTTGAAAGCCCCTTAAAATTCCAGAAAAATGCCACAAAATAACCTACATCTTCTCAAAACCCAAACAAACTCCTGCAACATCTCACAAAATCTCCACCAATTTCCAAACAATTCAAGAAAAATCCCGCAAAATTCTTCAAGTCTCGTACAAATCCCAGAAAAATCCCACAAAATTCCAGAAACATCCCACCAAATCACCTCAATATCACCAAAAATTCTGGAAAAGCCTCACAAAATTGCAGAAAAATGCCACAAAATTCCCTAAACCTTCTCAAAACCCTACCCAATTCCTGCAACATCCCACAAAATCTCCAACAATTTCCACAAAATTCAAGAAAAATCCCTCCAAATTCACTGAATTTCCTCAATATCCCACCAAATTCCAGAACCATCTCACAAAATCTCAACAAATTTCCACAAAATCTAAGAAAATTCCGCAAAATTCTTCAAGTCTCCTCCAAATCCCACAAAATTCAAGAGAAATCCTCAAAATTCCACAAAAATCCAACAAAATTCCTTCCATCTTCTCAAAACCCAAACAAATTCCTGCAACATCTCACAAAATCTCCACCAATTTCCAAACAATTCAAGAAAAATCCCGCAAAATTCTTCAAGTCTCCTCCAAATACCACAAACATCCTACAAACATCTCACAAACATCCCACAAACATCCCATAAAATTCAATAGAAATCCCACAAAATTCAAGAGAAATCCCACCAAATTCTGTACAAGCCCCACACAATTCCCTAAATCTTCTCAGAACCCAACCACATTCCTGCAACATCCCACAAAATCTCCAACAATTTCCACAAAATTCAAGAAAATTCCCTCCAAATTCACTGAATTTCCTCAATATCCCACCAAACTCCAGAACCATCTCACAAAATCTCAACAAATTTCCAAAAAATTCAAAAAAACTCTCACAAAGTTCTTGAAAGCCCCTCAAAATTCCAGAAAAATGCCACAAAATTCCCTACATCTTCTCAAAACATTACAAAATTCTACAGACATCTCACAAAATCTCCACACATTTCCACAAAATCTAAGAAAATTCCCGCAAAATTCTTCAAGTCTCCTCCAAATCCCACAAAATTCAAGAGAAATCCTCAAAATTCCACAAAAATCCAACAAAATTCCCTACATCTTCTCAAAATCCAAACAAATTCCTGAAACATCTCACAAAATCTCCACCAATTTCCACAACATTTAGGAAAAATCCCTCCAGCTTCTTCAAGTCTCCTCCAAATCCCACAAAATTCAAGAGAATTCCTCAAAATTCCACAAAAATCCCACAAAATTCCTGCAACATCTCACAAAATCTCCGGAAATTTCCACAAAATTCAAGAAGACTCTCACAAAATACTTGAAACCTGCTGAAAATTCCACGAATATCCCACAAAAATCCCTAAATCTTCTCAAAACCCAACCACATTCCTGCAGCATCTCACAAAATCTCCACCAATATCCAAAAAATTCAAGAAAATTCCCTCCAAATTCTTCAAGTCTCCTCCAAATCCCACAAAATTCAAGACAAATCCTCAAAATCCCACAAAAATCCCACCAAATTCCAGAACCATCTCACAAAATCTCAACAAATTTCCACTAAATTCAAGAAAACTCCCACAAAGTTCTTGAAAGCCCCTCAAAATTCCAGAAAAATGCCACAAACTTCCCTACATCTTCTCAAAACCCAACCACATTCCTGCAACATCCCACAAAATCTCCAACAATTTCCACAAAATTCAAGAAAAATCCCGCAAAATTCTTCAAGTCTCGTACAAATCCCAGAAAAATCCCACAAAATTCCAGAAACATCCCACCAAATCACCTCAATATCACCAAACATTCTGGAAAAGCCTCACAAAATTGCAGAAAAATGCCACAAAATTCCCTAAACCTTCTCAAAACCCTACCCAATTCCTGCAACATCCCACAAAATCTCCAACAATTTCCACAAAATTCAAGAAAAATCCCTCCAAATTCACTGAATTTCCTCAATATCCCACCAAATTCCAGAACCATCTCACAAAATCTCAACAAATTTCCACTAAATCTAAGAAAATTCCCGCAAAATTCTTCAAGTCTCCTCCAAATCCCACAAAATTCAAGAGAAATCCTCAAAATTCCACAAAAATCCAACAAAATTCCTTCCATCTTCTCAAAACCCAAACAAATTCCTGCAACATCTCACAAAATCTCCACCAATTTCCAAACAATTCAAGAAAAATCCCGCAAAATTCTTCAAGTCTCCTCCAAATACCACAAACATCCTACAAACATCTCACAAACATCCCACAAACATCCCATAAAATTCAATAGAAATCCCACAAAATTCAAGAGAAATCCCACCAAATTCTGTACAAGCCCCACACAATTCCCTAAATCTTCTCAGAACCCAACCACATTCCTGCAACATCCCACAAAATCTCCAACAATTTCCACAAAATTCAAGAAAATTCCCTCCAAATTCACTGAATTTCCTCAATATCCCACCAAACTCCAGAACCATCTCACAAAATCTCAACAAATTTCCAAAAAATTCAAAAAAACTCTCACAAAGTTCTTGAAAGCCCCTCAAAATTCCAGAAAAATGCCACAAAATTCCCTACATCTTCTCAAAACATTACAAAATTCTACAGACATCTCACAAAATCTCCACACATTTCCACAAAATCTAAGAAAATTCCCGCAAAATTCTTCAAGTCTCCTCCAAATCCCACAAAATTCAAGAGAAATCCTCAAAATTCCACAAAAATCCAACAAAATTCCCTACATCTTCTCAAAATCCAAACAAATTCCTGAAACATCTCACAAAATCTCCACCAATTTCCACAACATTTAGGAAAAATCCCTCCAACTTCTTCAAGTCTCCTCCAAATCCCACAAAATTCAAGAGAATTCCTCAAAATTCCACAAATATCCCACAAAATTCCTGCAACATCTCACAAAATCTCCGGAAATTTCCACAAAATTCAAGAAGACTCTCACAAAATACTTGAAAGCTGCTGAAAATTCCACGAATATCCCACAAAAATCCCTAAATCTTCTCAAAACCCAACCACATTCCTGCAGCATCTCACAAAATCTCCACCAATATCCAAAAAATTCAAGAAAATTCCCTCCAAATTCTTCAAGTCTCCTCCAAATCCCACAAAATTCAAGACAAATCCTCAAAATCCCAAAAAAATCCCACCAAATTCCAGAACCATCTCACAAAATCTCAACAAATTTCCACTAAATTCAAGAAAACTCTCACAAAGTTCTTGAAAGCCCCTCAAAATTCCAGAAAAATGCCACAAAATAACCTACATCTTCTCAAAACCCAACCACATTCCTGCAACATCCCACAAAATCTCCAACAATTTCCACAAAATTCAAGAAAAATCCCGCAAAATTCTTCAAGTCTCGTACAAATCCCAGAAAAATCCCACAAAATTCCAGAAACATCCCACCAAATCACCTCAATATCACCAAACATTCTGGAAAAGCCTCACAAAATTGCAGAAAAATGCCACAAAATTCCCTAAACCTTCTCAAAACCCTACCCAATTCCTGCAACATCCCACAAAATCTCCAACAATTTCCACAAAATTCAAGAAAAATCCCTCAAAATTCACTGAATTTCCTCAATATCCCACCAAATTCCAGAACCATCTCACAAAATCTCAACAAATTTCCACTAAATCTAAGAAAATTCCCGCAAAATTCTTCAAGTCTCCTCCAAATCCCACAAAATTCAAGAGAAATCCTCAAAATTCCACAAAAATCCAACAAAATTCCTTCCATCTTCTCAAAACCCAAACAAATTCCTGCAACATCTCACAAAATCTCCACCAATTTCCAAACAATTCAAGAAAAATCCCGCAAAATTCTTCAAGTCTCCTCCAAATACCACAAACATCCTACAAACATCTCACAAACATCCCACAAACATCCCATAAAATTCAATAGAAATCCCACAAAATTCAAGAGAAATCCCACCAAATTCTGTACAAGCCCCACACAATTCCCTAAATCTTCTCAGAACCCAACCACATTCCTGCAACATCCCACAAAATCTCCAACAATTTCCACAAAATTCAAGAAAATTCCCTCCAAATTCACTGAATTTCCTCAATATCCCACCAAACTCCAGAACCATCTCACAAAATCTCAACAAATTTCCAAAAAATTCAAAAAAACTCTCACAAAGTTCTTGAAAGCCCCTCAAAATTCCAGAAAAATGCCACAAAATTCCCTACATCTTCTCAAAACATTACAAAATTCTACAGACATCTCACAAAATCTCCACACATTTCCACAAAATCTAAGAAAATTCCCGCAAAATTCTTCAAGTCTCCTCCAAATCCCACAAAATTCAAGAGAAATCCTCAAAATTCCACAAAAATCCAACAAAATTCCCTACATCTTCTCAAAATCCAAACAAATTCCTGAAACATCTCACAAAATCTCCACCAATTTCCACAACATTTAGGAAAAATCCCTCCAACTTCTTCAAGTCTCCTCCAAATCCCACAAAATTCATGAGAATTCCTCAAAATTCCACAAAAATCCCACCAAATTCCTGCAACATCTCACAAAATCTCCGGAAATTTCCACAAAATTCAAGAAGACTCTCACAAAATACTTGAAAGCTGCTGAAAATTCCACGAATATCCCACAAAAATCCCTAAATCTTCTCAAAACCCAACCACATTCCTGCAGCATCTCACAAAATCTCCACCAATATCCAAAAAATTCAAGAAAATTCCCTCCAAATTCTTCAAGTCTCCTCCAAATCCCACAAAATTCAAGACAAATCCTCAAAATCCCAAAAAAATCCCACCAAATTCCAGAACCATCTCACAAAATCTCAACAAATTTCCACTAAATTCAAGAAAACTCTCACAAAGTTCTTGAAAGCCCCTCAAAATTCCAGAAAAATGCCACAAAATAACCTACATCTTCTCAAAACCCAAACAAACTCCTGCAACATCTCACAAAATCTCCACCAATTTCCAAACAATTCAAGAAAAATCCCGCAAAATTCTTCAAGTCTCCTACAAATCCCAGAAAAATCCCACAAAATTCCAGAAACATCCCACCAAATCACCTCAATATCACCAAACATTCTGGAAAAGCCTCACAAAATTGCAGAAAAATGCCACAAAATTCCCTAAACCTTCTCAAAACCCTACCCAATTCCTGCAACATCTCACAAAATCTCCAACAATAGCCAAAAAATTCAAGAAAAATCCCTCAAAATTCACTTTATTTCCTCAATATCCCACCAAATTCCAGAACCATCTCACAAAATCTCAACAAATTTCCACAAAATCTAAGAAAATTCCGCAAAATTCTTCAAGTCTTCTCCAAATCCCACAAAATTCAAGACAAATCCTCAAAATTCCACAAAAATCCCACAAAATTCCTTCCATCTTCTCAGAACCCAAACAAACTCCTGCAACATCTCACAAAATCTCCACCAATTTCCAAACAATTCAAGAAAAATCCCGCAAAACTCTTCAAGTCTCCTCCAAATACCACAAACATCCCACAAACATCCCACAAACATCCCACAAACATCCCACAAACATCCCACAAAATTCAAGAGAAATCCCACAAAATTCAAAAGAAATCGCACAAAATCCTGTACAAGCCCCACACAATTCCCTAAATCTTCTCAGAACCCAACCACATTCCTGCAACATCCCACAAAATCTCCAACAATTTCCACAAAATTCAAGAAGACTCTCACAAAATACTTGAAAGCTGCTGAAAATTCCACGAATATCCCACAAAAATCCCTAAATCTTCTCAAAACCCAACCACATTCCTGCAGCATCTCACAAAATCTCCACCAATATCCAAAAAATTCAAGAAAATTCCCTCCAAATTCTTCAAGTCTCCTCCAAATCCCACAAAATTCAAGACAAATCCTCAAAATCCCACAAAAATCCCACCAAATTCCAGAACCATCTCACAAAATCTCAACAAATTTCCACTAAATTCAAGAAAACTCTCACAAAGTTCTTGAAAGCCCCTCAAAATTCCAGAAAAATGCCACAAACTTCCCTACATCTTCTCAAAACCCAAACAAACTCCTGCAACATCTCACAAAATCTCCACCAATTTCCAAACAATTCAAGAAAAATCCCGCAAAATTCTTCAAGTCTCCTACAAATCCCAGAAAAATCCCACAAAATTCCAGAAACATCCCACCAAATCACCTCAATATCACCAAACATTCTGGAAAAGCCTCACAAAATTGCAGAAAAATGCCACAAAATTCCCTAAACCTTCTCAAAACCCTACCCAATTCCTGCAACATCCCACAAAATCTCCAACAATTTCCACAAAATTCAAGAAAAATCCCTCCAAATTCACTGAATTTCCTCAATATCCCACCAAATTCCAGAACCATCTCACAAAATCTCAACAAATTTCCACTAAATCTAAGAAAATTCCCGCAAAATTCTTCAAGTCTCCTCCAAATCCCACAAAATTCAAGAGAAATCCTCAAAATTCCACAAAAATCCAACAAAATTCCTTCCATCTTCTCAAAACCCAAACAAATTCCTGCAACATCTCACAAAATCTCCACCAATTTCCAAACAATTCAAGAAAAATCCCGCAAAATTCTTCAAGTCTCCTCCAAATACCACAAACATCCTACAAACATCTCACAAACATCCCACAAACATCCCATAAAATTCAATAGAAATCCCACAAAATTCAAGAGAAATCCCACCAAATTCTGTACAAGCCCCACACAATTCCCTAAATCTTCTCAGAACCCAACCACATTCCTGCAACATCCCACAAAATCTCCAACAATTTCCACAAAATTCAAGAAAATTCCCTCCAAATTCACTGAATTTCCTCAATATCCCACCAAACTCCAGAACCATCTCACAAAATCTCAACAAATTTCCAAAAAATTCAAAAAAACTCTCACAAAGTTCTTGAAAGCCCCTCAAAATTCCAGAAAAATGCCACAAAATTCCCTACATCTTCTCAAAACATTACAAAATTCTACAGACATCTCACAAAATCTCCACACATTTCCACAAAATCTAAGAAAATTCCCGCAAAATTCTTCAAGTCTCCTCCAAATCCCACAAAATTCAAGAGAAATCCTCAAAATTCCACAAAAATCCAACAAAATTCCCTACATCTTCTCAAAATCCAAACAAATTCCTGAAACATCTCACAAAATCTCCACACATTTCCACAACATTTAGGAAAAATCCCTCCAACTTCTTCAAGTCTCCTCCAAATCCCACAAAATTCAAGAGAATTCCTCAAAATTCCACAAAAATCCCACCAAATTCCTGCAACATCTCACAAAATCTCCGGAAATTTCCACAAAATTCAAGAAGACTCTCACAAAATACTTGAAAGCTGCTGAAAATTCCACGAATATCCCACAAAAATCCCTAAATCTTCTCAAAACCCAACCACATTCCTGCAGCATCTCACAAAATCTCCACCAATATCCAAAAAATTCAAGAAAATTCCCTCCAAATTCTTCAAGTCTCCTCCAAATCCCACAAAATTCAAGACAAATCCTCAAAATCCCACAAAAATCCCACCAAATTCCAGAGCCATCTCACAAAATCTCAACAAATTTCCACTAAATTCAAGAAAACTCTCACAAAGTTCTTGAAAGCCCCTCAAAATTCCAGAAAAATGCCACAAACTTCCCTACATCTTCTCAAAACCCAACCACATTCCTGCAACATCCCACAAAATCTCCAACAATTTCCACAAAATTCAAGAAAAATCCCGCAAAATTCTTCAAGTCTCGTACAAATCCCAGAAAAATCCCACAAAATTCCAGAAACATCCCACCAAATCACCTCAATATCACCAAAAATTCTGGAAAAGCCTCACAAAATTGCAGAAAAATGCCACAAAATTCCCTAAACCTTCTCAAAACCCTACCCAATTCCTGCAACATCCCACAAAATCTCCAACAATTTCCACAAAATTCAAGAAAAATCCCTCAAAATTCACTGAATTTCCTCAATATCCCACCAAATTCCAGAACCATCTCACAAAATCTCAACAAATTTCCACTAAATCTAAGAAAATTCCCGCAAGATTCTTCAAATCTCCTCCAAATCCCACAAAATTCAAGACAAATCCTCAAAATTCCACAAAAATCCAACAAAATTCCTTCCATCTTCTCAGAACCCAAACAAATTCCTGCAACATCTCACAAAATCTCCACCAATTTCCAAACAATTCAAGAAAAATCCCGCAAAATTCTTCAAGTCTCCTCCAAATACCACAAACATCCTACAAACATCTCACAAACATCCCACAAACATCCCATAAAATTCCATAGAAATCCCACAAAATTCAAGAGAAATCCCACCAAATTCTGTACAAGCCCCACACAATTCCCTAAATCTTCTCAGAACCCAACCACATTCCTGCAACATCCCACAAAATCTCCAACAATTTCCACAAAATTCAAGAAAATTCCCTCCAAATTCACTGAATTTCCTCAATATCCCACCAAACTCGAGAACCATCTCACAAAATCTCAACAAATTTCCAAAAAATTCAAAAAAACTCTCACAAAGT
This sequence comes from Cyanistes caeruleus, assembly GCF_971803275.1. Lineage (NCBI taxonomy): Eukaryota > Metazoa > Chordata > Aves > Passeriformes > Paridae > Cyanistes > Cyanistes caeruleus. The sequence continues at coordinate 88,635,014 of NC_141702.1, read as the reverse complement.
TCTTGAAAGCCCCTCAAAATTCCAGAAAAATGCCACAAAATTCCCTACATCTTCTCAAAACATTACAAAATTCTACAGACATCTCACAAAATCTCCACACATTTCCACAAAATCTAAGAAAATTCCCGCAAAATTCTTCAAGTCTCCTCCAAATCCCACAAAATTCAAGAGAAATCCTCAAAATTCCACAAAAATCCAACAAAATTCCCTACATCTTCTCAAAATCCAAACAAATTCCTGAAACATCTCACAAAATCTCCACCGATTTCCACAACATTTAGGAAAAATCCCTCCAACTTCTTCAAGTCTCCTCCAAATCCCACAAAATTCAAGAGAATTCCTCAAAATTCCACAAAAATCCCACAAAATTCCTGCAACATCTCACAAAATCTCCGGAAATTTCCACAAAATTCAAGAAGACTCTCACAAAATACTTGAAAGCTGCTGAAAATTCCACGAATATCCCACAAAAATCCCTAAATCTTCTCAAAACCCAACCACATTCCTGCAGCATCTCACAAAATCTCCACCAATATCCAAAAAATTCAAGAAAATTCCCTCCAAATTCTTCAAGTCTCCTCCAAATCCCACAAAATTCAAGACAAATCCTCAAAATCCCACAAAAATCCCACCAAATTCCAGAACCATCTCACAAAATCTCAACAAATTTCCACTAAATTCAAGAAAACTCTCACAAAGTTCTTGAAAGCCCCTCAAAATTCCAGAAAAATGCCACAAACTTCCCTACATCTTCTCAAAACCCAAACAAACTCCTGCAACATCTCACAAAATCTCCACCAATTTCCAAACAATTCAAGAAAAATCCCGCAAAATTCTTCAAGTCTCCTACAAATCCCAGAAAAATCCCACAAAATTCCAGAAACATCCCACCAAATCACCTCAATATCACCAAACATTCTGGAAAAGCCTCACAAAATTGCAGAAAAATGCCACAAAATTCCCTAAACCTTCTCAAAACCCTACCCAATTCCTGCAACATCCCACAAAATCTCCAACAATTTCCACAAAATTCAAGAAAAATCCCTCCAAATTCACTGAATTTCCTCAATATCCCACCAAATTCCAGAACCATCTCACAAAATCTCAACAAATTTCCACAAAATCTAAGAAAATTCCGCAAAATTCTTCAAGTCTCCTCCAAATCCCACAAAATTCAAGAGAAATCCTCAAAATTCCACAAAAATCCAACAAAATTCCTTCCATCTTCTCAAAACCCAAACAAATTCCTGCAACATCTCACAAAATCTCCACCAATTTCCAAACATTTCAAGAAAAATCCCGCAAAATTCTTCAAGTCTCCTCCAAATCTTACAAAATTCAAGAGAAATCCTCAAAATTCCACAAAAATCCAACAAAATTCCCTACATCTTCTCAAAATCCAAACAAATTCCTGAAACATCTCACAAAATCTCCACCAATTTCCACAACATTTAGGAAAAATCCCTCCAACTTCTTCAAGTCTCCTCCAAATCCCACAAAATTCAAGAGAATTCCTCAAAATTCCACAAAAATCCCACCAAGTTCCAGAACCATCTCACAAAATCTCCGGAAATTTCCACAAAATTCAAGAAGACTCTCACAAAATACTTGAAAGCTGCTGAAAATTCCACGAATATCCCACAAAAATCCCTAAATCTTCTCAAAACCCAACCACATTCCTGCAGCATCTCACAAAATCTCCACCAATATCCAAAAAATTCAAGAAAATTCCCTCCAAATTCTTCAAGTCTCCTCCAAATCCCACAAAATTCAAGACAAATCCTCAAAATCCCAAAAAAATCCCACCAAATTCCAGAACCATCTCACAAAATCTCAACAAATTTCCACTAAATTCAAGAAAACTCTCACAAAGTTCTTGAAAGCCCCTCAAAATTCCAGAAAAATGCCACAAAATAACCTACATCTTCTCAAAACCCAACCACATTCCTGCAACATCCCACAAAATCTCCAACAATTTCCACAAAATTCAAGAAAAATCCCGCAAAATTCTTCAAGTCTCGTACAAATCCCAGAAAAATCCCACAAAATTCCAGAAACATCCCACCAAATCACCTCAATATCACCAAACATTCTGGAAAAGCCTCACAAAATTGCAGAAAAATGCCACAAAATTCCCTAAACCTTCTCAAAACCCTACCCAATTCCTGCAACATCCCACAAAATCTCCAACAATTTCCACAAAATTCAAGAAAAATCCCTCAAAATTCACTGAATTTCCTCAATATCCCACCAAATTCCAGAACCATCTCACAAAATCTCAACAAATTTCCACTAAATCTAAGAAAATTCCCGCAAAATTCTTCGTCTCCTCCAAATCCCACAAAATTCAAGACAAATCCTCAAAATTCCACAAAAATCCAACAAAATTCCTTCCATCTTCTCAAAACCCAAACAAATTCCTGCAACATCTCACAAAATCTCCACCAATTTCCAAACAATTCAAGAAAAATCCCGCAAAATTCTTCAAGTCTCCTCCAAATACCACAAACATCCTACAAACATCTCACAAACATCCCACAAACATCCCATAAAATTCAATAGAAATCCCACAAAATTCAAGAGAAATCCCACCAAATTCTGTACAAGCCCCACACAATTCCCTAAATCTTCTCAGAACCCAACCACATTCCTGCAACATCCCACAAAATCTCCAACAATTTCCACAAAATTCAAGAAAATTCCCTCCAAATTCACTGAATTTCCTCAATATCCCACCAAACTCCAGAACCATCTCACAAAATCTCAACAAATTTCCAAAAAATTCAAAAAAACTCTCACAAAGTTCTTGAAAGCCCCTCAAAATTCCAGAAAAATGCCACAAAATTCCCTACATCTTCTCAAAACATTACAAAATTCTACAGACATCTCACAAAATCTCCACACATTTCCACAAAATCTAAGAAAATTCCCGCAAAATTCTTCAAGTCTCCTCCAAATCCCACAAAATTCAAGAGAAATCCTCAAAATTCCACAAAAATCCAACAAAATTCCCTACATCTTCTCAAAATCCAAACAAATTCCTGAAACATCTCACAAAATCTCCACCAATTTCCACAACATTTAGGAAAAATCCCTCCAACTTCTTCAAGTCTCCTCCAAATCCCACAAAATTCAAGAGAATTCCTCAAAATTCCACAAAAATCCAACAAAATTCCCTACATCTTCTCAAAATCCAAACAAATTCCTGAAACATCTCACAAAATCTCCACCAATTTCCACAACATTTAGGAAAAATCCCTCCAACTTCTTCAAGTCTCCTCCAAATCCCACAAAATTCAAGAGAATTCCTCAAAATTCCACAAAAATCCCACCAAATTCCTGCAACATCTCACAAAATCTCCGGAAATTTCCACAAAATTCAAGAAGACTCTCACAAAATACTTGAAAGCTGCTGAAAATTCCACGAATATCCCACAAAAATCCCTAAATCTTCTCAAAACCCAACCGCATTCCTGCAGCATCTCACAAAATCTCCACCAATATCCAAAAAATTCAAGAAAATTCCCTCCAAATTCTTCAAGTCTCCTCCAAATCCCACAAAATTCAAGACAAATCCTCAAAATCCCACAAAAATCCCACCAAATTCCAGAACCATCTCACAAAATCTCAACAAATTTCCACTAAATTCAAGAAAACTCCCACAAAGTTCTTGAAAGCCCCTCAAAATTCCAGAAAAATGCCACAAACTTCCCTACATCTTCTCAAAACCCAACCACATTCCTGCAACATCCCACAAAATCTCCAACAATTTCCACAAAATTCAAGAAAAATCCCGCAAAATTCTTCAAGTCTCGTACAAATCCCAGAAAAATCCCACAAAATTCCAGAAACATCCCACCAAATCACCTCAATATCACCAAACATTCTGGAAAAGCCTCACAAAATTGCAGAAAAATGCCACAAAATTCCCTAAACCTTCTCAAAACCCTACCCAATTCCTGCAACATCCCACAAAATCTCCAACAATTTCCACAAAATTGAAGAAAAATCCCTCAAAATTCACTGAATTTCCTCAATATCCCACCAAATTCCAGAACCATCTCACAAAATCTCAACAAATTTCCACTAAATCTAAGAAAATTCCCGCAAAATTCATCAAGTCTCCTCCAAATCCCACAAAATTCAAGAGAAATCCTCAAAATTCCACAAAAATCCAACAAAATTCCTTCCATCTTCTCAAAACCCAAACAAATTCCTGCAACATCTCACAAAATCTCCACCAATTTCCAAACATTTCAAGAAAAATCCCGCAAAATTCTTCAAGTCTCCTCCAAATACCACAAACATCCTACAAACATCTCACAAACATCCCACAAACATCCCATAAAATTCAATAGAAATCCCACAAAATTCAAGAGAAATCCCACCAAATTCTGTACAAGCCCCACACAATTCCCTAAATCTTCTCAGAACCCAACCACATTCCTGCAACATCCCACAAAATCTCCAACAATTTCCACAAAATTCAAGAAAATTCCCTCCAAATTCACTGAATTTCCTCAATATCCCACCAAACTCCAGAACCATCTCACAAAATCTCAACAAATTTCCAAAAAATCCAAGAAAACTCTCACAAAGTTCTTGAAAGCCCCTCAAAATTCCAGAAAAATGCCACAAAATTCCCTACATCTTCTCAAAACATTACAAAATTCTACAGACATCTCACAAAATCTCCACACATTTCCACAAAATCTAAGAAAATTCCCGCAAAATTCTTCAAGTCTCCTCCAAATCTTACAAAATTCAAGAGAAATCCTCAAAATTCCACAAAAATCCAACAAAATTCCCTACATCTTCTCAAAATCCAAACAAATTCCTGAAACATCTCACAAAATCTCCACCAATTTCCACAACATTTAGGAAAAATCCCTCCAACTTCTTCAAGTCTCCTCCAAATCCCACAAAATTCAAGAGAATTCCTCAAAATTCCACAAAAATCCCACCAAATTCCAGAACCATCTCACAAAATCTCTGGAAATTTCCACAAAATTCAAGAAGACTCTCACAAAATACTTGAAAGCTGCTGAAAATTCCACGAATATCCCACAAAAATCCCTAAATCTTCTCAAAACCCAACCACATTCCTGCAGCATCTCACAAAATCTCCACCAATATCCAAAAAATTCAAGAAAATTCCCTCCAAATTCTTCAAGTCTCCTCCAAATCCCACAAAATTCAAGACAAATCCTCAAAATCCCACAAAAATCCCACCAAATTCCAGAACCATCTCACAAAATCTCAACAAATTTCCACTAAATTCAAGAAAACTCTCACAAAGTTCTTGAAAGCCCCTCAAAATTCCAGAAAAATGCCACAAAATAACCTACATCTTCTCAAAACCCAACCACATTCCTGCAACATCCCACAAAATCTCCAACAATTTCCACAAAATTCAAGAAAAATCCCGCAAAATTCTTCAAGTCTCGTACAAATCCCAGAAAAATCCCACAAAATTCCAGAAACATCCCACCAAATCACCTCAATATCACCAAACATTCTGGAAAAGCCTCACAAAATTGCAGAAAAATGCCACAAAATTCCCTAAACCTTCTCAAAACCCTACCCAATTCCTGCAACATCCCACAAAATCTCCAACAATTTCCACAAAATTCAAGAAAAATCCCTCAAAATTCACTGAATTTCCTCAATATCCCACCAAATTCCAGAACCATCTCACAAAATCTCAACAAATTTCCACTAAATCTAAGAAAATTCCCGCAAGATTCTTCAAGTCTCCTCCAAATCCCACAAAATTCAAGAGAAATCCTCAAAATTCCACAAAAATCCAACAAAATTCCCTACATCTTCTCAAAATCCAAACAAATTCCTGAAACATCTCACAAAATCTCCACCAATTTCCACAACATTTAGGAAAAATCCCTCCAACTTCTTCAAGTCTCCTCCAAATCCCACAAAATTCAAGAGAATTCCTCAAAATTCCACAAAAATCCCACCAAATTCCTGCAACATCTCACAAAATCTCCGGAAATTTCCACAAAATTCAAGAAGACTCTCACAAAATACTTGAAAGTTGCTGAAAATTCCACGAATATCCCACAAAAATCTTTAAATCTTCTCAAAACCCAACCACATTCCTGCAGCATCTCACAAAATCTCCACCAATATCCAAAAAATTCAAGAAAATTCCCTCCAAATTCTTCAAGTCTCCTCCAAATCCCACAAAATTCAAGACAAATCCTCAAAATCCCACAAAAATCCCACCAAATTCCAGAACCATCTCACAAAATCTCAACAAATTTCCACTAAATTCAAGAAAACTCTCACAAAGTTCTTGAAAGCCCCTCAAAATTCCAGAAAAATGCCACAAACTTCCCTACATCTTCTCAAAACCCAACCACATTCCTGCAACATCCCACAAAATCTCCAACAATTTCCACAAAATTCAAGAAAAATCCCGCAAAATTCTTCAAGTCTCGTACAAATCCCAGAAAAATCCCACAAAATTCCAGAAACATCCCACCAAATCACCTCAATATCACCAAACATTCTGGAAAAGCCTCACAAAATTGCAGAAAAATGCCACAAAATTCCCTAAACCTTCTCAAAACCCTACCCAATTCCTGCAACATCCCACAAAATCTCCAACAATTTCCACAAAATTCAAGAAAAATCCCTCAAAATTCACTGAATTTCCTCAATATCCCACCAAATTCCAGAACCATCTCACAAAATCTCAACAAATTTCCACTAAATCTAAGAAAATTCCCGCAAAATTCTTCAAGTCTCCTCCAAATCCCACAAAATTCAAGAGAAATCCTCAAAATTCCACAAAAATCCAACAAAATTCCTTCCATCTTCTCAGAACCCAAACAAATTCCTGCAACATCTCACAAAATCTCCACCAATTTCCAAACAATTCAAGAAAAATCCCGCAAAATTCTTCAAGTCTCCTCCAAATACCACAAACATCCTACAAACATCTCACAAACATCCCACAAACATCCCATAAAATTCAATAGAAATCCCAAAAAATTCAAGAGAAATCCCACCAAATTCTGTACAAGCCCCACACAATTCCCTAAATCTTCTCAGAACCCAACCACATTCCTGCAACATCCCACAAAATCTCCAACAATTTCCACAAAATTCAAGAAAATTCCCTCCAAATTCACTGAATTTCCTCAATATCCCACCAAACTCCAGAACCATCTCACAAAATCTCAACAAATTTCCAAAAAATTCAAAAAAACTCTCACAAAGTTCTTGAAAGCCCCTCAAAATTCCAGAAAAATGCCACAAAATTCCCTACATCTTCTCAAAACATTACAAAATTCTACAGACATCTCACAAAATCTCCACACATTTCCACAAAATCTAAGAAAATTCCCGCAAAATTCTTCAAGTCTCCTCCAAATCCCACAAAATTCAAGAGAAATCCTCAAAATTCCACAAAAATCCAACAAAATTCCCTACATCTTCTCAAAATCCAAACAAATTCCTGAAACATCTCACAAAATCTCCACCAATTTCCACAACATTTAGGAAAAATCCCTCCAACTTCTTCAAGTCTCCTCCAAATCCCACAAAATTCAAGAGAATTCCTCAAAATTCCACAAAAATCCCACAAAATTCCTGCAACATCTCACAAAATCTCCGGAAATTTCCACAAAATTCAAGAAGACTCTCACAAAATACTTGAAAGCTGCTGAAAATTCCACGAATATCCCACAAAAATCCCTAAATCTTCTCAAAACCCAACCACATTCCTGCAGCATCTCACAAAATCTCCACCAATATCCAAAAAATTCAAGAAAATTCCCTCCAAATTCTTCAAGTCTCCTCCAAATCCCACAAAATTCAAGACAAATCCTCAAAATCCCACAAAAATCCCACCAAATTCCAGAACCATCTCACAAAATCTCAACAAATTTCCACTAAATTCAAGAAAACTCTCACAAAGTTCTTGAAAGCCCCTCAAAATTCCAGAAAAATGCCACAAACTTCCCTACATCTTCTCAAAACCCAAACAAACTCCTGCAACATCTCACAAAATCTCCACCAATTTCCAAACAATTCAAGAAAAATCCCGCAAAATTCTTCAAGTCTCCTACAAATCCCAGAAAAATCCCACAAAATTCCAGAAACATCCCACCAAATCACCTCAATATCACCAAACATTCTGGAAAAGCCTCACAAAATTGCAGAAAAATGCCACAAAATTCCCTAAACCTTCTCAAAACCCTACCCAATTCCTGCAACATCTCACAAAATCTCCAACAATAGCCAAAAAATTCAAGAAAAATCCCTCAAAATTCACTTTATTTCCTCAATATCCCACCAAATTCCAGAACCATCTCACAAAATCTCAACAAATTTCCACAAAATCTAAGAAAATTCCGCAAAATTCTTCAAGTCTTCTCCAAATCCCACAAAATTCAAGACAAATCCTCAAAATTCCACAAAAATCCCACAAAATTCCTTCCATCTTCTCAGAACCCAAACAAACTCCTGCAACATCTCACAAAATCTCCACCAATTTCCAAACAATTCAAGAAAAATCCCGCAAAATTCTTCAAGTCTCCTCCAAATACCACAAACATCCCACAAACATCCCACAAACATCCCACAAAATTCAAGAGAAATCCCACAAAATTCAAAAGAAATCGCACAAAATCCTGTACAAGCCCCACACAATTCCCTAAATCTTCTCAGAACCCAACAACATTCCTGCAACATCCCACAAAATCTCCAACAATTTCCACAAAATTCAAGAAGACTCTCACAAAATACTTGAAAGCTGCTGAAAATTCCACGAAAATCCCACAAAAATCCCTAAATCTTCTCAAAACCCAACCACATTCCTGCAGCATCTCACAAAATCTCCACCAATATCCAAAAAATTCAAGAAAATTCCCTCCAAATTCTTCAAGTCTCCTCCAAATCCCACAAAATTCAAGACAAATCCTCAAAATCCCACAAAAATCCCACCAAATTCCAGAACCATCTCACAAAATCTCAACAAATTTCCACTAAATTCAAGAAAACTCTCACAAAGTTCTTGAAAGCCCCTCAAAATTCCAGAAAAATGCCACAAACTTCCCTACATCTTCTCAAAACCCAAACAAACTCCTGCAACATCTCACAAAATCTCCACCAATTTCCAAACAATTCAAGAAAAATCCCGCAAAATTCTTCAAGTCTCCTACAAATCCCAGAAAAATCCCACAAAATTCCAGAAACATCCCACCAAATCACCTCAATATCACCAAACATTCTGGAAAAGCCTCACAAAATTGCAGAAAAATGCCACAAAATTCCCTAAACCTTCTCAAAACCCTACCCAATTCCTGCAACATCCCACAAAATCTCCAACAATTTCCACAAAATTCAAGAAAAATCCCTCCAAATTCACTGAATTTCCTCAATATCCCACCAAATTCCAGAACCATCTCACAAAATCTCAACAAATTTCCACAAAATCTAAGAAAATTCCGCAAAATTCTTCAAGTCTTCTCCAAATCCCACAAAATTCAAGAGAAATCCTCAAAATTCCACAAAAATCCAACAAAATTCCTTCCATCTTCTCAGAACCCAAACAAACTCCTGCAACATCTCACAAAATCTCCACCAATTTCCAAACAATTCAAGAAAAATCCCGCAAAATTCTTCAAGTCTCCTCCAAATACCACAAACATCCTACAAACATCTCACAAACATCCCACAAACATCCCATAAAATTCAATAGAAATCCCACAAAATTCAAGAGAAATCCCACCAAATTCTGTACAAGCCCCACACAATTCCCTAAATCTTCTCAGAACCCAACCACATTCCTGCAACATCCCACAAAATCTCCAACAATTTCCACAAAATTCAAGAAAATTCCCTCCAAATTCACTGAATTTCCTCAATATCCCACCAAACTCCAGAACCATCTCACAAAATCTCAACAAATTTCCAAAAAATTCAAAAAAACTCTCACAAAGTTCTTGAAAGCCCCTCAAAATTCCAGAAAAATGCCACAAAATTCCCTACATCTTCTCAAAACATTACAAAATTCTACAGACATCTCACAAAATCTCCACACATTTCCACAAAATCTAAGAAAATTCCCGCAAAATTCTTCAAGTCTCCTCCAAATCCCACAAAATTCAAGAGAAATCCTCAAAATTCCACAAAAATCCAACAAAATTCCCTACATCTTCTCAAAATCCAAACAAATTCCTGAAACATCTCACAAAATCTCCACCAATTTCCACAACATTTAGGAAAAATCCCTCCAACTTCTTCAAGTCTCCTCCAAATCCCACAAAATTCAAGAGAATTCCTCAAAATTCCACAAAAATCCCACAAAATTCCTGCAACATCTCACAAAATCTCCGGAAATTTCCACAAAATTCAAGAAGACTCTCACAAAATACTTGAAAGCTGCTGAAAATTCCACGAATATCCCACAAAAATCCCTAAATCTTCTCAAAACCCAACCACATTCCTGCAGCATCTCACAAAATCTCCACCAATATCCAAAAAATTCAAGAAAATTCCCTCCAAATTCTTCAAGTCTCCTCCAAATCCCACAAAATTCAAGACAAATCCTCAAAATCCCACAAAAATCCCACCAAATTCCAGAACCATCTCACAAAATCTCAACAAATTTCCACTAAATTCAAGAAAACTCTCACAAAGTTCTTGAAAGCCCCTCAAAATTCCAGAAAAATGCCACAAAATTCCCTACATCTTCTCAAAACCCAAACAAACTCCTGCAACATCTCACAAAATCTCCACCAATTTCCAAACAATTCAAGAAAAATCCCGCAAAATTCTTCAAGTCTCCTACAAATCCCAGAAAAATCCCACAAAATTCCAGAAACATCCCACCAAATCACCTCAATATCACCAAAAATTCTGGAAAAGCCTCACAAAATTGCAGAAAAATGCCACAAAATTCCCTAAACCTTCTCAAAACCCTACCCAATTCCTGCAACATCTCACAAAATCTCCACCAATAGCCAAAAAATTCAAGAAAAATCCCTCAAAATTCACTTTATTTCCTCAATATCCCACCAAATTCCAGAACCATCTCACAAAATCTCAACAAATTTCCACAAAATCTAAGAAAATTCCCGCAAAATTCTTCAAGTCTCCTCCAAATCCCACAAAATTCAAGACAAATCCTCAAAATTCCACAAAAATCCCACAAAATTCCTTCCATCTTCTCAGAACCCAAACAAACTCCTGCAACATCTCACAAAATCTCCACCAATTTCCAAACAATTCAAGAAAAATCCCGCAAAATTCTTCAAGTCTCCTCCAAATACCACAAACATCCCAAAAACATCCCACAAACATCCCACAAAATTCAAGAGAAATCCCACAAAATTCAAAAGAAATCGCACAAAATCCTGTACAAGCCCCACACAATTCCCTAAATCTTCTCAGAACCCAACAACATTCCTGCAACATCCCACAAAATCTCCAACAATTTCCACAAAATTCAAGAAGACTCTCACAAAATACTTGAAAGCTGCTGAAAATTCCACGAAAATCCCACAAAAATCCCTAAATCTTCTCAAAACCAACCACATTCCTGCAGCATCTCACAAAATCTCCACCAATATCCAAAAAATTCAAGAAAATTCCCTCCAAATTCTTCAAGTCTCCTCCAAATCCCACAAAATTCAAGACAAATCCTCAAAATCCCACAAAAATCCCACCAAATTCCAGAACCATCTCAAAAATCTCAACAAATTTCCACTAAATTAAAGAAAACTCTCACAAAGTTCTTGAAAGCCCCTCAAATTTCCAGAAAAATGCCACAAACTTCCCTACATCTTCTCAAAACCCAAACAAACTCCTGCAACATCTCACAAAATCTCCAACAATTTCCACAAAATTCAAGAAAAATCCCGCAAAATTCTTCAAGTCTCGTACAAATCCCAGAAAAATCCCATAAAATTCCAGAAACATCCCACCAAATCACCTCAATATCACCAAAAATTCTGGAAAAGCCTCACAAAATTGCAGAAAAATGCCACAAAATTCCCTAAACCTTCTCAAAACCCTACCCAATTCCTGCAACATCCCACAAAATCTCCAACAATTTCCACAAAATTCAAGAAAAATCCCTCAAAATTCACTTTATTTCCTCAATATCCCACCAAATTCCAGAACCATCTCACAAAATCTCAACAAATTTCCACAAAATCTAAGAAAATTCCGCAAAATTCTTCAAGTCTCCTCCAAATCCCACAAAATTCAAGACAAATCCTCAAAATTCCACAAAAATCCAACAAAATTCCTTCCATCTTCTCAAAACCCAAACAAATTCCTGCAACATCTCACAAAATCTCCACCAATTTCCAAACATTTCAAGAAAAATCCCGCAAAATTCTTCAAGTCTCCTCCAAATACCACAAACATCCTACAAACATCTCACAAACATCCCACAAACATCCCATAAAATTCAATAGAAATCCCACAAAATTCAAGAGAAATCCCACCAAATTCTGTACAAGCCCCACACAATTCCCTAAATCTTCTCAGAACCCAACCACATTCCTGCAACATCCCACAAAATCTCCAACAATTTCCACAAAATTCAAGAAAATTCCCTCCAAATTCACTGAATTTCCTCAATATCCCACCAAACTCCAGAACCATCTCACAAAATCTCAACAAATTTCCACTAAATTCAAGAAAACTCTCACAAAGTTCTTGAAAGCCCCTCAAAATTCCAGAAAAATGCCACAAAATTCCCTACATCTTCTCAAAACATTACAAAATTCTACAGACATCTCACAAAATCTCCACACATTTCCACAAAATCTAAGAAAATGCCCGCAAAATTCTTCAAGTCTCCTCCAAATCCCACAAAATTCAAGAGAAATCCTCAAAATTCCAGAAAAATGCCACAAACTTCCCTACATCTTCTCAAAACCCAAACAAACTCCTGCAACATCTCACAAAATCTCCACCAATTTCCAAACAATTCAAGAAAAATCCCGCAAAATTCTTCAAGTCTCCTACAAATCCCAGAAAAATCCCACAAAATTCCAGAAACATCCCACCAAATCACCTCAATATCACCAAAAATTCTGGAAAAGCCTCACAAAATTGCAGAAAAATGCCACAAAATTCCCTAAACCTTCTCAAAACCCTACCCAATTCCTGCAACATCTCACAAAATCTCCACCAATAGCCAAAAAATTCAAGAAAAATCCCTCAAAATTCACTTTATTTCCTCAATATCCCACCAAATTCCAGAACCATCTCACAAAATCTCAACAAATTTCCACAAAATCTAAGAAAATTCCCGCAAAATTCTTCAAGTCTCCTCCAAATCCCACAAAATTCAAGACAAATCCTCAAAATTCCACAAAAATCCCACAAAATTCCTTCCATCTTCTCAGAACCCAAACAAACTCCTGCAACATCTCACAAAATCTCCACCAATTTCCAAACAATTCAAGAAAAATCCCGCAAAATTCTTCAAGTCTCCTCCAAATACCACAAACATCCCAAAAACATCCCACAAACATCCCACAAAATTCAAGAGAAATCCCACAAAATTCAAAAGAAATCGCACAAAATCCTGTACAAGCCCCACACAATTCCCTAAATCTTCTCAGAACCCAACAACATTCCTGCAACATCCCACAAAATCTCCAACAATTTCCACAAAATTCAAGAAGACTCTCACAAAATACTTGAAAGCTGCTGAAAATTCCACGAAAATCCCACAAAAATCCCTAAATCTTCTCAAAACCCAACCACATTCCTGCAGCATCTCACAAAATCTCCACCAATATCCAAAAAATTCAAGAAAATTCCCTCCAAATTCTTCAAGTCTCCTCCAAATCCCACAAAATTCAAGACAAATCCTCAAAATCCCACAAAAATCCCACCAAATTCCAGAACCATCTCAAAAATCTCAACAAATTTCCACTAAATTAAAGAAAACTCTCACAAAGTTCTTGAAAGCCCCTCAAATTTCCAGAAAAATGCCACAAACTTCCCTACATCTTCTCAAAACCCAAACAAACTCCTGCAACATCTCACAAAATCTCCAACAATTTCCACAAAATTCAAGAAAAATCCCGCAAAATTCTTCAAGTCTCGTACAAATCCCAGAAAAATCCCATAAAATTCCAGAAACATCCCACCAAATCACCTCAATATCACCAAACATTCTGGAAAAGCCTCACAAAATTGCAGAAAAATGCCACAAAATTCCCTAAACCTTCTCAAAACCCTACCCAATTCCTGCAACATCCCACAAAATCTCCAACAATTTCCACAAAATTCAAGAAAAATCCCTCAAAATTCACTTTATTTCCTCAATATCCCACCAAATTCCAGAACCATCTCACAAAATCTCAACAAATTTCCACAAAATCTAAGAAAATTCCGCAAAATTCTTCAAGTCTCCTCCAAATCCCACAAAATTCAAGACAAATCCTCAAAATTCCACAAAAATCCAACAAAATTCCTTCCATCTTCTCAAAACCCAAACAAATTCCTGCAACATCTCACAAAATCTCCACCAATTTCCAAACATTTCAAGAAAAATCCCGCAAAATTCTTCAAGTCTCCTCCAAATACCACAAACATCCTACAAACATCTCACAAACATCCCACAAACATCCCATAAAATTCAATAGAAATCCCACAAAATTCAAGAGAAATCCCACCAAATTCTGTACAAGCCCCACACAATTCCCTAAATCTTCTCAGAACCCAACCACATTCCTGCAACATCCCACAAAATCTCCAACAATTTCCACAAAATTCAAGAAAATTCCCTCCAAATTCACTGAATTTCCTCAATATCCCACCAAACTCCAGAACCATCTCACAAAATCTCAACAAATTTCCACTAAATTCAAGAAAACTCTCACAAAGTTCTTGAAAGCCCCTCAAAATTCCAGAAAAATGCCACAAAATTCCCTACATCTTCTCAAAACATTACAAAATTCTACAGACATCTCACAAAATCTCCACACATTTCCACAAAATCTAAGAAAATGCCCGCAAAATTCTTCAAGTCTCCTCCAAATCCCACAAAATTCAAGAGAAATCCTCAAAATTCCAGAAAAATGCCACAAACTTCCCTACATCTTCTCAAAACCCAAACAAACTCCTGCAACATCTCACAAAATCTCCACCAATTTCCAAACAATTCAAGAAAAATCCCGCAAAATTCTTCAAGTCTCCTACAAATCCCAGAAAAATCCCACAAAATTCCAGAAACATCCCACCAAATCACCTCAATATCACCAAAAATTCTGGAAAAGCCTCACAAAATTGCAGAAAAATGCCACAAAATTCCCTAAACCTTCTCAAAACCCTACCCAATTCCTGCAACATCTCACAAAATCTCCACCAATAGCCAAAAAATTCAAGAAAAATCCCTCAAAATTCACTTTATTTCCTCAATATCCCACCAAATTCCAGAACCATCTCACAAAATCTCAACAAATTTCCACAAAATCTAAGAAAATTCCCGCAAAATTCTTCAAGTCTCCTCCAAATCCCACAAAATTCAAGACAAATCCTCAAAATCCCACAAAAATCCCACCAAATTCCAGAACCATCTTCTCAGAACCCAAACAAACTCCTGCAACATCTCACAAAATCTCCACCAATTTCCAAACAATTCAAGAAAAATCCCGCAAAATTCTTCAAGTCTCCTCCAAATACCACAAACATCCCAAAAACATCCCACAAACATCCCACAAAATTCAAGAGAAATCCCACAAAATTCAAAAGAAATCGCACAAAATCCTGTACAAGCCCCACACAATTCCCTAAATCTTCTCAGAACCCAACAACATTCCTGCAACATCCCACAAAATCTCCAACAATTTCCACAAAATTCAAGAAGACTCTCACAAAATACTTGAAAGCTGCTGAAAATTCCACGAAAATCCCACAAAAATCCCTAAATCTTCTCAAAACCCAACCACATTCCTGCAGCATCTCACAAAATCTCCACCAATATCCAAAAAATTCAAGAAAATTCCCTCCAAATTCTTCAAGTCTCCTCCAAATCCCACAAAATTCAAGACAAATCCTCAAAATCCCACAAAAATCCCACCAAATTCCAGAACCATCTCAAAAATCTCAACAAATTTCCACTAAATTAAAGAAAACTCTCACAAAGTTCTTGAAAGCCCCTCAAATTTCCAGAAAAATGCCACAAACTTCCCTACATCTTCTCAAAACCCAAACAAACTCCTGCAACATCTCACAAAATCTCCAACAATTTCCACAAAATTCAAGAAAAATCCCGCAAAATTCTTCAAGTCTCGTACAAATCCCAGAAAAATCCCATAAAATTCCAGAAACATCCCACCAAATCACCTCAATATCACCAAAAATTCTGGAAAAGCCTCACAAAATTGCAGAAAAATGCCACAAAATTCCCTAAACCTTCTCAAAACCCTACCCAATTCCTGCAACATCCCACAAAATCTCCAACAATTTCCACAAAATTCAAGAAAAATCCCTCAAAATTCACTTTATTTCCTCAATATCCCACCAAATTCCAGAACCATCTCACAAAATCTCAACAAATTTCCACAAAATCTAAGAAAATTCCGCAAAATTCTTCAAGTCTCCTCCAAATCCCACAAAATTCAAGACAAATCCTCAAAATTCCACAAAAATCCAACAAAATTCCTTCCATCTTCTCAAAACCCAAACAAATTCCTGCAACATCTCACAAAATCTCCACCAATTTCCAAACATTTCAAGAAAAATCCCGCAAAATTCTTCAAGTCTCCTCCAAATACCACAAACATCCTACAAACATCTCACAAACATCCCACAAACATCCCATAAAATTCAATAGAAATCCCACAAAATTCAAGAGAAATCCCACCAAATTCTGTACAAGCCCCACACAATTCCCTAAATCTTCTCAGAACCCAACCACATTCCTGCAACATCCCACAAAATCTCCAACAATTTCCACAAAATTCAAGAAAATTCCCTCCAAATTCACTGAATTTCCTCAATATCCCACCAAACTCCAGAACCATCTCACAAAATCTCAACAAATTTCCAAAAAATTCAAAAAAACTCTCACAAAGTTCTTGAAAGCCCCTCAAAATTCCAGAAAAATGCCACAAAATTCCCTACATCTTCTCAAAACATTACAAAATTCTACAGACATCTCACAAAATCTCCACACATTTCCACAAAATCTAAGAAAATTCCCGAAAAATTCTTCAAGTCTCCTCCAAATCCCACAAAATTCAAGAGAAATCCTCAAAATTCCAGAAAAATGCCACAAACTTCCCTACATCTTCTCAAAACCCAAACAAACTCCTGCAACATCTCACAAAATCTCCACCAATTTCCAAACAATTCAAGAAAAATCCCGCAAAATTCTTCAAGTCTCCTACAAATCCCAGAAAAATCCCACAAAATTCCAGAAACATCCCACCAAATCACCTCAATATCACCAAACATTCTGGAAAAGCCTCACATAAATGCAGAAAAATGCCACAAAATTCCATAAATCTTCTCAAAACCCTACCAAATTCCTGCAACATCCCACAAAATCTCCACCAATAGCCAAAAAATTCAAGAAAAATCCCTCAAAATTCACTTTATTTCCTCAATATCCCACCAAATTCCAGAACCATCTCACAAAATCTCAACAAATTTCCACAAAATCTAAGAAAATTCCGCAAAATTCTTCAAGTCTCCTCCAAATCCCACAAAATTCAAGACAAATCCTCAAAATTCCACAAAAATCCCACAAAATTCCTTCCATCTTCTCAGAACCCAAACAAACTCCTGCAACATCTCACAAAATCTCCACCAATTTCCAAACAATTCAAGAAAAATCCCGCAGAATTCTTCAAGTCTCTTCCAAATACCACAAACATCCCAAAAACATCCCACAAGCCTCCCACAAAATTCAAGAGAAATCCCACAAAATTCAAAAGAAATCGCACAAAATCCTGTACAAGCCCCACACAATTCCCTAAATCTTCTCAGAACCCAACAACATTCCTGCAACATCCCACAAAATCTCCAACAATTTCCACAAAATTCAAGAAGACTCTCACAAAATACTTGAAAGCTGCTGAAAATTCCACGAAAATCCCACAAAAATCCCTAAATCTTCTCAAAACCCAACCACATTCCTGCAGCATCTCACAAAATCTCCACCAATATCCAAAAAATTCAAGAAAATTCCCTCCAAATTCTTCAAGTCTCCTCCAAATCCCACAAAATTCAAGACAAATCCTCAAAATCCCACAAAAATCCCACCAAATTCCAGAACCATCTCACAAAATCTCAACAAATTTCCACTAAATTCAAGAAAACTCTCACAAAGTTCTTGAAAGCCCCTCAAAATTCCAGAAAAATGCCACAAACTTCCCTACATCTTCTCAAAACCCAAACAAACTCCTGCAACATCTCACAAAATCTCCAACAATTTCCACAAAATTCAAGAAAAATCCCGCAAAATTCTTCAAGTCTCGTACAAATCCCAGAAAAATCCCACAAAATTCCAGAAACATCCCACCAAATCACCTCAATATCACCAAAAATTCTGGAAAAGCCTCACAAAATTGCAGAAAAATGCCACAAAATTCCCTAAACCTTCTCAAAACCCTACCCAATTCCTGCAACATCCCACAAAATCTCCAACAATTTCCACAAAATTCAAGAAAAATCCCTCAAAATTCACTTTATTTCCTCAATATCCCACCAAATTCCAGAACCATCTCACAAAATCTCAACAAATTTCCACAAAATCTAAGAAAATTCCGCAAAATTCTTCAAGTCTCCTCCAAATCCCACAAAATTCAAGACAAATCCTCAAAATTCCACAAAAATCCAACAAAATTCCTTCCATCTTCTCAAAACCCAAACAAATTCCTGCAACATCTCACAAAATCTCCACCAATTTCCAAACATTTCAAGAAAAATCCCGCAAAATTCTTCAAGTCTCCTCCAAATACCACAAACATCCTACAAACATCTCACAAACATCCCACAAACATCCCATAAAATTCAATAGAAATCCCACAAAATTCAAGAGAAATCCCACCAAATTCTGTACAAGCCCCACACAATTCCCTAAATCTTCTCAGAACCCAACCACATTCCTGCAACATCCCACAAAATCTCCAACAATTTCCACAAAATTCAAGAAAATTCCCTCCAAATTCACTGAATTTCCTCAATATCCCACCAAACTCCAGAACCATCTCACAAAATCTCAACAAATTTCCAAAAAATTCAAAAAAACTCTCACAAAGTTCTTGAAAGCCCCTCAAAATTCCAGAAAAATGCCACAAAATTCCCTACATCTTCTCAAAACATTACAAAATTCTACAGACATCTCACAAAATCTCCACACATTTCCACAAAATCTAAGAAAATTCCCGCAAAATTCTTCAAGTCTCCTCCAAATCCCACAAAATTCAAGAGAAATCCTCAAAATTCCACAAAAATCCAACAAAATTCCCTACATCTTCTCAAAATCCAAACAAATTCCTGAAACATCTCACAAAATCTCCACCAATTTCCACAACATTTAGGAAAAATCCCTCCAACTTCTTCAAGTCTCCTCCAAATCCCACAAAATTCAAGAGAATTCCTCAAAATTTCACAAAAATCCCACAAAATTCCTGCAACATCTCACAAAATCTCCGGAAATTTCCACAAAATTCAAGAAGACTCTCACAAAATACTTGAAAGCTGCTGAAAATTCCACGAATATCCCACAAAAATCCCTAAATCTTCTCAAAACCCAACCACATTCCTGCAGCATCTCACAAAATCTCCACCAATATCCAAAAAATTCAAGAAAATTCCCTCCAAATTCTTCAAGTCTCCTCCAAATCCCACAAAATTCAAGACAAATCCTCAAAATCCCACAAAAATCCCACCAAATTCCAGAACCATCTCACAAAATCTCAACAAATTTCCTCTAAATTCAAGAAAACTCTCACAAAGTTCTTGAAAGCCCCTCAAAATTCCAGAAAAATGCCACAAACTTCCCTACATCTTCTCAAAACCCAAACAAACTCCTGCAACATCTCACAAAATCTCCACCAATTTCCAAACAATTCAAGAAAAATCCCGCAAAATTCTTCAAGTCTCCTACAAATCCCAGAAAAATCCCACAAAATTCCAGAAACATCCCACCAAATCACCTCAATATCACCAAACATTCTGGAAAAGCCTCACATAAATGCAGAAAAATGCCACAAAATTCCATAAATCTTCTCAAAACCCTACCAAATTCCTGCAACATCCCACAAAATCTCCACCAATAGCCAAAAAATTCAAGAAAAATCCCTCAAAATTCACTTTATTTCCTCAATATCCCACCAAATTCCAGAACCATCTCACAAAATCTCAACAAATTTCCACAAAATCTAAGAAAATTCCGCAAAATTCTTCAAGTCTCCTCCAAATCCCACAAAATTCAAGACAAATCCTCAAAATTCCACAAAAATCCCACAAAATTCCTTCCATCTTCTCAGAACCCAAACAAACTCCTGCAACATCTCACAAAATCTCCACCAATTTCCAAACAATTCAAGAAAAATCCCGCAGAATTCTTCAAGTCTCTTCCAAATACCACAAACATCCCAAAAACATCCCACAAGCCTCCCACAAAATTCAAGAGAAATCCCACAAAATTCAAAAGAAATCGCACAAAATCCTGTACAAGCCCCACACAATTCCCTAAATCTTCTCAGAACCCAACAACATTCCTGCAACATCCCACAAAATCTCTGGAAATTTCCACAAAATTCAAGAAGACTCACACAAAAAACTTGAAAGCTGCTGAAAATTCCACGAAAATCCCACAAAAATCCCTAAATCTTCTCAAAACCCAACCACATTCCTGCAGCATCTCACAAAATCTCCACCAATATCCAAAAAATTCAAGAAAATTCCCTCCAAATTCTTCAAGTCTCCTCCAAATCCCACAAAATTCAAGACAAATCCTCAAAATCCCACAAAAATCCCACCAAATTCCAGAACCATCTCACAAAATCTCAACAAATTTCCACTAAATTCAAGAAAACTCTCACAAAGTTCTTGAAAGCCCCTCAAAATTCCAGAAAAATGCCACAAACTTCCCTACATCTTCTCAAAACCCAAACAAACTCCTGCAACATCTCACAAAATCTCCACCAATTTCCAAACAATTCAAGAAAAATCCCGCAAAATTCTTCAAGTCTCCTACAAATCCCAGAAAAATCCCACAAAATTCCAGAAACATCCCACCAAATCACCTCAATATCACCAAACATTCTGGAAAAGCCTCACAAAATTGCAGAAAAATGCCACAAAATTCCCTAAACCTTCTCAAAACCCTACCCAATTCCTGCAACATCCCACAAAATCTCCAACAATTTCCACAAAATTCAAGAAAAATCCCTCAAAATTCACTGAATTTCCTCAATATCCCACCAAATTCCAGAACCATCTCACAAAATCTCAACAAATTTCCACAAAATCTAAGAAAATTCCGCAAAATTCTTCAAGTCTCCTCCAAATCCCACAAAATTCAAGAGAAATCCTCAAAATTCCACAAAAATCCAACAAAATTCCTTCCATCTTCTCAGAACCCAAACAAACTCCTGCAACATCTCACAAAATCTCCACCAATTTCCAAACAATTCAAGAAAAATCCCGCAAAATTCTTCAAGTCTCCTCCAAATACCACAAACATCCTACAAACATCTCACAAACATCCCACAAACATCCCATAAAATTCAATAGAAATCCCACAAAATTCAAGAGAAATCCCACCAAATTCTGTACAAGCCCCACACAATTCCCTAAATCTTCTCAGAACCCAACCACATTCCTGCAACATCCCACAAAATCTCCAACAATTTCCACAAAATTCAAGAAAATTCCCTCCAAATTCACTGAATTTCCTCAATATCCCACCAAACTCCAGAACCATCTCACAAAATCTCAACAAATTTCCAAAAAATTCAAAAAAACTCTCACAAAGTTCTTGAAAGCCCCTCAAAATTCCAGAAAAATGCCACAAAATTCCCTACATCTTCTCAAAACATTACAAAATTCTACAGACATCTCACAAAATCTCCACACATTTCCACAAAATCTAAGAAAATTCCCGCAAAATTCTTCAAGTCTCCTCCAAATCCCACAAAATTCAAGAGAAATCCTCAAAATTCCACAAAAATCCAACAAAATTCCCTACATCTTCTCAAAATCCAAACAAATTCCTGAAACATCTCACAAAATCTCCACCAATTTCCACAACATTTAGGAAAAATCCCTCCAACTTCTTCAAGTCTCCTCCAAATCCCACAAAATTCAAGAGAATTCCTCAAAATTTCACAAAAATCCCACAAAATTCCTGCAACATCTCACAAAATCTCCGGAAATTTCCACAAAATTCAAGAAGACTCTCACAAAATACTTGAAAGCTGCTGAAAATTCCACGAATATCCCACAAAAATCCCTAAATCTTCTCAAAACCCAACCACATTCCTGCAGCATCTCACAAAATCTCCACCAATATCCAAAAAATTCAAGAAAATTCCCTCCAAATTCTTCAAGTCTCCTCCAAATCCCACAAAATTCAAGACAAATCCTCAAAATCCCACAAAAATCCCACCAAATTCCAGAACCATCTCACAAAATCTCAACAAATTTCCACTAAATTCAAGAAAACTCTCACAAAGTTCTTGAAAGCCCCTCAAAATTCCAGAAAAATGCCACAAACTTCCCTACATCTTCTCAAAACCCAAACAAACTCCTGCAACATCTCACAAAATCTCCACCAATTTCCAAACAATTCAAGAAAAATCCCGCAAAATTCTTCAAGTCTCCTACAAATCCCAGAAAAATCCCACAAAATTCCAGAAACATCCCACCAAATCACCTCAATATCACCAAACATTCTGGAAAAGCCTCACAAAATTGCAGAAAAATGCCACAAAATTCCATAAATCTTCTCAAAACCCTACCAAATTCCTGCAACATCCCACAAAATCTCCACCAATAGCCAAAAAATTCAAGAAAAATCCCTCAAAATTCACTTTATTTCCTCAATATCCCACCAAATTCCAGAACCATCTCACAAAATCTCAACAAATTTCCACAAAATCTAAGAAAATTCCGCAAAATTCTTCAAGTCTCCTCCAAATCCCACAAAATTCAAGACAAATCCTCAAAATTCCACAAAAATCCCACAAAATTCCTTCCATCTTCTCAGAACCCAAACAAACTCCTGCAACATCTCACAAAATCTCCACCAATTTCCAAACAATTCAAGAAAAATCCCGCAGAATTCTTCAAGTCTCTTCCAAATACCACAAACATCCCAAAAACATCCCACAAGCCTCCCACAAAATTCAAGAGAAATCCCACAAAATTCAAAAGAAATCGCACAAAATCCTGTACAAGCCCCACACAATTCCCTAAATCTTCTCAGAACCCAACAACATTCCTGCAACATCCCACAAAATCTCTGGAAATTTCCACAAAATTCAAGAAGACTCACACAAAAAACTTGAAAGCTGCTGAAAATTCCACGAAAATCCCACAAAAATCCCTAAATCTTCTCAAAACCCAACCACATTCCTGCAGCATCTCACAAAATCTCCACCAATATCCAAAAAATTCAAGAAAATTCCCTCCAAATTCTTCAAGTCTCCTCCAAATCCCACAAAATTCAAGACAAATCCTCAAAATCCCACAAAAATCCCACCAAATTCCAGAACCATCTCACAAAATCTCAACAAATTTCAAAAAAATTCAAGAAAACTCTCACAAAGTTCTTGAAAGCCCCTCAAAATTCCAGAAAAATGCCACAAACTTCCCTACATCTTCTCAAAACCCAAACAAACTCCTGCAACATCTCACAAAATCTCCACCAATTTCCAAACAATTCAAGAAAAATCCCGCAAAATTCTTCAAGTCTCCTACAAATCCCAGAAAAATCCCACAAAATTCCAGAAACATCCCACCAAATCACCTCAATATCACCAAACATTCTGGAAAAGCCTCACAAAATTGCAGAAAAATGCCACAAAATTCCCTAAACCTTCTCAAAACCCTACCCAATTCCTGCAACATCCCACAAAATCTCCAACAATTTCCACAAAATTCAAGAAAAATCCCTCAAAATTCACTGAATTTCCTCAATATCCCACCAAATTCCAGAACCATCTCACAAAATCTCAACAAATTTCCACAAAATCTAAGAAAATTCCGCAAAATTCTTCAAGTCTCCTCCAAATCCCACAAAATTCAAGAGAAATCCTCAAAATTCCACAAAAATCCAACAAAATTCCTTCCATCTTCTCAGAACCCAAACAAACTCCTGCAACATCTCACAAAATCTCCACCAATTTCCAAACAATTCAAGAAAAATCCCGCAAAATTCTTCAAGTCTCCTCCAAATACCACAAACATCCTACAAACATCTCACAAACATCCCACAAACATCCCATAAAATTCAATAGAAATCCCACAAAATTCAAGAGAAATCCCACCAAATTCTGTACAAGCCCCACACAATTCCCTAAATCTTCTCAGAACCCAACCACATTCCTGCAACATCCCACAAAATCTCCAACAATTTCCACAAAATTCAAGAAAATTCCCTCCAAATTCACTGAATTTCCTCAATATCCCACCAAACTCCAGAACCATCTCACAAAATCTCAACAAATTTCCAAAAAATTCAAAAAAACTCTCACAAAGTTCTTGAAAGCCCCTCAAAATTCCAGAAAAATGCCACAAAATTCCCTACATCTTCTCAAAACATTACAAAATTCTACAGACATCTCACAAAATCTCCACACATTTCCACAAAATCTAAGAAAATTCCCGCAAAATTCTTCAAGTCTCCTCCAAATCCCACAAAATTCAAGAGAAATCCTCAAAATTCCACAAAAATCCAACAAAATTCCCTACATCTTCTCAAAATCCAAACAAATTCCTGAAACATCTCACAAAATCTCCACCAATTTCCACAACATTTAGGAAAAATCCCTCCAACTTCTTCAAGTCTCCTCCAAATCCCACAAAATTCAAGAGAATTCCTCAAAATTTCACAAAAATCCCACAAAATTCCTGCAACATCTCACAAAATCTCCGGAAATTTCCACAAAATTCAAGAAGACTCTCACAAAATACTTGAAAGCTGCTGAAAATTCCACGAATATCCCACAAAAATCCCTAAATCTTCTCAAAACCCAACCACATTCCTGCAGCATCTCACAAAATCTCCACCAATATCCAAAAAATTCAAGAAAATTCCCTCCAAATTCTTCAAGTCTCCTCCAAATCCCACAAAATTCAAGACAAATCCTCAAAATCCCACAAAAATCCCACCAAATTCCAGAACCATCTCACAAAATCTCAACAAATTTCAAAAAAATTCAAGAAAACTCTCACAAAGTTCTTGAAAGCCCCTCAAAATTCCAGAAAAATGCCACAAACTTCCCTACATCTTCTCAAAACCCAAACAAACTCCTGCAACATCTCACAAAATCTCCACCAATTTCCAAACAATTCAAGAAAAATCCCGCAAAATTCTTCAAGTCTCCTACAAATCCCAGAAAAATCCCACAAAATTCCAGAAACATCCCACCAAATCACCTCAATATCACCAAACATTCTGGAAAAGCCTCACAAAATTGCAGAAAAATGCCACAAAATTCCCTAAACCTTCTCAAAACCCTACCCAATTCCTGCAACATCCCACAAAATCTCCAACAATTTCCACAAAATTCAAGAAAAATCCCTCAAAATTCACTGAATTTCCTCAATATCCCACCAAATTCCAGAACCATCTCACAAAATCTCAACAAATTTCCACAAAATCTAAGAAAATTCCGCAAAATTCTTCAAGTCTCCTCCAAATCCCACAAAATTCAAGAGAAATCCTCAAAATTCCACAAAAATCCAACAAAATTCCTTCCATCTTCTCAGAACCCAAACAAACTCCTGCAACATCTCACAAAATCTCCACCAATTTCCAAACAATTCAAGAAAAATCCCGCAAAATTCTTCAAGTCTCCTCCAAATACCACAAACATCCTACAAACATCTCACAAACATCCCACAAACATCCCATAAAATTCAATAGAAATCCCACAAAATTCAAGAGAAATCCCACCAAATTCTGTACAAGCCCCACACAATTCCCTAAATCTTCTCAGAACCCAACCACATTCCTGCAACATCCCACAAAATCTCCAACAATTTCCACAAAATTCAAGAAAATTCCCTCCAAATTCACTGAATTTCCTCAATATCCCACCAAACTCCAGAACCATCTCACAAAATCTCAACAAATTTCCAAAAAATTCAAAAAAACTCTCACAAAGTTCTTGAAAGCCCCTCAAAATTCCAGAAAAATGCCACAAAATTCCCTACATCTTCTCAAAACATTACAAAATTCTACAGACATCTCACAAAATCTCCACACATTTCCACAAAATCTAAGAAAATTCCCGCAAAATTCTTCAAGTCTCCTCCAAATCCCACAAAATTCAAGAGAAATCCTCAAAATTCCACAAAAATCCAACAAAATTCCCTACATCTTCTCAAAATCCAAACAAATTCCTGAAACATCTCACAAAATCTCCACCAATTTCCACAACATTTAGGAAAAATCCCTCCAACTTCTTCAAGTCTCCTCCAAATCCCACAAAATTCAAGAGAATTCCTCAAAATTCCACAAAAATCCCACCAAATTCCTGCAACATCTCACAAAATCTCCGGAAATTTCCACAAAATTCAAGAAGACTCTCACAAAATACTTGAAAGCTGCTGAAAATTCCACGAATATCCCACAAAAATCCCTAAATCTTCTCAAAACCCAACCACATTCCTGCAGCATCTCACAAAATCTCCACCAATATCCAAAAAATTCAAGAAAATTCCCTCCAAATTCTTCAAGTCTCCTCCAAATCCCACAAAATTCAAGACAAATCCTCAAAATCCCACAAAAATCCCACCAAATTCCAGAACCATCTCACAAAATCTCAACAAATTTCCACTAAATTCAAGAAAACTCTCACAAAGTTCTTGAAAGCCCCTCAAAATTCCAGAAAAATGCCACAAAATTCCCTACATCTTCTCAAAACCCAAACAAACTCCTGCAACATCTCACAAAATCTCCACCAATTTCCAAACAATTCAAGAAAAATCCCGCAAAATTCTTCAAGTCTCGTACAAATCCCAGAAAAATCCCACAAAATTCCAGAAACATCCCACCAAATCACCTCAATATCACCAAAAATTCTGGAAAAGCCTCACAAAATTGCAGAAAAATGCCACAAAATTCCCTAAACCTTCTCAAAACCCTACCCAATTCCTGCAACATCTCACAAAATCTCCACCAATAGCCAAAAAATTCAAGAAAAATCCCTCAAAATTCACTTTATTTCCTCAATATCCCACCAAATTCCAGAACCATCTCACAAAATCTCAACAAATTTCCACAAAATCTAAGAAAATTCCGCAAAATTCTTCAAGTCTTCTCCAAATCCCACAAAATTCAAGACAAATCCTCAAAATTCCACAAAAATCCCACAAAATTCCTTCCATCTTCTCAGAACCCAAACAAACTCCTGCAACATCTCACAAAATCTCCACCAATTTCCAAACAATTCAAGAAAAATCCCGCAAAATTCTTCAAGTCTCCTCCAAATACCACAAACATCCCAAAAACATCCCACAAACATCCCACAAAATTCAAGAGAAATCCCACAAAATTCAAAAGAAATCGCACAAAATCCTGTACAAGCCCCACACAATTCCCTAAATCTTCTCAGAACCCAACAACATTCCTGCAACATCCCACAAAATCTCCAACAATTTCCACAAAATTCAAGAAGACTCTCACAAAATACTTGAAAGCTGCTGAAAATTCCACGAAAATCCCACAAAAATCCCTAAATCTTCTCAAAACCCAACCACATTCCTGCAGCATCTCACAAAATCTCCACCAATATCCAAAAAATTCAAGAAAATTCCCTCCAAATTCTTCAAGTCTCCTCCAAATCCCACAAAATTCAAGACAAATCCTCAAAATTCCACAAAAATCCCACAAAATTCCTTCCATCTTCTCAGAACCCAAACAAACTCCTGCAACATCTCACAAAATCTCCACCAATTTCCAAACAATTCAAGAAAAATCCCGCAGAATTCTTCAAGTCTCTTCCAAATACCACAAACATCCCAAAAACATCCCACAAGCCTCCCACAAAATTCAAGAGAAATCCCACAAAATTCAAAAGAAATCGCACAAAATCCTGTACAAGCCCCACACAATTCCCTAAATCTTCTCAGAACCCAACAACATTCCTGCAACATCCCACAAAATCTCTGGAAATTTCCACAAAATTCAAGAAGACTCACACAAAAAACTTGAAAGCTGCTGAAAATTCCACGAAAATCCCACAAAAATCCCTAAATCTTCTCAAAACCCAACCACATTCCTGCAGCATCTCACAAAATCTCCACCAATATCCAAAAAATTCAAGAAAATTCCCTCCAAATTCTTCAAGTCTCCTCCAAATCCCACAAAATTCAAGACAAATCCTCAAAATCCCACAAAAATCCCACCAAATTCCAGAACCATCTCACAAAATCTCAACAAATTTCCACTAAATTCAAGAAAACTCTCACAAAGTTCTTGAAAGCCCCTTAAAATTCCAGAAAAATGCCACAAAATAACCTACATCTTCTCAAAACCCAAACAAACTCCTGCAACATCTCACAAAATCTCCACCAATTTCCAAACAATTCAAGAAAAATCCCGCAAAATTCTTCAAGTCTCCTACAAATCCCAGAAAAATCCCACAAAATTCCAGAAACATCCCACCAAATCACCTCAATATCACCAAAAATTCTGGAAAAGCCTCACAAAATTGCAGAAAAATGCCACAAAATTCCCTAAACCTTCTCAAAACCCTACCCAATTCCTGCAACATCCCACAAAATCTCCAACAATTTCCACAAAATTCAAGAAAAATCCCTCAAAATTCACTGAATTTCCTCAATATCCCACCAAATTCCAGAACCATCTCACAAAATCTCAACAAATTTCCACAAAATCTAAGAAAATTCCGCAAAATTCTTCAAGTCTCCTCCAAATCCCACAAAATTCAAGAGAAATCCTCAAAATTCCACAAAAATCCAACAAAATTCCTTCCATCTTCTCAGAACCCAAACAAACTCCTGCAACATCTCACAAAATCTCCACCAATTTCCAAACAATTCAAGAAAAATCCCGCAAAATTCTTCAAGTCTCCTCCAAATACCACAAACATCCTACAAACATCTCACAAACATCCCACAAACATCCCATAAAATTCAATAGAAATCCCACAAAATTCAAGAGAAATCCCACCAAATTCTGTACAAGCCCCACACAATTCCCTAAATCTTCTCAGAACCCAACCACATTCCTGCAACATCCCACAAAATCTCCAACAATTTCCACAAAATTCAAGAAAATTCCCTCCAAATTCACTGAATTTCCTCAATATCCCACCAAACTCCAGAACCATCTCACAAAATCTCAACAAATTTCCAAAAAATTCAAAAAAACTCTCACAAAGTTCTTGAAAGCCCCTCAAAATTCCAGAAAAATGCCACAAAATTCCCTACATCTTCTCAAAACATTACAAAATTCTACAGACATCTCACAAAATCTCCACACATTTCCACAAAATTCAAGAAAATTCCCGCAAAATTCTTCAAGTCTCCTCCAAATCCCACAAAATTCAAGAGAAATCCTCAAAATTCCACAAAAATCCAACAAAATTCCCTACATCTTCTCAAAATCCAAACAAATTCCTGAAACATCTCACAAAATCTCCACCAATTTCCACAACATTTAGGAAAAATCCCTCCAACTTCTTCAAGTCTCCTCCAAATCCCACAAAATTCAAGAGAATTCCTCAAAATTCCACAAAAATCCCACCAAATTCCTGCAACATCTCACAAAATCTCCGGAAATTTCCACAAAATTCAAGAAGACTCTCACAAAATACTTGAAAGCTGCTGAAAATTCCACGAATATCCCACAAAAATCCCTAAATCTTCTCAAAACCCAACCACATTCCTGCAGCATCTCACAAAATCTCCACCAATATCCAAAAAATTCAAGAAAATTCCCTCCAAATTCTTCAAGTCTCCTCCAAATCCCACAAAATTCAAGACAAATCCTCAAAATCCCACAAAAATCCCACCAAATTCCAGAACCATCTCACAAAATCTCAACAAATTTCCACTAAATTCAAGAAAACTCTCACAAAGTTCTTGAAAGCCCCTCAAAATTCCAGAAAAATGCCACAAAATTCCCTACATCTTCTCAAAACCCAAACAAACTCCTGCAACATCTCACAAAATCTCCACCAATTTCCAAACAATTCAAGAAAAATCCCGCAAAATTCTTCAAGTCTCGTACAAATTCCAGAAAAATCCCACAAAATTCCAGAAACATCCCACCAAATCACCTCAATATCACCAAAAATTCTGGAAAAGCCTCACAAAATTGCAGAAAAATGCCACAAAATTCCCTAAACCTTCTCAAAACCCTACCCAATTCCTGCAACATCTCACAAAATCTCCACCAATAGCCAAAAAATTCAAGAAAAATCCCTCAAAATTCACTTTATTTCCTCAATATCCCACCAAATTCCAGAACCATCTCACAAAATCTCAACAAATTTCCACAAAATCTAAGAAAATTCCGCAAAATTCTTCAAGTCTTCTCCAAATCCCACAAAATTCAAGACAAATCCTCAAAATTCCACAAAAATCCCACAAAATTCCTTCCATCTTCTCAGAACCCAAACAAACTCCTGCAACATCTCACAAAATCTCCACCAATTTCCAAACAATTCAAGAAAAATCCCGCAAAATTCTTCAAGTCTCCTCCAAATACCACAAACATCCCAAAAACATCCCACAAACATCCCACAAAATTCAAGAGAAATCCCACAAAATTCAAAAGAAATCGCACAAAATCCTGTACAAGCCCCACACAATTCCCTAAATCTTCTCAGAACCCAACAACATTCCTGCAACATCCCACAAAATCTCCAACAATTTCCACAAAATTCAAGAAGACTCTCACAAAATACTTGAAAGCTGCTGAAAATTCCACGAAAATCCCACAAAAATCCCTAAATCTTCTCAAAACCCAACCACATTCCTGCAGCATCTCACAAAATCTCCACCAATATCCAAAAAATTCAAGAAAATTCCCTCCAAATTCTTCAAGTCTCCTCCAAATCCCACAAAATTCAAGACAAATCCTCAAAATCCCACAAAAATCCCACCAAATTCCAGAACCATCTCAAAAATCTCAACAAATTTCCACTAAATTCAAGAAAACTCTCACAAAGTTCTTGAAAGCCCCTCAA